>NC_086186.1:26113155-26739822 GCF_023053635.1 Elgaria multicarinata webbii | reverse complement strand
CCCAGAGTGGCATAGGGTAATCCCGACGCGGAGGAGGGAGTGTGGTGTTTCTGGGCGGCCATCTTAGTTTCTGGGTGGCCGTCTGGGTCCCGGAGCCTCCCCCGCCCTCTTCCTGGTGGAAGGCGACCAATCGTTGTTTGTCATCCACCAGGCTCGGCCCCCGGGTTGACCCCGGATTGGCTGCGGAGCGACGCTCTATGGCGGAAGCACCATGCTGATGTCCCTCCAAAAGTTGGGAAACTCCCCAACTTTTTCAAAACACAACTTCGAGGTGAAGCCCCATAATGACTGTGAATCCGTGCCTGCGTCGGCCAACTGACGCGGTGTAGATCCACAGCCACCAAGGGGCTTTCCCCGCGTATAGACAGCCCCAGCATTTGGGGGCTTTCTGAGAAACATCTTGGAACTATCTACATGGCCAATTCCCTTGGGCAACTCCCCCCTTCTCAAGAACGGACCCCTCCCCAAGTAGTATGCAACTCCGAGTCATCAGAAAATATTAAGGACTGACAAGAGGCTGAAGGAATAGAAGAGAACTTGACAGATAATCAGCATGACTGCAAAGAAGCAAATCAAACGAACATCCCCAAAAGAGGACATTAGCCTCTGGTTGCCAGCCCTGAATATTTCTCAACTTGCATCCCAAGGATGGTGTAGAAGTTTGCTGGACAGAAGAAAGCAATCTGAAGGGGATTGAACCAATCCCATCTTCAAAGAACCCCAGTTGAGTAGCACTGATCTCGAACTATCCTAATTCTGGGAATGGTATGTCAAGGGAGTAAACGTGTCTCAAAAAGACGGACGCATGGATCCATTGCCAATATGGGGTTTGGAACCTGCGATGGGAGAAAGGCAGCTGGGGGTGGGTGGGTTTCTTACAGGGGGAAAAGGCCCCTCCCCAATCCAGGCCCTGATTTTCACAGGAGAAGCAGCTTTGTAAAAAAAGGCGTGAAGCAGAACGTGCAGCTCTGTAAAAAATGGCGAGGCGGTGGCTCACTCTGCACTGGAACATCAGGGGGGATGATGGACAACATGGAGGCATTTGGGCTTCAGTTTTTATACGTTACACATGGTAAAACATGAGGCTGGAACTTAAAACAAGCCGAATCAACCCAAAGGAGAAGTGTTGTTGCTGCTTGTTTTTGGCTGGGAATGAGAGTCTTTGTGCAGGGTTCCCAAAGTAGGGAAGCAAAATTCTCTTGTTGCAGGTTTAGTAGCATCCACTGAAGGTCGTCCTGAAAAGTAATAGATGAGAATAGTAGAGGCTACTGCAAGCAGAGGGAGAAACAGAGCAGCTCTTCTTGTAAGATCTGACCTCTCCTTGAAGTGGGACCAAGAGGAGCCAGGAATTACAAACGCAGGCTTCCTTTCATCCGAAATGGGCTGCTTTTCCCCCGACTACACAGAGTTGACCCTCCAGAAAGACTGCAGAGGGGACCTTATTGCGGAGCAAATTAGTAGTGCAATTGATATTGTCAGTAGCAAGTCATCACAGGGGCTTCTGTCTCACCCACGCACACACAAAAAACACAACCCACACCCACACATCAAATACAGGGGATCTGCCTTTTCACCACACTTTGTACCCAAGTCCCAAGCTTTCACATAATGAGCAAACACTGTTTGTTGGCCCAAACCCACACAATCCCAGAAGTTTTAGGTGCAGCAAAAAAAAAAAAAAAATCCATCTAGTTTAGCGTTGATAGCAGAGAGCTGTCGGGTGTCTTGGAGTCACTGAAGGAACGTTTGTGCTCCGATTGCCAGGACGCAGGTTGGCCTATCACCGAATTCTGTCATTCATTGCAGGCACCAAACCTGTAATGAAACCACCACCCAAAAAAACCATTCCCTAGTCTGAAAAGCCGAGGCCAGAAAGAACGCACCCTCCCTTTCTTCTGGTCTGATACCCAGGAACATAGTAGTTTGTGGTCAAATCCATCGTAAATCATTTCTATTTGGAAGAGGAGGGAAGGTGAGTTTTGTTGACACAAAAGCATTGTTCTCCAGTTCTCCTTAGCTGATGAGGGTCATGAAAAGTTCTCGAAAGGAGACTTCATTTCTGAGTGGCCGCCTCGTGCAACAGCCTCACCTGAGAAAAGAGGGGGGGGGCGGAGAGAGAGAAATATTAGCATCATTAGAAGACATGTGTCATACAAATTAAGATGATGTGGCACAGCTGGAGGAGGAGAGGAACATGTAGCTCCCCCAATGCTCGGTCCTGACTTTATAAACCCTGGTTTATTAAGGTTGCAATGAATGTTCGAAATGGGTAGCTACTTCTGAACAGGGAAAGCTATTCTGGGTGCCATGAAACCCAATAGCATTTCTCTGGGTGTTGGCTGTGTTTATTTATTTATTTATTAAATTTATATACCGTCCCATAGCCAAAGCTCTCTGGGCGGTTTACAAAAGTTGAAAACACTGAACATTAAAAAAAAGTATACAAAATTTAAAACCATCAAAAATTTAAATTTAAATTTAAAACCATCAAAAATTTAAATTTAAATTTAAAACCATCAAAAATTTAAAACCATCAAAAATTTAAAACCATCAAAAAAGTATAAAACAACAGTATCCATTTAAACAACAACAGTTCTGGGGTCCATTAAAAAACAAAAACAAACTTAGCGTATGTTGTTAAAATTCTGTTAAATACCTGGGAGAAGAGAAAAGTCTTGACCTGGCGCCGAAAAGGTAACAGTGTTATCGGAATGGGGAACTCTGGTTTAAAAAAATCAGGGCTGAAGTGCCAAAAACAGCTGTCAAGATTCCTTCTCTGGCCATTTTCAGACGGGGGGAAATCGCGTTTCCCTACCGTCGCTTTGCCTCCTGCTTCTGTCCCACAATAGGGATGAATAGCTTCCTCTTTCTTCACGTGGGGAAGAAAGAGGAAGCAAGCAACCACCACGTGACCTCTTCCGTGGGCAGTTTTATCACACTGCTTCTCTTGCACACAGCGGGAAATGGCACCAATTATTGTCAGAGCCAAGAAGAAATGGATTTTCCAGGTTGTATTTTATAGCGGGGAAAAACATCAGAAGAAGCTGGAGGCACGCAGGAGGCCTGCTGGGTTGTCAAAATGACCGGCAAAGATCTGTGAGTGGCCAGCCAATAAAATGCTCGTCTAAAGACATTCTATGTCCCGGACCCGTTGAGCAAATCTTTAAGGATCTCTTGCCTTCTTAGCAGTCCCACCTCCCTTTTTCCCCCTTCCCCTTCCAAGTAACGTGGGGTTTTAACCAGACACTTTAGGTTTAACACAACAGTTTACAGGTATATTAAAACAAGCAAATTTCAATTAAAGGTATTTAGTTAATAAAGCTGAGTGATACAAAAACCATTAAAATGAAATAAAAGTTGCAAAAATGCAAGTTCTTTGACCCTAAGCTACACCTAGACTTCTTCAGCCTGCTTCTTTCTGCTCCTTCCTCATGCTCTGTCTTTTCCTGTTCTCACCTGGCTGACACTCTCTCTTCCCTCAAAACAGAAAGTACTGTTTCAATCTTGAAGAAATGAAACTTAACTGGGAAATGAAACTTAACCAGAGAAATGAAACTCCTCCTCCCAGAGATTCCCCCATCCCAACAGAAACTTCTGGGCCTCTATGGTCTGGCCTTTTCACTTTGCCTCTGTAGGTCTCAAACTTTCACATCAGCACATGAGCAGGAGAAAAGAATGTGTGGTGTGACTCTTGTTTCAGACTTCGTAAGCCATGGTCCAAAAAGCACCAGTGTGGTGGAATGGGTGGTTGGGCTTGGATGTAGGAGACACAGGTTCAAACCTTTCTTCAGCCAGGAGTGAACCTGGGCAAGCATCCATTTCAGCCCAACCAACATCTCAAATGGAGCCATGTTCACCACTCTCTTGACAACGAGCCAAAACACTGTCATGACTCCTGACGTGAAGGACGCGAAACCAGAGCGGTGACTCAGCACAGAGAGTCAACTGGCAGCCTCTTGAGAGGGCCAGACAACCTGCAGTCTCTCTTCATCAGGAGAAGTCACCTCAACCAATCCTTCCTACTGCAAAGACCATCAACACAGCGTTCCCAGAGGCGGTGGAGTAGGAAGAGGTACTTTTATGAGAGCACCTCACACAACAAGCTTTAAATCTTGATTTTTTTTTCTTCCTGGATATGGTACCAGACCCATTGGACCACACCATTCTGAGAATTACAAATTCTGTATTTGTTTCTGGGTGTGTGTTTTTAATGGCACCAGGGATTCTGAGACTGTTGCCTCAGAAAGATCTTTTTGATAGCTTCCTTCCCTCAGGGCTGGAAAAACAAAAGCACAAAACAGTCCTGCCACGTCCTGTACCTTAAAGGATAAAGGGAGACAGCGAGTTGTCATCATTTCTAACCCCATACCCCCACCCACCCACCCGGCTTTTGGATGAGAACAAAAATCACGCCCTTCAAACAGGCAGCGGCTTGCCCAGCTGAGAGATCAATAGATTTAAAACGGCTTCGCACCCCAGCACAAGCCACCTAGCGTAGTGCGGGAATGGCCTCCAGGTCTCGCTTGAAAGAAATCCATTAGAGATGATCTCGAGACAGAGAGAGAGCAGACTTGTCAAATGAGTGCACACAAAGCGATGCTCCCTAACAGCGCACAAACGGCGCTTCTGCTTCGGAAATGGAAGGTTATTGATCTCAGAGGCGCTCTGTTATCTATATGGGAGGAGAGTTGTGGACCACAACTCCCATGATCCCTCACCACTGGCTCTGCTGGCTAGGGCCGGTGGGCGTTGTAGGCCAAAACATCTGGAGGGCTATCCCTGATCCAATCTTGAGACCCAGGGGCTGTCTATACGTGGGGAAAGCCCCACAGTGGCTGTGTATCTGCGCCGCTTCGGTTAGACAACGCAAGCGCAGGTTCACAGCCACCACGGGGCTTCCAGGAGATGATGCATTTTGAAAAAGTCAAGGATTCACGTTGACTTTTTCAAACGGAGTGACGTCAACACAGCACACGTCCAATGTAACACCACCCCAGGACCAATCCAGGGTCAACCCAGGGGTGGAGCCTGATGGAAGGCAACCAGCAATTGGTCGCCTTCCACCAGGAAGAGGGCGGGGGCAGCTCCAGAACCCAGATGGCCATCCAGAATCCCCGCGCTCCCTCCTCGGCGTCAGGATTATCCAACGTCACCCCAGGAGAGGAAGCGAGGGAGGCGGCACCAGCCCAGCGCCTTGGAGACAGCCCCCCCAGCTATGACATAAAGCATCCCGAAGCATCCAACTTTGGTTTTGAACCCCACTTGATCCACAGTGCCTAACCTACCACGCAGGAGTTGCTGAGGGACCGACCTCCCTTTGGGGAAATTGTTTTAAATTATTGTGCTTTTCATTGCCAGAGAAAATTGAAACTTTTCCACGGAGACCTTTTCTGGACCAGGCCTCGCTCGGAGTGGAGAGAGGGAGAGGCAGGAAACACACACAGAGATTTCTACTCACACGAAACCACAGAGCCGCAGTAAGCTAATAAGAATACCTTTATTGGGACCAAAGCCTCACTAAGTTGTGAGCAAGCTTTCAAGTTCTCCAGAACTCTTCTTTGGTCTGAATGTTAAACAAAAAAGGGGGAGGGGAAGGAAAAGTAGGGCATGACATTAAAGCCCCAAAGCCGGCACTTGGTAAGAAAGCACAGGAGAAGGGGCAGCTTCAGAGAGGTGGCACTAAACAGATTTCACAAGGGACATGTCCAGACCTAGGGAGAGGAGGGGGAGGATCTCGCAATATGGTGGTCACGAGATCCTCCCCCTCCGTCCACACGTGGTGCACGATGTCCTGGGAGGAAGAGGATGTCGCACCCGCCATTTTGGTGGTGTTTTTTTTTTTTAATTGAAAAGGAGTGCACGAGCGCTCCAGAGATACAGGTAGGGTTTTTGTTTTGTTTTTTAAAGATCCTGCTCCCCCCCCCCCATTAGGCATGGACCACCTGAGGAGCTCCGTGCCCCGTTACCGGCTCCTCCCATTTGCTCGCGAGGAGCCAGGACGAAAACGGGACGATCCCGAGACTGCGGGAAATGTGGTGATTAAAGATGTGCCGGTTATCCTGGGGCAAGGGAGGGACACACAGGGATGATCCACAAAAAAAGTCCGGCCCCTCCACCCCACCCAGATGCCTTCACCATTCCCAATCTCATTACCTATATTTTATATCAAACACTGTGGAATCTTCCTCGTCATCCTCATCTTCGTTTAAGGGGGCCATTTCCACCCGCTCCGCCGGGGTCGTGATGATGTCATACTTGCGGGTCTTTTTCGTCTTCCTGCCAGACCTAAAACGGCAGGGGGAGAAAAACGGCACGTTTTGATATATTGCTCGTGCCAGAGACACCCAAAAATCCGTGGAAGCCATTTGTATGGCTGGGAAGGAAAGGACTGAACGGCCCCTGCCCCACCATCGCTCCAGGCTTGTGGTCTCGCACCACGGAAGCCTTTCTTTCTCATGACATGCTTGCAGTACTGGGAACAAAGCCCTATGAGGAGAGATTGAAGGAACTGGGCGTGTTTAGCCTTGAGAAGAGAAGACGGGGGGGAGACACGATAGCATTCTTCAAATACTTGAAAGGTTGTCACACAGAGGAGGGCCAGGATCTCTTCTCCATCATCCCAGAGTGCAGGACACGGAATAACGGGCTCAAGTGACAGGAAGCCAGATTCCAGCTGGACGTCAGGAAAAGCTTCCTGACTGCTAGAGCAGTACGACAATGGAACCCATGACCTAGGGAGGTGGTGGGTTCTCCCACAGTGGAGGCCTTCAAGAGGCAGCTGGACAGCCCTCTGTCAGGGATGCTTTAAGGTGGATTCCTGCATGGAGCAGGGGTTGGACTCGGTGGCCTTATAGGCCCCCTTCCAATTCTATGATTCTACTCTTGCAACAAAGTTGTATGGCCCAGGCTGCAGTTCAGAAGTTACTGGCTTAATCGGCCGATTAATTAACCTGAGCTTAAAGCAGTTAGGCATCTGGGGACGAGGTGCAATTTCAGACACATCATCATGGTCGTGAGACATTAAAGTGGTGTGACAGTGTCGCTGGTGTACACAACATGCATTTCTTTTGTCCCACTGTCATTTCTGATCAGACAGTGGTGGTGAAGTGAGGTTTGGTTATTAGGTGTGCACTTGTGTATGCACACACACACTTTAAACACTGAGCCAGCTTCAAGAGGCAATGGCAAATTGAAACAAGGCTGTCTCAAAGGGGATGTGCATCACACTTAATGGTTTTTCAAAGCCATCATGGTGCATTAACTGGAATAAGTAATAAAAAAGAAAACTAAAGATTGATTGCTGTCTAACTTAAGAAGAGCCATGCTGTACCAGACCAAAGGTCCATCTAGTCCAGAATTCTGTTCACACAGTGGGCAACCAGATGCTCACAGAAAACCCACAAGCAGGACATGAGTGCAACAGCACCCTCCCACCCATGTTCCCCAGCAACTTTCTCTGGCAGCACATAGCCATCAGAACTAGTAGCCACTGATAGCCTTCTGATCTGTGAATTCGTCCAATCCCCCTTTAAAGCCATCCAAAATGGTAGCTTTCACTACATCTTGTGGAAGTGAGTTCCATAGTTTAACTATGTGAAGAAAGTAATCTAAACAAAATGTGGAAGCTATCATTTGTTCAAATTGTTACCTCCAAAAGGCATCATTCCCATAGTTTCTGAATTGTGCATCTTATAATCATAGGGTTGGAAGTATTTTGGGATCACAATCTAACACCCTGCTCATTGCAAGACGCAACCACGGCATCCCGCAACTTGGCCATTCAGCTTCTGTCTTTGGACTTTTCTACATGAGTCTTTAAACTACCAACCGAGGCTTCTGCTTCCAGATTCTTCGTGGGATTAAGATCAGCTCCTTTACACATGTTTCCCCCCATCCCAGGTATTTTCTTTCTCTGCCTTTCTATACGTTCCATTACACAACCACTAGGTGGTGCTGTGGTGTAACAATTGCACAAATCCACCAGGGTTTCATGCTGCCATTCAAGGAAATACCAAACTTTCCTCGATAGAAACCCCCCATTTATTAATTAATTAATTTATTATTATTTATTAATTACATTTCTATACCGCCCAATAGCCGGAGCTCTCTGGGCGGTTCACAAAAATTATGACGGTTGAAAAGTATAAGAGAGGATGATGATGTCATGTAAAGTATTTGCAAACTACCAGGAGTGAGGAATCGCAAGCACACAATAAATGCCTTGTGTAGAAAAGCTCCAAGCCTTCTCCATCATACCTATCCTCTGACAACATCAATTTAAGTGCTACTCATGGTGCATACAAGATCAACTTCACAGCACTTCTCTTGATAGGAAGTTCTTGCATTTTCAGCAGTATAATCCAATTACTGCAATTCAGTATTGAGACTTCGGATTGTTCTGAGAAGAATATTTGTGCATGAATAGCCAAATAAATGTGGCTATTCATATTCATAATGGGTACCATCACACTGCACCCAACCCTGGAGATATATACCCTTGCCTGAATTATCTAAACCTGTCATGTTAACATCACTTAAGGAATGTAATTGCCAGTGTTTAACCAGCAGCCTATGTTATCTGATGATTTATCTGTTCAGTAGGACCGTGAGCAATGTAATGAGCTATTAAAAACCGTTACAGGTTTACAAGCCATTTAGGATGTGCCCACAACACCACACTATTTATTCCAGATTAACTAGTCCAGAAAATAAACTAGCCTCTAGCTCTTGTCTCACCATCATTAACACTGATTAGAATTACTCCTCCATGCCTTGGATATAGATTCATGTAACACAGATTTGGTTTTATTTTTACGTATAGCAGATGTCTTTGTAACAAGAGCTTAGAGTACGCTGCAGGCAATTCTATATATTTTAAAGGGGAAGTCCTTCATCCAGACGTGTGTGTGCGCGCGCGCACGCACACACACACACACACACACTTCAAAGCATAAAGAGGAGGTGAGGTTTTAAAACAATCCTTCAATGCATCTTTATAGAGGTTTTTCCTATTGATTCATGTGCCCTTGATTATCTGCTACCCTTGCACCTAGGATGTGCAGCTAGGAGTTTCTAATATTTACCCAGATTGGCCTGGTTTGTTCTTGCAAAGCCCTGCAAGTTTTCCAAGGATGTCAAGCTGTTGGGTTGCCAACTTATCGAACAGCTCCTGTGGTTCTGCCTTTTACAGCAATCCCAAATACAAACCAACCCAGGTGGTGAACACGTTCCTCTCCATCTGCACATCAGCATGCAGTTCAAGGCCCAAGAGCACGCCAGCCTACCGCAACTAAGGCTAAGAACTTCTCCACATTTAACAACTATCCCCGCAACCTTACCAGGGCTTTGTCTCTGCAGGTTTAACAAGTGGCACAATACACACACTTCCCCTTTCGTTTTTGCCCATTCTTTCCCATACGTTTCCATTTTACCGCCAGCAGATGGCGATGCTTTATAGCATGATTTCGATTTATTGCCACATTCTCGGGGGGGGGGGGGTTATAAAATGGCGGATTCCCAACTGAAAATGGCAGGAGAGGCATCGGAGATTGGCGACGTCATGGAAAGGACCTGCAAATTTCCATGAATGACCAATCAAGGGCATGCAACAAATTGCTCACGTGGAGAAGCTCTAAGTACCTGTAACCAAAAGTACCTGTAACATTCCTTCCTTATTTAGCCTTACCTCCATTTCCCTCCCCTTTCTCCTCAGATTTCCCTGCACTGAATTTTAGACTGGAAGCTCCTTGGGGCAGAGACCTGCAAAACCTGTACAGCACCATGTACACTGATGGTGCTATATAAATAAATAATAATAAAACAAAGCTGCACCAGAGAGCCGGGAAGCAGAGCAACTTCTGGGACAGGTTGCCTGGCAAGAGCTTCAAAGCCATCTTCCCCTTTGCTATTTTCCTGGAAGGAGTGTTTGTGTGCGAGAGAGCTTAATCTCGGAACACAGTAAGAAGCCAGTTGGGAGGGACGTGGGAGAGAGGCACGATTCCTGTGCCACTCTCAGCCTTTTCCTTCACCCGCAGCAGTTTTGCCAACGCACTCAGTCACATGAAGATCAGGTTCTCCCTGTCGCTCCATCATGTGATGGCAAAAATCACTAGTCTAAACCTGCAAGCTGTTTGGGCTGATCATGAGCCTTTAATCTATTTTTAGTCAAACAGCCCCAAGGATTAAAAGCGCCACTCTTGACCCGCTAAGTAAAAGGTCCCCAGACGCGCTCCTCCCTGTGGCTTGCCTGCAGCATCTCCACTTTATGAAAGGAGGTTTGATGAAGGAGGAACCCAGTCCTTGCTACTCCAGGAGACTACAGCACTAGGGCAGGGGGTGAAGAGATGCTAGGCTCTACTGGAAATAAATTAGCTCCTACTTCAGAGACGATCACATTAAATCGTGCCGTGTTATTATTTTTAAACGGGGCAAAACAGCAGGAAAGGTTTTGATGAACTGGATGAGCTTTCCTCAACCTTCCAGATACACTAGATTGCAACTCCAATGGCCATGCTGGCTGGGAATGATGGGAGTTGTAGTCCAACACCTCTGGAGGACACCAGGTTGGAGAAGGCGGAGGTAGATGGTGTAAGCGGCAAATGAGATCCAGTAGAAGCATGCTGAGGGCTAAGGTATTGGGATGGAGTGGAGGGTAAGGAGACGTTGAAATGGCATTTTAAGGTTTTGTAAGCTGATCTCAGGACCTGATGGCCAAAAAGCAGTGGGATATAAATTTAGAAATAAATACAGGTTGCATCTTTCTGCATGATGCCTAATAAACATAGGGAATTCAAAACCACCAGAGATGGGCACAGGCTATTTTAAATGCTGCATTGTTCAAACAAACTGGATTAATCAAGGAATGACCTTCCAAGCAATTGCAAGATTGCCCCTGATTAGCCTGGCACCATGTTAGAAAAGATGGCATAGTGCTACCATTACTGGCTTCTCAGGAAGGAAAAATGATAATTAGCGTGCCTCACCACATAATTCTGACCAGGGTATAACTTCAGCCTGCAGCCTTACAGACTTCCTTGGGAGTAAACCCTACTGAAATCAGAAGGGCTTTAATTCCAGGAAGCATGATCCAAAAAGCACAGGCTTTTTCAATGTATATTATTTTTATAATTATTATTATTATTATTAATAATAATAATAATAATAATAATAATAATAATAATAATAATAATAATATCCCACCTTTTTCCCAATACTGGACTCAAGGCAGTTTACAAGATTAAAACATATACAATTAAAACATATAAATATAAATTTACAAAAGATAAAATAGAATTAAACCCCTGTCATATTAAAAACATTTTTTAAAAATTAAAAAACCAAATAACAATTAAAAATCCAATACAAGAACACAGGTCCAGAGTATTCCCAAAGACGTGGCGGAACAAAGACGTTTTTGCCTGCCTCCAAATGTGTAACAAGGAGGGAGTTCCAGAGTTTTGGAGCAGCCACTGAGAAGGCAGTGATTTTACGCACATGCTAACTTCAGCAAATTTAACCAACCAAAAAAACTAATCTAATTCATCAACTCAGATATCTTTACATGGGTCAGAGCCTCCACCTCCAAAAAGAACATAAGATATAAACAGAAGATTGGAGAAATTCGTGGACAGATCTATCAATGGCTATTTACCATGAAAACCCCCTTTGTTATCTTCATAATATCTGCACTACAGATGTTAAGCTCCTGGGGACCAGCCTTGGAGAGCTCCTGATGTACTGATGTGCTCCAGAGTACTCATGGGTTCTGACTGAAACCCGGAGCGGATTCACTGCCCCACTGACTTCGGAGCCACCAGCCACTACTGCCTCATCCTCGTGCCTCAGTTCACAAGAGAAAACCACCTTGCAGCAGTAGTTTCTATTTCACCGCTAGCCCGTACGTATGTGGTCAGCTGGAAAAATCCTTACCTACTGCAAGGCTGGGAAAAGACTCCTGCCTTGGAAACCCTGGGTGAACCACTGCCAGTCAGTAGAGATCAGCTTTCCCCAATCTGATGCCCTCCAGGTGTGTTGGATTACAAGTCCCATTGTCCCCAGCTAGCTGGGGAGGGCGGGAATTGTAGTCCCATACTTCTGGAAGGCACCGTGTTGGGGAAGGATGGTGTAAATAATGTTTAGATAAAAGGTACTAAACCTCAGGCCCATGGGCCAAATTGGGCCTGCGGGCCAGATCCGGCCCTCCGTGATTCCCCAGATGGGCCCACCCCTTCCTTGGGCCCATTTCTCCTCCCCATCACTGACTGTTTGGTGCAGTTTCCCCCCCTTTGAAAAGAATGTTAATGCCTCTCCTGATAACTGGCAGTGGGAGCTTTAAGCTACAATACGCTGGCAATTCTTGGATTCTGGCTCCTCGTCTCTCTTGCAAGCACCAAGAGCTTCTCTTAATTTGAATTCGGCTCTCGGACAGAAAGAAGTTCGACACCCCAGGCTTGCTTGAGCCAATGGCGTGGCCGGGTTTAAGGCGCTTTGCTATGCGTGTTTTCCAGTCCTCAGCCTCTCTGCCGTGACTTCTCACAACCGCTGAACAGCAGCAAGCTGAAAACCTGCAAAACGCTGGGACTAAACAGAACGGCAGCATTCGGATGCCAGGTCCTCCGGCGCACTTCCTCGTGGCTTTCACGCCAGCACACCTGTGCGTCTCTGTCCTCTTGGACAAGATGCCGGAAGGATGACTCATGCCAGAAAGATTAGTCACCAGGAACAGAGTAAGCAGAGCAAACCAGGGTGTTGTGTTCCATATACCAGGCACTTCAAGAGCTGCTGTGGATGGAACAGTAACTCCCCACTCCATCTGCTGCCCCCAAGTACTAAAGTTGAGCTCAGCTATTGTTTTCCTTCACCAAAGGATCCCTGTAAGGGGAGGCGGGGCAGGGGATCCATGACTGATTTCCAGAAATTTTTGCAAGCAGGATATATTCGGTCACAGATGTTTCCTGAAGGCAACACATTAAAAATCCGGAAGAACGACCAAGTCTGATGTGGCTTTTTCCACACGTTGCCGCCTTAGGCATTGAGGACGAGCCATAGCTAAGCAACGGAGCGCTCGCTTTGCGTGCCAAATGCCCCAGGCCCCATCCCTGGTTAAAAGGTGCGAGGAAAAACCTTCCTTTGCCCAAGATCTCAAAGAGAGACTTCCAATAGCGGTTTACACCAGCAAATAGTCCACCCTGGTATAAACCGGCTCCCTAGATTCCTGATCCTTCCCAAGCGGGAGGAAAAAGTGGCATCAGCAGATACTGCCAAGGTAAGTCTGACATGAACAGGCTACGTTGGGCAGCAGTCAGCCTTGGAGATCCAGGATGCCGTTATAGCGCATCTTCCACAACCTTGGCCACGCTGGCTGGGAATGATGGGAGTTGCAGTCTAAGGACATCAGTTTTGGGGAGGCTGATTTAGAGAGGACATTAGCCACGTGCCTGCCAAATATTGGGATCGCCTGAATGCTGCAGTACGGCCTAGTTTGCCACTGCAACCTGGAGAATTTCAAACATGCGAACAGGGGAAATGACCGAGGGCAAGGATTGGTGCGACGGCTGCTGATGTCACAGCAGTCCTCAATTCAGTCCTAGCAGAGCCCTTTCCTGCCTGTTGATCCCAGTGGAAAAGGTCCCAGGTTTCCCACTCTCAGTTCTCGTCCAGCCTTCCCCTGATGTGTTGGACTGCATCTCCCATTATCCCCATCCCTTGTGGGCAACAGTGCTGCTGGCTGGAGAGATGATGGAAGCTGTAGTCCAACCCATCTGGAGGGTACCCGGGTGAGGAAGGCTGTATGAGGGTAGGAAGCCTCTTAAGACATGATGCGCTATTGATCGTTGGCTTGCAGGCAAGCTGTTCACTCCAAGCCTCATTAATTTCTAGGAACATAGGAAGCTGCCCTATACAGACCCTTGGTCCAGATAGGCCAGTATTGCAGACACTGACTGGCAACCATGGCTCTCTAGGGTTTCAGGCAGGAGTTTCCCCAGCCCGACCTGTACAGGCCATTGATCAAACCTGCCCGCTGAGCTGGGGGCCTTCCTTTCAACGACAGGAGTACGTTCATATAGCCCCATGTAGAGAGGGATCATTTCATATCCCCCTAATATGGGGATAATCTAAACAGCCCTACCTGGTCAGGTTGTTGGAAGGCTCACCAAGCTGGTGCACATTTTGAGGTCCTCCGAATCTGCTAGGTGAATCTGTTCCTGTGGTCCTCATCCCTTTAACCACTGCCCCTATTCGGAGAACATTCCCGCCTCTCGCCCAGCATGAGGTTGCCAACTAATTCGGGCTGGGGGGTAGTGGGGCCTGGCACCTGCGGCTCCAAGAATAGGCTGACCATATGGAAAGGAGGACAGGGCTCCTGTATCATTAGCAGTTGCATAGAAAAGGGAATTTCAGCAGGTGTCATTTGTATGCATGCAGCACCAGGTGAAATCCCCTCTTCATCACCGCAGTTAAAGCCGCAGGAGCTATACTAGAGTGACCAGATTTAAAAGAGGGCAGGGCTCCTGCAGCTTTAACTGTGGCGATGAAGGGGGACTTTCACCAGGTGCTGCATGCATACCAACGGCACCTGCTGAAATTCCCTTTTCCATGCAACTGTTACCGATGCAGGAGCCCTGCCCTCCTTTCCATACGGTCCGCCTATCCAAGCGCCAGCCGGGGGGCCTCCGAACCCAGCAGGTGCAGCGGAGGCCTGGAGGCCAACAACCGCCACTTTGCATCTTTCAGGACCCGGAGCCAAGGGCCGGCCGAGACGTTGGCAACCCTCCTCCCCGCCGCGCCCCCCCCCATCCCACCCCACCCGCAAGCCCGGCGCACCTGAGGACGCGGAAGAGGAGGCAAGCGATGAGGCCGACGCTGGCCGCGCAAGCCCCGACGACGGCGGCCTTGAGCGCGGGTAAGTCCCGCAGCAGCGCAGAGACCGGGTTCAGCTGCGCGGGCCCGCTGGAGTTGCCGGGCGGCGCCGGGGAGGCGGCGGGCGGCTCTGGGTGGCTGCTGTTGGAGGCGCGGGGGGCGGCGGCGGCGAGGGCGAGGGCGGCGGAGGCGGGCGGGAGCCACAGCGCCAGCAGCAGCAGCAGCAGCAGCCCGGGGAGCGCGGCGGCGGCGGCGGCGGAGCGCATCGTCCCTGGCGGCAGACGAGAGGGCCGGCGAGGAGGAGCCGTCGCCGCTTCTTCTCCTCCTCCTCCTGGCCCGCCCGTCTCGCCTTCTGCTCCCGGAGCCGGATCAGGGCGCGCGGAGGAGGAGGAGGAGGAGCTCGAGCCGCGGCGAGCAAGCGCAGCTGGGCGCGCAGCCAGCCGGGGCTTAATGCGTGCCGGCCCCCCGCGAAGGCGGCGGCGGCAGGAGGAGGAGGAGGAGGAGGAGGAGGAGGAGGAGGAGTAACAGAAACAATAAAAAGAAACAATAAACAGGAAACAATAAACAGGACAGGAAACAACAACAACAATAATAATAATTATAATAATAATACCACTCCACCCCCTACCTCCGTGGACTTCAACTGGTCCTGACCAGACACCCATCCCTAACTCTCAATCTGCAACATGGGAGACCCACTTTCACAATTTCCACCATAGAATCATAGAATCATAGAATAGCAGAGTTGGAAGGGGCCTACAAGGCCATCAAGTCCAACCCCCTGCTCCATGCAGGAATCCACAGGTTGGTTCCTGCAGGGGCAGAAAATAACGGAGGAGGTAACGGCGCCCCTGCGCGCGTACAGAGTGGCGGAGTTCGGACGACGCGCTAATCAACGGGGGGGGGGCGTGTGTGTGTGTAATAGGAGCAGAACAGGAAACAATAAACAGAAACAGTAAACAATAAACAATAAAAAGAAACAATAAACAGAAACAATAAACAGAACAGGAAACAATAATAATAATAATAATAATAATAATACCACTCCACCCCCTACCTCAGTGGACTTCAACTGGTCCTGACCAGACACCCATCCCTAACTCTCAATCTGCAACATGGGAGACCCACTTTCACAATTTCCACCATAGAATCATAGAATAGCAGAGTTGGAAGGGGCCTACAAGGACATCTAGTCCAACCCCCTGCTCCATGCAGGAATCCACAGGTTGGTTCCTGCAGGGGCAGAAAATAACGGAGGAGGTAACGGCGCCCCTGCGCGCGTACAGAGTGGCGGAGTTCGGACGACGCGCTAATCAACTGGGGAGGGGGCGCGCGTGGGTGTGGGTGTAATAGGAGCAGAACAGGACACAACCCGATTTAGCGCGTCGTCCGAACTCGGCCGGCGTGTTCTGGTCTTACTACAGCGTAAAGCGGGAAGAGGCAATTCTCCTTTCGGCGCCGACTTTGGAGAGATTTAAACATGGGGTTGGACAGGGTTATCTCTTCCGTGCCAGGCCAAGACTTTTTTCTCTCTCTCTTTTTCCCAGGCATTGAGCAGCATGTGATCGGTTTTAATCGATCCTGGATTGTGTTTTAGGTTCTGCTGATAGCTCAAAGTTGTTTTTAGATGTGTGTTGCCTTTGTGTAGACTGCCTGTCGGGTGTTTTTAGGGTTTTAAACGTGGTGTGTCGTTTTTCATGTTTTAATCTTTTGTAAACTGCGCAGAGAGCTTTGGGGCAGTTTAGTGTGTGATGATGATGATGATGATGATAAAGATAAAGAACTCCATCACACCTACTCCCCCACACACCCCTCCATTTCCTTAGCGATTGAGCACTTTCACGTTTGTGCATTGTTGCACTATTACAGCTTATGTATCTTTTCATCTGTATCACTACTATGCCAGTGAAATCTCCCACCCCACCCACTAAGTTCTCTTTCCCCCTATATTATGTCTTTATTTCTGGGCAAATAAAATAGTACAGCAGCCTGAAACTGGGCAATTACTGCACCCAATAGGAGTTTCTAATGTCTCCAAAATTATCTAACAGTTTTTCAGGCATCAATGCTGTGTGTGTGTGTTTCTTAATTTAACATATTTGGAAGAGGCTGAGTGGGGTGACTTTGATATTAACATCTGTGGCTAACCAATTGCTAACCAAAATGCTTACATCTGCATAATTTTTTTAAGATAAAGAGATGAAACTTGGCAGGTTGATAGCTCTTAAGGAGAGCTTTAACCATGCCAAGTTTGAAACAGATCCATTCATGCCTTGATTTTTAGGATTTTTTTTAAATCCCCCCCCCAAAAAAAAAACTATTCTCCTGATACTCCACCAATACAAAATTCCACCTGTTTGCATTTGTGGAGGATCTGTTTTCCTTTACTTTGATAATGCAAAGCTGTGCATCTCCAGTTCATAAAAATAGAGATCTGCTTGACCCCTCCACATCAGCAAAGTAAAGAATAAAACCTCCCTCCATAAACGCGAAGGGGTGGATTAACAGAGAATCAGAGAGCTATGTGTGTTTCTGGGGAGGAGGAATGTTTTGAGAATTAAAAAAAAAATAGTAAAAAAAAAATCAACTGATGAAGGGATCAGCTTTAAACGTGGCACACACAAAGCCCTTCTTAAGAGCTATCATGCTGCCAAGTTTCATCACTTTATCCTTAAAAATGAGGGATCTATAAGCATTTTGGAGTAGCAAAAGTCTGTTCAACCAACTCCGCACAAGCCGGTTCATTGGCCAGAGCATGCTGGGGAAGGAGAACTGTCCCGCCCTCCTCTTTCGTCAGCAAGCACTCCCACCCAACAAAGGACATGGCATGAGAACAGCAATACACAGGGGCAGAAGAGCGCTTTAATCCCACTTACAGCAAATTAGCTGGACTTCCCCCGTTCTAGGAAAACACAAAAAATGGAGAAGAGGCAGGGTTACTGCTGGACAGGCACGGTATCCCGCAAACCAGCCATGACGAAAGTATGATAAAATGCTGGTGTGATGGAGCCCAATAATACATTTCAATGTCTGCCAGTCCTAATGGCTATGTGCCTCCTCTAGGATCAGAGGCACAATGCCTATGGACACCATTTGCTGGGGAACATGGGCAGGAGGGTGCTGTTGCACTCATGTCCTGCTTATGGGTCCCTGGTCGACAGCTGGTGGGCCACTGTGAACAGAGTGCTGGACTAGATGGACCCTTGGTCTGATCCAGCACGGCTCTTCTTATATTCCAGCCACCTTACACAAATGTTCCGAAAGCTTTGTGGTCCTCCAGTTGGGGTGGTGGAAAGGCAGCGGCAAGAAGGAACGCTCTTCTAAGCAGCCTCCCCTTTGCAGGATGGGCTATTTGTAAACAGTGATCACAAGGCCCTTCGGAAATCCTGCCCGCTGTTAGCTTCCTTCTCTGATTTCTCTTTGTTTGGAGTCTCAGTCTAGACTTTGCAAAGGAAAAGCCTGTTGCATGGCAACAATGTGAAGTTTGAGGGTCCTCCATCCGGGTCTGCTCACATTTGAGGCTTAACTCTTCCCACCAGCACTAGCGCTCAGTCTCCGGAGCTGTGAGCAGCAAAGCTTGTGTTCAGCAGCTGGTGTCCTTAATGCATAATCATTAGGGCTGTCAGTTGCTTCACAACGTCTTAGTTAATTGGCTCTAACAAGGCTGCAGTTGTGGCCCTATGTTATTCCGCCATTGTAGGGGAAAATAAAACCCAATGCTTTCTTCACCAGAGGATTGCCAGTCTAGTTTGGGAGAGGGTGCAGCGGGAGTAAAACTGCTGCTGTTATTGCAAATCCTCTAATAGCAAACTCAGGTGGTGAGTGCTGATGAAATATAGCAGGTATCAGCATGTTCAGGAGAATCCTGAGATTTGCAGAAGTATTTTTTTAAAAAAAAATCTAGAAAAAAACATCCTGACGTGCTGCTGTGTTAGTCTGTTGCAGCAAAAATAACAATAGAGAACACCCCCCAAATTTGTATTTATTTATTTATTATTGCATTTATATCCTGCCTTTTTTCCTCCATGAAACCCAAAGTGGCGTACATAATTCTCCTCCTCTCCATTTTATCCTCACAACCACCACCCTGTGAGGTAGGCTGGGCTGAGAGTCTGTGACTGGCTCAAAATCACCCAGTGGGTTCTATGGGTCCCTGGTCGACAGCTGTGGGCCACTGGATCTCCCAACCCAACACTCTAGCCACTATTATAAAAAGTGGTGTTTAAAACCAAAGTTAATCCAATCTATGGATGCTTCAGTTACACTTTGGAAGTTATGAGATAGGAGGGAATGTTAAGTCCCCCATTTTTTTCTGATGCATCCTCAAGTGGACGGACACAGATAAGGTTCACAGGAGCCAACGCTTGGTCCAAATCGAATCACTGAGGTAATTAAAATCGTTTTGTATTTGAGGCTAGAACGCTATAAAAGAAATTCTCCCACTGATGAAGACCCTGTGGGCCGAAACGCGTTTGGGATAGCTGTATGTTTTATGTTTGTGGACCATTTAGTTTGTATTTCAATTTTATGTATTTGTTTTAATATTAAATATTTCTATTACCAAGTGTTTATTAATACTTTTTATGGATTTTATTTTAGCACGTATAGCTGCATTTGAACCTTGAACATTGTATCATACCAATTTTCTTAAACTCCAACGCTCTGGCCACTACACCACACTGGCTTTAGAAAAATACTAAGGGGATAGAAGATGTTACTGCCAAAAAACCCAAAAACTGTCCTATGAGGACTGAGAATGTTCAGGCCCTCATCTATATGACCATAGGATTGCTCCTCATTATTTTTTAACCTGATTTTTTGCAGATTCGATTATGTTCACAGAGAGTCACACTGCAGCATTGTCAATGCACACCTCTGTGCAATCATTGGAGAGTGGACTGGTCTACCTCCATGATCTTTTCTTACCCCTTTTTATTTCTGTTGAATCTCTCTTTGAGAAAAGGGGAATATGGGAAGTCATGCAGCAGGTGGACTGGTCTACCTCCATGATCTTTTCTTACCCCTTTTTATTTCTGTTGAATCTCTCTTCGAGAAAAGGGGAATATGGGAAGTCATGCAGCAGGTGGACTGGTCTACCTCCATGATCTTTTCTTACCCCTTTTTATTTCTGTTGAATCTCTCTTCGAGAAAAGGGGAATATGGGAAATCATGCAGCATGTGGACTGGTCTACCTCCATGATCTTTTCTTACCCCCTTTTATTTCTGTTGAATCTCTCTTTGAGAAAAGGGGAATATGGGAAGTCATGCAGCAGGTGGACTGGTCTACCTCCATGATCTTTTCTTACCCCCTTTTATTTCTGTTGAATCTCTCTTCGAGAAAAGGGGGATATGGGAAGTCATGCAGCAGGTGGACTGGTCTACCTCCATGATCTTTTCTTACCCCCTTTTATTTCTGTTGAATCTCTTTTCGAGAAAAGGGGGATATGGGAAGTCATGCAGCAGGTGGACTGGTCTTCCTCCATGTTCACATACGGAGATTGGATCGGTGATTGCTTTACTTGGATTCCTACATTCATTTATATTAAAGAAGTAAGGAAGAGAAAATTGTGACGTCAAAGCTCTGCCCATGGTTTTGGGGAAGGCAGGAAATCGGCAAGCCAATCACTTTGTCCTGCTCTGAAAGCTCCGCCCGCACTTCAAAATCTGATTTTACTCCCCCAACGACACGTTACTATTGTGTGATTTAAACTCGAAGGTATAGCAAAAATCGTGATAAATCGCATCTCTGAATATGTGCATTTTCGGGCTTAAAGCCTGGCGCTGCAGCAAATGGACAGCTGCATGTGTCCGAGAACGTGAAAATGCGCAGTTAAGGCAGTGTAAAGTTGCCATATAGACAAGCCCCAGGAGTCATCAAATGTTGAGTATCACGTAGAAAAGAAAACAGGCAGCTGTTAGGGTGGTGGAATAGTGCAGGAGGCCTCAAACGTTTTAGGTCAGTGGCACATTTAGAATGTTGAGAAAGTGCCATACGCGCTCTCACAAAATGGCCGACATGGTGGAGTTGGCCATTCACTCAAAGGCTGCCATGATGGGTGTGGCCACAAAACAGTCATTTCCTATTAAGCAAATTGATGGGGGTAAAAAAAAAGAAAAAAGTAACTTAGTCAAGAACATGTACAAGGCTGCAGTGGAGTCTGATCTCCAAAACACAAAACCACTCCTTTGAACCCACAGTTTTCTGTGCAAACAGACGAAGCACAGAAACAAATCGCTTGGCCAAGAATGCTTCCTGGGGCCCAGAGACGTTTTTGAAAATAAAGTTGGTGCTGGAGATGGCAGGAATAGAGAATTCTAGAAAAGGGGATGACTGGCAGCCTGAACAAGAGCATTCTTATTAGGAGGTGAGGAGGTACTGCAACATTTTGTTGCAGGGTGTGTGTGGAGAGAGAGAGAAAAAAAGATGTCATCGGTAGGAAAATTATAAAACAATTTTATTTGTCAAGACACTGAAAAAGTGACCCTCTGGTTACAATATAACAATCCACCTTGAAAAGTTCGGGGTGGGGGAGAGAGCAGGCTAATACACACACACACACACACTTTGTTGTATTCCAGAACGGCACAATCAAAAGGCTACGGAATCTGGTTTGCCTTCCGCTGCCTGGCCAGCCTGAGTCAGAGGTCACCTGAACAAAATTGATAAATTGTGCATGTCGTTCTTTTTAAGGGTTGGTTGGAACACTGACTCCCCAGACCAGTTCTCCTGCTTTTCAGCCCAACGGCTCCTGCTTAAAACTTCAACAAAATATGCCAAGTACACCTGTGATTCTCAAGCTCTAGCCAATCTCCCCCCTGGCCTGCAACTGACACAGACAGGAGGCTCACATTAACCATGCCTTTGTATTCCTTTATCTGGACCTGGCCACTCTTGCAATGCAGTTGGGAGACTTCCAACCTTCCTGCTCCCTGCAATGTCTGTACTTGATCTCCCATCTTTGTTCTGGTCAGTTTCACCTTGGCTGATATTTGTTTAACAATGTTGTTGACAATGGAAGCAACCTAAGATGTGATCTTGTTTGCCACATCAAAGCAAAAACAAAGTCATTTGCACAAGCTAAAAGTGGAGCTGGATAACTCGTGTCTGAGTTCTTGCAAGATGTATGAAGGATTTGCAGAATTATGAACTGAAATACATCTCCCCCACTTCCCTCCTACCTTCCAAGAGTTGTGCAAAACAGCTTGCTTATGCTTTCAGAGTAATTTAATAATATCACCTAAATCAGTGTTGGTATTCTTTCTTAAACCAGTCCGTTGTTCCGTGGTCTGTTCTTACCGTTGCTACTTGTTCGCTATACAGATTCCTCAGGAGGCAGACAAGATGACTTGGCATCCCCATACCACCAAGAACTTGCCACAGTTTGTTATGATCCACACAGTCAAAGGCTTTAGAATAGTCAATAAAACAGAAATAGATGTTTTTCTGGAACTCCCTGGCTTTCTCCATTATCCAGCAGATATTGGCAATTTGGTCTCTAGTTCCTCTGCCTTTTCTAAACATCTGGCAATTCTCGCTCCATGAATTGCTGGAGTCTACCTTGCAGGATCTTGAGCATTACCTTGCTGGCATGTGAAATAAGTGCCACTGTACGATAGTTGGAACATCCTTTAGTGTTTTCCTTTTTTGAGAGCTGGACCATAAGGAAAGCTGAGTGAAGGAAAATAGATGCTTTTGAACTGTGGTGTTGGAGGAAAATTCTGAGAGTGCCTTGGACTGCAAGAAGATCAAACCAGTCCATACTCCAGGAAATAAAGCCAGACTGCTCACTTGAGGGAATGGTATTAAAGGCAAAACTGAAGTACTTTGGCCACCTAATGAGAAGACAGGATACCCTGGAGAAGAGGCTGATGCTAGGGAAAGTGGAAGGCAAAAGGAAGAGGGGCCGACCAAGGGCAAGATGGAGGGATGATATTCTGGAGGTGACGGACTTGACCTTGGGGGAGCTAGGGGTGGCGACGGCCGACAGAAAGCTCTGGCGTGGGCTGGTCCATGAAGTCACGAAGAGTCGGAAGCGACTGAACGAATAAACAATAAAGAATCCATTTGGACGAAGGGCGGTCTAGAAATTTTAAAAGTAAATAAATAAATTAAACACCTAGATTCAGCTGCCTTCAACTCTGCTTTGGTATCTGCAGAGCAAGGAGATACTCTTTTACCGTCTGCTTTTGTGTCAACACAGCTCACCAAAAGGGGTTTCAAAGAGAGGTTTAATACACTCAGAAGGCTAAAACCGCTCTCTCCTCCGCCAAAGTGACAATAGCGTGGGAAGGCTAAATGACATCTGGCATTTCACAATGCAAGATTCATTGCTGAATGTTAGCAGAAGCTTCTTTTTTAAATGGATTGCCCAATAGCAGAAGTACTACAGGACTCTGCTATTGACAGCTGGCATGTTTCTAGCTTTCTCCAGGATGACAATGACCTTATCCCTGTAAGCTTTCTGAAGATTTAGCCCGCACAAGAGAAGACTTAATGGCATCCCGTTTGAAAGGCCACACGGAGAGAAGAAGCATGGGGCTTGGGGTATTTATAGAGCACCATTGAAGTACCTGGCACTTTACAAAGTACGTGAGCAAAGCAAAAAGGAATAAGAAGAACAGTATCTGCCCCCAAACAGCTTGCAATTTAAATATAGACAATGGGGCTGCCTAAAAGCCGCCTTTGCCTCGCAGTGGCTGAGAATCGGCGCTGCGTCGGTTATATAGAGCAGCTGCAGCTTCAGAGCCACCGTGGGGAAAAGAGGCAATGCTTTGCTTTAGAAAAGTCAGGGGCTTACCCAACTTTTTTCTTCAGAGCAAGTTTATCATGGCCCTTCCACTGTGTGACCTCGCTTCAGCATTGAGCTGGGTGGGTGGGGGCACTCCCTCCAGCGGTCTGTATTATGCACTGCCACCTCGCAACAGCAAAACTGCGGGGTTTAGTGGCAGAGCAGGGCCAAAGTGGTGCTGTAGAGGCAGGCTTTTGTATCTGGTCACTCAGGGCTTCTTTTGTAACTGGTCAAGAGGGCAGGGCTCCTGCACCTTTAACTGTTGTGATGAAGAGGGAATGTCACCAGGTGTGGCATGCATACAAATGACACCTGCTGAAATTCCTTTTGCAGTACAACTGTTAAAGATACAGGAGCCCGGTCCTCCTTTCCATCTGGTCACCCTATGCCTCACCCCTTTTCCTTCTGCCCCACCCACCGTTAGAATGTGCTCCATCAAGAGCTTCTCTGAAATTGAATTTGGCCCTGGAGCAGAAAGAAGTTCAATAGTTAGGCTCAGTCTCCCAACACACGATCAGAGATCTTAAAGTGGCCATTGTGGAGTGAGCAAACTTCACCAGGAGATTGGGTGAGAGACTGCTGAGTTAGAATCCCTGAATGGGTTCAATTCTACCGCCAGAGGCTTGAATCAGGATAAAGGATTTTTATCACATTGCCCAGTAAATAGCCACAGTTATTGATGGGATCGTCATTTTTTGCATTGAATTTCCTTCCGATCTCACTGCCAGGGCCGGTGCCAGACTATTTTGTGCCCTAGGTAAGGTGAGCTACTTTCACCCCCTGAAAAAAATGCCAACTTGGCTTTTTAAGAACGCATGTTTCCGGGGGAAAATAAGAAGCACAAAACTTGAAACTGCTAAATTTATTTTAAAGTGCAAGAAATACGTCATGCCAATTATAACAAACAAATTGGAAAGGAACGTCGATGGGTCTAAAATGCATTTTTTAATAGGAATATCACCTCCAAATCATCCTCCCAACTCTCTCTCGCGCACACACACGCACATTCCGCATCACTCACTCCAAACAAACACACGCATGAACACATGCATTCACTCAAAGACCCCGTGCACCCCATTCACCCATACATATTCTCTCTCTCTCTCTCTCTGTTCTGGAAGTCCGAACGTGGAGCTGCCCCACCCCCACCCCAGCGTCCCTGGCTTCGCTTTGGCTGGGCGGGTGCGGGGCGCCGTCTCGCCCGACCAGGCCCAGCTGAATCCTCGGGCCGGCCTGGCTCACAGCCAACGCGCGTGAGTGCTGCGCTGTGCCCGGCGCCCCTCTTAGCTTGGCACTCTAGGCGGCCGCCTGAGTGGCCTCTATGGTAGCACCAGCCCTACTCACTGCTTACATTTTCTGCCACCTCCACCACCACCATGTGTATAAAATATTCATAATATACTACAGTGGCCAGAGACAAAAGAGGGCAGGGCTCCTCCAGCTTTAACTGTTGTGTTCAAGAGGGAATTTCACCGTGTGTTGCATGCATACAAATGACCCCTGCTGAAATTCCCTTTGCAATACAACTGTTAAAGATGCAGGAGCCCGGTCCTCCTTTCCGTATGGTCACCCTAGGCTGAACCACTAGGAGGGCGATGCCAAAATTGTAGCCTGTCTGAGACCTTTTGTAGCACAGCTGCCAAGCAAGAAGGCTAGCTTTCCAGGGAAGGATGCCATGGGCACGTATTGCACTGTGGAGGAAATTTGTTTTTCTTGGGGTAGCCCCACAAAAACAACTTCACCAATGGGAAATGTACCTGTCAAAGAGATTATCACTTTACCTGATTGGCTACTGGCTCTTATTCTTTCTAGGAAACTAGCTGTGAGTGTGTACATAGGGATAAGTAAAGGGCATTCCACAAAGGGATGCAATTACACACATTTCTAACAGCTTTCTTTAAAATAATACATTTGCTATGTGCTTCCCACTCCCCAGAATGGTGAAAAGTCCAAAGATAAATGCTACTTGCTTAGGTTTCTGTTGGACAAGACAGAACACTGGGGACCTGTCATGTGTTTATAATAGCTGTTTTATGTGCAAATATACAAGCACAGCATGGTGGAAACTAATGGACTCCTACAGCACACAGCATAACTGCTAATCCTGCTTTAGACTTCCCCCAAAGCAACGTTGTGCATTCTCTAGGCTACTTCTATTCCAGTTTGTATGTACGAGGATGATCAGGGGTCTGGAAACAAAGCCCTATGAGGAGAGACTGAAAGAACTGGGCATGTTTAGCCTGGAGAAGAGAAGACTGAGGGGAGACATGACAGCAGTCTTCAAATACTGAAAAGGTTGTCAGACAGAGGAGGGCCAGGATCTCTTCTCGATCCTCCCGGAGTGCAGGATGCGGAATAATGGGCTCAAGTTACAGGAAGCCAGATTCCAGCTGGACATCAGGAAAAACTTCCTGACTGTTAGAGCAGTATGACCTAGGGAGGTTGTGGGCTCTCCCACACTAGAGGCCTTCAAGAGGCAGCTGGACAGACATCTGTCAGGGATGTATTATTATTATTATTATTATTATTATTATTATTATTATTATTATTATTATTATTATTTTATTTAGCACCAACAATGTACTTGGTGCTGTACAAAATATACAAATAAAACAGCGATACCCTGCCTCTAAGCTTACAATCTAAAATCACATTAAAACACATGAAGGGGGGGAAGGGGTTCACAAAGCAGAAATAAGAGAATAATCATAGTAATAAGAACAGTTAAGATGGATTCCTGCATGGAGCAGGAGGTTGGACTTGATGGCCTCATAGGCCCCTTCTGACGCCACTATTCTACGATTCTATACTCATCCACATTCAAACAGGACCTAGATAGCTTTCAGTCCGTCCCTCACCTCAAACTCTGATGGGTGTCGTATTCCCAAGGCTGGAGATAGGCTCCAGAATATTCAGGCCATTAAAAAGCATCAAAGCTTTTTCGTTAAACCCATGGTAAACTCATTCACGCTGAGACAAGCAAACTCATAACGGTGTAAAATCTGATTGTAAATAAGGTGGAATGGGGGGGGGGGAAATCCTGGGAGACGGTGAGCAAACACTAGAATCATCTTATGTATTTTTTTTAATTCATGGTTTGTGTGTGTGTGTGTGAATTTATGTTTATTTTCTTCTCCCCTTCTGTTTCAGAAGAAAAACTTGAGATGGCTAGTACACAAAGTGTAGTTCCAGCAAATCAAAGGCCGGGGCTTTGCTTCCTGTCGCTCTCAACAACCAGTTCACAAGTCATAAACAACTCAAGGTTTGTTGACTATGGATTGTCAAAAATGATTAATGGCCACCTGCCTGCTCCCACTTCAATAAACAACCCAGGGATGCTCTGTTCCTGGGTTGTTTATTGCAAAGTCCAAACCCAGAAATCTGGGCTGTTGAGGAAGAGAACCTGTGCCCTTCGGGTTTGTTACAGGCAATGGAGGCTGGTGGCTCCGATGTCAGTGGGGCGATGAATCCGCTCCGAGTTTCACTTTGAACCAGTCAGAATTCTACAGGAGCTATCCAAGGTGTGAAGCACCTTCTTTAGAGTTCTGACTGTTTCAGAGTGAAACCCGGAGTGGATTCATTGTCCCACTGACATTGGAGCCACTAGATTCCACTGGTTACAACAAGTGACCGCTGCCCTCTTCTGGATGGATCTGCAACAGCATCAAATTGAGTCTGCGGTCCCCATCTTTCTCCCTTCCACACCCCACAAGCTGTTGCAGGTGAGAGACAGGGAGAGAAATAGCGAGCTGGGGCAGGCAACCAAATGCCGTTTAAGATTCCAGTTCTTGATCTGTTAAGAACGTTGACCACATCCTTTGTGAGGCCAGGGAAACATTTAGCTTAAGATAAAGTGCACTTTTCTCATTGAGATTCTGAGCTGTGAAACAGCATAACGTAAGAAATGGGTGATGGAAGCTAGGAAAAGCCCACCCCTTGTTGGGGGGGGGGGCGAATAACAGGGTCATCAACTCTGGATAAAATGCCCTGTGCCGCTCATCTGCCTTTAACAACTTCATCTGCAAAAATCAACAGGTGGCCGGTTGAGTGGGGCTATGAAGAGGGCAGTAGTCCCCCATTTTGTGAAAAGGGTCAGCACTTCTAGGGTGACCATATGGAAAAGAGGACAGGGCTCCTGTATCTTTAAATGTCGTATAGAAAAGGGAATTTCAGCAGGTGTCATTTGTATATATGGGGAATCTGGGGAAATTCCCTCTTCATCACAGCAGTTAAAGCTGCAGGAGCCCTGCCCTCTTTTTTATCTGGTCACTCTAGTATAGCTCCTGCTGCTTTAACGGTTGTGATGAAGAGCGCAGTTCACCAGGTTCTCCATATATACAAATGGCACCTGCTGAAATTCCCTTTTCTACGCAACTTTTAAAGATACAGGAGCCCTGTCCTCCTTTCCATAGGGTTACCCTACTTTGGATCATTCCTTTAGGGTTCTGGCTGGTTCTGACTGAAACCCAGATTGGATTTACAGCCCCACCGAAATTGGAGCCACCAACCTCCACTGAATAAAAATGGGGCTGTTATTTCTCATGAGGCATCTGTTCAGGGTGACCACATGAAAAGGAGGACAGGGCTCCTGTATCTTTGACAATTGCATAGAAGTATGGGATATAGCTATTAATGATAAATTGACTTGTAATATTAAATGGAGAAGAGCTATAGCTAAAACAAATGATTTTGAAGGAATTTGGAAACAGTTCCTAATATTTGTGTTTTTTAAGGGAAGTGGGAAATCACCAGCAGAAGAAACTATGAGATTTTGGAATCAGGAATGAGATCCCGAGGTGGGGGGGTGCACTTATATGTTAAGTTTGATTATGTTATGTAGTTAGGATATTATGTATTCAACATTTATCTAGTATGTTGTTGTTGTTTTTTATTAACTGTAGTCAACATTTATTCAACATGTATGTTGTTGTTGTTTTTTGTATTGCAATGATGTATGTTTAATTAATGTGAAAAGCAATAAAAAAAATTAAAAAAACAATTGCATAGAAAAGGGAAATTCAGCAGGTGTCATTTGTATGCATGCAAAACCAGGTAAAATTAACAACAGTTAAAACTGCAGGAGCCCTGCCCTCTTCTATATCTGGTCACTCTAGTATAGCTCCTGCAGCTTTAACTGTTGTGATGAAGAGGAAATTTCCCCAGGTTCCCCATATATACAAATAACACCTGCAGAAATTCCCTTTTCTATGCAACTGTTAAAGATACAGGAGCTCAGTCCTCCTTTTCATAGGGTCACCCTATCATTGGGTCTGCAAGGCCACTCCTGCAAAGACGGAATGCCATACTTGGAATGGCTAACTATCCCTAAATATAGCAAGGCATTAGCAAGGTTCAATGTTCTCCCCTCCAAGCTATTAGAAATAAGATTCAAGAAAATCCAATGAAAAATAGATGCTGTCCCTGCAATAAGGCCGAGGTGAAGTCCATCTTGCATGTCCTACTCCACTGCAGCTATTACCAAGAGGCAAGGAAAGACTTAATACGTCCTATTATAAAGTGTTTTCCTGGTCGCTCTTCTGAGTCTCTTATGATTATTTTACTCCCAGGGACCAATAAGTCTATTAAAGAGCAAGTGGCCAAATGTCTGAACTCGCTCTTCGCATTAGACCACTCGTGGGTGTTTGATCATTTCTCTAAATCTATTGATTAGCATTTTTACAGCTTTTGTATCCTTCCTTTTCACCATCATGTATTTTTATTAATGTGTGTGTACTTACATGCTATTATAATGGTCTGATGGCTGAAAATAAAGGTTGATTGACTACTGCAACATGTTATCTATGGGGCTGCCTTTAAAAATAATCCAGAAATTGCAGTTGATCCAAAATAAGGCACTATGAGCTTTATCACACCAGCGTTATACTGTGCAATCACTGCGAATTGCATGCAAAGGACTCTGAAGTTTTCCACCTTATAATCTGCTTTGATTGTGAAGTACTCCCATGCAGCCTGCCTTAATTGTGCAATAAAGCCAAAAGATTCACCGTATTTAGCCCCTACTTTTTGAGCGTATCTTCCGAGTCGCCGCTGGGGTGCAGGAGCAGGATTTTAAAGAAATGCTTACATCTTCATGAGCTTTAAAGATAACGACACCAAAATTGGCACAGTAATAGATATTAGGGAGAGCTTTAAGCATACCAAGTTTGAATTGCATCGGGTCATCCGTTGATTTTTTAATGATTTTTTTACATTTCCCCCCTTCAACTCACTTCCTGGTATGCAAAGGATCGCTGTCGCCCGGTAGCAAAATCAACAACAACCGTGAAAGCTTAGCGCTATGGGGATAATCCGAGGGAAGTAGGGTATGTGGGATGGAGCTTAAAGTTTACAAATGCTGGGACTGGGTGTTTCGATCATATCACACCGGGGGATTTATCAGCTGCATTGACTCCCAGTCCGTTTCTGGGCACAATTTAAAGTGCAGTTTTTAAACTTTAATGATTTGGGACTGGATCTTTAATGGACTGGGGCTGCAATCTTTATAATACGCTTACCTGAATCTTAATATCCTTTTCAAAGGCTTTGTACCATGTGCCCCACCAAGTGAAGAGAAACAGGAGACTACTATGGGGGGAAGTCTTCTCAGTGGTAGCACCCTGCCTAAGGAATAACCCCCCCCATACAAAGACTCATCTGGTGCCTTTTTTGTCATCTTCTCAGCACCAGGTGAAGACCTTTCTATCCACCCAAACCTTTTAAACAATTTTGGACTTTAAAAACAAAACACTGAACAAATCTCTAAGATCTGAGAAGTAATTAGTCTCCTTTTTCTGCTGCTAAAAAGGAATATTTGGGGGCTGCATTTTACTGTTTTTGTTGCATTTTAATCGCTCTCCTGTGTAAGCCTCTAAAAGAACACGTTGATGGGCAGACATATAATGGTAAATAAATAAATAGTAGTGCAATGACATATTTTACCACTAGAGGACTTGAATCCTTTGCAGATTTTTCTTGTTTCACTTGCACTTATCTGTATCAATTTGTATTGTTCTAGTGTGACCATATGGAAAGGAGGACAGGGCTCCTGTATCTTTAACAGTTGTATAGAAAAGGGGATTTTAGCAGGTGTCATTTGTATGCGTGCAGCACCTGGAGAAAGTCCCTCTTTATCACAACCATTAAAGCTGCTGGAGCCCTGCCCTCTTTTGTAGCTGGCCATTGTAGTATAGCTCCTGCAGCTTTAACAGTTGTGATAAAGATCCCACTTTTCCCCAGACATTACCACATTAAAAGTGGTTCTTTTAATAACAGGATTTCCAGGGGATAGCTTGTGATGCATCCTGTTCATAGAATCATAGAATAGCAGAGTTGGAAGGGGCCTACAAGGCCATCGAGTCCAACCCCCTGCTCAATGCAGGAATCCACCCTAAAGCATCCCTGACAGATGGTTGTCCAGCTGCCTCTTGAAGGCCTCTAGTGCGGGAGAGCCCACAACCTCCCTAGGTAACTGATTCCACCGTCGCACTGCTCTAACAGTCAGGAAGTTTTTCCTGATGTCCAGCCGGAATCTGGCTTCCTTTAACTTGAGCCCGTTATTCCGTGCCCTGCACTCTGGGAGGATCATTGACGATGTCAGCTCAAAGCATGTGTTTGCCTCTCTCCACCCAGGTAATGCAGCCCAGAGAAGCAGGAAGCACAAAGGTCTGGGTAAGCAACGCGATTTCCCCTGAATGTAGAGATGCTCAGACCCAAACCCTTCATATCTCTTGCTCCAGCACTGAAGAATCTGTGTGGAAGAGACCGGGCAGTTTAATTATGTGTCATCTGATGTTAGCCATTGTGATATCAGTTAGGAAATGCAATATAGGTATTATTAGTATGTGATAAAAGGATCAGCACTGTGTATTGGTTAGACTCTCCTTCGCCAACCTAGTGACCTCCAAATAAGTGGGACCAGTAGAGGCTGGTGGCTCCAATGTCAGTGAGGCGGCGAATCCGCTCCGGTTTTCAGTCAGAACCAGTCAGAATTCTAAAGGCAGTCAGAACTCCAAAGGACCTCCTTTAGAGTCCTGACTGGTTCTGACTGAAACCTGTAACGGATTCAGTGCCCCACTGACATTGTAGCCACCAGCCTTCACTGAGTGAAGCTACAACTCCAAGTATCCCCCAACCAGTATGGGCAAGGCTGGAGTAGTAGACTATTTAGTAGTGTTGGGAGGCAGCCACAAAGGTCCCTGGGTCAGTAATTTTCTCTCAGTATAGCATACCTGAGAGGGTTTTTGTGAGGGAATTCATGCCACCCTGAGCTCCTTGGGAGTAGGGGTTGGGTCATCTATTGCAATAAAAGAACGTCTGTTTTTCCGACCATCACTGCTATAATCTTTGTAAATCGCCCACAGAGCTTCAACGATGGGGCGGTATATAAATGTAATGAAGAAGAAGAAGACCGTGAAACCTACATACTTGAAATATGGCATACATACCAAGTGAAGCCTAGGGGTGTGCACTTTGGGGTATTTTTTTAAAAGGATTAACGGGTTTAAATTAATTTAAATATGTCCATGTGGTTTAAGCCTATAATAACTTCCTTCAGCCACTAGGGGAAGACTTTCCTAACCAGCACATTGCTTTACAATCAAGACAGTTTGATGCTGGTGGACAGAGTTTCATGGTTGCTCTCTTCCACCCTGCTGTAGGGCAGCCGTCCTCAGGGAAATAGATTGGCCAGATGTCAGGTGACTATGGAGGTGTCTTATGGAGGTGACTATGGAGGTGTCTTATGGTAGGGGCAGTGCCTAGAGGTGCAAGTGGCCATGGCATCACTCAGACCAATTCTGACAGCTGAGTGTGTTTCCTGGAAAGTTTCACTGCATCAAACTAAGGATGATTACAGGCCCATTTGCTAGTAAATAAATAAAAAGTTGGTGTGTGCATGAAGTTAGATCATTCCCACATGAATATATTTATACAGAACTTTTAACTATATTGCCTTTTTTAACTATATATATATATATATATATATATATATATATATATATATATATATTCATAGAACCGTAGAGTTGGAAGGGCCTATAAGGCCATCGAGTCCAACCCCCTGCTCAGTGCAGGAATCCATCTTAAATAGGGTGACCATATGAAAGGGCTGGTACCATAGAAAAGGGAGTTTCAGCAGGTACCATTTGTATGTATGCAGAACCTGGTGAAATTCACAACAGTTAATGCTGCAAGAGCTCTACTAGAGTGACCAGATACAAAAGAGGGCAGGGCTCCTGCAGCTTTAACTGTTGTTAATTTTACCTGGTTCTGCATGCGTACAAATGACACCTGCTGAAATTCCTTTTTCTATGCAACTGTTAAAGATACAGGAGCCCTGTCCGCCTTTTCATATGGTCACTCTACCTTAAAGCATCCCTGACAGATGGCTGTCCAGCTGCCTCTTGAATGCCTCTAGGGTGGGAGAGCCCACCACCTCCCTAGGTCATTGGTTCCATTGTCATACCACTCTAACAGTCAGGAAGTTTTTCCTGATGTCCAGCCAGAATCTGGCTACTTGTAACTTGAGCCCGTTATTCCATGTCCTGCACTCTGGGAGGATCGAGAAGAGATCCTGGCCCTCCTCTGTGTGACAACCTTTCAAGGACTTGAAGAGTGCTATCATGTCTCCCCTCAATCTTCTCTTCTCCAGGCTAAACATGCCCAGTTCTTTCAGTCTCTCTTCACAGGGCTTTGTTTCCAGACCCCTGATCATCCGCGTTGCCCTCATCTGAACCCCCTCCAGCTTGTCTGCATCCTTCTTGATTTGTGAAGAAATAATGAATGACATATGTTGGTGAATGCTGACTGGTTCCCACCGCTCTGGTCGCCTGTGTGAGAAGTAGTCCATTTAAAAGTTCTATTAAAAGCTTTAAAACCCAAACAAACACTTCCTCAGAGGTGGAGAGTGTTCACTTCCACAGCCTCTCTTTGATGCTGAACCAAACCTGCTGTGCATTTCAGAAGCTTCCAGAAACGGCTTCTCAACACACCAAAGAGCTGGGTTTGGAGGGGATTTGGGGTGGGGTGGGGGAGCCTCTGCTCTGCTTTCCGCTGGGTGGCAGCAGCTCCTCTTCTGAAGGGAACATTTCTCTCCTGCAGTGCAACGATTTCTATAGCAGCTGGGTTTACCTCACCGAGACGGCAGGGAAGAGAAAAGGAACATGGCGGGTTTGCCAAGCTAAATCGGGGTGGTGGGTGGTGGGTAGTGGAGAGGGAGGGAGGAACCAGGTTGCCATCTTGGGCTGGGTTTGTATTTATTCTGCTTTCTGCCTATGATCCGAGGGGGCTCTATTAACCAGCTCTTATCAAATCCATCACCCTGTTTTATCCCTACTTTGTGGATGCCTTGCTGAAATTCTGCTAATGTTGAGTTGCTACTGCTGCCGTTCTTCAGGGTTTAGTTCTCTGCCCAGAAGCTAGGGTGGCCCTATGAAAAGGAGGACAGGGCTCCTGTATCTTTAACAGTTGCATAGAAAAGGGAATTTCAGCAGGTATCATTTGTATATATGGAGAACCTGGTGAAATTCCCTCTTCATTACCACAGTTAAAGCTACTTGTGAACAGTTGGTCCAAGCTTCTTGCCAGGAAGGCAGCTTCAATCGGTCTCTCCTCTTCCCTCCTCCTTAATCTGGGCTTGAATTTTGCTTTGAAATCTGTTAAACAAAGACTGTGGGATATAGTCTTCTGCGACTTACGCGCTCGCTCTCATGTTTCTTGCTCTCCCAGTGCATTGCATGTTCGTTACGTTGGTCCTCTTCAGCTGGCTGACTATCTAAAGAACCTGTCGGTGGCTAAATATCGTATTGCCTTCTCCAAGGCCAGATGCAATGTTTATTCTACTGAATTACTTCAGGGCAGATATGCTGGTGTCCCTTATCAGGAACGATGGTGCCCCTGTAGGAACATGGGAGTGGAGACGATGGAGCATATCCTTCTGTCCTGTAGCTTTTATAATCAGGCCTGCCATCTTATGATCACCCCATTGTTGAGTAAACTGTCCAGAAGTTCAGACAAATTTCATGTTAAGTTTCTGTTGGAAGATAAGTCCTCAAGAATAACTTTGGCTGTTGCTAAATTTTTTACTGTGGCGGCCAGGATCAGAGCTCTCTATGTATTAGACATAAGTTGATAATAGCTCTAACTGTATGATTTCATGTTTGATTCTTGTTCTTTGTTTTTTTCATGGATCTATGGATTGCAATAAAGAAGTATGTAGTTAAAGCTGCAGGAGCTATACTAGAGTGACCAGATTTAAAAGAGGGCAGGGCACCTGCATCTTTAACTGTTGTGCTCAAGAGGGAATTTCACCAGGTGTTGCATGCATAAAAACGACCCCTGCTGAAATTCTCTGTACAATACAACTGTTAAAGATGCAGGAGCCCAGCCCTCCTTTTCATAGGGTCACCCTACAGAAGCTTGAGATCTTCACAGAATAATCCTAGACCCACACGGAAGATATGCCAATGCCGCACTGTTGATACAGCTGCTGTATCCAACACACTACCAGAAAATAATAATAATAATAATAATAATAATAATAATAATAATAATAATAATAATAATAATCACTACCAGTGACCATCAATCAGGAACTGTACCAGAGACAAAACCCATGCTGCCCCTATCCCAGGGCGGTCTGACAACATATTTCTGTAAATGAAGTTCTCAAAGAAGTGAAAGTGACCGTTCGGGCTCTTTCATGATCCATTTTAAACAGGCAGTTCCACTGAGAAAAAAATTGAATGTTTAACTACATCTGAGACCTGGTTATTATCCCTCCCACATATCCAATCTCTCAACTTGCTAGCAAGATCCTGGGGATGAGTTCGCCCATTCCAGGTAAAAAAACTTTACTCACAATATAATCTTGCATATAATATGGAGGTACAGCGTATGGTTTCAAACCAGTTTGTTCGGTCTATTTGCGTTCTATAACACTGGTAGGAACAACACAACTGCTCCAAGCAATGGTGGCAGGTCAGCAAGAGGTGGGGGAGGAGCAAAAGGAAGAAATCACAGGAAGCCACACTGTAGACCATAGAGATCCTAAGGCTAACTGTGGTCAAAATTCTCATGAATGAACTAATTGCAACACTTCCCCTTCCAGAAACTTGCAGACCAGGTTGCAATATTGCCAACAGTCTGTCTCTACCCTGAGGAGGGGAGAGGGAGTCCTTGAGGATACTGCAGTATATATCTCAGTAACTTATTTTGACAGGCCTCCAGCACCTTCAGGTTGTTGGGCCTTAACTCCCAAATCTCAATACCATATTGGATCTGAGCACCCCATTTTCCAAGGAACATTTTGAATGCTGGGACCACCAACCTACCTCCCTAGAGTAGAAAAATTTCAAGAGAGTCTGAGTTGTCTTCAGCGCTATTATTTCAATGTCCTGGAGTTGAGTCTTCCAAGAATCCATCTCATAGAATCATAGAATAGCAGAGTTGGAAGGGGCCTACAAGGCCATCGAGTCCAACCCCTTGCTCAATGAAGGAAAATCCACCCTAAAGCATCCCTGAAAGATGGTTGTCCAGCTGCCTCTTGAAGGCCTACAAGAGCCCACAACCTCCCTAGGTAACTGATTCCATTGTCGTACTGCTCTAACAGTCAGGAAGTTTTTCCTGATGTCCAGCTGGAATCTGGCTTCCTTTAACTTGAGCCCATTATTCCGTGTCCTGCACTCTGGGAGGATCGAGAAGAGAACCTGGCCTTCCTCTGTGTGACCACCTTTTAAGTATTTGAAGAGTGCTATCCTGTCTCACCTCAATCTTCTCTTCTCCAGGCTAAACATGCCCAGTTCTTTCATTCTCTCTTCATAGAGCTTTGTTTCCAGAACCCTGATCATCCTGGTTGCCCTCCTCTGAACACGCTCCAGCTTGTCTGCGTCCTTCTTGAATTGTGGAGCCCAGAACTGGACACAATACTCTAGATGAGGCCTAACCAGGGCCGAAAAGAGAGGAACCAGTACCTCACGTGATTTGGAAGCTATACTTCACCAAAGCCCAGTGGTGTAGTGGAGGCAGGACTTGCAAAAACATTGTGCAGAAACTTTTTTTATTAGCAAGGTCACACTGACTCTGAATTCCCTCTTGAGCTTAGCTGCAATCCTTACAGTAGCTGTAGGGAAATGAGTTTTCCCAGCAAAAATATGTGAAGTATTTTTTGGGTGGCGTGGTCTTGAAGGGGCAATTCAGACCCATTAGCTTTACAAAATACCTGCTTCTAGCAGATTAAAACTCCTATGGATCAACACTGCAGCCTACATTTTTGGCCTCTCCTTGTGGGCATGGCCATGGCCATGGGGACCATCCATGACGAGCATTTGCACTTTGAAATTCACCACTACTTGTGCGTCCAATCTACCCCATCCCCAATATCTTGCTTGGTAGGCCAGACCTGCTAAGTAACATCCCCAGCAGAACCCATTGCTCCTTCCCTTTCAACTGTGTAACCCGTTCGCCCTTACTTGACCCTGCCTTCACACAAGCATGTAAACAAACTAGGGAGGAAAAGCCTCCTGTTATGCCTGAATTCAGGATAATGGTTAAGTGCACGCAGACAAGTCAGGATTCATAAGGACACATCCATTGCACAAATGGAGATTAAATACCCATGCTATCGAGCAAGTATCATCGTATCGCTATCTGGGTATTCTTTTCTCAGCTTCAGGAGGCTGGGATGCCCATTTTAAAGCCTTGAAATTAAAGACAAACCAGCAATTAAATGGACTATTGAGGTTCTAGCACACAAGGGGAGATTACCAAATCAACCCAATGCTAACCTTGTTGAAATCAAAACTTATACCTCAGTTTGTGTATGGAGGAGAATTATGGGCTCCAAAATCCTCATACAACATGGAAATGTTTCAAAATAAATTGTTAAGGACAATTCTGGGTGTAACAAGCTGCACTCCTGCTTCATTCTTACACTCAGAAACCAGCATAAAAGCAGTCAAATCTATCACTGCCATTAGGGCCTTTAATTACTGGCTCAAGATTTATTTTTTCCCCTCCAACCAGATTACCTAAATTGTGTCTTTTAGAGCAAACGAGAGCCAATTCATCAAATACATCATCCTGGTTTCAGAAATTGATTCCTCAAATTCATTATTACCTCTGCCAAAACCACACTGTTCAAGGTATATCCCTATTGTGTGTGCTTACAACTTCCTGCCGTCAAGTAATTCAACCCCCACAGTTGAACACAGCGATAGGGGATAATTGAGTCACAGTCAGAAAGCAAGTACTATCCTTCATGCAGAGCAAATAATTCAAGGAACTGAGCCACACTAAAGACTACAGGGGGCTGTCTATATGCACCGGACGCTGAGCGGTGCAGCTGCGTCGATTATACGATGCAGCAGCCACCTCACAGCCATCAAGGGGCTTTTCCATGAAGCTGTGAAGCAAAAAAAGTCTGCGACTTACCCTAACTTCTTTCTCCGGAGCAAGGTGACTATGGTGCATCTGCTGTCAATCCTTGCTCCAGTCGCAGCGAATGCGGGGCCAGGAGGATGATGACCCCTGATTGGCCACTGTCCACCCAGGCAGAAATCCTACACTTTTGCTGCAGCATCAGGATTAGCTGCTGCCACCCTGTTGCAGCAAAAGCGCAGGGTTTTACTTATCGCGGTAGCAACCTGCTGCCATATAGGTAGCCCCCAGATTAAATCACAGATATGCACTATGTGGTCAAAGGATGTAGGGAACATAAACACATTAACACCTTTCCTTGCTGGTTACATGCAAGGCAACAAGATTCAAACTGATACCTAGGTCCAGATTCTCTCTCTCTCTCTCTCTCTCTCTCTCTCTCTCTCTCTCTCTCTCTCTCTCTCTCTCTCTCTCTCTCTCTCTCTCTCTCTCTCTCTCGGATGAGCCTGACCTTGACAGGGAGGAAAATAAAGGAAGAACTGCAGCTCAAGGGTAGAGCATGTACTTTGTATGCAGAAGATCCCAGGTTCAATTTTCCAGCTTAAAACAAACAAAGAAATAAACAGACCAGGGAGCAGGTGATGGGAAACTCCCTTTTCCTGAGACCCTGGGAAGCTGCTCCAGTCAGGATAAAGTAGAAAACATTGGGCTTGATGAGCAATCGGGCTGATCAGGTGCTTCCAAATGAGGCTTTTTATTACACCGTTGTCATGCCTCATTCACAGAATTTTACTGGGGATCCAGATGTTATCATCGTCTATGTGTCACCCTCCTGGGTCTTCTTCCTCCATCTCCTCTTCCTTTTTCTTCTTGAAGAAAATCAGTGAAGGGGCAACAGAGGGGTTGCTGCACAATGCTTTTTGACTGTTAGTGCTGGCATCCCTCCATCTGCAAGCACCCAAAGACTATGGATGTTCCTCTGTTCCATTTACTGGCTGCAGGCTGCTCCTCCGGACGTTCGCGTTTGTGGCTGGGCTATTGCCCGTGGCTCTTTTCTCCTTGGAGGGCAGGTGGGTGCTGGACTGGCAACGGTGCTGAGGCAGCTTGGATAAGCCAGTAAGCATAGCTCCTTACTTAAGAACATCAGAAGAGCCCTGCAGGATTCAGAGGAGGACAACCAGGATGATCAGGGGTCTGGAAACAAAGCCCTGTGAAGAGAGACTGAAAGAACTGGGCATGTTTAGCCTGGAGAAGAGAAGATTGAGGGGAGACATGATAGCACTCTTCAAATACTTAAAAGGTTGTCACACACAGGAGGGCCAGGATCTCTTCTTGATCCTCCCAGAGTGCAGGACACGGAATAATGGGCTCAAAGGAAGCCAGATTCCAGCTGGACATCAGGAAAAACTTCCTGACTGTTAGAGCAGTACGACAATGGAATCAGTTACCTAGGGAGGTTGTGGGCTCTCCCACACTAGAGGCCTTCAAGAGGCAGCTGGACAACCGTCTGTCAGGGATGCTTTAGAGTGGATTCCTGCATTGAGCAGGGGGTTGGACTCGATGGCCTTGTAGGCTCCTTCCAACTCTGCTATTCTATGATTCTATGATCAGACCAAGGGTCCGTCTAGTCCAGCACTCTGTTCACACAGTGGCCCATCAGCTGTCAACCAGGGACAACCTCCCTAGGTAACTGATTCCATTGTCGTACTGCTCTAACAGTCAGGAAGTTTTTCCTGATGTCCAGCTGGAACAAGGCAGATGAACATCAGAAGAGCCCTGCTGGATCAGGCCAAGGGTCCACCTAGCCCATCACTCTGTTCACACAGTGGCCAACCAGCTGTCGACCAGGGACCGACAAAGCAGGACATGGTGCAACAGAACCCTCCTGCCCATGTTTCCCAGCAACTGGTGTACATAAGGAATACTGCTTCTGACACTTTAGGTAGCACATAGCCATCAGGGCTAGTAGCCATTGATAGCCCTCACCCCCAGGAATTTGTCTAACCCCCTTTTAAAGCCATCTAAATTGGTGGCCATCACTACGTCATGAGGTAGCAAATTCCATCGTTTGGCTCTGCACTGTGTGAAGAAGTCCTTCCTTTTATCTGTCCTGATTCTCCCACTAATCAGCTGCATGGGATGAGCCCTTTGAGTTCTAGTATTATGAGAGAGGGAGGAAAAAATGTCTCCCTGTCCACTTTATCCAGACCATGTTTAATTTTGTACCCCCTCTATCATGTCTCCTCTCAGCCTCCTTTTTTCCCCAAGCTAAACCATCCCAGCTGTTGTAGCCTTCCCTCACAGGGGCGTTGCTCCGGCACCTTGATCATTTTAGTTGTCCTTTTCCTTGCCACTCCTAATTCATTTTGCCTCATACTCTCTTGTGGAATTTCCACTCACAACCCTTGTGGGAATCAGCATTCCAGCCCTGCTGAGCTAGCCAGGTTCTTCCTTGGCTGAATTCACTAGGAACATGATTCTGAAAATTATACAAAATGGTGGTGAGAAACCTAGACATAAGGAAAGAAAGCCAACTTTCTGAACCCTTGCCTGTCATTTGGTGCCCAGACACTACAACAATCAACCCAGGATTATTTCTTCTCCTCCACCCACGACCTCTGATTATTGGCAATCCATATATAATTAGGGTGACCATATGGAAAGAAGGACAGGGCTCCTGTATCTTTAACACTTGTCTAGAAAAGGGAATTTCAGCAGGTGTCATTCTTCTGCATGCAGCACCTGCTGAAATTCCCTCTTCATCACAACAGTTAAAGCTGAAGGAGCCCTGCCCTTTTGACCAGATACAAAAGTGGGCAGGGCTCCTGCAGCATTAACTGTGGGGGCGAAGAGGGCATTTCACCAGGTGTTGCATGCATACCAATGACACCTGCTGAAATTCCCTTTTCTAGACAAGTGCTAAAGATACAGGAGCCCTGTCCTCCTTTCCATATAGTTTGGGAACAGGGAGAATGTTTACTTGTACTGTGAACAGCTTTACTTGCAGGTTTCTGCACATCATATGCCTGTTAAAGCCAGAAAAGCAGGTTGAGCTTGTTTTGTTCTGGCTAGTTTCCTTTGGCACTATGAGGTTTATCACACCAGAGTTATACTGTGCAATCACTGCGAATTGCGTGCAAAGGACTCCAAAGTTTTCCAGTTTATAATCTGCTTTTATTGAGAAGTACTCCCATGCATCCTGCTTTAATTGTGCTTCTTAACCAAAAGAAATGCAATATTTTGCTACTAGTTTTCGAGCGGATCATTTGTTGTTTTCCGAGCGGCCACTGGGGCACAGGAGCAGGATTTGAAGAAAAAATAAACAAATGCTTACATTTGCGTAAGCTTTACAGATAAAGACATCAAAATTGGCACAGTAATAGATATTAAGGAGAGCTTTAAGCATACCAAATTTGAATCAGATTGGGTCATCCGTTGTTTTTTAATTTTTTTTTTACATTTCCCCCCTTAAACCGATTTCCTGGTATGCAAAGGACCTAGCCGCCTGGTAGCAACAAGAACGTCAACAGCTTAGCACTGTGGGGGATAATTCGAGGGAAACAGGTACATGGGATGAAGCTCTATATTATCCCAGGACAGACAGTATGAGTGACTCATTTCAGTATGAGTGACTCATTTCATTATCTCAACTAGCATCTCCAGTACTATTCCACTGCTCTTATGTCAATTTCAAGACCCCTTTGCCAGTTATTGGTAAGGCTGCAAACTTACATGGCCCGGGGGTTGGGGACCCCTGCATTAGGGAACTGACTTGTGGGGTGTAACGCCACAGATGGGTGTTTTTGGTTAACAATATCTGGAGCACTACTGGCTCCCCACCCCTCGTTTAGGGGAAAGGAAGTAACTCAGTGGCAGAGCACACATGCTCTGCATGCAGAAGGTCCCAAATTCAATCCCTGCCATTTCTATCTTAAAAATGGTTCAGGTAACAGGTGAAGAGATGATCAGGCCTGATACAAGGCAGGTTTCTATGAACAAGAAACCTAGTGATCTGTTCTGGGAAAGGGACAGAACTCGGTGTCAGAGCTCCTGCTTTGCATAGGCATGCACAGCACATTTCATTAGGGGGACACTGGCCGGAGGAAAGTCTCACAAGGTGCCATTAGCCTTCGGGGAACTCCTCCTGGCCTCTTTGAAATGTGGCTGACGGCAGAGAGGCTGCGAGAAGAGTGATTCCCTTTTTGCTCCAATTTCTGGGAGTCATGGCGTGCAGTTGCAGGCAGCGGCAGCAGAGTCGCTGGAGGGCCTTTTCCACTGCGTCTGGATGCCCCTCTGGATCCCTCCTCAATTCGGCGCTTATTGCTTGAGACATTAGGGTGTGCCTGGGCACACTCGGCACACCCCTTGCACAGCCCTTTGCTGCTTTGTATGCAAAAGGTCACAGATTTAATCCTGGGGGAAGAAAGACTTCTGTCTGAAACTACAGAGACCTACTGTCAGTGGTCCGACTTACTACAAGGCAGCTTCTTATGTCCAGCAGGATCAGGCTAGTGCAGGAATGGGCAATGCACCCCTGCAGCCCTGACAACTCGTTGCTGCTGCCATCAAATTTTGGTGGTGTGGTGGCAGCAGCAAAAAACAAAACAAAACCCCTCCAGGTTCATACTTCAAAATAATGTGTGCAGGGAGTGTGTACTTCGTTGTAATGCAAATTCACACTCCCGTGGGGCTCCCAGGAGCATATTTTTGTATTAAAGCAAGGTGTGCATTCCCCGGGTGCCTTCTTTTAAAGGGAAAATGTGGCTTCTTTGACGCTGCCGAATTTATGTTGAAATCTGGCGACAGCGTTTCGGCAAGGTGGGATTGGAAATTGGACCCTGGCCTCTCTGAAGCTGCTGGTCCCTGGGCTAGTGGCTCACCAGGGCTGAACTATGGTTTGTTCTCTGACAACTTCTGTTGTTCATCAGGGGTGGGCAGACTTCAGGCTTGTCTGCCCACCCCTGAACCCCAAGATTCACCAACCAGAGCCAGACCCAAACTAGGGACTCAAGCAGGTGGAGTTATGCTAAGAATGAAGGAACAAGTTGCCTCAATTGGAACGCATGCTTGGTCAGCCCAGGAATATATGATCAGTACCAGAACTAAACTCACAAAAATCCACTCCTGGTTCCCAGGCTTTTTTGCGCCCTAGGCAAGGTGAGCTGCTTTCACCCACCCCCCCAGATCCCCCCCCAGGTAGGCGGAGACAGGTTACTTGTCCCTCCCCTGAAGTCCTCCTGGCTGAAGTCCTCCTGAAGTCCTTCGATCCGTTCGCCCCCCCCCCCCCGCGTCCCGGCTTGTGTGGCTGGGAGCCCTCAGCCGAAGCCAAGCCGGGAAGCTGGGGGAGGGCAATCAGACGGCTCCACATTCTGACTTTCGGCGTGCGCCAGAAGTCAGAACGTGGAGCCGTTCCTTCCCTCCCCCTAGCGTCCCGGCTTGGGTTTGGCTGGGAGCCCCCAGCTGAAGCCAAGCTGAGAAGCTGGGGGAGGGCGATTAGACAGCTCCATGTTCTGATGTCCGGCACGCACCGGACGTCAGAACGTGGAACCGCCCGTCCCCGCCCCCAGCGTCCCGGCTTGGGTTTGGCTGGGAGCCCCCAGCTGAAGCCAAGCCGGGAAGCTGGGGGAGGGCAGTTAGACGGCTCCATGTTCTGACGTCGGAGGGCGACTTCCGGGGGCGCTTACCTTGGCGCTCTAGGCAGCCGCCTAACTGGCCTCTATGGCAGCACCGGCCCTGCTGGTTCCTCCACCCAGCATTCTTTTTCAACCACCTAATGGGGGATGGGTAGGTTAGTTGTTGCTAGGACTGTGCTCCGCCTCGGACTGAGGCCCTGGATCTGAGCTGAGGCGGGCGGATTCGGCCTGCCTCTGCTCAGTTCCGAGGCGGTTCTGGCGAAGCTAATTGGCTCCAAAGCTTCGGGCCACCTCGGCCCTTTGGAGCCAGCCCTCGGCGGGTCCCTTACCTGATTCCTCCGCCTCGGTGGACGGCGGAGGCACCAGGTAAGTGGGGAAGGGGAGGAGGGGAGCTTACCTGCCTCCGCCATCCGCCACCGCCATCCTTGCATCTGGCACCAGGTAAGAGGGGAAGGGGAGACTTTTCTGGGTGCCGGCTGCGCAGAAAAGTCTGGCTCGCCTCGGAGGGCCCGAATTTCGCTTTGACTTCGGCGCCGAGGTGGAACGGGCAACCCCCGAAGCACCCCCGAGCTGAACCGGGGCTGTTTTGGGGGCTCTGAACCAGCCTCTGAGGCGGATGGGGGTGTGCACAGCCCTAGTTGTTGTAATTGGCAGACAACTGGGATTCAGAAAGCCAAATCACTGCAAATCACCCATCCTGATCAACTTTCTGCCTCCCCATGCTGTAGCCTGTTCATGGTTTTGTCTGCCCAGTTTTTCTTGCATTTACTTTTCTCATGTTGGTAATGCAAATATAAAACTGGCATTGCTTAGAATACATGCCTGCTATTGCACTTTAGCAAACATTCATGTGCACTCAGATGCTCAGGAGTACTTTTAGGATTATATGCTAAATAGCCCAGGTGTGAATCCACACCAAAAATGCCTATTATTCCTTTTCCAGGTAGCTAGTGTCTCACACACTTGAGGCGTAATAACAAGAACGATGAATAATACGATCTTAAGTGTCTGTATTGTAACAAACATTTAAATGTAAGGTGTGGGGGGATGTTTAGGATGAAGTTTCTGTTCAGCTCACTCCAGTTTAAAACGCAGCGCTAGAAAGATGTACTATGGACCTCTTTTTTTGCATCATAAACACGAAAGTTTCATGGCGCTAGGAACGGAGGAGGGCGTTTGAATGACAAGCAGCCAAAGGACACTGGCACTTTAAGAAAAAGGACTGCAGTAAATTTCCACTCTTCTGCCTACGTGGCAAGAATTGTGTGCAAGGCATGCTGCTGCGGTGCACGATGGGAGAGGCCCCATCTCAGATCCCTTTTCCACCGTTGCCTGGCAACCGCTTTTGGTATGCAGGCTGCGTGCCCGGCATCTCCTGGGAGGGCCTTTTGTACTCCAGCTCAGATGTGGAGTCTGGTGTGCCAGCAGAGCAAACTCACAATCTGCCTCCTTGCTCCAGCAGCTCCTCCAAATGACAGGTTCAAGCTTGGGAAAAGTGTAACCCGCAGCGAAAACCTATTCAGATCCGCAGGCCTGCAGACAGCAGAGCAGTAAACACCTTTATTAGGACCAAGTAAAATGTCATGAAGTCCAGAGCAAGCTTTTGAGTCTCCCAGAACTCGGGCTAGATGTTAAGCAAATCAAAGGGGGTTGTTGGGGGGCAGGGAGAGAGAAAAGAAAAATAGTTCTCGTTTGCCTCACTGCATCTTCTTGCAAACTGCTTACCTTGAGGCTTCAATGTTGTATTTATTATTATTGAATACTTTCAGAGCCTACTCTTCCTCCAAGCAACTGAAAGTGGGTTGATAGTTTTCCCCACTTCCATTTTATCCTGTGAGGTGGGTTAGCCTGAGGGAGAGACTGGCCGAAAGTCACTTGGAGCTATGGCTGAGTGAGGATTTGAACCTCAGTCTTCCCAGTCCAAATCTGACACTTTCTTCCAAGGATGGGGAGTCAATTTGTCCAAAACGGCTATGTCCCCAGGGCCGTCTTGACATCCCCTTTGCCCCGGAGTGGCTCTGAATCTGTGCTGTGTCGATTAGATGATGCAGCTGCGGATTCGAAACCACCCCGGAGCAAAGAAGCAAAAAGGAACGGCTGAAAAGTCAGGGACCTACACTGACTTTTCCAGACAGGGTGAGGTCAACCCATCACTTCTGCCAGTCTGTCCACGCTCAGAGCCACTCTGGGGGCGTTCTTGGGCAGAAGGCAACCTCCTATTGATCACTGGAAGCCACGGGAGAGGGAGGGGCAGGCCCACTGAGCCTAATGGCCACCAGAAAGCCTGCACTGCCTCCCCTGGTAAGGACAACTTGCCACCATCATGCACCAGGGATAGCGCGGGGTTCAGTGGCCAACCCAGCAACGTGAAGACAGCCCCCCTGACCTCCCCCACTTTTTTGTGCCGATTTTGTGCAGTTTCTTCCCCATTCTAAACGGTTGAAATTCCTCTGCTTAGTTATTGGCAGAAAGAGCTTTTAGCTAAAATATGCTGATAGATAGATAGATAGATAGATAGATAGATAGATAGATAGATAGATAGATAGATAGATAGATAGGTTCCACCCACCTCTGGAATGCCCCCCACAAAGAACTTCTCTGAAATTAATTTTGGCCTGAAAGAGGTGTCCCACACCTGCTCTGTTCACTATACCTCACTGGACCTTACGCCCAACTTGTTTCTTTCTCCTCACCTCCATTATTATCTTGTCTATCAAAAAACATGCGCTTTCTGGTGCCGGAGCTGGTTCTAAATAAGGACATTTACTCTGCTGTCAGGTTTATCTATTTGGGTTTATTTATTTTTCTCATGGTCCAACACAGTGACCTAGGGTTGTTTTGGATGAATTCCCGTGGTCGCCTCCCTAACAGTATTGACAGTTTGCTAATTTTTATTTATATAGCACCACCCATGTAGGAAGCGCAGATTTGACAAGTCCATTACCCATACTCCAAGGGACTTGCAATCTACAAATAGGCACAGGAAACAACAGAGGAAAAGGAGGGAAATGGAAGCAACAGGAATAAAGTGACCATATGGAAAGGAGGACAGGGCTCCTGTATCATTAACAGTTGTACAGAAAAGGGAATTCGAGCAGGTGTCATTTGTATGCATGCAGCACCTGCTGAAATTCCCTCTTCATCACAACAGTTAAAGTTGCAGGAACTATACTAGAGGGACCAGATACCTAATAGGGCAGGGCTCCTGCAGCTTTAATTGTTGTGATGAAGAGGGAATTTCACCATGGGCTGCACTGGTTAGGGTGACCATTTGAAAAGGAGGATAGGGCTCCTATATCTTTATCAGTTGTCTAGAAAAGGGAATTCGAGCAGGTGTCATTTGTTTGCATGCAGCACCTGCTGAAATTCCCTCTTCATCACAACAGTTAAAGTTGCAGGAAGTATACTAGAGGGACCAGATACCTAATAGGGCAGGGATCTGCAGCTTTAATTGTTATGATGAAGAGGGAATTTCACCAGGGGCTGCACTGGTTAGGGTGACCATTTGAAAAGGAGGGTAGGGCTCCTATATCTTTATCAGTTGTCTAGAAAAGGGAATTTGAGAAGGTTTCATTTGTACGCATGTAGCTCCTGATGAAACTCCCTCTTCATCACAACCGTTAAAGCTGCAGGAGCCCTGCCCTCTTTTGTATCTGGTCACTCTGGTGTAGTTCCTGCAGCTTTAACTGTTGTGATAAAGAGGGAATTTCACCAGGTGCTGCATGCATAAAATTGATGCCTGCTGAAATTCCCTTTTGTATACAACTGTTAAAGATACAGGAGCCCTTTCCTTCTTTTCTCATGGTTACCCTAAACAAGAATACACAAGGAACCGGGGAAGAATATGCAATGGTTTCAATGACAAGTATTTTGGCTCAGTTCAAAAATTTCTGTAATGTTTTTAAACAAATTATTCATCTTGTTATAAAGCCCTCCCATTTAGGCAGTCCTGCACGGCTAGTTACTCACCAGTCGTGAATCATGGCCTGACATCAGTTTGACATCCTGTTGTTCAGTATGAGGCAGGCAGCAAAAACTAGGAGATTCATTGAGCCTCCTGGTGGGTCCCACATGTGGAGTTGAGATACTTTTGGCAGGCTTGGTGTGTGGGGTGGACCCACAAATTGTGAAGACTGCATGAAGGCATTTCCCAAGGGGATTCCTCCCCCCACACACCCCACTTTGCCATAACTGGATTAATGTGATATGCATTTGTTGTGTCCCAAATGTCTTCCCTTGTAGTGGCTAGGATGACCATGTGGAAAGGAGGACAGGGCTCCTGTATCTTTAACAGTTGTGTTGAAAAGGAAATTTCAGCAGGTGTCATTTGTATATATGGGGAATCTGGGGAAATTTCCTCTTCATCACAGCAGTTAAAGCTGTAGGTGCCTTGCCCTCTTTTAAATCTGGTCACTCTAGTATAGCTCCTGCATCTTTAACTGTTGTGATGAAGAGGGAATTTCACCAGGTTCTCCATATATACAAATAACACCTGCTGAAATTCCCTTTTCTATGCAACTGTTAAAGAAACAGGAGCCCTGTCCTCATTTTCATATGGTCACCCTAGTAGAGCTACTTCTATCCTAGTCCTCAGTGAGATGGTAAACCTGGCTCACAGGGCCAAATTACAGAAGATCCATAATGGCATCTTTTTCCCCAACTTAAAAGCAAGCATATATGTGTGCCTGGGGAATTTATCAGGTTCAGGAAAGAAACCTAACATTTTCGCTCCATGCTTTTTCCCAATCGACATGCCAACCCCCCTTCGACAAGCTGCTATAGGCAAAGCATCCAGGTGTAATGGGCACCTGTACTCCCCCCCCCACGCAAGCATATGGCAGATTTATGTTTGTGTGTGATTTATATTAGGAAAACAGCATGAAGGAGGAATGATCTCATTTTCCTAGTGTAAAAATACTGCAGGTTGAGCACTGAAACCTGTGCCTACATTAAACACCGCTACCCCAGCATTTTGTCCTGAATATGATCCACCCATCTTTTAAGTTTAAAAAAAAAATCAGGAGATTTGGTCTCTGACAGATATGCACCTCTGTGTCATCTAATTTGGCCCTTACCTGTATCACTTCAGACTGGCAGTGGGGAATCACATAATTGAATGTTCTTATGTACTCCCTGCACATAGAAGATTAGATTAGTTACCAAGTATCCTTGTGCCTGAAACACTACTTTTCTATATGGAGGGCTTTTTGTCTTAAAATAAAGGAGTATCTTCCCCCAACCAGGTGAGCACCTTCTATGGACTGCAATGGTAGAATTGCAGATTTATACTCTCAAGCTACGTCTGTGTTGCAGGCAAGTTGAATTTTATTTCTATTTAACATGTAAATATACTTTCACCAGGAAAATTGAACTTTTCTGCTTAGCTAGGCTAGTACTCCAGTTACTGTACATTTTAACCATGTGGATTGTGCAAGTTTCATGAGCATGCCTTGGGTAGTGCTTCCATGTAACCAATTAGGGGAAAACTGGATATCACCACCCTTTACTTAGCTTGACTAATAGCTGCAGCTGAATGCAGGCCTTATTAGTCTTGAAGCAGTGTCCGTTTGCTCTGTAGTAGCCAAACTAGTCACTTGGCAAAAGGATAAGAGGCCACTGTAACCCCATCCTAGATTGGGGTTACTCTTGCTTACTCTTCTAGGGCAGGGTTGCCTGGGGACAAATCAGACTAATTGATGCCCAGCCTAGAATGGAGCTGACACAAGTTTTGGTTTGCTTCTACCGTTTCCACAGAAAGAATGTCAGTAAAAATAAAACACATTTGTTGCAGAAAACTTTGTGATCAATCAATCAGTGCTGGATTTACATCAAGGATTTTGGGGTTCACATGGGCGGGGGGTGGGAGGATCTAATTTTTAAGCCAAAAGGGAATTGCCCCCTTCCTCACCTTAATTTCCCATGCTCACTTCCAGTATCAAAACTAGACTGGGAAAATAAATGCTTCCAGCAGCAGTATGCGGTGAAGTACGGTGGAAAGGATCCAGCTCACTTGCACACACATTTTGTTGTAAAAATAGACCCTGTCCCATTTTAGGCATGTGAACAAATATGGCTGCTCAGCTCTCAAGTCACATCTAGTTTTGCCTTTAGTGGGTGTTAATAAAGGCATTGCACTACTGTTGCAGTTTGATTTATTCTTCTGAATGGACCAGCATGGTGGCCTGTGTGTGTGTACACAGGAAAATATACTGATTATCCAGGGCTACAATGAGGATAAATTAAGTACAGACATAAGAGAGAAAGTGGTCTATATAACTAAACAGATGTCCTGATTTGTGCTGCGTACAAATGTGACACACGTTAAGCTATTTCCTCTAGGGAAAATGAAGATTTCTCCTCTACTGCACGTTGAATTTTCAGAATATTGTTCCACTTGAAACATTTTAATTCTCGTAGATCCATGTTTGTTAAGAAGAAGCTTTTTAGCTTCTTGCGTCTGTAAGTAGGGCAAGGGAGGGACGCTGCTCATCCCTAGAGGGCTGGGTGGAGGATGACGGCTGTTTGCTAAGGCTTTATTGGCTAGGGTAAAGGGTAGAGAAAAACCCATTGCTATACACAGGCTATATTTAGTGAACACAGCTGCAAGAGGTAGCAGAAACAAGAAGACACTTGTCATTCCCTTGCTTTCCTGCTAGGTTTTCTGCCCTCCAGCAATTCTGGGGGAGGGAGTGGGGTTGGAATTTAAACTCATAGTTGCAACTTGAATTTCTTCCGGAGCTCAGAAATGTATTGCTACACGGTCCCCACTTCTCCAAATAGGGAGAAATCCCTGGAGGAGTGCTATTGGGGGTTTGGTTTTGAAGGACATCTCACTGGAGACATATAGTGTTTTTGTAATATTTTACTTTATAAAAATACAAGCAGAACACAGGTGGAGGCAAGCCGCGTATCGCTCCTAGCAGATGGTAGACCTACTTCTCACATCACATCTCTAGAAAGAGGTACCAAAGTACCTTTTGCTTAAAGCTTATCTCTCTTTCTCTCATAATTTCTGTATCAAGAAACCATATTTTAACAGCTCCTCTGAAGATACATCCATTCACAGCATTCAGGTAACAAACTCACAACATTACTATAGGCACTGAAATAAGAGATGAAACTAGTCAGGAATTCCAGAATGTATCTGGGTAGCTTAGGCTGAAACTTTACGCTCATGAACTTTTCTCCATTTAAAAACAAAACAAAAACTAACACAGCAGATGAACTCTGAGTGTGGAAGATTGTCTGTGGGCCATTTCTTTTCTACCAAAAAATACATTGATTTTTGCCCACAGAGACAGCTTATAGGGAGATTTTGATAGGAAACAGATTCCACACAGCATGTAGTTAAACTATGGAATTCAATATCACAAAATGCAATGCTGGCCACCAACTTGAACAGCTTTAAAGAGGATTAAGATAGAATCATGGAGGATAAAGCTATCAATGGCAACTAGTCCGGATGGCTATATTTTACCTCCAGTATCTGAAGCAGAGGTTCTGAATAGCTAGGGAACATGAATGACCAGGTACCATTACACTCATGTTCGACTCGTGGGCTCCCTATTTTCATTCCTGGTCTAGGTCTGACCCAGGATGATTCTTCCTTGGATCTGGCTGGTGGGGAGTTCGAAGATTCTGTGGTGCAAATGCCCCCCCCCCCAATTCTAGGAATATCCTGGACACCCCCAGCATCCCAAGACCGCACCAGGCTCATCTGCAGAAGAGGACCAGGAAGAACTTGTGGAATGGGTCACCAATGCACCTGTGGCAGATGCCTCACCAGTGGAGTCAGAGTGGGAGGTTGAACCACCTCCCAGCCCCTGAGACACCAACATCAGAAAGTACAGGTGGAGGCAGACACCCAATGTTGCCTCAAGGCCTAAAGGAACCAGCCTCCTTCAGAGCATGAGTTCCTTGGGAATAGGGAGGCTTTGTAGACTGGACTAACTTTGAAAGACTAAAATGCCTGGGAAAATAAGGTTGTCATCTGGAGCCAAAAAGACCAGGTGAGCCTCTCTGGGAAGTTCATTCCACAACTAGGGTGCCACAACAGAAAAGACCCTCGTCTTAGTAGCCACCTGCCTCACTTCATTTGGTGGGGGCTCCCAGAGAAGGGATTGTTTTTATGTTATAAGGAAACACCTTTCTAATAATACTCTTTTGCTGTGTCACACGACTCATGCACGTAGACCACAAGCAGGAGCTGTTATATACATTTTTTTGGGACTGATCCATAACATATGGATGAATGGCATCATTCATTTTAATTTATGACACATTTGGGAACATTATGTGTGATTAGGGATAGCCAAACCAGTTTTGCCCCTATTCTCTTTAATTCTGGGTTTAAGATTCTAGCTTCCCAGCAGCTTAATGGTTAAATCAAAGATAACTTGTCCCCACAGAGCTCCAGTCTTCTGTGACAGATTATTGACACAAGAGCTGCTTCCTTTCCCATCCCCCTACCATTGCAAATGCATATCCTCTGTTGAGAAACTTAATACTACATGGCACACTGCAGCTAGAACACTTCAGTAGCATCACACACACGCACAAAACGTTTTATGCTTGGGAATCTGAGAAGAGAATGTTTAAAAACACAATTTTGGGTTATATAACAGACCCATTGACCAAGTTATTTGAAAAATTACTGGGTGTGGAACTCTGGTATTTGACAGCTGACACCCATTAAGAGAGATGTGGAAAAGGCTAGGCAGCTTGCAAGAAAGAGAGTACTTGGGCACTTACGCATTTAGCAGGCTGCAGTTTTGAGTTTCCTTATTTGGATTGTCAGACAGTGATCTAGAGCTAATAAGAACACACTTCATCCACAACAGAAGCACTAGTTTTGGGAGAAGGTGTTTTCCCCCAGTTATAAGAAAGAAAGCTGCAACAATAATGACACATTTATCATATTATTAAACTAGGGTGACCATATGAAAAGGAGGACAGGGCGCCTGTATCTTTAACAGTTGTATTGAAAAGGGAATTTCAGCAGGTGTCATTTGTATATATGGAGAACCTGGTGAAATTTCCTCTTCATCACAACAGTTAAAGCTGCAGGAGCCCTGCCCTCTTTTAAATCTGGTCACTCTACTATAGCTCCTGCACTTTAACTGTTGTGATGAAGAGGGAATTTCACCAGGTTCTCCATATATACAAATGACACCCGCTGAAATTCCCTTTTCTATGCAACTGTTAAAGATACAGGAGCCCTGTCCTCCTTTTCATATGGTCACTCTAATTAAACAGTCATCTGAAGAGGCCTTTTAAGATAGTGTGGGTGATGCATCCAGTCATTTCCTTAAAAGGTCTTACGTTCTCACAGCCAAGTTTCGAGTCAGGCACTTTGTCCTTCTCCTGTACCTCTTCAGAGAGATCTATGGGGAGTTCCTCCTTATGCTCTGTGTCTGGTGGATTCTGGGGCTGTGAGACCTCCTAGCAGATTATCTTCATTTGAGATCATTATCAGAAGTACTCCCAGAGTAGCGCAATCCCAACGGAAGGGGAACTGGTGCAAGGGATAATTGGAGCCTGCATAGAAAATGGAAGCCAAATAGTTACACTTGAAATAATCAGGAGAGTAGAAGCAGATGGGAATGTTATTCCAGAGGAAGAATGTGAATGCAAAATGTATAAGGTACTGATTGTCCTGTTTCTCAAAACCTCCCGCCTTCTTGGGAGACAATAAAGAGGTCTGCCATATAATCCACAAAGCTTTATTCAAGCAATAAACATCCCTTCCCACCTGAAGAGAGTCTAATCTCTAGGAACTTTCTCCTAGGCAAAACTATGCAAACTAAGTGAGACAATTGTCCTTTCAAGAAGAATGGAAAGCCCTTTCCCAAGACACATTAAATTCAGAGAGACTCATTGTGATGCAGCTTCTGACGGGATGCCAGCCGGGTGGACTTTCTCTTGCCTTCCTTTAGCTCCACCAGTTTCAGTCTGCAGTGTAGTCTAGGATCGGCTAACCTCTCCATGCTCTCCCCCCTCGGAAGAATATTGGCTTTCCACTGACTGTGTATTTTTGCCCTTGAAGAGATAAGCTCTGGATAGGGTTCACTCCCGCTGGTAAAGAGCCCGTGAGAGCTTTCTCTCCCACTGGTATAGGCTGGCATGTTTCTGGCACCGACTCCTCTACTTCAGAGACTGATTCTGATTGATCACCTGAAACACCTTCTTCCAACCCAGGGGGGGCAGGGCTAGATTATCTGACTGTCCTGTTCTATCAGAAATTCATTGTCTGGAAAATAATTCGAACATAGTATTTTAGCTTCCTTTGAGATGATTGCCACAAAACATACCATTTCTCTGAGGTTCTCTCATGCACCTCAAAACTTGTAAGAGAATAAAAAAGGCATTCTAGTAATATAAACAAACATGTGAAGCAAGTTTCTGCCTACAGCCTTTCCTCGAGTTTTAGAGAACTCATAATCAGTCCGGAAGATAAAAGTTCAGCTTTAACAAAGTCCAAATTCAGAAACTCCCAGACTCTGGATTTCCAAGTGGCAAGTGATGTACTCTAGTTCTGGGCTGTTCTTGGTCCAAGGGTTGTAGTCTTTCGTTCAGTGGCAATTATTGACTACAATTATTGAAGGGAGGTTAATTTTCATCCTTGGTTTCCTCGTTCTCTACTGAGAGGGGGGTGGTGGTAAGATGGCATGCTGATATGATTGACTAGATGTTGATAAACAAGTCAATAAACGTGGACGGGGTCAGCCTTGAGGATGTTAATAGAGTTGAGCCTTATTATGTTAAGAGGGATGAGGGTGGGGAAAGATCTACTTATTCATAATTTAAGAGGCATAGCCACTGATCTACCCTTTATATCTTTCCCCCAAACACTAGATTTCCAACATATAATGTATTTCAGTGTCTCCCTCTGTTTGAAGGGAAAGTTCTGTCTGTCACATATTTACTCGCAAATAAACCCCAAATTGAAGAGATGACAAACACTTTGAATATGGTCAGTGAAATTGCCTATGCTTTGTAGATTAAATGTATTTATTAAAAGGTGCCATTGCACGAACGTGCAGCAAGCCAGAAGGATGTGATTGTTGCAAAAATAGCTCATTTCCTGGTGTACCAAGCCCAATTCAGCACAGAAGGAGGAGAGGAGGAGGAGAAGTATGGATCAAACAGCGTTTATTCTGCAGAATAAAGAGGCACTGGAGCTAATTGCTGCAAAGCATGTGCCTACCTTGCAAGGGAGGTAGTTATATTTATTTATTTATTTATTTATTTATTTATTACATTTTTATACCGCCCAATAGCTGAAGCTCTCTGGGCGGTTAGGTATTTATACGCTATCTTCTCAGGCGCTGCATATATAGGCAGCCTTCTAACAGGAAATTTCTAGCTGGGGAAAGAAAGTACATGGAAATACAGTATCTCTTGTTCTTTTGGTTTGGTTATCTTAAGAATTTCTTAGCTTCTTAGACATTTCAATTTTGCAACATTTCGTTAGCGACTGCCGTAGCAACTACCGTAGGTTACTCTGGTTCAGAGCTGGGCACTTCTCCAACATGATCAGTTAGGGCATATTGGTCTTCAGCTGGAGGGTGGAAACCCAAAAGTGGGTCGCAAGATTAGTCCAGATGGGGCGCAGCACAGCTGTTGCTGCCAGGATGGGTATGGCATGAACAAACTTCCTGACTGTTAGAGCAGTACGACGGTGGAATCAGTTACCTAGGGAGGTTGTGGGCTCTCCCACACTAGAGGCCTTCAAGAGGCAGCTGGACAAGCATCTGTCGGGGATGCTTTAGGGTGGATTCCTGCATTGAAGCAGGGGGTTGGACTCGATGGCCTTGTAGGCCCCTTCCAACTCTGCTATTCTATGATTCTATGATTCTATGGTGGAAATTGTGAAAGTGGGTCTCCCATGTTGCAGATTGAGAGTTAGGGATGGGTGTCTGGTCAGGACCAGTTGAAGTCCACTGAGGTAGGGGGTGGAGTGGTGGTATTATTATTATTATTATTATTATTATTATTATTATTATTATTATTATTATTATTATTCTCTTCTCCCTTTGGATTGAGGCAGGGAACATAAGTACAATAAAATATAAATCAAATACATAAAATTAATTAAAAGAGCATATAACACTTTTTTTTTTACTAACACTTTGAACAGTGTCCTTCACATTTTCTAAAAAATGTACACTATGCTGAGGGTCTAGATCCCCAACACAGACCTTGCTTATTCAGAAGTAAATCCCATTGAGTCCAATAGGATTTACTCCCAAGTAAAAGTGGTGGTTCTGAATCCCTTGCATTTGATTTGACTATATAAGTGTTAATTCTGTAAAAACGTCTGCCAAAAATCTCTGAGGCTGTACAGATACTGTCAACCCCTGAGTTAAAGCAGCAAGATTTGATAGTACAATAGATATAAGGGATAAAGACTTATAGTTAGTCTCCAGCAGTTACTTCAGGTCCTTTAGGTGCTTGGTTTCCCTTACTCCGTTGAGAAATTCCCCTTTGGTTGCACTTTTCGCAACTTTAGTAACTTCAGTTTTTGAACCTGGCCATCCTTACTAGACCACGTATGATTGTATAATTGTTTGAATATATTCAGCCCAAGACCTAATGTTAATTTTTGTGTCCTTCTTTTGATTCTGCTCCCTTCCACTCTTGATCCCTATGTATTTCCATATATGTTTTAATGGTATGTTTTCTGTAATTAATTCAATGTATTGATTCCCTGTTGAAACGATTTTTCTCTTTCTGGTCAATTGACTGCAAATAAAGATGATGATGATGATGATGATATATAAGTGACTTATTAGTCTTTTATTTCACTGAGTAATGGCATTTCTGGCTGGAGAAAACGGGGACAATCCATCTGTGACTAGAGTTCATGGGCATATTATTATTATTATTATATTATTATTATTATTATGGTATGTTTTCTGTAATTAATTCAATGTATTGATTCCCTGTTGAAATGATTTTTCTCTTTCTGGTCAATTGACTGCAAATAAAGATGATGATGATGATGATATATAAGTGACTTATTAGTCTTTTATTTCACTGAGTAATGGCATTTCTGGCTGGAGAAAACAGGGACAATCCATCTGTGACTAGATTTCATGGACATATTATTATTATTATATTATTATTATTATTATGGTATGTTTTCTGTAATTAATTCAATGTATTGATTCCCTGTTGAAACGATTTTTCTCTTTCTGGTCAATTGACTGCAAATAAAGATGATGATGATATATAAGTGATTTATTAGTCTTTTATTTCACTGAGTAATGGCATTTCTGGCTGGAGAAAACGGGGACAATCCATCTGTGACTAGATTTCATGGACATATTATTATTATTATTATTATTATATTATTATTATTATGGTATGTTTTCTGTAATTAATTCAATGTATTGATTCCCTGTTGAAACGATTTTTCTCTTTCTGGTCAATTGACTGCAAATAAAGATGATGATGATATATAAGTGATTTATTAGTCTTTTATTTCACTGAGTAATGGCATTTCTGGCTGGAGAAAACGGGGACAATCCATCTGTGACTAGATTTCATGGGCATATTATTATTATTATTATTATTTATTTATTTATTATTATTATTATTATTATTATTATTATTATTATTATTATTATTATTATTATTATTATTATGTGAGAGGATAAAAAGCGCTCCCAACTCCCCACCAATCAGCGTTGCAGATTTCCCTCCCTTCCCCCAATTTCTCTCTGCGAGGAGGCCAAAATGGCGGCGGCGGCGGTGGGGTGGGGGAGGGGAGAGAGAGGCACTACGACCTCGAGGAGGCGTTTCGTCATCGGAGACGCCGGAGGGGGGGGGGAAGGGGACGGCGGTGGACGCAAAGCGGGAAGAGGGCGCGAGAGCAACCCTATCCCAGCCAATCACACGAAGAGGAAGCTGGGGGGGGGTTACGTTGCGTCATCCAGCGCGATGCAGTTGGCTTGGTTAAAAAAAAAAAAAACTAAAAAAAACTCCGCAACTGACAACGAGGCGGTGGGGGAGGGGACGAAAAGCCAGGCAAGGAGGAGCGCGAGCCAATAGCAACGCGCAGCCCAGTGACAGGAGAAAGCCAATGACTTCCAAGGCGGTGGGGGAGAGGGAAAGAGCCAATAAAGCCGCGACTTTTACGCACGCGTAGATGGAGAAAGATGGGGGGGGGGAGAGCGCAGTGAGGACGTGCGCGGAAGCCCCGCCCACCTCCCCGGCCCTCCCTGCCGCAGTAGTGGCTGAGGGAGCGCGGGCGGCCATTTTGTGGCGCTGGGTAGGGGCGCGGATGGGGGAGGGGAGGAGAGAGGAAGGCTTCGCTGAGAGACGATGAAGACGGGCAGAGGCTTCCCTTCCCTCACGCGCACACACGGCGCAAGATGGCCGGGGAGGCAGCAGCTCCGGTGGGCTGCTGCTGCTGCTGCTGCTGCTGCTGCGCTTCCTCCTCGGGCGCGGCTCTCCCTCCGAGCTGCCTCGGCCCGAGGCGGCCAATGGCTCGCGGGGGCTCCGGCCGGGCCCAGGCTCCTGAGGGGTGGTGGTCTGTCTCGCCTCAGACACAGAGCCGGAGGCGGAACGGCCACAGCGGGGCTCGCCCGCGCCTCCTGCCTCCGCGGTGGGGCGGCCGGGAGAACCGCCGCCGCCGCGACCCCGGCTCGGCGCGCCTGCCTGACCCGCGTCCGTTGAGGATGGTGAGTATCTCCCGTGCCTTCGCCCTCCACGTTCCCTCTCCTCCTTCCCCCCACCGCCATTGTCCCTTTGTCCTTGAGAAGGAAAACAAGATGTCCTTGAAGCCGCCTGGGAGAGGCAGCGCGGGAGACAGGCGCGGGGGGGGGGAGAAAACAACCACCCCGGGCGCCTCTCTTCCTCCCGGACCACAAACACGACGGGAGCTCCTCGGTTTCCACCCGGGGGGGGTGTCCCGGCCCCCCAAATCGATTCAGGGGTTCAGCTCCTCGGGCTTCCGGGCACAGGGTCAGATCCCGACATCCGAGAGGAGAAAGAGCCCCTCTCCCCCCCCCCGGGTCTCCCCCCCTTCACCTGGGCTTTTCTGGGCGAACGTGGCAATTCTCCCTATTTGGGGGTCTGGCTCCCCAATTGGGGGTGTCGACTAACAACAGGAGTTGATTCTAGGTAAGGGGAGGGGGATGAAAGGATTGCCCCTCGCTCAATCTTGGGGTCTTTCAAGGTCTCTGGTTGAGTATGCGTTCCTAATTCGAATTGGGGGGTACCAAGGAGGGGCTTCCTGGGTGGGAGCAGGACCAGAAATTCAAGGCTGGAGGTGAACCCCGCTGCTTCTTCCCCCACCCCACCACCCTACCTTTCGCTTTCTCACTTTGCCTTAATTGAATTGGGTGTTAAAACTTCCTCATTCTCCAAATTTAGAGGAGTTCGAATGAGGGGTTGCGAGTAAAGGACGCCTGGGCTGGGTGTCGAACCTGATCTGCAAGGAGGCTGGTGTCAAACCAGAGCCGCCATTGGAACTGCAGAGTTCCCTCCACCCTTCTTCATCTCTCTCCCTCTCCTCCCCCCCCCCAATTCTGCAGCAGAAATAGGGGGAAGGGGGTGTTGGCTATGTATCCCCCCCCCAGCATTAAGGGCTGAGGCAGTTCTCCCCAATACCCCAAATATGCATGGGGGTTCTTGTAAATTATTTTCTTAATCAAATAGATCATGAATGGCAGCTGTCTTTGAGGACAATTTGTAACCCGAATGCAGCGTTTTTGTGGGGCTTCATAGTGTGGGGGGGCTGCAGCAGATTGAGACGACACCCCTCCTAAAATACTTGGGGGAGGGAAATGAAAGGTGCATTATGACTCCTTATATGTCTGCCACAAACTCCTGAGTGCTTTAAGGGGTGGTGGTTCTCCATTGCTGCTGAAAAGAGGAAACCACTCGTCTATTTTTGTAAGAACAAAAGACGCCATGTCTGTCTCTTTCTCTCAAATTTAAAACTTGTTTTTTCCTTATGTGTGGGGTGTTGGCTTTTAACTCTTTCTACACTAATGATAGAGAAGCAGGCATCAGAAAAGACTGTTCACTTTCTTGGTTGAATGGGGCATGTTGAAAATATGACACCTTTTAATGCTTTGGGCTTGTGATGAAAAAGATGAACTTTAAATACGTGGACCTTTTGTGTGTGTGTGTGTGTGTGTGTCAGTTGTATAATTGTGTAAAGTTCTACATTAAAATTGGAATCTATCACAAGTGGAAAACGCGATTTAGTAAAATGAGGTATAGTGCAATCAATACAATATACGAGCAGTTTAAAAGTTGCAGGAGGCATTGGCTACCTTATGTAAACTTGAATTTTCTGGTGGTTTTATTATTGGAGTTAATTTTAAAACTCCTTTCCTTGATAGTAATTGATAGTAAAAGCACAAATGGAATGTTTAGCAATTACTTTTCCTTGGTTGTTTGAAGTCTTCAAATGCCTAATCTTTGCAAGTTATATCTTAAAATTTGACATTTGTGTTTGGAAGAAATGCAGTGATAATTTTGTTCAATTGTTGTGTTGCTAATTTGTCCTTGTAGATTTTTTTGTTCTCCTGTGGGGCTAAAATTTACCCTTGAGTGAAATAAGGAGTTTGCCAGAGCAGAAAATTGTAGCATGGAGCATTTACTTGTTATATTTTTAGCGTGTTTGGAAATTTATTTTTAAGGGTTTTGGAGGCTTACTGGTTTCAACTGGTTACAGAATCAAGAGCTTTCTAACAACAATTTCTATTTCATTTTTTAGAGGAGTTTAATTTTAAGGACCAGTATTTATTAGAAGTTTGTGGTCTCTTAAATGTATTATGTACTTGAAATTGTAGTTTTCTAAATTTCTGGAAACTTGTACTTGGCTGTGCTGTTAGGAATAAAGTTAACTGTGACCAAGTTACATAAAGACTTTGGGAATGCGAGAAAATATGTTGAAAGTGTAAATGTGGGGGTAATAAAATTCAGATACTGCAGCAGGGAGAGGTGAAGGTGAAACCTTCAAAGTCCCCAAACCGGACACTGAAGGATTATAGGTGGGATCTTCGTTAAGATGGTGTAATTCGTGGCTTCAAATAGACAGTAGAGATCTTATGTGTTTTGCTGTTTGAGGAAACAGCAGGATTTGGGGAATCAATAGCATATTTGACAGTGCTGTCTGATATACTTAAAACTAGCTCAAACATTATTTTTTGGGCTAAACATCCATAATAATATCTCTGACAAGTTTTTCTCTTGTGAGATGATGAAAATAAGCTGCATCAAATAAAAAAGGCTATTATGTTTTAATTATATGATGTAGGAAACAATTTAAAATATTTCTGAATATCTGCAAAGTATGAACACATTTTTTTCAATAAATATAAACACATTTTTCTTTGTTTAGGTATTCTATGAATGTTGACCACTTCCATAAGTAATGGCGTTCAAGAACTGTACAGAATTATTTTTTGTTAAGGTAAGAACAGGTTTCAACTTGTCTGAGTGACTGTTTTACAGTTTTGTACTTGTCAGTTATGTATAATTTTCCTTAATAAGAGAAACTGTAAATCCTTTTAAAATTGAATGCAACATGTTTATTTTTAAATTTGCTTCTCACTGAATAGAGACAGGATACACTTCAGGTATCTGTTTAATGAAACACGCTAAAATACCTACTTGAAAGAAGTCCTATTGATTTCTGTCAAACTTATCTGTAAGTGGCTTGGGGTAACAGTCTAAGGCAACAATTGAACATGCTTAAGGAAGTCAGCCATCAGTAAGTGGGGCTTACTTCGAAATAAATACATTTTGGATCAAGTTGCAACTTCAGAAACTGAATATGCATGTATCAATGGCTTGGGTGATGAAAGGAATCCCAACACAGAATAAAAAGATGGGCATGCTTAAATAACAATTGTAGCTTCAGAGAAAGCTATATCATACATACTTAAAAATGTATTGCAGTCTAATAAAAGCCCTCAGTACAATTTTTGAGAGGTAGGACCTATGCATAGCCTTAAAAAAAAATTAAAATGGGAATGGGAGTGTCCCATTAGTTAAGGTGAGTTGGAAAAAGTTTCTGCCATTATAAGCCTCAAAATTCTACTGCTTATAAAATGACAGCTATTGAGCCAATAACTTGAAACCTGGCATCCATGATCTACCTAATGTGGTCTTTAGTTATGCAAAATTGCAAACTGATCTGATGAAAATTGCCACAGGTACAGCAAGTCAAAAAGTGCTGAAAGTTGACGCATTTGTAATTTTTCTCAAAGCTGTGGCTTGGCATATATTTCTTTCAAATATTGGTGCAAACTTCTGATGTACGTTACTCATTCTTGTAAAGAAGGTGTGCCTTTCATTTAGAGAAATTCTTGAGTGGTTCAAAAGTTCTTAATGGTTTTGTGTCCCATGAATGCCTATGGCAGGAGGTGCAGGCGTATTTATGTCCGGCATACTCAGTTTTACCCTGAAGGTAGAATGCTACCAGTACGCAGAAAAAAAATCTAGTATAGGGTATTTCTTGGTGCAATGCCTATTCCTTAAATAATGGAATGTGACCTCACAAAGTAAGAGTACATGCTACTGTGTGGATTGGGACCCTAATATGGTGGGGTAGGGAGACTTTAATTCCCCCCTCCCTACCGCTGAAGTCTCAATCTGCCTCCAATTTACATTGCCAAAGAGGCATCCAGTTGTAATGTAAATTGCAAATAGCTTACTTTTGAGTAAAAATATAAAAAAAGCAGCTACATCTCTAAAGTAACATGCAGCTTGACCTGCAGAAAATTTGGGATGGGTGGGGATGCAGTGCACAGAAGCATCAGGGACTCAAATCTCATTTCTGAAAGAAATGCAACACAAGGGTCCCAGTCCTTGCTCTTCCTCTCCAGACGGGAAAGGACACGCAAGGATTGTGCCTCACACTAGGATTATATTCAAATGTTACACTGAAAGTGTGTTCATTCTCTTTGTATGCTCATTTAGATGGTTGTGAGAAATTAGCACAAATAATCCATTTTCATCGTATGTTAGTCTTACACGAGATAAAGGGAAGTGAGGATCAGCTCACTGGCTCCGTTCACTGCCTCGTTGTTTTCAATTGCTTTCTACGTGTGCAGGGCAACTGTCTGTAAAGGACAGCTTCCTCTATCCATGGAAACTCCCCAAGATTTTAGATCCTGATCCTTGAAAGGACATTATGATTACTATTAGTTATTCATAATCCTATTTATCATAAACTTGCAAGAAGGCAGGTTCAAATACATTGAGGAACGGATAAGATTGCCAACTGTAATTATAAATTTCCTTTTTAAAAAACAGGAAAATTCATTAAAAAAAAAAAACACCTTGCAATTTAAGTCCAGAGTTAAGGCTATCTCATGTTGGCTCATACAAACTCAGGAAATTGGAAGCTAAGATTGTCGCCTTAACTGCAGTACCCTATGGTCAGTAACGACATTGTGCAATCTCAGAAATTGTGCTTGCTTACAATTTACCCAAACCCACACTTTTCCTTGGCCTCTCAGGCCAAATTCAGATGTGAATGGTGGAGTGCTTGGGACGAGCAAAGATGCCCCACGTTGTCCTGACCTTGGATGCCTTATGAAGCATTTAGCCTTACTGTTAGAACAAGTCTTCCTGGCATGTGTCAATTCACAAGACGATCCCCTAGCAAAACAGTAAGTCTCAGATACTTCATAAGGCAGTACAAGACCAGGAGAATGTGGGGCATCTTTGCTTGTCTCCTCCCCAACTGGATTTGGGCCTAAGAGACCAAGGAAAAGTGTGTGTGAATGGAAGTTAAGTTGTAAGTAAGCACCCTTTGTGACATTGCGCAACATCATGGGCTGTCTGTTAAGGTATTAGCCTTGGTTTCCAATTTCCTAGCTTTGTGGAGCTTGCTTTTCTTTTAATCTAGTCCCTATTTTGAATGTGCTCAACACTGCCGTTGTTGGTTGTCTATGCTGAATGCCATTTGTTGACACACACTTGTATTTTCTATTTAAGGTTTCTCTCCGGTCTGATCGCGTGGAAGATTCATGTGGAGATAGAAGAGAACATGCTAACTGTTTCAGGTATGTTTTATTTACACTTAACATGTTTGACTAGTACAAATGCTTTGTATCTTCAAGTACCTTTTTATTTTGTCATCAAAACAACTTAACAAATTTTAAAAATCTTGAGGCAACTGAAAATATCAGTATTCTTTGAACATTAGAAATTAAACGTAAGAGCCATGTTGGATCAGACCAAGAGTCAATCTAGTCCAGAATTCTGTTCACTCAGTGGCCAACTCACAAGTCATGACTGTAAAAGTACCCTCCTGCCCACATCCCCCAGTAACAGGTGTATATAAGCACACTGCCTCTGATACTGGAGGTGGTATATAGCCATCCTCACTAATAGCAATTGATAATCTTATTCTCCCATGTATTTATCTAATCCCCCTTTAAAGGCATTCGAAATGGTGGCCATCGCTACATCTTGTGATAGCAAATTCCATAGTTTTAACTGTACGAGGAAATTTGTCTTTTTATCTGTCCTGAATCTCCCTCCAATAAGTATTATGAGAGGAGAAAAATGTCTCCCTGTCTGTGGACACCATGCATAATTTTGTACACATGTCTCCCCTTACCATTTTTCCAATTGTACAATATCCTTTTTAGGTGTGACTAAAACTGTACATAGTATTCTGAGTAGGGTTGCACCAAAAATAGCTGAAAAACTTGAAAATGAAGTCCTGTTTAATATGTCACTTAAATTCTCAAAGTGACTTGCATACATTAACTCAGTACTGTATTCAACAAGGTACAGGACAGATCATGGGGGCCTAAGGTCACCTTCAGCTTACATGGTTGAGATTTTAACCAGAGACATAGCTCAAGCTCCAAAACGCTATATTGTCCCTCTTCTTTGATGGTTGTCTTCAATAATCTCAGATTTCTTTATGCACAGCAGAAGTTTACATATACAAAACTGAAGACTATCATAATGAAGTACGTTTTTTTACTTTAATCTTGTTGACTTAACCAGAAATGTACATTATGGTAATCACAATGTGTTATACCTTGCCTAATCCAAAATTGAGTTGTTTTAAATATGTATGGGTCTTGAGGTATTTCTACTGCATAATATCTTAAAACAAGAGAGATATGCATCAAACGCAATGTAGAATTTGAATTCCCAAATCAATTAATTTTTGACAGGATTCAAAATTAATTTTATTTAAAACCTCCAGCATTTGGCTGAATAATAGCAAAACCGTGTTGCTTTGCTCAATAATAAATTCATGTTTGACAGTATTACTGGGTTAGAATGTATGAATCTCACTTTCTTAGCACAATTTAATTCCTTAATAAGACTGCTCAATTTGCTCTTTTATTAATGTAGGAGTCTTTCAAACCGTGTGAACCTGGCTTAATCCATCTAACTTGCAACATGGGCTAGCTGGTTTAACAGTATTGTAATTCACTAAATGTAGGACAGTAACTAAAGACATAGTGGAGCCTTTTGCATGTTTACCCATAAGCCATTCCTGCTGACTTACTCTTGAATGAGTATGCATAGGATTGCAATAATAACTTAATGAAAATGGTTTTGAGAGTTGGGAATCCTTTGCAGAAATATGCAAATATCACTTCTTTAGGAAGAGTTCTGCCCACTGTGTGACTTCAGAACAAATATTAGCATATTTTCTTGGAAGAAACCCTGCATTATTATCCTGTTCCTGCTCTTCAGCTCAAGGTGGTTTATGTCCCCATTCCACATCTTCACAATAACCCTGTGAGGTAGGTTAAACTTAGTGGGGATATCAACTTAGGTCTCCCTGGTCTATGTCCAACACTGTAAGACTATACCAGACTGGAATGGGATTAAATCAAGTGGAGACCTCAGCATTTTCCCTACACTCTTGATTCAAACTTCAGGTTACAAGTCTTGTAATTTTATTTTATTTTATTTTTTAAAAAATGCAATTTACACTACTTGTAGGTCTGTAGTTAATATCATGGAATGTAGACTATGGGATGTCAGTCTTAGATTTGACAATCCAGATCTTTAGTGTGGGCTTCTAATATTGGCCCATTCATACCTGGACTCTTCTTCGTGCTAGAAAGAGGCAGAATAGAGTACAACTAGATTTTTCCTGGAATGCAGCATCATTTGCTTTAGATCACAGTAAGAAGACAAGAGCAAATTCCAGTGTAAATAGCGCTATAAGAAATATCAAGAGTGTGAATTAGGTACATCACCATAAACTTAAGTTTGGGTGTTTTGTTGCATGGATTGGGTTTGTTTTTGTTTTTTTTAACTAAAACCCTTGAATATGCTATTCATTTTTTGGAATAACCAAATGGGAAGCTTTCAAAAGAGTTCTCAACTTCAAAAGCCTTTTGGTGGCCTTTCAAGTCAACATATGGCCCTCCCTTTCTCTTCAAGCAGCGATGGTACCACCAAATGGTGAATTTAATTTTGCTGGATGTTTAGTGTCTGGAATCACTGAATGCTAGGTGATGACCTGGCTGGATTTACATTTGATTATTTTTCTTGTTTGAAATGGCCCCAAAGAACCAATTAAAACCTGCGTTTTGGAGAAATGGCTACAAATTTCCTATAAGCTATTTCTAGGCAAGCTCTGCCACAATTCCTTGTGGTGTACCGTAATGGGTCTGGCTTTGGCCTTTTACCTATGCTATGCTGTTGCATCTATAGCACACTGCAATGGTTGGATATGTCTAAATAAAATGGTAGTTTTCTACACGGTCAATCCAAGGCTGAAAACTACAAACCTCAATATAGTATGTTCCTGCATAATCGGTCACTTGGAATTCTCCAGTCCTAGCTTCATCCACTTTTCTGTTGAGTTCTTCTCTTGTTACATCTTGAATGGTTCCATGTTTTAGGCCAATTTGCAACTGGATTTGCATGTTACAACTTGAAGTAAGGAACTTTCTGACCTTTCATGGGCTTGAAAGTGACCAATACCATTTGTGATGTTGATAAATATGTTTTGACCATGCCTTTGTGAGAAGATGATGTGCCAACATGGTTTCATAAATAAGCTTGGATTTGAAGTTTTCTTGAATTTGGAATTTCAAGGTAGTGTGATACCTGAGCATATCCCAAACATTCTGTTGTATTGGCAGATCTACTGAAAGACTCAAATTATTGTCATGCTCTCCCCAGAAACTCCCCAGCATATTTGGTGCTGTCTCAATTCATTGGATGCTGTCCCTTGGGACTATGGGCACACCTATTGGAACAGATGGGCACAGTTGAGAACTGGACAGGAAGGAGGAGGCAAATATGGCAGGGCTGCAAAACCAGATTGACCAGAAGAACAACCACTTGCCTGGGGTTGGCTGACCACATAGAATTGAACCTGAATTAAAGTAGCTTCCAAGTGGTGAGGCATACTTCAAAAGAATAAATTGGAAGGGAACACTTATTCCTCCAAGTAATAGTTTTTAATTGTCAGTTTTACTGACAATTGCTGATCAAAATAAAACAAAGGAATACGTTTTTCTTTATATTTCAGGGATATTTGTATCAAGTAAAGGTGTCTGCTCAGCATCTCTCCTTAGCTTTTAATTGGATCCCTATTAAATCTGTAGGGGCAGGAGTATGTACTTGGGACTCTTGTAGTTCTGTCCTTCTTGCTGAGGGTTCAATGTACATTTGTCACTCCTTGAGATCTCATATTTTTTGGCATTACTGTCTATATACCATCCAGGAGTAATGTCCATTAGCTTGGAGTTCCCCTAAACTGAACTATATTATTAGTCATAAGAGTTTGGGAAGAGAAATTCTCCAGCTTATACACCCTATGGAGCAATAGTTTACTTGGTGCTTCTTAAGTAATTCCACGAAATGGTATGAAATTGATCAACCTTTCACCAAAGATGCAACCAGTATATTTCTTCCTTTACAGATATTTAAAGGACTTGGAAATACTGTATTCTTTACATAATTTTAATTGTGAAATGTGATCATAAAGCTTGTGACCAGAGTAAATACCTTGATTTTTTTATCGTTTAGTAGCAGTTCAGAGCAGAATTTTTGTGGGGCATACATCCTCCTTCCCTATTATAATCCTGGAAAGCAGTGAACAGAAACTCAAATACTACTAATCTAACATTAGTAATTTTGACATTGCTTTAGTCCTTTTAAAATATGTTGAAAATGTGTCCAGATAAGATAGTTTCAATGTTGGTTGCTTAATTTAAGGATAAAATTACCTGTATTCCAACAGCATTTTTCTTTTAATTTTTTTTTCATAAAGAGTCCAGACAAAGGAAGAATCTCAAAGGGAGACCACACGAGTTCCAAATCAAGATGGCAGTTCCACTGATTGAGAGGTTGAGGAAATGAACTAATGCATGATTGCTGAGTTTGTCCGTCCAAGACAGGGACACTTTAGCATGGACTACGGTGTTTACTAAACCAGAGAAGATTTGGGCTAATGACCATCTGATAAATGTTTTTTTCTCATTAAATGATTCCAATCTCTTGTATGAGAACTCATTTGGAAGTGGAAAGATGGTATGAGTTGACTGAATTTTTAAACCAGGAATGTATTCATATGTTTGTCCCTGTTTTGCTTGACAGAAGTGCAATGCTATTTTAAATGGTTAAATAAAAGTGTTTTTTACATTTTTATTCTTGTTTGTCGTCTTTCAGGCTCAACAGTTGTTAATGTATTTATCTCTTCTGTAGTATTGATGAGAACTGCTTTATTTTACTGAGGGAATTTAAAATTTCACAGAATTACATTTCTAATACTTGTTCTCAATGTCTCTTCAGTTTGCATTAAGTTCTCAATAAGGTTAAATTCTTGGTTGGGATTTTATTTTCTTTGTCTTCTACTTAGTTGTTAAAACTTGTATTCTCTAACATCTGACTGGTTATATGTCTGGTTGATTTAGGTTAAGGATGGTGGATATCAGGAAAATATGTGAATTGGTGCAACTCTTAGAATGGTACAAAGTTAGTGATGTGCTTAGTGCCTGCACACTATGGCCTGGAGTCTTCTATGACAATTCTAGGGTTGGTTGGATGTCCACATACCTAAAATCTGCCCCTCTTCTCTAAACACCTTTAATAATCATTTGACTTCCTACTATTAGTATTAAATGGATTACCGTTTATACAAATGTCCATAGAATTTATGATCCAGCTGTATTGCTATCCATGTTAACCAACTGGTTGGATGAAGATGTTGGGTTGAATCTTCATCTGATTTGTCTACATACACCATTAAAGTTATCCTTGATTTTATTGAGTTATTAAATACCCTTTGCCAGTTCTGCTAAATAACCTATCCGTTATTTGGGTAGCTAACTGATACATACCTTTGGCGTTCAAGTCCATTTTCCTCCTGACATACTGATGTAGATAATTATTGAGAAGGAACCAAATGAAGAATGCCAGATTACTGTTGAATGATGACTTTATTAATAGCGTTAAATTCATGGTTCTGAAATGAGTTCTTGCAAAGACAGCTGTCCATTTACATCTTCTAAATGCATATCCTGATTCTGTATAGTTCGCTTAAATGGTGGTCCATGTCTAGATAGAACATCTGAGATTCAGGCTAGTAGAATTCCTTGGCTGTTTAATTCTGCTTGAAATACTAATACCTGTAATGCAACTAACATTGACCAAGTGGGTTCATGAATTTGGAGATTTCAGGATTCCTGAGCTAAATCCTCAAATTGCTCACTTCAAAAAGCATAGTATGGACTATGGGCTGAAATGAGTTGTAGAAATGGCAACTGATAACTGGTTCTTGGGATAGAACTTGCAACTTGTTGGGAACCATCTTCTCTGTGACTGTAGGCCAAGGCTCTTCTCCGGTTGTTAAGAGTCATGATAAATACCCAAGTACTTTGATCAGTGAGGGGAGTGGTCAATGGACAAGGAACTACTGTTTTGCCTTCATCTTGGGTCTTACAAAGGGTTTTGTTATTCCTTTATCATTGGTGTCTAGAAGACCTTTGGCACTGGAGTGTGGCTAACATACAAATCTTTTATAGAAATGGGCCACATGGCAATGAATGGGTCTTGGATTATTTTACAACCATTTTAGTCACTATATTGAATTGAAATATGAAGGATACAATTTTGTTCTTTCCAAACAGAGCCACTAGGGAGGCGCTGTTGAGTTGGAGGGGTTAATAAACAACTTTTTTCGGTCTCCGATGGAATTGCTTTTCTAAGGAAGATGTCTTTGGACCATTTTATTATGCCTATTAGAAACTTCAAAGTGCCTCATTTCTTCTAAAGCTACCCTTTGGGGGTGTTTCCAACCCATGTAGACTACAGATGCTAACCCAGTGTACGCAAGCCCCACTTCCATTCCTTCAAAATGGCTTACTATAGCACAACTTCCTGTCCAGAGAGGAAGTAATTTTAGCCCAAGGACAGAAATCTAAACCAATCCTCTCCAACAAAAGCAACCAATAATCTCTCTTTTGGCTTGGAAAGGGTGTCTGAACCAGATGGGGTTAAGCTGCCCCCTCTACAGAGGGGAGTTGGTTGAAGATGCTAGTGATGGGGGGTAAGCTCCCTTTAGATGGAGGCTCCCTCTCTTTTTTTGGGTGGAAATGAAGGGGTGGGTCTATGGTACATCACCTGAGTTGTGGGGTAAATGTAGAGAGTGTCAATCAAAGGCAGAGCTCAGAGCTGGGAAGAAAGCTCTAGATGGCGGCTGTGCCTTGGAGAGCGCGCTGTCTCCCTGCCTTTTTTCAACCCCCTCCGCCACTTTTGCGCAACTTTGCCTAACTTTTGGGCATCCTCAAGGGGCTCTAGCGGCCCCTTGCCTCTCGCGGGGACTGGCGTAGGGAGGATCGAGCGTTTTTCGGGCAGAAAAGCAGCTTTTGGGGGCTCTTTCTCCTCGCCTTGTTGGAAAGAAGCAGCCGTGAAGGCAGACCAGGTCGTTGTTTTTCCCAGCTTGGAAGCCATGGTGTACCTCCATTTTTGTGCGCGCTCCTAATGAGCTTTTCCTCCGGATCTTTTTCTTTTTGGCTTTAATTATCGCCTCTGGCGATTAAGCGAATGCAGATCGTTTGGGATTAAACTCTTATTTGTTATATATATTTTTTTTCAAAAGAAATACGGCTTTTTTCCCCGTCTGGGTTGCCTTTGAATGCTTTTGGAGCTAATGTTTTCCCACGACCTGAAACTAATATCGGGCTGGACCTGGCGCTGGTGCCTGGATCAGGTAGGTGGACGATTATTAACAATCATTTTGAGGGTTTTTTCTCCTTTTTAACTACTTTTGATTTTTTCCTCCCTTCGACCGATTTGAACGACCCTGGAATGACGCAATAAAATACCGAGAATACTTTGCTTCCAGGGGTTACTTCAGGAAAGTTTGTAGGATGTTCCCCAGGGCTGTGTTACCCTCGTGGTGAATTTTTTTTGTAAAATAAATGTGTAAATGTTCTCCGTTTTCCCCTTGCTGATCAGCCTTCTGCATTATTGTAATAAATATCGTTGCAGCGTCAGGAGTTTTTGTTCTTGGTATTGAAAGCGAAAGGCATAAACTGGGACCTTACCTTTCTTTCAACTTTTGACAGTAAATACCTGGGCACAGGACTTCAAAGCAAACACAGCAACCCCTCTACCTTTACCTTAATATTTAAGAATTAAAATATGCTGAGAAATACGGACAAAAGCCAAGGAGAAGAGGGTTCTATCCACAGCAATGCATCGAGGTATGGTCTGTCGACTTTTATCATTTTTTTTATTAACCTGATTACACTGTTTACCTTTTGACAGCCCTGGGTTGCTCTTAATACAGAAGCAATATATCTATATCTATATATATCAATGATTTTGATTCTTTTCTTAAGGAATGACCTTGAGATTGCTAATATGCCACACCCTATTTTTTTTTGGTAGCAATTTTCTGGAAGTTGTGGCGTGACTTATAGGCCCCATGCCATAGTTAAAAGGTAAAGCACCTTTACACAGATGGAACCCTTTCCTCTATACTATGCAAGTTCCAGCTTCTAAATTTTGCGTTTTTGAGGGGTTTTGTGCTGTGAAAAATGACCTTGCCTGTGTGGCTGTTGCTGCATTGCACCATTTTACATGCAAGGGATTTTTTTTCCCCTTTGGAGAATTTGTGAAGTCTAAACTTCACCTGAAGGCCAGACAGAAGCCTGATAGTATTGTAAATAAAACTACAGAAAGATCTATGAATGAAAAAACGTTCATTTTAAAATAAAAACCGGAAAGTGTGTATTTGGCTGACACCCCTTGCTTTGATATTCAATTTGGATTTATAGAACTTTGATATTGTTTAGGCATTTTAAGATATTTTGGTACACTTTAACCATACTTTCAGCCCAATTGCTGTTGCTTCCATTTTTAAAAGATAAATAAGCTAAGATAGTTAATGGGATCTCTTGAAATCTTGAGTATTGTTTTAAACTTGGCATATAGTTTGTTTGGGGATTTGTGCATTCTGAGTTTTGGGAGTTGTGGGGAAAAAGCGGAATTTATAAAAGTATCATTTTTAATTTGAAAGTGACACTTTTTATTTTAACACTATAGCAACAGAAAAGTGAGCTCCTGATACAGCAAATACTACTTTTCTGCAACATGTTTACTTACATTTCCCCTGTTTTGTTATTACATTCTTTTTTCAGCTTTTGAGTTATTATAATCTTAAAACTAACCTGTCCTGAACTGTGCATTGGTATAAATGTATGACTGATACGTTATGATGTCTAGATTTTAATCCATTAAATATACTAGAATTTGAAATTATACCTTTTGGGAGAAAAATCTTTGGGGGTATAGGGTGTTTCTTGAAGTATGTTTTTAAGACATTCAAGTGTTAACAAACAAAGTATATCGGTGGAAGTGGACATATTTATTGAAAATTAAACTGGTTTACCTGCAATCTCTGGTTATGGCAGAAGCTATTTGATTTTCACACAAACATTCAAGAAAGCTTGGATCTCACTTGAATAATACTATTTTCAGCTGTTTGAAACTCACAACTCTAAAATGCAGTTGTAAAAAACTGAAATTGCTGACTTGGTGAAAAAGTTGATTTTGAAATAGAAAAGCCAATACATGTTGATGACAGAAACCAATGTAATCATTCTCCCCCCCACCCCCACCAAAACAATGTGATGAATTGAACAAAGGGGTTTAGCAGTGTGAGGAACATTCAAAATAAAGGCTGTGAAACTGAGTGAATTAGGAGTAACATTAGACTAACCACCCCTTTAACATTTTTTCCCTTGGGTATATTATTTGCATAACCTCCACACATGAACTTTTGCTTTCTTGGTAACTGACTATGTGTTCAGCATCAAGCAATATGTTAACACCTACTGTATTAAAATAATAATAATAATAATAATAATAATAATAATAATAATAATAATAATTGTTCTCTCTCCCCCCTTGCTCTTCAGCAGAATAGATTTACTACTGGAGTACTCAATCACATGTAATGTGGGAAAATAATTAAGCACTGTGTTAAATGATTCTTTTCTAAAGCTCACTTTCCTGAGCTACAAGTTGTCATGATGTGAAATGTGCTCTTATATCCTTGGGTTAGATTTAGGAGGTGTGTCCATGGGGAAATTATGCCTTGGAAAGCAGTCTGAAACTTGTGTGTGCATATATCCTATTTGTAACTTCCTCTCTCAATCATCCTGGGTGGGGTTGGGGGAGCACGTAATCCATCTATGACATCAAGTCCTCTTTTGATTGGAAGATAAGTGTGTGTGGTAGTGGGACAAGATCTACATAAGAGATGGATGAGATATTACTGCTCATTTACCTTGTATCATTTTTAGATTTAACCTCCTCTCCTCCCCCCTCTCCCCAAAAAGAGTGCAGTAAGACTTTTCTCCTCTCAAGTGTGTCCCATGCTCAAGGGTGTAAGAATCTATTGTACAGAGAACACAATTCCTCCTGGGATATACATTAAACACACATTCTTCAGGGAAATGTTGCATTAACTCCTGCTCCACAGCTTTAGGAAATAATTCATCTTTGGAATCCTTTGTCCTCCCATGCTTCAGTATTGGATGGGTTAAAACACCATAATTCTGGCCTCCTCAAGTGTGCTTCAGGCTCAGGTTCACATATTACTTAGCATTACACAAATTGTCACGTGCTACGGAAGTTGCATGTTTCTCTCTCTCTCTCTCTCTCTCACTTTTTTTTTTAACTTTGAAGCCTTTTCATAGTTACAGAGTTTCTAACAAGTGAATGATGCAGCTAAATCTGCCTTCCCCAATCTTGTGCTCTCCAGATATTTTGGACCACAGCTTATATGAACCCCAAACAGCATGGCCAATGTTCTGGAATGTTGGTGTTATAGCTCAAAACATCTGGAGGGCACCAAGTTGGGGAAAGCTGGGCTAAACCATGAGTGTTCTGAAGTGGCAGTGATCATGTCTACCAAGAATGTTGCATGAAAAAGCTGTCTTAGCTTAGTCTTCAAAAAACTGTCAAGGTTCTGATGAAGATGGGGTGTATTCTGTTTGTCTTTTGAACCACAATAATCCATAGAGTCACAAGCTGGTATGAGCTTTGTACCAGGTCTTGATTGAAAACTCTATGACTTCTCAGATACATGTTCACCATTAATTTATGACACTTCTATACCATTCCATAGCAAAGCTTTCTGAGTTATTTACAATCTAAAATACAAAATCAAAATGCAATATATGACATAAAAAGGAAGAACCGAAAGACAATCTCCAGTTCAAAACCTGTTTTAAGTGGCACTCTGATGGGGTAAATCCCATTGAACTCAGAGTAAACATACTGAGGCTTGTATTAATGAAAAGGTGTTTGAAAGAAAAAGGATTTCACCTGTTGACTAAAAGCCAGAAGGAAGGATGCCAAGTAAATCTCTCTCGCAAAGGGGTGCTACCATGACAAAGGTCATGCAACTTACATCTATATACCTCAAATTTCAGATGGTGGAGGTACCCTACAAAAGAGCCACTATATCCCTGTAAGCTTTGGGGGTGGAAATTTGATGCACCAGAAGTGATCCAAGTCCTACTTGTGCTCTCGGCTCAATCTTAAAGAAGTTTATTCAGAAATAAATCAAATTTAGTGGTGCTTACTTCTCAGTAATCGTGGTTGGGATTGGGCTGTTACTTGGAAGTAAGTACCTTTGTAACCAGTGGAATGTGTTCCTGGTAAACTGCACAGAATTGGGGCGTTCACGAGGATGCCGTGTGGTGTTATGCTTTGTAACAAGGTTAATAGCTGTTTGAGGCTTGCTTTTGTGCTCTTCCGAACACATGCACAACACGAACCCGTATGGCAATTTTTGTATTTGCCTTCATGCATCACAACCTGCAGTGTTAGACAAAGAGAGTTAAAAGCTGGCTTTTTGGGGGTGTGGGGGTTTATGCTTGCTTTGCAAACTGGGCGATTTTTCCGGGTGGTTTCTCCTTAAATGAATACGTGTAGAGCTGCACGATGCAGACTTCTGTTAACAAGGAACATTCAGCTAGTGGCAGCCATTTTATGAAACACCACTTGTATGAAGGAGGAGGATTTTAGCTGGAGACAATGAGACAAGAGGTGGGGTGGGGGAAAGAGGGGAAAGCAGACGGTTGTCGAGACCATCTTATTTCTTTCCTGCTAAGTCTTAGACACAGATCATTTTCTTTATAGGAGGAAAACGGGGTGGCTGGGTGGTTGCAAAATAAGGAAACGCTAGGCATTTTTATTGCAGGTCTGGTCTGTCACAAAATGGCTGTTCCTTTGTGCCGCATAGCTGACAGCCATATACTGCATTGCACTGTGTACCCTTTTAAAAAAAAAGCCTCAGCAGGAAGTTGCTGGTGGGGAGTTCAAAGGCCATCTTGGGCTGGCCGTGAGCTCTGGTTGGTTGGCAGCTCGCTTGGTAACGGGAGGGTCAACAGTGGAGGCACTGTGGCGGCCGCAGCCCTGCCTTCCCCGTGACGTCGGCAAGCGTGCTCTCGTTTCTCACAGCCTCTCTCCCACTCCTGGCAGAGACAGCTTTTTTTCTGTCTGCTCAGCCAACCGGAGAGGATTCAAAAGAGCCGTGCCGTGCGCTGCGCTGCGCTCACTTTGATGCTACTGGAATGCAGTGCCGTGCCGAAAAGGCAGTGTAACGCGCATTGCCCTCCCCGCTCACTGCCTTTTTTTAAAAAAAACAACACCCCAACACCACCATCATGAACTTCTAGAAAAGTAAAACAAATGCAAAGGGACGTGGACAAGAATCACACAAGTCTTCACAAACTATGAAAAGAATATGTGTCATTCTGACGGAATGAATAAACCCTCTAGTTAGACGAAAGCTGGGCTTTCCGAAGTGCCTTTTGCTCCCCATATGACCGCGTGCTTAAACTATTTCTGGGTGAACGATGGAGGAACTTGTGACACTTTAAAGCAGCCTTTTCCAACCTCCAGATGTGTGGGACAGCTCCCCCCCCAGCCAGCATGTTGTAGCCCTGCACATCTGGAGGGCGCCAGGTAGGGGAAAGCTCCCCAAAGCTTAACATTTGTTGTGAAATAAGCTTTTGTGGTGTAAATTTCACTGCTTCTGATGCCTCAACAAATTTCTGAAAAATTACTCTGGGTTTGCCCATTTGTCAAAATTGCTTCCTCTTAGGTTTCCTACCTAGTAGAATTTTAAAATGTCTTAAAAGATTCTGAGATTTTAATAATGTATTGGTTTTATGTTTTTAATCAGTTTTATGTATTTTATATTTTTGTATTCAATGTTGTTCCCTGCCTCAATCCAGAGGGAGAGGTGGGTAAGAACTAATAATAATAATAATAATAATAATAATAATAATAATAATAATATTCTAAGCTATAGGGCTACTGTTTTTTGTTTTAGTGTTTGGCTGCAAATCAACACGAGGGAATCAAATCTTTTATGCAGGAGTCTTGTGTTATCTCTGGCACTATTCTTCCCCTTTTTCCTTTTTAGGACATCTTTAAGAGTGAGGTTTCACAGGCTTGGTTCTACTGGGTAGGAAGGCTAGTTTTCACATCCTGTAACATCCTGTAATCTTGGGCGCCTGGCCAGTTCAATAATTCAGTCGAAGTAATTAAAAACATTGACTTGAATGTTTAAAAATTATATTAAATGAAATATCATCTGTCTGCAATCAAGCCTGTCTGAAAATTGCACCGCCTTCATCTTTTTAATCTTGGACTGGTTCTGATGCTGGAGGAAATGCACTCTACACATGCAAAAAGGCACTCTGGTTATTTCTCACAGATTTCTTGAAAATAGGTTTTGGTTTTCAATTCTAGCTCCATTGTAGTCCTGGCCTTAATTCAGTCTGGTGGCCCTTTGAAAACCTTTGAACTGAATTGCTGGATACAAGGGTTAACATATGTGCTTGTTTGCTGTCCAGTATGTTACTAATCCCAAACACATTTGGCTCAAATCCTGCCGCAGTGCTCTGATAAACCTTTTGAACGCTTGTAAAAGCTGGCTCTTACAACCAAGCAGATCTTCATCAAAACAAATGTCATCTAATTGTAAGAGATCTGGAATGCCGTTGGACTGGTTTTATCTTCGTTGCTCTTCTGACTTCTCCATTGTTTCATGAATGTACACATGTGATTTACAGATGGCCTCATTCTTAATTGTTTGCTCACTGTTTCCGGAAGTGAGCTATTGTTAAGAATGGGAGTAGCCTAAAGACTGAATTCTGGTTTCCTGAAGAAAGAAATCGCATTTCCTTGTTCTAGATAACTTTAAACTCTTGGTGTTATCTCATAGCAAGAGCTAACATAATTACAGAGCAAGCTGCCATGTACACAGATTATTGAACAGCCAACTGGAGTACGTTGGATTTTTAGGGAACATTTAAAAGTATTTTAATCCACTCCCCCCCCCCCTTTATCTGTATTTCACAGCTGGGTCAAATTGCAACTTTTTACTAGCAACTTGTCTTGTATTTTTATTACCAAAAAATACATTTATTTTTAAAAGCGCAAATTGCTTTTTATGGAGCTGATCTTTTATAACTCAGCAAGATTGTCTACCTTGTGGGCGCATCACATCTGGAATGGGAAAAGCTAGTGGGTTGAAATTCTTCAGTTAATTTGCACCTGCCTGAGATCATCCGAAACCAACGGAAGATTATTTCTTCTAAGCTAAAATTGCAGGGAGAGATTTCCTTTTTTGGGGTGCATGGGTGAGGGTATTGCAGTATGTGAGGAAGGGAGAGTTTAACCTTTACCTCCCTAGCTGCAATCCCCCTTGAAAATTGTCCCCTTCATGGTAGTTAAAGGTGCAATCCTATGTATGTTTAGACGGGGGTGGGGGGCAGGGAATCCTACAACTTGGGGAAACAGATTTGGGGGTGAGGTCCCATGAGCACAGGCCTAGCAATGCCACTGATACACCCCTGCCTCCACCCACCACCCCAATCAGTACATCTTATATCATTTCTCCCCCTCCATTCACTGTGTTCGGCGACAACCAAAAAATCCACATGACACTTCCATGCTTCAGAAAAGCATGCATGAAGTAAACACAGATTACAGAGAGGCTAAATCGAGTCACACCATGTTGCTTTTGAACTGCCACCTTCCCAATCCCTGCAAATTCCAAGTCAAACATTTGGGACTGAATTATAGGCGTGCTCTATGTCTGCAGCAGAATGAAGTGGTAGAGCCCTGACGTGGCTGAGTAGGCCACTTCAGGCTGGGGTGGTGGGGAGGGGGATATCTTTGAAGCACCCTCCCTTTAAAAAAACAAATCTAGCACAGAAGGGGAGAGTCTTTACCTAGACTGTTACGTAGTGTGCTGTTGCAAAGAGTTTCGTGTTTGTTTTTAACAGGCAAGCATTCAAGAATGTTGCTTCTGCCTCTTCCACACCATTTTATCAAATCAGGACTCTACCACCTCCGTCAACTCCATGTATAGACCAGCCGTTAGTGTGCATTCCCTTTGAAGAGCTTAGATGTATTTTGAAGCGCTTCTGGTGTGACGCAGAAATCTTTTCCGAGTGATCCGTTTGCCTTCCACGTACATGTGCTTTGGCCCATGGTCATGCAAACCTGCCCATGTCTACCACCGGAAGGCCTTGCATGTGGGATATGTGGTCTGAGAATGCCGTTTCCCAAAGCGGTTTGAGGAGGGGGAGAGATTGATCACACTTCAGAAGTCACGCTTCGAAAGCAAAACCTGTTAGTTCCCCTTGTTGCTCAAGACAACTGTTTCGAAGTTCTTGTGGGTGAGTAAAAATAGGAAGAGCGACATCTCTGTTTTTGTTTGTAGGTGGCGATTCAGAAGCCTTCATCCGCAGACCAGTAACTTGAAAAAAATGAGGTGATACTTCCAATTCAATTTACTACATTTCAGAATGTTGGCTGCGGGTTTCTGCCTCCTTGAGTGCAGTCATTGAAGCCAGAGACATTTTTTTAAAAGCTGAATTTCAAGACCTCCTTGGTTTTGATTTCCAAGCGTGAGAATTTTTACCAAGATAACATAACCCTGCATTTTCTGCGTTGGGCTTGAATATGTCTGACTGAAGAAAAAGCCCTGCATAATTTGGAATTTTGCTTCTAGCATTAGGAACATTGGCTGGGGGAGCGGGGGAGCATTTCTCTTTGTAAAAACTACAACTGTCCCCATCACATTTCTGGGGTCAGTGGAGAATTATATTCTTCTTTTAGTCTAAAATGCGCTTTGCTTTTTCTCTTCCTTTAGTCAGGATGAACTGGAATGAGGCTGCTAATGGAGCTTGTCAAAGATATTCTTTAATCATTTGGGGCGGAGGGGGGGATTTTTCTGATCCTTTTCATTCCCACCCTTTTTGTTCCCTCGGTTAAACATCCGTTTCCCGGGCAACCTCTTTCATCAGGCAAAGGCCACGTTCACAGGGATAAATCCAGGCGGCTTCCCCCTCAGGACGTTCAAATCCCAAAATGTGGTGGAACAACTGAGCCTTGTGGTCTCGCAGCTCAGAGGACCATGAGGGTGGAAACGCTGATGCGGCTGAGCCCTTTCACTTCACATCCACCGACCAGCATGCAGCTGGCAAATGGATCTCTTTGTATTGGGCCACTGAGGAAAATAATATAAACATTAAAATCCTGAAAGTTGCTCCTCTTTTTTGGCACGGTGAAGGGATAAGGACACATGCAAGAGAAACTTCAAAGATGAGAAAAAACAAAGCTGGCCATGTTGGTGCATGAGGAGAAAACACCCTGTAATTGCCTTTATTAGAACCCACCAAACATCCAAGGGTGAATTTAAGCATAACCACACACTCCGCCTCTTGCAAAGCTAGAGTGACCAGAGTGAGGACTTGGTTGTGAGAAGAGAAGGTTCAGGGGACACATGATCACGCTCTCCAAACATCTGAAAGGCTGCCGTGGAGGAGATGGAGCCAAGTTGTCCTCTGTTGCTCCAGAGGACAGGGCTAGAACCAATGGGTGGAAATTGCAGGGAAGCAGATTTAGGCTAAACACGATGTGAAATCCTAATAGTGGGAGGGGCTTAGCAGTAGGGCTGTGCACACACCCCAGATTTGCCTCGGAGGCCGATCCGATTCGGAGCCCCCGAAGCAGCCCCGATCTGCCTTGGGAGTTCCTGATCCGCCTCCGCGCCAAAGCAAAATTCGGACACCCTGAGGCGATTTGATAGTTTTCTGCACAGCTGGCACCCAGAAAACTCCCCCCATTTACCTGGTGCCTCTGCCGTTTGCTGTTGCGGATGGCGGGGGCACCAGGTAAGCCCCCCTTACCTGCTCCGCCACTGTCTTTGCGTCTGGCAGCTTCTACTGCCGTCGACGCATAAGACTGGAAGTAGGAGCCTACTTCGGTCTTCTGCGTCGGCGGCTCTGGAAGCCTCCAGACGCAAGGGCGGCGGGCGGTGGAGGCAGGTTAGGAGACTGGTGGGGGGGAGGGGCGCCTCCAAAGTGTAAAGGCAGCCCGAAGTTTCGGAGCCAATTGGCTTTGGGCTGCCTCAGACTTCGCCCGAACTGGTTCAGATCCTGTTCGAATCACCCCGATCCGCTTCGGATTTGGGGTTCAGATCTGAGGGGGTGCACAGCCCTACTTAGCAGTGGAACCGGTTGCCTTGGGAGGTGGTGGATTCTCCTTGGCTGGAGGTATTTCAGCGGAGGCGGACATCAATCTGTCAGGGAGGGTGTAGTTGTTTCCTGTATTACAGAGCCTGCATTGAGCAAAGGGGTTGAGCTAGATGATCTCTAAGATCCCGTCCAACTCTTAGGATTCTAGGAGATGTAGAGGAGGACAGGATGGCTTTGCGAAGAAAGGGGACTCTGGGCAAGTGAATATTGCTGGCTCTAGATATGAAAACGACAATAACACCCACCCGGGCCTGCTGAAATGCCACCTTATATGCTAGATGTCCCATTCATGGTGGCAGAGCTCCATGTGCCAAGAGTAACCGCTTACCACCTTGCATGCTGCCCTGATCTGGAGCACTGCCTTCAGACTGGGCACTTGAGTGCCAGAGAGGTGAAATTCAGCTGGAGAGATGCTGCAGCCGTTTTCAGCTGATGCTAAGTAGGTGAGGGGTCTTCATGGCACCTCACATGGAATAGCGGTGATCAATTATTGCTCAAATGGTTTTTTTTTTTTTAGTAATAAGGAGTGGGTGAGGATAGGGGGAGAGCTCCCCCCCTTTCTTTGCCCTTCTGGGTTGCAGGCTTATTTCCCTTGTAATAAGCTTGCTGAAAGGAATACATCTGCAACAAATCCCCCATTTATAACCCTAATAAGTGCATCTCTGCTCAATTACGGAAGTAGTATTTGGATCGGCGCAATGAACGACTTCGCATTCTGCTGCGTAGGGGCATAGGAAACTGCCTTGTACTGAATCAGACCATGGGTCCATTTAGCTCAGCATTGTCGGCACTGGCTGGCAGCAGCAGCACCTTTCCAGGGCTTCCTGCTTGGAGATGCAAAGATTGAACTGGGAACCCTCTGTAGGCAGAGCCAAGGGTACCGCTCAGCTACGGCCCATCTCCAAAAGATCCTAGCATATAGTTTGAAGGTATAGTTCCAAAACTCTTCAGGCTGGCCAGCGATGCTATGCAGCAGGAAGACGTGACCTGCATCACGTAGCAGCAGGAGCGGGGATAGATGGTTGGGATTTGATGCCTGAATGGTGCAGCAGGACTACAGAGTCCTCAAGCACCATTTGGTAGAAAGTCAAGATAGAAATGCAACAAAGCATATAAAGCCAGTGTGGTGCAGTGGCTAAAGTGTCGGACTGGGAGTTGGGAGATCCAGGTTCTAGTCCCCACTCGGCCATGGAAACCCATTGGGTGGTTTTGGGCCAGTCATGGACTCTCAGCCCAACCCACCTCACAAGGTTGTTGTGAGGATAAAAATGGAGAGGAGGAGGATTGTTTATGCCGCCTTAGGTTCTTTGGAGGAAAAAAGGTGGGATATAAATGCAATAATAATAATAATAATGGAATGCAGGATGGAGAGCTCTTGAGTAGACTGAGTGACCTGGCCTCTGGATTTCTTTGTTTTCATCCAGGGCCGATGGCTTTTCCTTTTTTTTTTTAAATCAATGTTCCCTTGTTTCCTGAGCTGCGAATTCCATTTAGCACATGTGGTTTAGGCCTTACCCATCTCCAGAGGAGACCTCTCCCTGGGCCTCTGCGTGATCCAGGTGTGCCTCCTTGATTGAAAGGAGGTAAGCCCAGAGCAGTCGCTCATGCCAGACGCACAATGGGCCCCTTCAGAAGACACCTTAAAGTAACCATGGCTTTAACCATGGCGAATAAGGCTTTTTGCTTTATTCACTATGGTTAAAGCCGTGGTTTAAGGTGTCTTCTGAATACAGACTGGCTTTCTGGCTTAACCACTGTGGTTAAAGCCATGGTTTAAGGCAGAGCTTTCCAAACTTTTCATGTTGGTGACACACCTTTTAGACATGCATCATTTCGCGACACAGTAATTCAGTTTTACTAGCAAACCGGAGGTTAAACTAACCCCTTATAAGAGATACTGACACATACATAAATTGTAATAACGAAATGTATGGGGACACAACATATCTCATGAAAACCTTTCATTTATATTTTTTAAATATATGATTTGTAAGATAATAACATACATTTCCAAGATTGCTGTCATTTATGAGTAACAATATGTAAATATGTGCAAGTATTTAAAATTTTTGAATAACACCAATAACTACTTACCATTTTAATGAGATGTATGAGGTTGATGGGATGAACACAGCTTTTGAATATTTGGTGGAATATTAGATAAAGACACTCGCATTTCGTCATTAAGCATTTTTAAACTTCCACGTTTCAGTGTCTTTAAGTAGTGTGACCATATGAAAAGGAGGACAGAGCTCCTGTATCTTTAACAGTTGTATAGATGAGGGAAATTCAGCAGGCGTTATTTGTATGTGTGCAGCACGTAGTGAAATTCCCTCTTCATCATAACAGTTTAAGCTGCAGCAGCCCTGCCCTCTTTTGTATCTGGTTAAGACAGAAGGGCTCCTGCAGCTTAAACTGTTGTGATAAAGAGGGAATTTCACTACGTGCTGCACACATACAAATAACGCCTGCTGAAATTCCATTTTCTATGCAACTGTTAAAGATACAGGAGCCCTGTCCTCCTTTCCATATGGTCACCCTACTTTAAGTTTGTCATCATTGAAAAGGATACTTCACAAATGAATGTAGTAGAAAACTGCAGGAGAATTTTTAACCCTTTTCCGCCTATGTTGGGATGCATTTTTGAAACGCGAATCCAAAAGCTGTCTAAGTCACCCTCTTCATACATCATTAACAGACTTCCTTCGTGCGACACACCTACACACTGCAGCCGACACACTAACGTGTCGCGACACAGTTTGGAAAGCTCTGGTTTAAGGTGTCTTCTGAGAGTGCGGGAATTCCACACTGCCTCTGAGTGATCCAATCAGTCCTAGTGCGAATGCGCACAGCCTTTGCGGCCGAATTACCTTCCCCCTGTCTAGATGTTTGCAAGGAGGTAAGGTTGGAGCACTGACTCATGCTGGGAAAAAAGGAAGCAGCCTCGTGCCCCTCCCCCTCTGTGAATGGCTGCTTTGGGCTCTGCAGAAAGCCTTTAATTATTTCTTGCAAGGCAGACGTTGGAAATGACTCTTGCATATGCTGAGAACCTAGAGTGTACGTTGTGAAGGTTCATCAGAGCGCCCTGGATCTGGGGGAAAGAGTTCTACCAAAATTGATATCTTGTGGCAGTATCATCCTTGTCGACATTAATTTCAGTGCAGATGACACCACTTTGATGGCTGAAAGCGAGGAGGAGCTGAGGAGCCTTATGACAAAGGTGAAAGAAGAAAGTGCAAAAGCTGGGTTGCAGTTAAACCTCAAAAAAACCAAGATTATGGCAACCAGCTTGATTGATAACTGGCAAATAGAGGGAGAAAACGTGGAGGCAGTGACAGACTTTGTATTCTGGGCGCAAAGATTACTGCAGACGCTGACTGCAGCCAGGAAATCAGAAGACGTTGACTTCTTGGGAGGAGAGCAATGACAAATCTTGATAAAAGAGTTAAGAGCAGAGACACCACACTGACAACAAAGGTCCGCATAGTTAAAGCAATGGTATTCCCCGTAGTAACCTATGGCTGCGAGAGCTGGACCATAAGGAAGGCTGAGCGAAGGAAGATAGATGCTTTTGAACTGTGGTGTTGGAGGAAAATTCTGAGAGTGCCTTGGAGTGCAAGAAGATCAAACCAGTCCATACTCCAGGAAATGAAGCCAGACTGCTCGCTTGAGGGAATGGTATTAAAGGCAAAACTGAAGTACTTTGGCCACATAATGAGAAGACAGGATACTCTGGAGAAGAGGCTGATGCTAGGGAAAGTGGAAGGCAAAAGGAAGAGGGGCCGACCAAGGGCAAGATGGATGGATGATATTCTGGAGGTGACAGACTTGACCTTGGGGGAGCTGGGGGTGGTGACGGCCGACAGAAAGCTCTGGCGTGGGCTGGTCCATGAAGTCACGAAGAATCAGAAGCGACTGAACGAATAAACAACAAACCACCCGATTGTTGAAGCTGTCTGGTCGGTTTACAACAATTCATAAAAATGCAGCTATAAAAATAGTCTTAATTTGTTTTTAACATAGAAAAATAAGGATGTACACAGCTAAAAAATAATTTAAATAAGCAATGTACTAATAGACCTGTTTTGAAACAGCAGGTGTAGATGCCTCGTCATATACAATTCAATGCCTGGGAGTAGAGGGTGGACTTTACCTGGCGCCAAAAAGATGTCAGTGTCGGTGCCAGGTAGGCCTCAGTGGGGAGCTCATTCCAGAGTCGGGGGACCACCACTGAGAAGGCCCTGTCCTTTGTTACTGCTTTCCGAGTCTCCCTCGGAGGTGGCACTTGGGGGGAGGCCCCAGATGTTGAAGCCGAATATGCTGTCTTAGGTTGCGATTCCAGTGTAGCTGATCTGCGTTTGAGTTCACGTGACCTTTCAGCCGAACGTATACACCGCAAGGCAACTTTGCATGGGTGAAATTGCTAGAGCAACGTGTTGCCATGAAGCCACAGCTGAAAGCAAGGGTTCCCACCCACTTTGCTAGAGGCAAGAGTCTGTTAATAGTAGCCTCATGTGTTTGAAGGGGAAAACCCCTTTTCTCGCTCAAGGTGCTTCCCAGCGCTGTCTTTGAGAGGTTAATTTTACAGTTCCTTTGCGCTGTTTGGTATGTGGTTTGCATTAGGGAGCTGAGAGGCCTGTATGTTTTTGTGATGAGGAAAATAGCTTCTTTTCAGCCTTCCTTTCATCATCCCTTTTAAAACTTGGCTTTGCCTCTTGTGCTTGGCAGAGGTGGGATTAATCTGTAAGCCTTTTAAATTGGTGGCTTAAAAAACAGTGGTTTTTTAAGTGGTAACACATCTGAGCGTACCCCCACAACCGGCTACAAAATGAACTATTTATATTTCTTTCCCCATTACCCCACTGCTTCCTGATAGAGGTTGCCAACTGCCCTGGAAAAATATGAAGGCTAGTTTGCTCCGGTGCCTTTTTACAATCAGTTGATCTCCAGAAGTGGTAAATATTTATCCCCATACTATGAAAAATGTCTGCTGAGAATTCCTGCAGATCGCTACTAGAGGCATAGGGGTTGAAGGTAGTCAAAATGAGAAATAATTGAAATATAATTCATGAAGTTCAACTCTTTTTTTCTGTGTGGTTTGTATAACGACAAATGTCGTTTTTAAATCCTACTGCTTATGCAAATTAGCTCGTGGTTGTGATGATGTCTGTGTCACCACCCAACGAAGTTTTCTGGATGGCAAGGATCACTATCTCTGCTTTCGGCGTTTCATTTCTCTCTGTCAACAAAATGTACATCCCTACCACTCCCACAAGCCAGGCACATGTGCATAAATCTGCCAATTTGAGGTTTATTCCAAAATAGTTATGGTGCCACAAGACCCCTTCTTGTTTTTGAAACTCAGCTAACCCTCCATCTTTCTTGACTGCATCAACCTGTCTCTGAATTCACCATTTCCAAAGGCTTCTGTGGTACCTATCTCAGCCCCAGAAAGTGAATAATAAACAGGAGAGTACCTCTGGGAACCTGCAGAGTGCTTCCGCACTCACAACTGAGCGGCTACAGCTGCCTTGCCTTGCAGTTAGGATTAAGGAGAGAAGCTCATAGGTAAAAGAATATATGCCTGGGCAAATGGAGCCTGCTCACTTCTTAATTTAGAAATGAACGCCTGGCTCTTTTGCTTTTCTTCCTAGCTGTTTTCCCTTCTGAACTTAGGTCTGCACCGCTCTATCATGCTTCCTTCAGCTCCTGGGGCCCTTGTGAACTATTTCCCTGCAGCTGTTATTTCTGGCTAAGTTGCCAAATCCTGTGTGGAGAATGAGGCAGCTGTACTGCAATATTTGGCCTGGAAGATTTGACCCGACGTGGCTCCTCCTGTCACAGCGAGGGGGGAACGGGCCCTTGCTGAAAATCTCTGTTCATTAAAGTTCCAAAAGGTGTTTCCAGTTTATTTATTTATTTATTACATTTTTATACCGCCCAATAGCCGAAGCTCTCTGGGCGGTTCACAAAAATTAAAACCATAATAAAACTAACAACAGGTTAAAAACACAAATACAAAATACAGTATAAAAAGCGCAACCAGGATAAAACCATGCAGCAAAATTGATATAAGATTAAAATACAGAGTCTAGACAAAACGGCTATCGAGCAAAAGATATCATGTCACTTTGCTGTCTCCCCTGCACCCCTTGACCTTTCTTTTTATGGGGAAAAATGAGGCAGAGCAACTGCATAACAAAAGCCGTCTCTGGCCACCTCTCAGGTGTCCTCTTCCACATCCGTCAGGTTGCCATATTTTTAAGGATGTGGTAAGCCACGTGCTTCCCGTAGGGAGGTTCTTTGCCAAGACTGTTCAGCTTTAACCACAGGCATGTTACGGGGCACCTTCTGCTCTCAAATAGGGATGGAGGTGTAGACTGCTAATTGCTTAATTTTTTTTTATTTTCCAAAAAGTGGAATATCTTTATCCCAGTATCCCGAGGTGTACCCAGAAATCTGCAAACCACCAAGGAGAACCTAATCCCACTTCAGGATGCCTCCAGATGTGGCTTTTATTTTGCAGTTGCTCTGCCTCGTTCACTGCGTTTTTACAGGGGTGGGGGGAGGAATGTCCAAATTTTATTTTGCAATTGCCCTGCCTCATTCACAAAATTATGGGGAGTCCAAATGAGCTGTCTTCCACCTAGCTGGCTTTTTATCTCCCTCTCTCCACCTACAGCTTTATCCTCCATCCTGGTGCAGTGTTCAAGAGCTACCAGAAGCTTACTGTTTTGTGACATTTTGCTTGGTCCTCTTGAAGGTATTGCCCTGCTCTGGATATAACTTGCCCTTGTTTTTTAAATAGGGGTGTGCCAGTCAAAATTGAAAATAATACTAGTTTTAATTAATCCTGTAAAACCTGTGTGGAGTTGAGTAGATCAGGCTGTATTCCTGCCAGAATACAGGGGCCTAGATTCTTGTCAGAAATTAATGTGGATATCCGATACCTTTCTCTCAATGCCGCATTGGGAGATTTGGCACAAGAGACAGGGCCTTTTTTGTGCTGGTCGTAGTGATATTCTGGAATCCTCTCCCAGTTCAAATCTGACTCTCTTTATGTCTCGCCAGAAATTGAAGGGTCCCCCCCCCTCATTTTATTTTGATGAGTAATATCTAATTTTTGGGTATAATTTTCAGTAGCTGTGTTCAGACAACACAATAGCCAATTGTAGGGTAATAATTAGGGGTGTGCACGGACCCCCCACTCCGCTTCACTTTCAGATCCGCCATTTTCGGATCAGGCCGCTCCGCCCCGCCCCCCACTCCGCCTGTGCCCACTCCGCTCCGCTCGGAGCTCCGGATCCGGATCGGAGCTCCGTTCCCCCCCCATAGGGGGGGTTACCGGGCCCGGCAGAGCCCGGTAAGGGACCAAGGGAGAGGGGGACCTTATCTGCCTCCGTCCGTGGTCCGTCAGCGTCTTCAATTGAGCCCGTGGTTCCCCAGACTTCCTGGTGGAACCGCGGGCTCAATTGAAAACGGCGACGGACCACGGACGGAGGCAGGTAAGGTCCCCCTCTCCCTTGGTCCCTTACCGGGCTCTGCCGGCGTCGCCGCATGGGCGGCAGGGCCCGGTAACCCCCCCTATGGGGGGAGAACGGAGCTCCGATCCGGATCCGGAGCTCCGAGCGGAGCGGAGTGGGCACAGGCGGAGTGGCCCGATCTGAAAATGGCGGATCTGAAAGTGAAGCGGAGTGGGGGGTCCGTGCACACCCCTAGTTATTTGTGTTGGTTGTTTTGGCCAAATAACCAACTGTTGGTTAAAAAAATCCCACTACACAGCACAATAGCCCACAGTGGGTTAAATAACCAACCGGCGACTATTTAAACCACCATTGGTTATTGTGTTGTCTGAACCCAGTCAGTATATAATATATTTTACCCTTGATGCTGTTTAGACTTTTTAAAAAAATGTTGGCTGTATTATATATTCCTTGTTTTAGAAATTAATTGATAGTTCTGCTTGTACTTTCATGGTTGCATTTCTGGGTACTTTTAGTAGAAGAACAAGGATTAACTAATAAATCGTTTACTTGGTAGGAGGTCTACGGCTTTAATTGCCAGATTAATCAACTAACACTTTGGTTGATTAAACGGTGAGTTCAAACTTTGGGTAGGGTTCTCAAGGGGCGGGAATTGGTTTATTTTTTATTTCTGGCTTTGCTGTGATGCAGCTGAGGTTGCTATACCCAGTTACGACCCTATCTGGACAGAGAGAGCCTAGCAACAGTTTTGCTAACCTCCTTGGATTACTGCAGTGTATTGTACTTGGGGTTACCTTTGAACACAGCTCAGAAACTTCAGTTAGTTCAAAACAGAGCTGCTAGGCTACTAACTGGGACTGTCTGATACAACCATGTGATGCCAGTGCTTAGGTGACCCTTTTCCCTGTTTCCCCCCAAGCCCAGTTCAAAGCATTGGTGTTGACTTTTAAAGCTCTAAACTGCTTGGGACCAGGATTTATAAAAGAACGTCTCCTGTATGTACCTGCTTGGACTCTTAGGTCATCTTATTTAGGTCATTTTATTTTCACCTTTTGTAATGTGTCCGCAGAACATTTGTTATTGGGCAGACTACAATTACAGGTCAATAAATACATTTGCGTTTTATATTTTTATTACGTTCATATCCTGTCCCTTTTCCTTTTGCAAGGAATCCAAAGCCACTTACATGGTCCTCCTCCTCCTCTCCATTTTCTCCTCACAACAACCCTGTGAGGTAGGTTAGGCTGAGAGTCAGTGATCGGCCCATAGTCATAGCAGAGTGGAGGACTTGAACCCAGACTTTTCAATACCCAGTCCAACAATCAAACCACTGCACCGGGGTCCCCAACCCTTTTCAGACCCGTGGGCACATTTGGGAATTTATGAAACTCTTGTGGGGACCACCACAAAATTCTTGATTTGTGGATCGTTGCTTTGCTGTCTACGGATCTCAGGCTGTATCTTATTCAGCAAAAACGTTTGTTCTCTTTAATAAGAGACTGTAATTCAGCTAATTGCTGGTGCTGTGATACAGTTAATGCTTCTTTTAAACATATGTTTTGGCGGTATGCAGTAGTTGTTTCTTTTTGAGGGGAGTTTATTACATAGATAAATTCTGTACTGGAACAGTCTTTTGAATTATTTACCTCATGGAAATTAACAAATGCTCAGCATAAATGGATTCTACCCACCTTTGGGGCAGCTGAAGGATTGACATGACAACATTGGATGGACAAACACGCACCTCCAATAATGCAATGGGTTGAGGACCTTACAGCGCCTTCAATATTTGAATGGGTGGCATATAGGCTCCACCTTTAAATAGATACTTATTTGGTCCTCTTTTCTTGAAGCCTATGTATAATTGCTAGAAAGTTGTATGCATTTCACATTAATCCATATATGTATATTAAAAGGTATTTAAATGTTTTTGTGTGTGTTGGGGGTGCCTGTAGACTTCACATTGGGGAACCCTGCACTGCATCACACGGGTTCTATCTCTCTCTCTCTTTAAAAAAGCTATTAAGTTGCTTTTCCTTCTAATACGAAGTGGCAATTGTCTCACATTTCCTTAAAAGTGCACAAATATGGGTATGGTTTCCTGAAGCTGAGGTCCTGAGATTCATGGGGGTGGACCCTTAGCTCAGGCGGTGAACCAGATGGGGTGGGACTACTGAAACCTGGTAGAGAGCCAGGTGATGGTCACTGGTGGCATAGGATGGGGCCAACTGGACATTGGGATAGAACAGAACTAGCCAATAGGTGCCCTCAATGTTTTGGACTAGAACACCCATAATTCCTGGCCATTGGCTACGTTGGCTAGGCCTGATGGGAGTGTAGTAGTGCCTTCTCCCTTATGAGATTTCCCTCAAATATTTACCATTTATCATGCTTAAATCTCACCTTTCATCTGAAGAACTCAAGGCGGTATACGTAATCCTCTCCTGTTTCATCTTCACAACCACACTGTAAGGACGGTTAAGCCGCTCCGAGAGCCTTTTTTGGCTGAGGAGTGGGGTATAAGTATGATAAATAAATAAATAAATAAATAAATAAATATTGAGAGGACTTTCCAAAGGTTGCCCAGTGAACTTTATGGCTGGCTGGGTGTGGATTTTTGAACTTGGGTCTCTCCAGACTTAATCCAGCAGTCTTTAACTACTTTATCACACATGCTATTTTAACACACACCAACTCCGAGGCTCTGGGTCAAATCCTGGAACTCCGCAACCTCGTATATGGAGAGTTTGGGAATCTTCAAATACGTTTCATCGCTCAAAAGGCGGGCTATTAATCAAATAAAAATTCGGAATACTTGTTAACTGGAATTCGGACAGTACGCCTGTGCTAGTATGTTGCAGCAAAAAATAAATTAAAAAATTGGACGTTGATGCCATAATAAATTAATTTGATACCCTTAGATGCTTAGTAGCTGTTTGTTTACTCAGAGTAATGCAAGCTGGTGGCCAGCTTTTTGGGGGGTGGGGGAATGAATTTTGCTTTAATTAAACGTAGGTGTAAGTATTAAAATCTCCTCTTGTCGCCTTCCCAGATTTTTAAGGCTGGATTCATACTCTAAACAGTGTGGTTTTGTGTACTTGGTTGCCTGAACGCTGCGACCTTCGCCTTTTCCCCTGGAACAATGGGAGAAGGGCCGGGCAGATCTCAGCGCATCCATCTCTTTTTCAGTTGCACCTCTTTGGATCTATTTATAGTCCCACTTGAGTTATTCGAGAGGAGAGCAATGCCGGCAGATCTGTAAGATGGTGGAAAGTGGAACAGAGCCTGTTTTTAAAATGGCTCCAACCTTCTCTTTTCAGCCATTCCTTCTCCAGCTGTTTGCCTGCTGCCCCCTGCCAGTTTCCCGAAGAAATGCATTTTATTTTTCACTCCTCATTTCTTTTCCTTTAAATAATTTTCAATTGTTTTTAAATGCATAATTTATTTATTTATTTATTGCATTTGTATTCTCACATCAGTCCGTTGGTTTCTGTCCACCACTCTGCTGCTAAGATCATCTTCTTGGCTCGCCGCTCTGACCATGTTACTCCACTTCTGAAATCTCTCCATTGGCTTCCAATTCACTTCAGAATCCAATATAAACTTCTCCTGTTGACCTACAAAGCTTTTCACGGTCTAGCTCCTTCCTATCTTTCCTCTCTCATCTCACACTATTGCCCGGCTCGTGCTCTTCACTCCTCTGATGTCATGTTTCTCACCTGCCCAAGGGTCTCCACTTCCCTTGCTCGGCTTCGTCCATTTTCTTCGGCTGCCCCTTACGCCTGGAACGCTCTTCCAGAACATTTGAGAACTACAAGTTCAATCGCAGCTTTTAAAGCTCAGCTAAAAACTTTTCTTTTTCCTAAAGCTTTTAAAACTTGAATTGTTCTGACTTTTATACTGCCTGTTTGGTGCATTCTCTTCCCCTCCTTATTGCTTTATTATGATTTTATTAGAATGTAAGCCTATGCAGCAGGGTCTTGCTATTTATTGTTTTACTCTGTACAGCACCATGTACATTAATGGTGCTATATAAATAATAATAATAATAATAATAATAATAATATACCGCCCCATAGTCGAAGTTCTCTGGGCGGTTCACATAAGCTAAAACATTTAAATACAATCTACAAAAATTAAAACCACAAAAACCTGCAAAATGCGCATAGATGTAAAATCACTGTAACAACTTTAGAAACGCTCCTTATTCCTGCATTGAGCAGGGGGTTGGACTCGATGGCCTTGTAGGTCCCTTCCAACTCTGCTATTCTATGATTCCATGATTCATTACATATTGCTAAATGCCTGGGAGAAGAGAAAAGTCTTGACCTGGCACGGAAAAGATGACAATGTCGGCGCCAGGTGGGCCTCATGCATCATGTTTAAAATATTCAGATGTTCAGTATGTTTTGACATACAAAACATAACCCGGTTTTATATTTAGCCTTGTTGCATTGACGTTGAAAGTATTTCTTAATTTCAACACAGGGGGACAAACCTCCCTAGAACTGAATGGAAGCCATTGAGAACGGAGTCAGCACACTCTGCACAGCCCTGCCTTGGCTTCTGTTTCTTCACTCTGCTGGAGCGTGACGGAGTGCTATACAAATGTAGGAAGCGGCGTCGCGGCGTCACCTCCGTATTGTTCTTGCTGTCAGCAGCTCTCTCGCGTTTCAGAGAAAGATTTTTCCTAGCCTTACCTAAATATTCTAAATATTTTGAAGAAACAGTTCTGAGTTAGTTGTACCTCTGACATGATAAAGGTACCTTTGAGCTTGTGCAGAGTGCTTCACCGCTAAGCAACGGTTGCCCGTCGCTTACACACGCAGAAATAAAGGTGGTGAGGGCTCAGGCCTAGGGGCCAAATTTGGCCCTCTGAGGGTTCCCCCAGTGGCCACGTCACCCGCAACCATTCATTGCTGGGTGGCTTCCCAGCTTTTGTGCGATTTCCTCACATCCTTGAAGGATGAAATGCCTCTCCTGAGACTGCTGTTACAGGCAGTAGAAGCTTAAAGCTAATATTGGCTGGTCGACTTTGATGTTTTGGCCCCTCCCCTTTTGCCATCAGTCCCTCCCACCACTGGAATGTGGCCTCAAAGGGGTTCTGCAACCGTGGTATAAAGGAACGTTGTGTTGCATGGAGGTCTTTTGGACTGTGCTTAGTCTTGGCTTCATTTTTGATTCTTCACTTTCTTTCTCCTCACATATCGAGGCTGTAGCCACGTCCTGCCGTTTTTTCCTATGTAACATTGCTAGGATGCGTCTGTTCTTATCTGAATCTTCTGCTAAGACCCTTGCCCATGCATTGGTTATCTCCCGTTTGGACTTTTGTAATCTTCTTGTGACTGGTCTTCCTTATGCTCAACTCTCGTCTTTGGTCTCTCTTCACCATTCTGCAGCCAAGATTATTTTCTTGGCTCGTCGTTTTGACCATGTTTCTCCTTTGATGAAATCTCTTCATTGGCTTCCGATCCCATATAGAATTCAGTATAAGCTTCTTTTGCTGACATTCAAAGTGTGTCATGGTCTTGCGCCTTCTTATCTTTCCTCTCTCATTTCACTCTACCACCCCCCTCGTACCCTCCGTTCTTCAAATGTTATGTTGTTCTCCCACCCAAGAGTCTCCATCTCTCTTGCCCGGCTTCGCCCGTTCTCTCTGGCTGCCCCGTTTGCTTGGATCGCTCTTCCAGAGCAACTACGTACCATGAGTTCCATTGTAGATTTTAAAGCGCGTTTGAAAACTCATTTGTTTTCAATAGCTTTTGGTATTTTAGCTTGATTTACTGTTCTTATTACTATGATTATTCTCTTATCTTATAGAGAGCTCCAGCTATTGGGCGGTATAGAAATGTAATAAATAAATAAATAATTTATTTGTTTATTACATTTTTATACCGCCCAATAGCCGAAGCTCTCTGGGCGGTTCACAAAAATTAAAACCATAATAAAACAACCAACAGGTTAAAAGCACAAATACAAAATACAGTATAAAAAGCACAACCAGGATAAAAACCACGCAGCAAAATTGATATAAAATTAAAATACAGAGTTAGAACAGTAAAATTTAAATTTATGTTTAAATTAAGTGTTAAAATACTGAGAGAATAAAAAGGTCTTCAGCTGGCGATGAAAGGAGTACAGTGTAGGCGCCAGGCGGACCTCTCTGGGGAGCTCATTTCACAACCGGGGTGCCACAGCGGAGAAGGCCCTCCTCCTAGTAGTTCTGCTTTTTTGAACCCCTTCCCCCCATTCATATGTTTTAATGTGACTTTAGATTGTAAGCCTCTAGGTAGGGTATCACTGTTTTATTTGTATATTTTGTACAGCACCAAGTACATTGTTGGTGCTATATAAATAATAATAATAATAATAATAATAATAATAATGGAACATTGTGTTGCATGGAGGTATTTTGGACTGTGGGGGTGGGAATCCACACGTTTGTGTATATACCTGTGTTCCAATGAGAATGTTAGTGGCTCTTGCTGATTCCTCAGTATGCAAGGTCCTGGGAAACGCTGACCTCCTCCCTGCTTTCTCTATAGTCACTCGGCGTCAGAAGAGGCTTCGGGGTCAGACTCCGCCAGCCAGTCGGACAGCGAACAGGGCAGCGACCATGCGAGTGAATCCAACAGCAGTTCGGAGACCTCGGAGAGCCAGTCCGAATCGGAAAGCGGCTCGACGGGTTCCAAATCTCAGCAGACGCCCCCCGAAGCCAAAGAGAAGCCGGCTTCCAAGAAAGAAAGGATAGCGGATGTCAAAAAAGTACGCCCCCCCTCCCCGCTGCTGCGTGTGTCACTTGGCCGTTTTGGCGGCGTGTTCTTGGGGCGAAGCGGCTGAGTTGGGAGCCACGATTGCCTGGCCACCCACCCACGGGAAGTTCTCCAGTTCTTAGATTTCTCGGGCCAGATCTTCACTAAGCAGGATAAGAGACTTTGAAAACGGTTTGAAAACTATCCTGGGCCCCAACAGTTATCAGAACTCTTATAAACCCTTTTAAAGCAGTAGTGTAGATCCCGCCTGCGTTTGGGTTGGTACGTCTGTTAATTCGGTGTTCTTTAACTTCAGATCTTAAAACATATCTAAAAGTTTTGGGCAAGAAGACCTTGCAATTAAATGTGGGGTCTTCTTAAATAGGAGTCTGGTGTCTTTTAGGGGGACTTCTTGAAGGTCTCGTCAAAACCCTCATTCAGATCATTCACCCATTCTGGATCCAATTAGCTGTCTTCCGTTTGTCGTAGTCTCTTAAGTCTTTCGTTAGCAGAATTATTTAACCCTTTTAGTGGGAGATTAACCATCTTCATATGAAACTGTTGTGTGCCCTTCTGGAATATGTGGTGTGTAGTTTAGGGGTGGGGTGTAGCTCATAAAGTATTTGGAACAGCTGGAGGAACTGCTGGAAAAAAAGAGTATCCAAAATGATCCAAAAAGAGATTCTGTAAAGAGATATTCAAGGTGTTTAAGGGGGCAAACCTCCAAGAGAAGCATGTTGAAGACCTACAAAATTAGGAATTGCATAGAAAGAAGAGCTATTAAGCCAGCCTTCCCCGACCTGTTGCCCTCCCGATGTTTTGGATGACAACTCCCAGCATTCCTATTAGCTGTGCTGCCTGGGGCTGATGGGACTTACATTCTAAAACATCTGGAGGGCACCAGGTTGGGGAAAGGGGCAACAAGCAGTTATTGCCTCTGGAATGAGACAGAGTAATTCCTTACTAGCTGCTGCTCTTCTTAGTTTTGTAGATTCGTTTTATCCCTTGTATACAAGGTGTTTTATAATCCATGTATGGAATTCACTGCCAGAAGATACGGTGATGGCCTCTGGCTTAGATGGATTTAAAAGGAGATTGGATAAAGTCATTGGATCGTGGTCTGTTAACAGTAGGGTGACCATACGAAAAGGAGGACATGGCTCCTGTATCTTTAACTGTTGGGTAGAAAGGGGAATTTCAGCAGGTGTCATTTGCAGGCGTGCAGCACCTGGTGAAGTGCCCTCTTCATCACAACAGTTAAAGCTGCAGGAGCCCTGCGCCCTTTTGTATCCGGTCACTCTAGTATAGCTCCTGCAGCTTTAAATGTTGTGAGGAACAGGGAATTTCACCAGGTGCTGCACGCATACAAACGACACCTGCTAAAATTCCCTTTTCTCTACAACTGTTAAAGATACAGCAACCCTGTCCTTTTGATATGGTCATCCTACACCACAGTTAAAGCTGCAGGAGCCCTGTCCTCTTGACCAGATACAAAAGAGGGCAGGGGCTCCTGCAGCTTTAACTCTTGTGTTGAAAAGGGAATTTCAGCAGGTGCTGCATTCGTAAGAATGACACTTGCTGAAATTCCCTTTTCTATACAACTGTTATAGATGCAGGAGCCCTGCCCTCCTCTTCATATGGTCACCCTAACCGTTATTAGACTAGATAGCTCAACTGAACCTCCGCAGGCAGAGGCGGTATAAACAGCCTGGTCCCTGTTGGAAGCAGGATGCTTGGATAAGTTGACCATTGGACTTTTCCTGCAGGTCTCGTGTTCTTTTGAATAGAGCAGGCAACGACATTTTATGTGTTTGGTTAGCACCGAGAGCTACACAGTCATTTGTCTGCATGCCTTTTGTCTTCTTTCAGCTAACTTGGGGGGGGGGGGAATCCTCATTCGTTTCAATGGATGAGGCACATTGGTGTTTACGGAGAATGCATGCACGCATGGAACTGCTCTTTGCATTGAAATGAATGGGGTGACCCTGCTTAGCCGGAATCTCTAATGTGCTCTTGAGTGCCGTGTTGGACTTGGATTGGGACAACCTGGGTGCGAGGCCCTGCTCCACCACAAAACTCACCGAAGGCCACCGCTCTCTCCCAGCCTAAGCTGCCTTGCGGGGGTTTTTGTGTGGATAAAATTGGGAAATCCTCTTTAGGCTGCCGTGAAACCTTGAGTGAAGGATGGAATACAAATGTAAATCTGGTTTGTTTTGCAGATGTGGGAAGAGTATCCAGATGTTTATGGGGTGAGGAGGTCGAACCGCAGCAGGCAGGAGCCCTCGCGCTTTAATATAAATGAAGAGGTAAGGTGGGTGGGGGAGAGGAACCGGAGGCAAAAATTATCTTTGGCAAGAATGGAAAGAGCCAGGCCGTTCCGAGTCGCGCTGCCTTCTGAACGCAGAGGCGTCAACGGCATTTTGTAGCGAGGCACCGTTCCTGCAATCTGACCCAAGCACACGGGGCTCCCGTAGCGTTAGCCTGGACATTCACGGGTCAAAAAGAGAAATGGCACAAGCTTAATTGAGGTTTGGAACGACGGTAGTAAAATGTGGGGAAAGTAGAGCACTTGGTTGCAGGAACGGCCATCCTTGAATCTCCAGGAAGACAGCATGGAGAGGAGTTCATGTGCATGTTAAACGTGTGAGTGCGTGTTTGGCGTTTTGTTTCATTAAACTATCCCCCCCCCCCTTTTTGTGTCTGTAGATAATTAGCCATCTCTTGAAGTCAGTGCATGAGATGAAGTCAGTTTTGATGTTTTGTTTTCATCTGTTGTTCAAAACATTTCTCTCTTTCCCTTCCATCAAATCATATTGAAAGCAATGTGGTAATGGAACTTGCCACCTTTTCTTTTCTGTTTTCGTAAGTCGCTTCTTCATCTATCTATCTATCTATCTATCTATCTATCTATCTATCTTATCTATTGATGCATATTTTCCCCCACACCACTCACACAACCCTACCAATTTCGAAGGAGAGTAAGCCGTGGTTTCACCTTCTGTTTTTTACAGATGGAGAAAATGAGGCACAGGAAAGTTCAGACTCCGACTGAAAATGTCAAAGTTGGAAGTCCAAAGGTAGGCACCTAAATTTATATTCAAGCACCTGAAAATATAAGCGGCACCCGCGCCTCCCATTGGGGAGTCCTCTAAAAATGGGTCCATTTATGCTTGGGTGCCTATATATGGATTTAGGTGCCTAGTATCCGGCACCCAGATTTGAACATTTTGCCTCAACATTCAGTATTATGACCCTTGGCCATTTGCGTCCATCTTGGAGTTGAGGTCTCCCTACTTCAGTAAGATTTGCGCAACTTTACAAAACTGGGGAACAGAGTTTATTTTTGTCCTTTAGGAATTTTTTTGCTGCATTTATATACTCTCTGTCTGCCAAAACACCCTTGGCAATTTACATTCTTAAAATAAATGTTTCTGGTTCTAAGATCTTTATGTCAAAGACACACACACACACACACACACTCTCTGCAGTTTTCTTACAACTCCACAATCCAGCACTCTCTGAAATACTTGTCCACAATCCCAGTTGCTGCTATTCCATCCATATAGACTGGTCTGTTTATGGAGCATATTATTATTATTATTATTATTATTATTATTATTATTATTATTATTACCATAATTATTCATTTTCATTTGTAGTTTTAGTATAATATTGCTTTCAAGTGTTAAAAGTGCTTCACATGTATTATTAAGTTGTAATCCTTTACAACAACCCTGTATGGTAAGTCATAGTTCTTATCCAAGGTGGGTGAATTTGAGAGAGTGTTAAGTGTCTTGCCCAAGGCCACTTAGCTGAGTTGATGGCAAAGGCAAAATTCAAACTTGATCTGTAACTCTGACTCTTAGCCGCTATGCTACACTGGCTCATACCAAGTTTGTTTCTTTATTTATCGCACTTTCAAACTGCCCAATTACCCAAGTTTTCTGGGCGGTGCACCATACATTAAAACATAAAACATGAACAGTGAAATAGTGAATAAAAACAACACATAATAAAATGAAGATAAACCCGTTCTTGAAATGCCTGGGAGAACAAAAAGGTGCTCAGCTGGTGCTGGAAAGACAGAAGGATAGATCTCCTAGCCATACCACTGTACTGTAGTGATTAGAGTGCTGGACTGGGACTTCGAAGATCCGAGTTCTAGTCCTCACTTGGCCATGAAGCTTATTATCAGTCACTAACTGTCAGCCTAACCTACCTCAGAAGGTTGTAAGGACAAAATCGAGAGGAGGAGGGCATTGTAAGCTGCTTTGGATTCCTTGCATGAGGAAAAACAGTTGGATATAAATGTACTGCTACTAATGATGATGATTCCTAAAAGCCATACAGGATCAAGTTATAGCAACCAAGAACTACCAAAACTACATCATAAAAGATAACCGTGTAACAACAGATTCGTGTAGGAAATGTCATCAATTCCAAGAAACAATAGACCATGTAACAGGAGGATGTAAAATTCTGGCAGGAACGGACTATACAGACAGACACAATACAGCTGCAAAAACAATACACCAACAACTGCCCATCAAATTCAACCTCATCAAACAACCTACACCATGCAATACATACTCATCCAAAACAATCTTGGAAAATGCAGATCATAAAATATATTGGGACAGAACAATTCATATGGACCCTGCAACCGACCAGACATAAAAGTTATAGACAAAAAAGAAACACACACACACTTAATTCATCGACATAGCAATACTTCATGTCAAAACACTTGTAGAAAAGGAAGAAGAAAAGAAAGAAAAATATACACCACTGGCTATTGAAGTTAAAGAACTATGGCAACAGGAAAAGGTCACAATTATTCCGTTAGTCGCATCAGTCACTGGCTTCACATCCAAAAACTACACAGAGAACCTTCAGAAACTGGGCCTACCAAAATACATCCACACTAACATTCAGAAAGCGGTCACACTTAAAAAATGTTCAATAGGAAATTCCTGAATCAGTAAAAGACAGCATGACTTCACAAAGCCCTATATGGTTCGGGTCCACGTTATTTGAAAGACCGTATTCTCCCTTATGAGCCTGCCTGTGCTTTGAGATCTTCTGGAGAAGCCCTTCTTTCAGTCCCACCTTCATAGGCACGCTTGGAGGAACATGGGAGAGGGCCTTCTTGGTGGCTGCTCCAGTGCTCTGGAACTCTCTTCCTGGGGAAGCTTGGCTGGCTCCCTCCTTGATGGGCTTTCGGAAGCAGGCTAAAACTTTTTTGTTCCAGCAGGCCTTTGGAGAATAATCTGGTCCTCCATCTATGTTAATGTCTTATAATTTTGTTGTGTATTTTAAATGTTTATGGTTTTGTTTTCCCCCCGTGTATATTTTAAACTTTGTAAGACCGCCTTGAGGCCCAGCATTGGGCAAAAGGCGGTATACAAATAAATATAATAATAATAATAATAATAATAATAATAATAATAATGCCCATCATGTCTGTTTAGAAAAACCACCATGAGCGAGAAAAGATGATGATGATAACAACAACAATAATACCAATATCTGTAACCCAACCAATGGCAGCTATTCTCTTCCAACAGTCCATGGCTGGTTGGTTGCTATCTTTCCCCATCCTATGATCCTCTGTGATTCTCTCTCTTGGATGGCGCTTCCCTCATGGTTTCCTCTATCTCGCAGGCTTCTTAGGTGCTGTGATATGGGAGACTAGCAAAACAGCCCGTCATACGACAGGTGTAGAGGAGCAGTCTGGTGAGGAGGTTCATGGGTTTTGGCCCCTCTGCTAGGCCGGAAGCTCCTGGCAGTGAACTTTCTTCGGAACTTGGAACTTCCATGGAAGGCCGCAGTTCCGAGGAACGTCCCTAGAAGGCGCCAGAGGGCAAAAACTATAATTGGCTTGGAGAAGCAGTCTGAGCTTTTATATATATAGACTAGCAAAACAGCCCGTCATATGACAGGTGCAGAGGAGCAGTCTGGTGAGGAGGTTTGTGGGTTTTGGCCCCTCTGCTAGGCCGGAAGCTCCTGACAGTGATCTTTCTTCGGAACTTGGAACTTCCATGGGAGGCCGCAGTTCCGAGAAACGTCGCTACATGGCGCCAGAGGGCAAAACCTCTGGCCTTCTATCTTGAAACTTCCCTAGATGGCAGTTATTTTTCTTGGAACTCCCATAGAAGGCCCTGTGAGCTCAGAATTTTTAAACGTGCAAATAGGAGAGAATGCAGAGGCAGTGGATTGGCCTACTGGTTGGCGATGTCATTGTGACATCACCAACCAGTAGGCCAATCCACTGCCTCTGCCTTCTTTGCTATTTGCACTTATAGGAGAGAACTGTAGATGAGAAAGGAGATGAGAAAGGAGCCTGCTGCCATTGGATTTTGTTTTACTTGCTTGAACTCTCCCTAGAGCTCTACATGGACGCACAATCTTTTTTTCTCCCCATGGAAGAGTCAAAGGTCAGATCGAAAGGGCTATTAGCTTGTCATTGACCTTGGCTTTTGTTTCCCTTTCCCCAAGTCCTGCAGCTACCTGGCTCGCTGGCTCACCTCTCTCTGTAACGATGGCCCAGCATGCACTGTGCTGGTGGTCTCACACCCGCCCCAGACCTCCGCTGCAGATGAGAGCGCCCTCTAGGGGCACAGGTAAGTCCTGCCCTTTTTTGTTTTACAATATTATGTGGTTTTGCGAATGTTGGGCCTCCTCTTTCCTTCCTAATATCTCTATTGGTTATGCTGCAAGATGAGATTCCCCACCCACCCCAAAAAACAAACAAACAAAAAACAATAAACTTTGCTATACCACAAAATATTGTAAAAACCAAAAAAGAATACCCGTTTCCCTTCTGAGGGGGAAATAAAAGAAATGCAAACCAAGCCAACAACCCCAACATGGAACAGAGGCATCACCTATACCAGATTTCTGCAACCTGATACACTGCAGCTGTGTTGGACTACAACTGGTGTTTTCTGGGAGTTGAAGTCCCAACACATCTGGAGGGCGCCAGGTTGGGGAAGACTGGCCTACACAGGACATTACACCAGCTTAACTACAGCAGCAGGGTCTAAACCAGTTACGGAAACTGGTGCAAGATCCCTGCATGTGGGTATTTGCTGTTTAAGAGAGGTGTCACACTCTGGCCTGCTTTGCACGACACGAGCGTGGGTAATAAGCCGTGGCAGAAAGCCATAGGGAAATTGTACACGCTGCTCGATTTTGCTAATTAAACACCCAGACTACCAGGTTCACAATGAACATTGAGCTGTGCGGCTGTGGTGTATAAGCCACCGTGGCTTATTAAATTAACTGCATGCGTGCGAACCCGGTAACTGCCACCTTTGGGAGCTCTTTCTTTTTAACCAACGCAGTTCCATGGCTGAATGGAGGCATTTGCCTGGGTAAATTTTCACCTCATGGAAAGTTCACCTCATTTACTGTTTCTGTCTGAGGCAGAGTAGATGAGATGCAGGGAGGAGGAGGGGGAGGCCTCTAAGAAAAAAAAGGGGGGGGAAATACAAAGAAAAACATAAAGAGAACCCCATCCACCCACAAAACCAAAAAAAAAAACCAACCAAAAAATCTTATTTTCCCTTAAGACACACTCATATAGTTGTGTACCTTCAGAGAGGACAGGACAAAGCAAAGGCAATTCCACTATAATCAGAAAGGAAAAAGCAAAGTAGAAACAGACAATATAGATGGAAAGGAGTCCCTAGAGGTGGTGACCTGCAAAGGGTGTGCAATGTTCTTGTTTCTGCCTGAGCTCAACATGGCGTATACCTGCAACAAATGCAAGCTGGTGGCACTTTTGGAAGAAAAAGTGAGAGGACTTGAGCGGCGAGTGTCCACCCTCCAAAGAATAAGAGAAGACGAGGAGTTCTTAGACCGAACGGTGGAACTGCAACAGCAACAAGAAGCACACGAGATTGAAGGGCAACAGCCAGCTGAAGCAGAAGTGGAGTATGCTGAGGGGAGGAAAGCCAATGAAGAGGAAACTCTCTGGAAAAGCGTGACAGTTAGGAGCAGAAGAACTAGGAGGCATTCTGCACCAGTGGAACCATTAGAGTTAAGCAACCGCTTTCAGCTTCTGGAGGATGAGTCTGAAGGACAGTTTGCAGAGGAAGAAGTACAGCAGACACCGTGCAACAATGAACAAGAGGCAGAAGGTAGATCAACCAAGAAGAAGAGAAGAGTAGTCGTTGTGGGAGACTCCCTGCTGCGTGGGATTGAAACCCAAGTATGTCGTGAAGACCCATGGACTCGCCAGGTGTGCTGTCTCCCTGGAACACAGATTAGAGATGTGACTGAAGGGTTACCGAAGCTCCACAAAAAGCTTAGAGATGACCTGAAAACAAAAAGGGATACATATAGGAAGTGGAAGGAAGGCCAGGCTACAAAAGAAGAGTACAGACAAGTGGCGCAGAAGTGCTGAAATGGCGTCAGGAAGGCTAAAGCTGTGAATGAGCTGAGATTAGCGAGGGATGCTAAAAGCAATAAAAAGGCTTTCTTCAGATATGTGAGTAGTAAAAGACAGAGGAAAGAAATGGTGGTTCAACTACTTAATGAGGATGGCAAATTGATAACAGACGACAAAGAAAAGGCTGAAGTGCTCAATTCCTACTTTTCCTCAGTCTTCTCCCAAAAGTGGGTCTATGACCCCCCTGGAAAAAGTGAAGCAGAAGTTGAGGGGGCAGGATTACAGTTTGAGATTGATAAACAAATGGTCAAAGAACACCTAATTTCCTTGAATGAGTTCAGGGCCCAATGAACTGCATCCTAGAGTAATGAAGGAGCTAGCGGAAGAACTCTCAGAACCTTTGTCGATTATCTTTGCAAAATCATGGAAGACGGGTGAGGTGCTGGACGACTGGAGGAGGGCTAACGTTGTCCCTATCTTCAAAAAGGGCAAAAAGGAGGAACCTGGGAACTACAGACCAGTCAGTCTGACATCCATCCCTGGGAAAATTCTGGAGCAGCTTATAAAGAAGGCAATCTAAACACCTTGAAATCAATGCAGTGATCACTAGAAGCCAACATGGATTTGTCAAGAACAAGTCCTGTCAGACAAATTTGATCTCATTTTTTGATAAGGTAACCTCCCTTGTGGACCGTGGGAATGCTGTGGACGTCATATATCTTGACTTCAGCAAAGCTTTTGACAAAGTACCACATGACATTCTGATTAACAAACTAGCTAAAAGTGGGCTAGATGGAACAACTATTAGGTGGATTCACAGTTGGCTACAGAATCGGATTCAAAGAGTACTTATCAATGGAACCTTCTCAAACTGGGGAGAGGCAACGAGTGGGGTACCACAGGGCTCAGTCCTGGATCCAGTGCTCTTCAACATTTTTATTAATGATTTGGACGAGGAGGTGCAGGGAACGCAGATCAAATTTGCAGATGACACAAAATTGGGTGGGATAGCTAATACCCTGGAAGACAGAAACAAACTTCAAAGTGATCTTGATAGGCTGGAGTGCTGGGCTGAAAACAACAGAATGAAATTTAATAGGGATAAATGCCAAGTTCTACATTTAGGGAATAGAAACCAAAGGCACAGTTACAAGATGGGGGATACTTGGCTCAGCAATACTACAAATGAGAAGGATCTTGGAATTGTTGTAGATTGCAAGCTGAATATGAGCCAACAGTGCGATATGGCTGCAAGAAAGGCAAATGCTATTTTGGGCTGCATTAATAGAAGTATAGCTTCCAAATCACGTGAGGTCCTGGTTCCTCTCTATTCGGCCCTGGTTAGGCCTCATCTAGAGTATTGCGTCCAGTTCTGGGCTCCACAATTCAAGAAGGACGCAGACAAGCTGGAGCGTGTTCAGAGGAGGGCAACCAGGATGATCAGGGGTCTGGAAACAAAGCCCTATGAAGAGAGACTGAAAGAACTGGGCATGTTTAGTCTGGAGAAGATAAGATTGAGGGGAGACATGAGAGCACTCTTCAAATACTGAAAAGGTTGTCACACAGAGGAGGGCCAGGATCTCTTCTCGATCCTCTCAGAGTGCAGGACACGGAATAACAGGCTCAAGTTAAAGGAAGCCAGATTCCAGCTGGACATCAGAAAAAACTTCCTGACTGTTAGAGCAGTACGACAATGGAATCAGTTACCTAGGGAGGTTGTGGGCTCTCCCACACTAGAGGCCTTCAAGAGGTAGCTGGACAAGCATCTGTCGGGGATGCTTTAGGAGGGTGGATTTTCCTGCATTGAGCAGGGGGTTGGACTCGATGGCCTTGTAGGCCCCTTCCAACTCTGCTATTCTATGATTCTATGAGATACATGATCTGAAGGCGCCCTGCCTGAGCACAGCTTCAGGGGCTTCTCTGGTTGTTTGTGGGTGCTCCCTTGGGACCATTTCCCTTTCAAAATTGCCCCCTCCTACAGCTCCTTTCCTGTCCTGATACCAGATCTAGTTTGACCCTTGATTGAAATGTATTCCTTGACGATTGCAAGAATAAGTTGTACAAAATAAACAGCAACAAAAAGTTGAAACAGACCGTTCTGTCAGGGGTGGGCAGCATGTGTCCCTCTGGATGTTTTGGACTACAATTCCCATTAGCCTCAGTCAGCTTAGCTAATAGTGAGGGGTGATAGGAGTCCTAGGCCGGAACATCTGCAGGAGTCACAAGTTGCCCACCTCTGGCCCACGTGCAGCGGGGAAGACAGTACAGGTAGAACGGTGCCCCAGTTTTAAATGAAAGAGGTTCGCCCCAAGCAAAACCGTGTGTAGGCGAATATCTACGGCGGGACAGGACCCATCGCCACATAAGCCACAGCATGTCCACTTGGACTGTTTAATTGTCCTGGTGTGAGCCTGTGGCTAAGCAAGTCCTGACAAAGATTTGGTGGTTGAAGCCTAGTCCAGGCCTCCCAAAGCGTCCGTGGAGACTCAAGAGGACAGGTGCCCATCCCCAAAGCTGCCATCTTCCTACCTTGGCCTCCGCTTTTGAACGGGAGGATTTGGGGAGAGCCACTTTGGGGTGTCCAGAGCTTCTACCTGGCCAGAGAGCCCTTTGAGGGCCAGGAGCCCCCAGCAAACCTAGGCCTGATCCTGGCTCGTGTAACACAGCTCTTATCTGCAGCAGACTCCAACGGAGGGTGTGACACGTTCACCAGCACAACACAGCGGCTTTGCAGCAAGTGGTAGCCGGTTAAACGGAACAGCCTTGGTTTTGGGGAATGGGGTGGGGTGGGGCGGGTGGGACATGGGACCGATACAGCTAACGTGTGTCTGTGTGTATGTTGATGCATGTTTCTTGTTTGTATGAGTGTTGACAGTTTCACGGGGCGAGGGGGGCTTGTTTAGGGTTGGAATCTGTGTTCAGAATGTGGGATTTTAAAACGATTGGTGAGGGCCGTGATTAAGAACATCAGAATTGCTGGATCAGACCAAGGGTCCATCCAGTCCAGCACTCTGTTCACACAGTGGCCAACCAGCTGTCGACCAGGGACCGACAAAGCAGGACATGGTGCAACAGCACCCTCCCGCCCATGTTCCCCAGCACACAGGCTAACTGCCTCAAATACTGGAGGTAGCACATAACTGTCAGGGCTGGTAGCCATTGATAGCCTTCCCACCAGGAATTTGTCCAACCCCCTGTTAAAGCCATCCAGATTGGTGGCCATCACTACATCTTGTGGTAGTGAGTTCCATAGTTTAACTGTGTGCTGTGTGAAGAAGTCCTTCCTTTGATCTGTCCTGAATCTCCCACCAATCATGTACATTAATGCTGCTTTATAACATAATAATAATAATAATAATAATAATAATAATAATAATAATAATAATAATAATAATAATAATAAGCTTCATGGGATGACCCCATTGGGTTCTAGTATTATGGGAGAGGGAGAAAAATGTCTCCCTGCCTACGTTTTCCACACCCTGCATAATTCTGTATACCTCTGTCAGGTCTGCCCTTAGCCTCCTTTTCCCCCAAGCTAAACAATCCCAGCTGTTTAAAAAGAAACACATTCTAATGAAGGAACTTTTTATTCTGCCTCTTCTGCCCCTGATGTTCTTGGATTCCTGCACCCAGCTTAGCTGCTGTTTTTCTTACCCCTATTCAGTCCCAGGTCTGCCTGTCACATACACTCTGGACCATGTTGGTGCCTCTCACTGCTGAGCTCAAGAGCTTCTTTTCATAGGAGCTTAAATAGGAAAAACCTCAGAACTATTATTCTTGATGCCCCCCCTTTCCCTCTCACTCCCCCCCCCCCGCAGTACCATTTCCACTAAAGAAATCAGTAAATGGACACTTGCAGGCCAGGATCCAAATGGATTTTGTTTTCTCTATTACGTTTATATGCCCCCTTACTTCCACGATGGGATGGAAGACCATGTATGTAAGAGTCTGCAGGTGGTCTCCCCACAGCCAGACCTTCTTAGCCAGGTTGCTGCATGATGTGCCTTTACTAAACCGCCCAGAGAACTTTGGCTATGGGCTGTCTTTTTCTTCAGAACACTCCTGCTTTCGATGGGAGGCTTGCTAAGTGATCCACAAAGCTTTTATTAAGCAACAAATGTCTCTTCTACCTGAATAGATCCTAACTTCTTGGAAACGTCCCCCTAGGCAAAACTTTGCAAACTAAACAAGACAAGCGCCTGGTACGGAGGCAAGTTCTGGCGCAATCGAACCGACTTTCTCACGCCTTCCTTCCACTCTGTGCGTTTCAGCTTCTGGTAGACCCTAGCGTCAGCTAGCTTGTCGGGACGCTCACTTCCAGAAGAAGGCTCACTTCCCACCGAGTGTGTAGGATTTGGCTTTGAAGAGATAAGCTCTAGAGAGAGCTGACTCCGGGCTGGGGAATCGCCCGTGAGAGCTTCCTCCCCCACTAGTACAGGCTAGCTAGTGTTTAGCGTTGTGTCTTCTAGTTCTGAATCTGATTCTGATTGATTACTTGAAACATCTTCTCCCAAAACAGGGGCAGTAGGGTTAGACATGACATGGGCAGTATATAAATGTAATAAATACTACTACTACTAGAGCCATGAAGCTTAAGTCCATTGACCTGAAGATGGGGAGGGGTCTGGCTTTTAGCTTTGTTTTCAGACGTAAACGGTTTGCACAGCAAACCGTTGATCCCCTCTTGCCCCCTTGAACCAAACTCTCATGCTCTGATGTCATCAGACCGAGGGTCCACCTAGTCCAGCACTCGGTTCACACGGTGGCCAACCAGCTGTTGACCAGGAACCCACAAGGAAGACATCAGTACTATAACACCCTCCGGTCCATGTTCCCCAGCAACTGGTGCACACAGGCTTACTGCCTCGGATACTGTAGGTAGCACACAACCATCAGGGCTATGTCAATTAATATTCACTTTCCTTCCTCTGCTGGTCTTTTCACCCCTGGAGTGCCCATTGCATGCTGAAAGAACTTGCCGCTCTTGGGGCAACTTGGAGCCTTTTTTTCTTGACATGGGGAGATCTGTTACGAGATCGCCTTCAGAACCTGCGGTACTGAGCCTTAGAATTGCAACTATTTCCAAAATCACCCTTGTTATGTAAGACTTGGTCTTCTTCTTTGCGGTCTCTGTGTGGTACCTTGGCCGGGGTGTGTGTGGGGGGTGTTCCTATGCAGAGCCGTGCCTGGGGCATTCTAGAGCTGAGCCAGTCAGATGTGTGCCCTTCTCTTAAAAGAAGTGGAGGCTCAGGTAAGCCCACCTGCGCCTTCCTGCCCAGTTCCTTTCTGACTGCTGCAGTGGTAACAGCGTTTGGGGAATATCTTTGCTAAATTAGTTTGGCCTCTTCATTCCATAGCTCAGTGGAGACCGCCTGCTTTGGATGCAGACGTTCGCAGGTTCAATCCTCAGCATCTCCAGGTAGGGCGGGAAAAATTTATTATTATTATTATTATTATTTATTACATTTGTATACCCCCCCCCCCAATAGCCGAGGCTCTCTGGGCAGTTTACATAGGATAAAAACACTTAAAAACAATATACAAAAATTTTAACTCACAAAAACATACAATTTAAAACCACGAAAACCTACAAAAACAAACCCAGGCTAATTGCATATTGCTAAATGCCTGGGAGAAGAGAAAAGTCTTGACCTGGCGCCGAAAAGATGAGGCGGGCCTCATCAGGGAGATTGTTCCACAGTTGGGGGGCCACCACAGAAAAGGCCCTCTCTCTTGTTGCCGTCCTCCGAGATTCCCTGCCTGAAACCCTGGAGAGGTGCTGCTGCCAGTCAGCGTCGACAATATCGGGCTGGATGGACCCATGGCCTGACTCAATATAAAGCAACTACCTATGTAGCTTTTATATCATTCATTTCAGTTCTTTTCTCTCTTTGCTTTCTTGATTTTTATCTCTTCTCTTTGCCCCCGTGCACATCTTTGGTGCATCAGGGCTTTCTTTTAAAAACTTGTCAGCTTTGCAAGCACTAATGGTGCTGCCTAGGGGGTACTTTTTTTGCACAGCGACGCTGAGCCCCCCCCCCCCCCCGTTTTGTCTGTGTGGCATGGTGTGGCTTTTGCGGATGGGGTGTGAACGACTGTGTGTCCGGCTGCCTTCTGACGGCCACGGATGTTGAGCGTGATGGTCTCCTGCCTCCAACCAGCCTCTTTTATCGTCCCCTTTCCTCTGTCCTTTCATTTAAGGGTAATAGCGAGTCTGAGAGTGAGAGCCCCAAAAGAAGAAGCCAAAAGCAAATGAAAAAAACGTAAGTTTTGAGGCTCGTGTCTTGTTTCTGAAGAAAAGCCGGGTTTCCTTCTTAGAACGGTTCCTATGATTCCTATCTGCACTTAACGCTTCAAACGCTCGCTGTCCATCTTTTCTGTGTCCTCTGTGCAGTCCGCATAGGCTTCTGTGCTTAATCGGAGCAACGACCTGAACATTTTAGAGCAGGGGTGGGCAACGTATGCCCCCCCAATATTGTAGCCCCTCCCCCAATTTTCATGAAAGCAAGGGACCACGCATCTTGTTCAGAAGCAAAGTTCTGCCCCCGAGAATCATCCCCGGGGTGTGATTCTACTTCTGAACAAGGTGCAAACTTTTCACATCCCATGTTCCTGTGCCAAATTGCAGGGTTTTTTTCTTTTTGCAGCGGCGGTTTTGGCTGCCGCGGGGTGCGTGTGCAAGCTCTAGTACATTCTGGGGGCAGCGGGGAGTAATTGGGCCCCTGACCGCTGGACGTTCCTCACTCCAGTTCTAGAAAGAAGCAAGTCAGACTGTATTTGGTTCGACAACCTGCAACGTGAGACTCTCTCTTAACGTTTTGAGGCAACGTGCCCCTCTTCTTTTCTCTTTAGGATGGTCAGATGCGAAGCTTGTGGACGCAGGACTCCTGTTATGCGCAGTACTTGTGCAGTGCAGGGAATTTTGGCTGATGCAACTTTTCTCACTCCTGTGGAGCAAGCAGCACCTGCCGAAGTCCCCTTTTCTACTCAACAATTAAATCCCCTTTTTCTTTTTTAAAGGAAAAAGAACCCTTAAGCAAAGGAGTGGTAGTGGTGTTGCTCATGTGATCCTGTCCTCCCCTCTCCACCCCCGGATCAGGCTGCAACCCATTGTGGGTCCTGAGCCACCATTTGAGGACAAATAATGTTATTGAAATGGCATTTATTTAGCAGCGCCAGCAATAATGATCACAATAAATCAGCTGCGGGGAAGGTATACAGAAAGTAAACAAATGCGCCTTTGGGCTTTTTCTTTTTCTTCTAAATCTAGAGAGAAATGGAAGAGGGAGTGTTCTGGGGATGATGATGATGACGAAGAAGAAGATGACGACGAAGATGGTCAAGATCAAGGCACCAGCGCGGAAAGTGAGCCGGAGCAGAAGAAAGTGAGAGCCAGGAGGCCTGTCCTGAGGAGGTGAGAGAAGAGATTGGAGGTGCTGTCTTCCTTGGGATCGCCACACTTACTCACTCACACCCCTCCCTGGCATCATGTTCCTCCCATGCACACGTTCAGCAAGATAAAAGTTTTCCCAGCGTGGAGATAAAGGGATGGTAAAAGTTTCACCCCTTCGATTTCTGCATGCCCACCCTTCCGATTAGAAGTACAGGAGCAGGACTGAACAACTGTAACCTTCCCTGTAATTCTGTGGAATGATCCCTCCTGGCGCTATTTTTTTTAAAAATTATTTATTTCATTTTTATACCGCCCAATAGCCAAAGCTCTCTGGGCGGTTCACATTTCTGGACTTGGCTCAGCTTCATACGTGGCTCCGACAGGCAGCTTGCTTTAGCTGTCCTCTCCCTCCCCACCCCCCGGCTCTACATCCTTCCTCTCTACAAGGCCTGATCCTGGGGTTTCCAACATGACGCCTGTGCACACCAATGTGTCCGCAGGGATCTCTCTTGGTGCCCACCAGACGCCCTGCCTCTCCTGACTTTTATTTTATTGCAATATATTTCTAATAACTTATTTTTAAAACTGGGAGGCTGGCATGCTGCAAAGTGAAGGGCTGCTCTCCAACCCCATTTTCATTTACATTCAGAAGGGTGGTTTAGGGCTCACTCTTATCTGGATGCCCATCAGCCTTCAAACTCAGAGGCTGGTGGGCAACCTCTACAGCGCAGGTGGAGCATGGAGGCGATCTTTGCTTCTGTGCTTCTGCCACTCTGCTTTTTTGCTAGATGGGCATTTTTGCCCATTTAGCAAGGACTCTGCAGAGTAGGAGGGAAACATTTTTGCTAGAGGGGCATTTTTTCCTGTTTAGCAAGGACTCTGTGGGGGAAGCATTTTTGCTAGATGGGCATTTTTTCCTGTTTAGCAAGGACTCTGCGGAGAGGGAGGGAAACATTTTTGCTTGAGGAGCATTTTTTCCTGTTTAGCAAGTACTCTGTGGGGGGAAAGCATTTTTGCTAGATGGGCATTTTGTCCCGTTTAGCAAGTACTCTTCAGAGGGAGAGGGAAACATTTTTGCTAGAGGGGCATTTTTGCCTGTTTAGTAAGGACACTGTGGAGCGGGAGGGAACCTTGGAGAGGCAGCTGCCATTGTCTCCAAACTATCCAATGGGCCCCCAGACTCTGTCCAGGGGCCATAGGATTGCTCTCTTAGTGTTTTGGAGTTCAGACCTATCTCTGCTTTGTACTTAGGTTCTGGGGCAAGTAATTTGCCTTTCAGTGTCTCCCGTTTGCCTTCAGGAAAAGGAGTGATGGGTCATCCCCCCTCCCTCCCCCCCCCCGGTGGCATCCATTTTATGGAAGCGTCCACAACACACCCTCAAAATTCCAAACGTGCCCACTGGCCCCAAATGGTTGGGAACCCACCCACCCTGGTGTGGCCCTGGTTCAACCCGGCTCCTCGTATTCCACAGACTGTATTATATCTTCCTGTCTTTTGCTCATTTTAGAGCAGTGGCCAAAACCATTGCGAAGAAGGTGCTCAAGGTCCAGCGTGGGAAGAGGAGGAGGAAAACTGAGTCATCCGAGGACGACGACGACGACGAGGATGACGAGGCACCCAAAAGACAGACCCGCCGCCGAGTGGCTAAAAACGTCAGGTAATGGGTGCCATCAGCTCCTCATGTCAGGGAAGGAGGCCTTTCCAAGTTAATGTCTGGGTCAGAGCGGTAGCCTGTGTGTTGGGCTTAAGTGCTTGGGAGAAACCCAAGGGTTTGAAGATGGGAGAACTGGATCCACGGGTCGATCTCTGGATGATTTGCAGGAGTTGTGCTTTTATCCTGTATTTTATATCATGCTTTTATGAATGGTTTTAATTTTTGTGAACTGCCCAGGGAGCTTCGGTTATTAGGCAGTATAAAAATGCAATAAATAAATAAATAAATAACAACTAGATCAGCTTTGTGACTCGCAAGCGTTTAACAGTAGCAGCAAGCAAATGACGTCCCGTCCCGTCCCTGCACACACACACCATTCATATGCGGAAAGCTTGGGGTAAAAAGGAGTGGATTTTTATGTGGGAGGTTTTTGGTTTTGTTGTTGGGTGGTTTTTTTTTAATGTGGAAGGTCTGAGTTCTGGTGCTCAAAATGAATTTCTGGGCTCAGAATTCTTTAATTCTGAGGTGATGTCTTTTGCATCAGGCTCCAGTGGGTGCAAAAATAGATCTGGCAAGCTTGAAGACCCCGCGCCTGCAGTCCATTGAGAAGGCGCCTTTGGTTATGTTATACTTGATTTCTGTGCTGCTTCTAGGCTAAAAGGCCCCCAAAAGTCTGTCAAGTATTTCTACACAGAGGTGTCCTTAAACAAGCGTTTCTCTCTCTCAGTCTCAGCCTTCCTCTCTAGTCTGCAACACAGAGATAACATCAGTCTTATGGGGCTGTTCACACAACATGCCAACTGAGTGTGGGTTGTTTGTTAAACCATGGATTAGTGTGTTGTCTGAACGCAGCATGTGTTCCTCACAGCGTGTTGTCTGAACGCAGTCAGAGTGGTTTGCTAACCATGCAATGTGCCTTGTGAACCACCCTGAAGAACCCAGCAACAAACCATGGCTTCTCAAGGTGGCATGTTCAAGGAAAATAAACCACCCTGCATGGTTAATGAGCCACCCTGGCTGCATACAGACAGCATGATAACCATGGTTCAACAAACAACCCCCAGGGTTCAAAACAACCCACACTCGACCACTGAGTGTGGGTTAGCATATTGTGTAAACAGCCTATAGGGTAGGCTGGTATTCTCACCCTGAACAACCCAGCAACAAACCATGGCTTCTAAAGGTGGCGTGTCCAAGAAAAAATAAGCCACGCTGCATGGTTAACAAGCCACCCTGTCTGCGTTCAGACAGCAAGCTAAACCATGGTTCAACAAACAACCTACGGTTCAAAACAACCCATACTCAACCTCTGAGTGTGGGTTAGTGTGTTGCATGGACAGCCCCTATAGGTGTGTTGTCTCGCTTGGAATTAAGGCAGGCTCCTGTGCCTTCCTAATCCCCAGCTGAACACCCCAGTTGTGCAGGAGTGCTGGAAGAGCACCGCATGTGTTCATGCTTCCCGAGAGCATCTGCTTCAGTTTAGGAATAAAGCAGGTCTCCAGCGCTTATGCGTGTGAAGATATGCTTGAACGTGACGGCCACGTTTGCTGAAGTCTTGCCAATCAAAGAGGTGGCCGAGCGAGGTTTTCAGGGAGGGAATTCCGTATCCGTGCCCCTGAGTAGAGCAAGAGTAAATGATGCAAAGGCGTTAAAATGAATTGCAACCTGAGATTTGCAATGCGCGGGTGTGCTCGTTTCGCATAGTGCATGCAGGCTGCGGTTTTGCTTGGCACCCGAGCAGGCTTGCCTGGGCTTTTGAGAGTGCCGGACATTTGCAGGCCTGCTTATACTGCATCAGCTCATGGGTCCATCCCACCCTAGCGTTGTCTGTGTTGACCAGCAGTGCCTCTTCCAGGGCTGCACCTCTCTTTAAAGGGCGCTCCCAAGCAAAGTATGCGGTCTCATGCTCTGCGCCTGAGCTGCAAGCCCTTCCCCGCAGCAAAGGACATGCTCTGCAGTTGCAAAGCGTGTACTTTGCTTGGGACCGCCCTTTAAAAGAGGCGCAGCCTTGGAAGAGGCACTGCTGGTCAACACGGGCAACGCTAGGGTGTGGTGGGCCCATGCTGTCCACGCAGTGCCGTCCACGCAGGGGTTGTGGCTGTCCAGGGTCCCTTTGTGAAAAGGTCAGGACGATCCTTCCCTTTAGTTCAGGGATGGGGAACGCAGGGCCCTGCGGATGTTCCTGGACTGCAACTCCTAGCATCCTTCACTGTGGGTCAGGCTAGCTATGGCTGATGGGAGCTGCATTCCAACAGCATCCGGAGGGACGCACGTTCCCCGCCCCTGCTCTTGTTTGTAGGAAACTCGAGGTCAAAGAAAGAGCCTCACGCCGTCTCTTCTTGCTCCTGCCCCCATAGTTACAAGGAAGATGACGACTTTGAGACGGACTCGGATGACCTGATCGAGATGACGGGGGAAGGGGCTGAGGAGCAGCAGGATAACAGCGAGACCATCGAGAAAGTGCTGGACGGGAGGGTGGGCAAAAAAGGAGGTGAGTGCACTGGAACATAGGAAGCCGGCTCCTACCGAGTTGGACCAGCGGCCGCTCTCAGCTGGCTGTGATAGGGTGGTGTTCAGTTGAAAGAATGAAACAATGGCTGCATTCAGACAACACAGTAGCCAATGGTGGGTTAAGAATCACCTCCATGGATTGATTATCAATGGGGGCCTCCCTACACGACACGATTATAATCAGCCGTGGGGTGGTGAGTCCACTCCGGGTTTCAATCAGAACTCTAAAGAGTTCTGACTGAAACCCGAAGCAGATTCACCGCCCCACGGACATCAGAGCCACCAGCCTTCACAGCGCCCCCCCCTTCCCCGGAAAATTGCACTCCACAGGAGTGTCCCAGGTTGGAACGTTTTGTTGCGGGTCTAATCTAGCCTTAATCGGCCTCCTCTCGACAGCCACCGGTGCGTCCACCACCGTCTACGCCACGGAAGCCAACGGCGACCCTTGTGCCGACTTTGACGCCGAGAAGGAGGAAGGGGAGGCCCAGTACCTGATCAAGTGGAAGGGCTGGTCGTACATCCACAGCACGTGGGAAAGCGAGGACTCCCTGCAGCAGCAGAAAGTGAAAGGCCTGAAGAAGCTGGAGAACTTCAAGAAGAAAGAGGAAGAGATCAAGCAATGGTAGGTCTCCCCCTCGGAGGATCTCGCGCCCCGTACTTCGCGAAGCGGCGAGGGACGCAGCCGCATCGCACCTGAAGGTGGCTGGAGTGTGGTTTTGCTGTGGAAGGCCTTGACTTTGGCTCCCTGCTTGCAGAGAAGTAATTCCAGAGCCGGATTGCCACGTCCAGCTCTTAGCTCTGCCGAGGACGCGAAACCATTTCCTGTTTCCACCCAAGCGTCTTCCGGCTCTTCGTGGAATAGTGCGGGCAGGACGGCGCCTGCATGCCTGAGCTCCGCTCAGCGCCCTCTCCGCAGAGGGCTTTATCCGTCTCTTTCCTGCACAGGCTGGCCAAGGTCTCCCCCGAAGACGTGGAGTACTACAACTGCCAGCAGGAACTGGCGTCGGAGTTGAACAAGCAATACCAGATTGTGGAGAGGGTGATTGGTGAGTGCAGTGGACTCTTTTCGCCCCAAGTGTCGTAGGCAGCAGGACCTTGCAAGGAGTAGGTTAAATTAATCCAGTGGTTCCCAATTGGTGGTCCGCAGACCCCAGGGGGTCCACGTAACCCGCCCAGGGGGTCCGTTGGCACCATTCACATATTAGCTCTGCAAGGTCCGCATTTTAATAAAAGAAAATATGCTCAATGTTGATCCAGATTTGAGATTAATGTAGGAAATATTGAACTGGATGTGGAAGGGATTATTTGGGACAAAAAGAGGCAAGATTTCTCCCATCACATTTAGGTGTAGTAGCTGCTAGACGCGTCATAATTTGTTCAGTTGTAAACTAGACGTTAGTAAAATTAAATTTGTCTTTATATTCCTAACTAAATCATTGTTATTTTTGCGAGGTAATATCACAAATTTTATGGTCTGTTTTTTAGTATACCTAAAATCCTTTGCTTATTAGGGGCTACCCCTTATTTTCTCCAGAAAATTGCTTCGCACAGGTAACTACCATAGAGATAACAAAATTTTCAAAAGTAGGGGGTCCATGGCTTGGCATTTGAAAAACAAGGGGTCCGCAGTACTTAGCTAATTGGGAACCACTGGATTAATCGACAAGATCTTGCCTGGGATGATTTGATCTTTAGCAACAAGGAAACCATTTAATCGGCAGGACTGAAAGCTGTTCATTTTGAGGCTACTTTGGTCTGATGTTTAAGAAAGTCGTCTTCAGAACATGGTTAAAGGGTGGCAGATAAATATTTTAAAGAGAGAAACAAATAAACATGGAAATGGAAAGTTAAACTGTTAACTGCCAGCTTTCCTTTTAACAATGAGTGGTGCCTTTTGTTTTGTAAATTGCATTGTACACCAGCCTTCTCCAACCCGGCGCCCTACTGATGTTTTGGACTACAGATCCCATCATGGTCGGCCATTGGCTGTGCTGGCTGGGGTTGATGGGAGTTGTAGACCAACATTGGGGAAGGTTCTTGTAACGTTCTTTTCAATTATTTTGATATTTCAAAAACCTTCATACAAATGTATCCCTATACATCCTATGTAGGGTGTAATCCTATGCAGGGAGATTCGGCTATTGATGACGATGATGATGATGATGATGTTTGGACAGAAAAAAGTCCCACAACTCCCAGCATTCCCCGGCCAGCATGGGACTTGTAGGACTTCTTTGTCTAAACATGGATAGGGTTGCGCCCTTAACCATTTAGTTAATCAGCCAAAATGGCACCATCCATGTACAAGAAGGAGTTATTGGCAGGCGTGGGAAACCCCCAAGGTTTCCAGAAGTACAGAAAACATTGAGGAAAAAAACAGTTCAATGAAGATTGATCAGATTTGGTGGGAATAGTATGCCGGCTGGATTTCGTGGAGACAGTAGAAAAATGGAGAGGCATGGAATAGCATATCCTGAGAGAGGGCCTGGCTGGCTGGAACCTGGAATAGGAACACTGCCTGCTGCAAAGTATTTTTCAAGTGCCACTTCTTTGGTTAAGTTCTTACAGAATTAGTGCAGCTGGTTCAGTTGAAAACGTAGGGCGTAATATAGAACAACACAGAACATGCTTAAGATAGATGCTTTTGAACTGTGGTGTTGGAGGAAAATTCTGAGAGTGCCTTGGACTGCAAGAAGATAAAACCGGTCCATACTCCAGGAAATAAAGCCAGACTGCTCACTTGAGGAAATGGTATTAAAGGCAAAACTGAAGTACTTTGGCCACCTAATGAGAAGACAGGATACCCTGGAGAAGAGGCTGATGCTAGGGAAAGTGGAAGGCAAAAGGAAGAGGGGCCGACCAAGGGCAAGATGGATGGATGATATTCTGGAGGTGACAGACTTGACCTTGGGGGAGCTAGGGGTGGTGACGGCCGACAGAAAGCTCTGGTGTGGGCTGGTCCATGAAGTCACGAAGATTCGGAAGCGACTGAACGAATAAACAACAAAAAGAGAGAAATTAATTGAGAACCAACTAATTAGAATGCCAGATGCCAATGACTTATCCAAATCAGTTCTTTGATCAGGTGAAATGTGTCCTATAAAAAGAGGACCTAAATTTACGTCAATGCATCAAAGACGTGGTTCTTGAAACTGGCTTTGTAATTCCTTGATTTTATTGACTTTTTTTTAAAAAAAAAAAATCCCCTAACGCTTTTTGAGTTTTGTGATGACCTGGTTGGTTTAATAAACACATCTGATCAACTAATTCTTTAATCTGTTGAAAGCTCTATAGCGGAGGCGAAAGTTTTACCATCGCTACAGGAATTATGGAGTTTGCACGTGTTACAACAGTGTTGATGTAACAGTGTTGTGCTAAGCACACACGCAAACCCAGTAGCGGTCTTTGTGTTAAAGCTCTTAAACATAATGTGCAAGCTACAGAAATTTCATGCTTTCATTATTTCATTGGTGCTTTAATGTCAAGGCACAAAATCATGGTATTTATTTATAACTAGGTTTATGGTTTAATTTGTTTTTAGCTGTGTCTATTTACTGTTTTATACTGTATGCTTTTATCTGTATGCTGCCCTGAGGTCTTATTGATATAGGGCGGGATATAAATGTTTTAAATAAATAAATAAATGCTGTTTTGTCCTTGGTACATACAGCTATGAAGACCAGCAAATCAGCAACACCTGGGTCTGAATTTCTAGGTAAGCTGGCCTTTTAACACTTTTATGAACATTACTAAAATAACGCAATTAAAGAAGAAGAGGGCTGGCGTAAGGGGTAAAAAGCTGCAAAGCCCCCAGTTCGAATCTTGGCACTGCAAGGATGTTTCTAGACAGTCTTCCACAAGTCATTGTGTAGTAGCCTTCTTGCAAATTCAGGGTGCTTACCTACTATGTGGGGTTACTCTGAAGATCACTGTAGGTGAAATAATTGTCCCAGCTAATGAGCTACCCTGTATCGAGTGAAATACAGGTTCGTCTTGGCCAGCCTTGTAAATAAACCCACAAAAGTTACTAGCCTGAAAATGTTTCTAACTAGCCTGCTACGAGGCTTGCAGATAAGCTGGAGCGTGTTCAGAGGAGGGCAACCAGGATGATCAGGGGTCTGGAAACAAAGCCCTATGAAGAGGGACTGAAAGAACTGGGCATGTTTAGCCTGGAGAAGAGAAGATTGAGGGGAGACATGATAGCACTCTTCAAATACTTAAAAGGTTGTCACACAGAGGAGGGCCAGGATCTCTTCTCGATCCTCCCAGAGTGCAGGACACGGAATAATGGGCTCAAGTCAAAGGAAGCCAGATTCCAGCTGGACATCAGGAAAAACTTCCTGACTGTTAGAGCAGTATGACAATGGAATCAGTTATCTAGGGAGGTTGTGGGCTCTCCCACACTAGAGGCCTTCAAGAGGCAGCTGGACAAGCATCTGTCAGGGATGCTTTAGGGTGGATTCCTGCATTGAGCAGGGGGTTGGACTTGATGGCCTTGTAGGCCCCTTCCAACTCTGCTATTCTATGATTCTATGATTAGAGCTGCATTCTGTCCTTCTGTCTAGTCCGCTGACTCACCTGCCTAGAACCCCTGGTTGCCTATGGCGGACGGATCAACGCTTAAGTCCTCTCTTGACCATTAACGATTTGCCTGGTAGCTCTCCCTGGCTTTTGGCAGTGGGCTTTCTCAGCCCTGCCTGCTGAGATATTTCCCCTGGAGATGCCAGGGGGTAGAAATGACTTGAATGCTCTCCAGTTTCAAGGAATTTGCCTCCCTGGTGAGTACACAAAAGATGCGATTAGGCCCTGATGCTGTTTTTCTCTCTCTCCCCTCCTCTCGTTTGTAGTGCACAACCGCAAATCCTCCTCCAACGAACCTGAATATCTTTGCAAGTGGATGGGGCTCCCGTATGCAGATTCCAGCTGGGAGGACGAGGCTTTGATAAGCAAGAAATTCCAGCACTGCATTGACAGCTTCAACAGCAGGAACAACTCCAAAACCATGCCCACCCGGGACTGCAAGGTACGCCCTGTTCCCCTCGTTGTACTTTGATTTGGCTCCAAACTGGAATCAAAGGCTGAAGTCCCACCCACCCACCCACCCTTCAGTGCATGGCGGACAGTTGCTGCCTGAGAAGATGACTTGTTTTCCCCTTTCTGCCTGAGGACTGAACTCCATTTAGGAGAAGTTGCCGGGACTTGTGTTCCAGTGGTGGACTGAGCCAATAGACAAAAGGATCGGGGCCGAAAGGCCAGCCTATTTTAGCCTCAAGTTCTTAGTGTCAGTAACTGAGCCTCAGGTAGAGGCAATTCAACAGGTGACAACTGAGGAAAAGAGGGTGGAGTCAGGGGAAAGTGGGCATGCCCCCCTGGGGCCTGCGATTTTGCACCCTTCTTTATAGCTTGATGTCATTTTCAATTTGGAGACTCTCCTTGCTGGATGTTCTTTGCATTTTAGTTGTGAATCTTATTATTATCATCATCTGTTTTTTCTCATGTGTGGCGCTTTTTCTAGATGGACATGATGGGCTTTGCCAAATCATGCTGTCGTTGTCTTCTTCTTCTTCTTCTTCTTCTTCTTCTTCTTCTTCTTCTTCTTATTATTATTATTATTATTATTATTATTATTATTATTATTTTACAATCCTTACAGAAGTATACAAACAGATGGTTGGACTAAAACATTATCAACAATTTAACAACAGAGAATATAAACACATTTACTAACAGATCCAGCAAACATCACAAGGTTCCCAATAACACAGAAGGTTACTGATTCTTGTTACCCCATGCATTATTATTATTATTTATTAATTATTTATTACATTTATATATCGCCCCATAGCCGAAGCTCTCTGGGTGGTTTACAAAAGTTAAAAACAATTGTTAATAATAATAATAATAATAATAATAATAAGCATTCTCTTCCCCTCCTTATTGTTTTACTATGATTTTATTAGATTGTAAGCCTATGCGGCAGGGTCTTGCTATTTACTGTTTTACTCTGTACAGCACCATGTACATTGATGGTGCTATATAAATAAATAATAATAATAATAATAATACAAATAAGGCCCACTTTTCTGTAACTCTATTATTTTGTTGTCTTCCCTTTCTAACACTTCTGTGTTGGCTAACTTGACCGTGCATATTATTATTACTTGTGAATTTTAAAAACAACAACTCTCGCTATGGGTTGCACGATTCAGTAGTTCTTGATTTGCCTGTGTTCTTGAAGGATCAGCAAGAACCACTAATCGTGTATAGAAAATCTTTCCCATCCTTTGTTGAATTACCCAATTCAAGTTTTGCGTCCTCAGCGGGCTGCGTTCTTCTCTGGTCGAGGTCATGCAAACAGCAGATGAGGTGGTGAAACTATTCCTGAACGCCAGACTACCCAGGGGCATGTCTGTGGGGGATGCTGCATGGTTGAATGCTTCCCTGTGAGACTTATTCCTTACACCATGGGTAGGCATGGGTGCCCTCCAGATGTTTTGGACTACAATGCCCATGATCCCTTACCACTGGCCATGCTGCCTGAGGAAGTTGAGAGTTGTAGTGCAAAGTATGTGGAGGGTACCAGGTTACCTGCCTCCGCTGAACACAAAGAAAATGGCCATTATCTTAGAGTAGGCTAGGATAAACGTCCCTCTGACATTTCTGCAGGGATGATGATGATGGAGAGTTCAGTCATGCAATTCCCATTCCTGCAAGCTAAAGTGCGACAGCCCATTAGCTGACCTTCCACTTCCTTTGCTGTCTGTGTGAAGTACATCCCTGCCTGGGAGCGACTGTCCTATCCATTTGTGGGATGGGGTTTCGGACTTGCAGAATATAAAGCGAGCCGTCGAACCTGACTCCCTTGCCTGCCTCCAGTCGGGTGTGGCTTCAAAGTGCTGCTTCCTTCATCTGTGCCTCTTCGCTGTGGGTTTCACCTGAGCACAGAATGCATTCAGTGCAGTCAGTGTATAAAAGGCCTGCTTTCTGCTTTTAAAATGCACAGATAAAGAGAGTGGTGCCTCCAATCAAAATCTGTCAGCCAAATATTTGAACGAGCGCAGAAAATCATTTTGCATGGGAAGGCGTTCAGTAAGAAACCAGCATGTTTCAAACTGGAGCAGATCTTCACTGAGTCCTTGTTGGCTTAAATAGAAACTGTCTTACTTCCTTGTGCTCCAGAAGGAGCTGGCTGTCATGTTTCCAAGCAATGCGAGGCAGTAAAGAGGTCTTCCACATAATCCACAAAACCTTATTCAGCAAATAAACATCTCTTTGCACCTGAAGAGAGTGTAAACACAAGGAACTTTCCTCTAGGCTAAAACTTGGCTAACTAAGCTAGACAATTGTCCTTTCAACAAAAGGGAAGGTGTCCCCCCCCCCCCCCGAACTCCTTAACTATAAGGAGGATTCCTCTGAAGAAGCCTTTGGCGAGAAGCTAGCTGAGCTGATCGCCTTTCGCCTTCTTTTAGCTCCACCCATTTGATTCTGCAGTGGACTCTGGGATCGGTCAACTTTGAAGACTCTCCCCCCCCCCCCCCCGAGGATTGCTGAGTTCCTACAGACTCTGAGTTGTTAGCATATTTGCTGTTAAAAGTCCGGTGAAGATTCATCCCTGGCTGCAGAAGAGCCTGGGAGAATCTCCGCCCTCACTTCCTATGTAGACTGGTACATTTCTAGTCTCGTTTTTTCTGATTCAGAATCTGATTCCAACTGACAGCCTGAAACTCCTTCCTTCACACTAAGGGGAACAGACCTGATCATGACACTGTCCATATTCCTTTCCTGTAGGTAGCCATCTCAGTAGAAACACACCCTCCGTTATCATGAAAGAGGGTGGGGTGTTGTTGATTTTGTACTCTGGGGTTAGTGCCCGATTCCAAGATGGAGTAAGAAACAGCCTTGATGGCCACTTTTAAGCCTTGCAGCTTTATTTGGTTGCATTAAGTGTTCCTGACTTTGCCATTGCAGGTGCTGAAGCAAAGGCCTCGATTTGTTGCCCTGAAGAAGCAGCCTTCTTACATTGGCGGGGAGAACCTGGAACTCCGGGATTACCAGCTGGAAGGCCTAAACTGGCTTGCTCACTCGTGGTGCAAGTAGGTGAAAGAAGGTGGCCTCGCTTGGGGTGACTTGAGAAGCAGCAGCCGTCAATATTTTCCTAACACTTAAAAGATTACGTCAAAGATAAAAACCTACTTTGGTTGTAAGGCAACTTTTATTGAGCGTAATTCAGCTGTATGGAGAAAGTCCTACAGACAAAGAACTTCTCAACTGGCAGTGTGAAAAGCAGGTCTATTTATACACAGTAGCATCTTAACCAATTAACAGTTAGCAAAGTTCTAAAGCAAAGCAAAGACAGACCAAAGGAAACTTCTTCAATATATCTTGTCAACAGAGGGCCCATAACTCTTCGGGCAATGTCAGATTGCTGGATGCTCAGTCCTCTTTATCAAGCTAGCTTATTCTACTATATCAAGAGGTCTTGACAGTTAGAAATTCCAATTAAGCATTTCCTTGCTGATATAACAGTATTAGCAATACAGCACATTCAGGCACCTACATTATTCCAGTTCACTTGCAAGAACCAAACTACATACAGAGCAGGTATATCGAGGCTTCTGGCCTTGTTTTCTCAGTTAACAATAATCACAGGTTAAATTTAAGTCTTTAACACAGCCAAGTAAAACATACAGTGGATCCATCGGTATCGTATGTCCCATTATTTCATAAATATTTTGCAAGGGGAAAAATCATATCTCACTGGTAGAGCACCTGATTTGCATACAAAAGAGCCCAGGATCATTCCCTAATGTCTCCAGGTAGGGCTGAGAAAGACGCTATGTAGACCCATTGTTGGAGTGGCCATTGAGCAGCTTCCTATGTTCCTATGGGATTATTCCTCAAAAGCACTTACGTTTCTGGCCAGCTCTCTGGTTCTACATTTTTAGTAGAAACCATTAAATTATGGATTAATTGAACGGCCCATTTAATCGTTCATCGCTGCATATCAAGCAAGAGTTATTTAATAATAATAATAATAATAATAATAATAATAATAATAATAATAGTAATAATAATATTTATTTCTTACCCGCCTCTCCTTTTGAATCGAAGCAGGGAACAACATCAGAACAGGAATCAATACATCTTAAAAATTCTTGATTTTACATTGATCTGGATAGGCCTGCCGGAAAAGGCTAGTCTTTAAAGCTGCCTTAAAATCACACAGAGTTAATTTTACGGGGGAAAAATTTTAGTGGATAAAATTGGGCGCTTTCACTGACCTGAATTTCTTGGAGGAAGGTTTGGGTAGAAATGCAGTGAATAAATGAACAAAGTCTGCATATTAAAGACTCAAATCCATTTGCTTTTTTTTTAAAAAAAAGAATGGAAAAGATATGCGGTGATAATATAACCGGCATTCTTTTTTGGAGACAAAATAACCACCATAATAGTATTGCTTTTAAAAAACGCTGCCTTATTTTTGCACTTTAGAGAGCAGTTTTATGGTTCGTGGGAGATGGTCCACTGCTCTTTTAATGGTTGCTTTGGAGACTTCCAGTTACAAGCTACACATGACTTTGCAGTGGTGTTTATACAGGAATCCAAGATCATTAGGCTCAAAAAGATCATTAGGTTCAAAACGTTGAAGTAACCAGCATCCATGGTGGGGCTTACTAAATGTGAGTTCCTAAACGACGCGTTGGCTTTGCTGGCGTTTTCATCTGTGGCTCTTCCTTTTCAGGAACAACAGCGTCATCCTGGCTGATGAGATGGGTTTGGGGAAGACCATACAGACCATCTCCTTCCTGTCCTGCCTTTTCCATCAGCACCAGCTGTACGGCCCCTTCGTGATAGTGGTGCCCTTGTCGACGCTGACCTCCTGGCAGAGGGAATTTGAGATCTGGGCCCCGGAGATAAACGTTGTAGTTTACATAGGAGATCAGATGAGCAGAAACGCTGTGCGTAAGCTAGAGCCGAAGAAGCGGGGTAACGGAAACATGCAAAATGGCGGCCGATTTGGGTGGGTTTTTACAGTTGGCTCCTGGGGTGCATGGCGTGTGTTCCAAAGTGTTCCAAATTCCACAAGGGTTTGGGCTGTCGGTGCATTTAACTGTATTTAACACAGGGCGCAGAGTTAAACTATGGAATTCGCTGCTACAAGATGTTGTGAGGGCCACCCATTTGGATGGCTTTCAAGGGGGTTGGATAAATTCCTGGTGGAGAAGGCTATGCGTGGCTCCTTAGCGCTGACGGCTGTGTGCTACCTCCAGTAACTATATAAAGCTGTTGCTAGGGAACTTAGGCAGGAGAGTGCTGTTGCACCCATGTCCTGCTTGTGGGTCTCTGGTTGACAGCTGGTTGGCCACTGTGTGAACAGAACGCTGGACTAGATGGACCCTTGGTTTGATCCAGCAGGGCTCTTCTGACGTTCGTATGTTTACAAAAATGAAGACAGCAAAGCAAATTTGCAAGCCAGCCAGATAAAAATAATAAAACTTGGCCTCAAAACCAGAAGGCCGCTTTTACCAAAGGCAGGCTGAAAGAGAAAGGTCTTAAGGAGCCGTTGAAAAGATAATAGAGAGGGAGAAGAACTTTTATCCCGGGGAAGGGGGAGTTCCATAGATAAGGGGCCACAGCCAAGAATAGGTATGAGAGCATTTGAGATAAGTGATTGGAGACTTATTTTCATTTGCTAACTGGAATGTTGAATCACATGCAAAACCCATTTGTACTAGTTTTATTAGTCTTTTGTCATTGGGAGGGGTTAGGGGTTAGGTGGAGCATTGAATCCCCAGTACAAATCTTACTCAGACTTCAGAATGGGGTGTATAATATGGCCCCAGCAGTGCCCCGATTTTTTTTTTAAAAAATGATTGTGTGTGTGTGTTTTTTGGGGTGTTTTTTTTTTACAAAGTGGGGTTCCGTAACAGCTACGTAGTGCTAAAATGGGCAAGTTCAGTTTGTTTGCAACTAAATCTGTCCATTTTAGCATTCTGTAGCCACTACAGAGCACTGAAATTATGAAAAAAAATAAAAAAGAAAGCTAAGAAGCTTTTATTTCTGTGCAAAAGGGAGGAAAATATTTAGTAGGGAGGGCTGGCGACTGAAGATTAGGGCTATTGCTCCCTAATCCACCAGCAGCCGTCTTGAGGTAGCCACTTGCACGACAACATCAATCTAATTTTAAAAAATGGTTTGGATCCAGGACCTGCCTCCCACGAGATTTCAAATTTTGTGGATCCTTCCTTTCCCCCATACCAGAGATACAGTCGTGTGAAAAAGAAAGTACACCCTCTTGGAATTGTATGATTTTACATATCAGGACATAATAACAATCATCTGTTCCTTAGCAGGTCTAAAAATTAGGTAAATACAACCTCAGATGAACAACATCGCATGCCCTATTACACCGTGTCATGATTTATTTAACAGAAATAAAGCCAAAATGGAGAAGCCTTGTGTGAAAAAAAGTAAGTACACCTTATGATCCAATAGCTTGTAGAACCACCTTTAGCAGCGATAACTTGAAGTAATCGTTTTCTGTATGACTTTATCAGTCTCTCACATCATTGTGGAGGAATTTTGGCGCACTCTTCTTTACAATGTTGCTTCAGTTCATTGAGGTTTGAGGGCGTTTGTTTATGCACAGCTCTCTTGAGGTCCCGCCACAGCATTTCAATCGGTTTGAGGTCTGGACTTCGACTGGGCCATTGCAACACCTTGATACTTTTCTTTTTCAGCCATTCTGTTGTAGATTTGCTGGTGTGCTTGGGATCATTGTCCTGTTGCATGACCCAATTTCGGCCAAGCTTTAGCTGTCAGACAGATGGCCTCACGTTTGACTCTAGAATACTTTGGTATACAGAAGAGTTCATGGTGGACTCAATGACTGCAAGGTTCCCAGGTCCTGTGGCTGCAAAACAAGCCCAAATCATCATCCCTCCACCACCGTGCTTGACAGTTGGTATGAGGTGTTTGTGCTGATATGCTGAGTTTGGTTTTCGCCAAACGTGGCGCTGTGCATTATGGCCAAACATCTCCACTTTGGTCTCGTCTGTCCAAAGGACATTGTTCCAGAAGTCTTTATACAATTTTTGTGAACCGCCCAGAGAGCTTCGGCTATTGGGCGGTATAAAAATGTAATAAATAAATAAATAAATAAGTCTTGTGGTATGCTCAGATGCAACTTTGCAAACCTAAGCTGTGCTGCCACGTTCTTTTTAGAGAGAAGAGGCTTTCTCCTGGCAATCCTTCCAAACAAACCATACTTCTTCAGTCTTTTTCTAATTGTACTGTCATGAACTTTAACATTTAACATGCTCACTGAGGCCTGTAGAGTCTGAGATGTAACTCTTGGGGTTTTTTTTAGGGTGACCCTATGAAAAGTTGGACAGGGCTCCTGTATCTTTAACAGTTGCATAGAAAAGGGAATTTCAGCAGGTGTCATTTGTATATATGGAGAACCTGGGGAAATTTCCTCTTCATCACCACAGTTAAAGCTGCAGGAGCTATAATAGAGTGACCAGATTCAAAAGAGGGCAGGGCACCTGCAGCTTTAACTGTTGTGATGAAGAGGAAATTTCCCCAGATTCCCCATATATACAAATGACATCTGCTGAAATTTCCTCTTCAGCACCACAGTTAAAGAAACAGGAGCCCTGTCCTCCTTTTCATATGGTCACCCTAGTTTTTTGCAATTTCTCTGAGCATTGCACGGTCTGACCTTGGGGTGATTTTGCTGGGACGTCCTCTCCTGGGAAGACTGGCAACTGTCTTGAATGTTTTCCACTTTTGAATCACCTTTCTCACTGTAGAATGATGGACTTTAAATTGTTTGGAAATGGCCTTATAACCCTTCCCAGATTGATGGGCAGCAGCAATTGCTTCTCTAAGATCATTGCTGATGTCTTTCCTCTTTGGCATTGTGTTAACACACACCTGGATGCTCCAGACCAGCAAACTGAAAAAACTTTGGCTTTTAGAGAGGTGGTCATACTTGCTGATGATCAGTTAATCACAGGCATTTGATTAGCAGCACCTGTCTGCTACTTAGCATCGTAATTCCTATGGAAGCAGTAAGGGTGTACTTACTTTTTCACACATGGCTTCTCCATTTTGGCTTTATTTCTGTTAAATAAATCATGACACGGTGTAATATGTCATGTGTTGTTGTTCATCTGAGGTTGTATTTACCTAATTTTTAGACCTGCTAAGGAACAGATGATTGTTATTATGTCCTGATATGTAAAATCATACAATTCCAAGAGGGTGTACTTTCTTTTTCACACGACTATAGATAGATAGATAGATAGATAGATAGATCTTTTATTGTTTCTACCAGTGGTTACAATAACCATAGTAGAAACATACATAGATAAAAATCAGGTAATTTTTAACATTCTGCAAAGTCAGAAAATTTACTCGATGTGTTTGGACTGCAAGAGCAAAGTTGGCCGGTGCCAATAGGAATGTCTTGCTATCGCATGCAAACAAAAAATATTCTTTCTGCATTGGGCCAGCTGGAATGTTTCTCAAGAAAACTAAATATTTAGGATGAATTTGGAAAAAGATAGGGTAGTAGAACTAGAGCTTGCCCCATTCAACAAGGTCCTGGTCCTCCGTGTAGCAATTCCAGGGGGCTGGAGGGGCTGCCGTGGGGAGGAGGAGGCGGGGAAGTCCCATTGATCCAGCTTAAATCTGGAACCAACCCATTGATTAAAATGGAATAGACAGTAGGTGCTTTATTATTATTATTATTTTAAAACTCACAGGCCGTGTTCCTGCCGAGGCAGCTTACAGCCTACAACAGTCCCAAATAGTACATCAGTTCATGTAGATGAGACTTCCCCAACCTAATGTATTGGAATACAACTCCCATCATCCCCAGCCAGAATGGAGAAGGTTGCCAGGTGGTGGTGGCTCATAGGGACGCTCTTTGCCAAGAGGAGGTGAATGACAGAATTGAATTCTTGCGTCTCTTGTGCACCATTGGGGAAATCTGACGTGTGAATTCCGGTCCCTTCCTCAGATCCGGGAGTACGAGTGGATCCATGCGCAGACCAAACGGCTGAAGTTCAATGTGCTCATCACCACCTATGAGATTCTGCTGAAAGACAAGGTGTGTGGTGGGCCGGGGCTGGCGTGCACCTTTCTCAATGGAAACGGGCACGCCTTCACAAACCTTTAGCGATGAGAGACTGTCGTTCTGTTTACTGCCTGTTTACTGTTTCCATGTGCAAAAAAATGCCAGAGTCTGGTGTTGCATCTTCGGCTGAGAAACGGGCTGTGTTCACACTGAGACATTCGCTGCTAGAATGAACCTCTCAGAGTCAGCCGTGGGCTGCTGGATTATCTGGGGCTCGTTGGCTAGTTCGCTTCAACGATCGAGGAGCAGGGCTTATTTATCTACATTGCGGCTGAAGAACCTCTTTCATCCTGAAGGCCAAATTCAGTTCGGGAGATGTTCGTGGAGTGGGAGGGGCAGCGGTTTTCACAGCGTGTTGTGGGGGATGCGTTGGGGGGGGTTCTTGGAGGCTTATTAAGACTTGTCCAGTGAGAAGATTAGGAATAGTGGACAAGATGCCTTAAAAAGTGCCTTGGAGAGCTCCTTTAGAGTTCTGACTGAAACCTGGAGCAGATTCACTGCCCCTCTGAAGGAACATTCCTGTATTGAGAAGGGGGTTGGACTCGATGGCCTTGTAGGCCCCTTCCAACTCTGCTATTCTATGATTCTATGAACAGGTGAGCAGGTGGAAGACCTCTGCTTGAGGTCTTCCCCCTGGAGGAGCACTGCCATGAACTAACCATGTACCCTAGAACGTTTCCCAGAACCCTTTGTCACACAATGAGGTTTTGCGGTAGGCATCCAGGGCTTTCTTGGCAGGTACAGAAAAGAGATTCTACGGCATTGCTGAGGGGTGTTTTTTTTTAATTTTTGCTCTAGACTGTTCTGGGGAGCATTAACTGGGCCTTCCTGGGTGTGGACGAAGCCCATCGCTTGAAGAACGACGACTCCTTGCTGTACAAGACGCTGATCGACTTCAAGTCCAACCACCGGCTGCTCATCACTGGGACGCCCCTTCAGAATTCCCTCAAGGAGCTCTGGTCTCTGCTGCAATTTATCATGCCGGAGAAGTAAGACTCCTTACTGTGTACAGAAACAGGCACGTGGCCGTAGAAGAGGGGTGGGCAGCTTGCGGCCTTCCAGGTGGTTTGCCTACAACTCCTGTCAGCCCTAGCAAGCATGACCAATGGTGAAGAACCATGGGAGTTGCAGGCCCAAATGCCTGGAGGGCCACAGGTTGCACACTCCTACCATAGAACAAGCAGGACATGGTGCAACAGCACCCTCCCACCCATGTTCCCCAGCAACTGGTGCACACAGGGTTATTGCCTTGAATACTGGAGATGTCCTTCCTTGTCCATCTTGAAATCACCCTTCACTCTTGCCTAGAGTTAGCTACAGGAAACAACTGTTTTCCAAATCTGCAAAATACTAGTCCGGTATTTTGATATTTTGGGAGAGAGGGGAGGTTCGGGGTTCTGTCAACTCATCTCCCTGCCCCAAACCATTTATGTCCTGTTCTCAACCTTCAGGTTTGAATCCTGGGAAGATTTTGAAGACGACCACGGGAAAGGACGAGAGAACGGGTACCAGAGCCTCCACAAAGTCCTGGAGCCCTTCCTCCTGCGCAGGGTGAAGAAAGACGTGGAGAAGTCCCTTCCTGCCAAAGTGGAACAGATCCTCCGAGTGGAGATGTCCGCCCTGCAGAAGCAGTATTATAAGTAGGTGCCCCGGTTGGGGTGAGGAGTCAGTCATTACTCTAAAGAGCTTGTCAGTGTACCTGGGGAAACAAGTGAAAGACCATCAGCATAAAGAATAATTTTAAATTCTAAGTCAGCATGCGCAAACCCGTGAATACTACTACTCTGTCTAATTGCGCAAGCCAGGGGTTCCAAGCCTAGGTCAAATATCAACGGGGAAAGTGGACATCCTTGCCTAGTACCTCACCCGAACGTGAAAAAACTCGACAACTAACCATTGGTCCTAACTCTTGCTCTTAGAGTTGAATATAAAATTCTAACCCACTTCAGAAATCCCATTGGAAAACCAAAATTACTCAAGTGTAGCAAGCATAAACTTCCAATGAATTTTGTCGAAGCGTCCAAAGAGACAATGGCCGCCTGGTCCGTTCTTTCTCTATTTAGAGCTATCAAATCCACAACTAATCTCGGTGAATTAGATACTGGCATTCCTGGGCCTGAATTCCTCCTCCCCAGAAGAGGCTGCTTGCTGTATCACTTGCATGTTTTCATTGCTATGGCCTGGGCTTCAACCAGGGGAGGCCAGGAAATCCTTCCCTGCTTCAACATACCCTTTGCAACACTCAGTCCCTCCCAGTGCAGGGGTATAGCTGCATTACCCCTCTCCCCGCTCAAGAGGTTTCCTGTTGCAGCTCTGCATGAATTTACTGCTCTGAGCTAGTCTCTCTTCCAATCCAGAGGCATGTCCAGGTCAGTGACTCAAGTAAGAAGAAACCCAGGGGGCAGGGCCCTCTGAAGGTGGTAGACTTTACTCCTTGCATCTTCTAAGCTATAAGTGAAGACCCTTTTGGGCCCCAAGGATGTGCGCACAGCCCCACAGCCTAGTCAGTCAGTCGCTCATTGATGGAATTGGATTTCCCCCCCAATTTTCCAGATTTGCGCAAATTCACACCTGCAAAAATGCGCAGCCTCCCACAAAATGCGCAAATCACCCCCAAACGTTCATTTTTATGCTTTTCACCTGTTTTTTAATTTTTTTTATTTTACATATTTTTCTACGACCTAATTTGCCTTAAATCCTGGAATTAGGGAAAAAAAACTTGTCTGAAAGTCCACAAAATCCATGTGACTTTGGAAAAGCCCGTCCGCTGCAAAATCCGCAGGTTGGACTCATAAAAATCCAAACTCATTCGAATCTGTTGCGGATTTCTCCAAAACCCGACCTCCAACGCCAGGGTGAAGGTCAGTAGAAAGCCAGAATATGGGACAATAAAGGGCTTTCTTATTGCTCCGTGTTCAACTTTCGCAAACCTGCTGATGTTTCTCTTGCAGGGTTGTGATCATTTCTCCAGCCCTGCCCAGTGCCCCCTGCTGGCCTTAATGGAGCAAGATAGCGGATTGAAATGGATCTTGTTTTCCTTTCTGCATTGCCCTGCAGGTGGGTGTTAACGAGGAACTACAAAGCACTTTCGAAGGGGACCCGTGGGAGCACGTCTGGTTTCCTGAACATTGTGATGGAGCTGAAGAAGTGTTGCAACCACTGCTATCTCATCAAGTCGCCCGAGGAAAATGAGAGAGAGAACACCCAGGAGCTGCTCTTGGTGGGTAGCTTGCGGGGGGGCGCCTCCGGGGGCCCGGGGCAGGGGGATCAGAGAGGGGGAGACATTTGTCCAGGCGTGGATTTGAATGGTTGCCAAGTAGTTCTGCGGTTGCACTGTGTTGAACGTGTACAGCAGAGGTGGCCCAAATTCCCAAAGCGGAGGACTGGGCATGTTTAGAACTGGGCATGTTTAGCCTGGAGAAGAGAAGATTGAGGGGAGACATGAGAGCACTCTTCAAATACTAAAAAGGTTGTTCCACAGAGGAGGGCCAGGATCTCTTCTCGATCCTCCCAGAGTGCAGGACACGGAATAACGGGCTCAAGTTACAGGAAGCCAGATTCCAGCTGGACATCAGGAAAAACGTCCTGACTGTTAGAGCAGTACGACAATGGAATCAGTTACCTAGGGAGGTTGTGGCCTCTCCCACACTAGAGGCCTTCAAGAGGCAGCTGGACAATCATCTGTCAGGGATGCTTTAGGGTGGATTCCTGCATTGAGCAGGGGGTTGGACTTGATGGCCTTGTAGGCCCCTTCCAACTCTGCTGTTCTATGATTAGGTTGTTAGGTGGAATTGTTTTATTTATACTTTTATTAAACACAGTACGTTCTATGATTCTATGATTCCACTGGATAGGCCTGCCATATCAGAACAGTCTTTATAGCTTTCTTAAATGGTAAAAGACTGTTAAGTGGACGGATCTCCTCCGGCAGGCCATTCCACAGTCTGGGAGCAGCAGAACAGAAGGTTCTCTGGGAAATACCTGTCAGCCTAGTTGTGGCTGACCGAAGTAAACCCTTCCCATGGAATTTGAAGACCTTATCAGTAAGGATAAAAGAAATTTTCTATAAATTGGTATGGCGGTGGTACCTAACACCAGTTAAATTAAATCAAATCAAGAAGAAATATTCAATATTATGTTGGAGAGGATGTCAGGAGGTGGGAACTTACGTTCATATGTGGTGGGCATGTAAACGTGTACGAAAATTCTGGCAATCAGTGTATAAAGAGATAAAAGAGATAACTGGAATAAGTTTAGAGTTATCCCCAAGCGTAGGACTGTTGTCCATATATGAAGGATTTGATTACGAACGTATTAGCAGCAGCAAGATTAATAATAGCTAGGAAATGGAAGATACAAAGTGAATATCGGATTGAGGAATGGTATAAAGCAGTATGGGATATAGCTATCAATGATAAATTAACATGTAATATTAAAATAGAAAAAGGAAGGTGCAATTATAATGAATTTGAGATGATATGGAAACTTTTTTTTGGAATTTGTTTTGTTAAGAGGGAAAGGATGTATACCTGTACAATAAATATTTCAATATTGGGGAAAGGGATGAAGGTGTAGCTGGTCCCAGGGATGGGGGCATTGTTATTTTATCTTAATGTAATGTAACTAATCAAATAATAATAATAAAAAATGAAGTAAACCCTTCCCAGAGGACCTAAGTGTGTGGGGCAGATTGTATGGGAGAAGGTGATCCCGCAGGTAGCCTGGATCCAAACCATGTAGGGCTTTAAAGGTGATAACCAACACTTTATACTTCACCCAGAAACTAATTGGCAGCCAGTGAAGAGACTTTAAAACTGGTGAAATGTGGTCACCCCTAGATGTGTCCACCAACCCAAAATGTTGGGGATCCCTGCATAATTACTCATTTCGATGGCTACACTGTACTCCTTTCGTCGCCAGCTGTTTTCTCTCAGTATTTTAACACTTAATTTTAACTTAAATTTAAATTTTACTGTTCTAACTCTGTATTTTAATTTTATATCAATTTTGCTGCGTGGTTTTTATCCTGGTTGTGCTTTTTATACTGTATTTTGTATTTGTGCTTTTAACTTGTTGGTTGTTTTATGATGGTTTTAATTTTTGTGAACCGCCCAGAGAGCTTCGGCTATTGGGCGGTATAAAAATGTAAGAAATAAATAAATAAATAAATAAACAGTTGGCAGCTCTAGTTTTTGTGACGCTGAGTTCATGAACCCCACAGAGCTGGCTGGGGGATTAAAGCGTGGCACTTTTCTTGAGAAAAGCTGGTGTGAAGGAGAGGAACAGATGATGATGACACCTTTGTATAATGCTTTCAGGTGTTCAAAGTGCATCACGTTGGCTGGGTTCACACAACACGTTAACGGAAACTCAGCGGTTGAGTGTAGGTTACTTTAAACTGTGGGTTGTTTGTTGAACCGTGAGTTCGTGTGTTGTCCGAACCCAGGATAGTTTCCGCAGGATGGCTTGCTAACCATGCGGTGTGGCTTATTTTTCTCAAGCAAGCTACCTTGAGAACCAATGGTTTATAGTTGGGCTGTTCAGGGTAGGTAACAAGCCACCCTGCAGAAAATGTCCTGGGTTTGGACAATGTGCTAACCCGTGATTCAACAAACAACCCACGGGTGTCTGAACCCAGCCACAATCTCGTTATAAACACAGAACCCTGTAATGTCAGTTGGTATTATTCCTCATTTTGCAGACAGGGGAGACCGAGGCTGAGAGTGTCTTGCCTAGCAGGTCACGGCAGAGGCGAGATTCGAATGGAGGACTTCCCGGCTCGCTGCTCAGTCTCTCAGCCGCTGTGCTACATCAGGGCTATAGAAGCGCCCTGTGGGAATGACCGTTGTTTTTCCTTCAGTCTTTAATCAGGAGCAGCGGGAAGCTCATCCTCTTGGACAAACTGCTGACCAGGCTGCGTGAAAGGGGAAACCGAGTTCTCATTTTCTCCCAGATGGTGAGGATGCTGGACATCTTGGCAGAGTATTTGACCATCAAGCACTACCCTTTCCAGGTGAGGATGGGTAAGGCGGACGGAGCCGTCAGCTTGGATAAAAGTCACATCCCCGGGGGCTTTCAAGCCATGGAAGCTCAGAGTGGGGTCTTGGGGGTCATGGGGCTGAGTCTGAACAGGGTCTGGATGAGCAGTTGTCTAGCAAATGTGGCGCGCATCCTCTTGAACAAGAAAAAGGACAGTTCAAAAGGGAGAAGCCCCAGTGAGGAGATATTTGTTCGGTGACTCGTATGCTACGCAGTTACAGATGTCAGAGGTGGAGAGGGGTTTATCAAATGCTAGGAGGCCGCTTTGAATAGTGAGGTTTCCATAAGAGGCCAACCCTTCCAACGGGAGCTACGGTGAGGGGAGAGAATAGGCAGGCAGGCACCCTCCTTTTGTACCTGGGGGCCGACTGAATGTCATCTTTGCCCCGGAGTGGCTCCGAATCTGCGCTGCGTCGGTTATATGACGCAGCCGCCGATTCGGAGCCATCTCGCGGCAAAGAGCCGAAGACCCGCAGCAGAAAAGTCAGGGACTAGCCCCGACTTTTCCTGGCCAAGCGAGGTCAGCAGGCACTCTTCCCCGTCCGTCCTCACTTGGGCCCTGCGCTGGGTGGCGTTCCCGGGTGGAAGGCGACCTCTCCTTGGTCTCTGGAAATTGCGGAAGGGGGCAGTCCCGGTGAGCCTCATGGCCGCCAAAAAGCCCATGCTGCCTCCTTTTGTGTAAATAACTTGTCGCCACCCTGCAGCGCTGTGAAGGCAGCCCCCTGGACTCCATCGCCCTGTTTGCTGCCTATGCAAGCCCTGCTCGCAATATCCCCCGGGTGTGCAGGCTCTTCTAAAGCACTTCCTGGGTTGAGCAAGAAGACCTGCGTAGGGTTTCTTACACTCAGCTGAATGCAGTCAAGGCTCTTGGTAGAATTAGGAGGCCTGATGGTTTCCAATTATGTGGAGCGGAGTAAGAACCCTATGGCATAGGGCATTTGCAGACCTTCCTGCTCAACTCAGGAAGGTCTTTAGGAGAGCCTTGTCAGGGGAGGTTGGGAGGTTGCTGGTGGGCGTGCCTCCCCTCCCATCTCCCTCCCTCCCTCCCTCCCTCGTTTTAGCTCTGCATAGGGATTTTGTCCATGTAGGCCTTATCAAGGAAAGCACCTCCTCTCCTGGTGTGCCCAGTTAACTCTAAAGGGAAGGGACTTCCTTCCCTTCTAGAGGTACAGCACAGAATTCCTGGAAGTTCTTTTATGGCTGCAGTTCAACACATTGGCTGGGTTCAGACAACATGATAACTCACACTCAAGGGTCCAATGTGAGCTGTTGAAATGTGGATTGTTGTTGAAACATGGGTTATCGTGTTGTCTGAACCCAGTCGCCCTAACAACCCTTGGTGTGTCGTTGGTTTGTTAGCATGGCTGGGTTCAGGCAACACTGATGATGCTCTTAAACATTGCATTATCTCCATTTTTTAAAAGCAAGATTACCAGGAGAAAGTGTGGGAGACATCCTGGAGGTTGATGGCGTCATGTAAAGGACCCATGAACTTCTGTGAGTGGCCAATCACGAGCATGCAATAATTCGCTCACGTAGAAGAGCTCCTGGAAGCTAAACATGTAGGAATGTGGTGATGCAATTACCCCTCAAATTTACCAGGGGTGTGTGTCATTGATTTGGGAGGAGGATGGGGTGAAATTTTTCAAATGCCCAGCCACTGAACTTGCATCTGTTGGGGATGCTTTAGGGTGGATTCCTGCATTGAGCAGGGGTTTGGACTCGATGGCCTTAGAGGCCCCTTCCAACTCTGCTATTCTATGATATGATTCTATGAACACATTAACCTACGTTACAACAACCTGTGGTTCAGCGGCAACCCACACTCGATCCCTCATCAGCTCCTGGGTGTGGGTTATTGTGTTGTCTGAGTCCAGTCGATCACACCTGCTAGTGGGAAAGCGGTTTGTGTGTGTTTCTGTGTGGGATGGAGGAGACTATGCATGCTGCAGCCTCTCTCTATGCCATAAGATTCTGCAGGAATATAGAGGACGTGGCACAGATTCCGGCTTCCTGAGAATCTGAGCATTCATTTTAAAATAAGCATGTTTCTAGACCTCATGGCTGCAAAAACATGCTTGAAAGTGTGTGGGCAGTGCTGAAATTTCGAGAGCTGGAAGTGGGGCAGGGAAGGGGGGGGGGGCTGAATAAGATGGGGTGAGGTGGAACTATATAATGCCCTACCCATGATTAGAAAACCAAAATAAAATGGCAGAGTAAGGGATACATACATGTATTATACATACGTTCGATTCTTTTTGCATAATTTTTATTTCAGACCGCCCTGGTTGAATTATTCGTTTGTATATTTATTTGCAACATTTCTATACCGCTCCATATCTGAACAGATTCCGGAGCTGTGAGTCAAAAAGATGAAATGATTAAAAGAAAGAAAGAAAAAGAATAAAACACCACTTTAAAATCATTCTTTTTGTAAACAAGAGTATTGATCTTGCAAAATAACCTTCCAAAAAGCACCTTGTGGCACATTTGGCGTTTGCTCATGTGAAACGGAGCAGCTCTTCTGTCAGCCCTTCTGTCAGCCCTGGATTAACCTTTAAGCAATATCAGCACGTGTTTAGGGCACCAAAGAGTAGCGGTATTGTAGCTGAAGCCATCTAATTTTAAGGAATTCCAGATTAAAAATCGTTTTCAACAAATTTTTGCATTTGCATTTTTACCCTTACAACAGTTTTTATTAAAAAGTGCATAAGACAGTGATGAAAATTTGTATTTTTTTTTTCCTGTTGCCCTAGTTATAAGTAAGTAATTGGCTTATACCGCTTGCTGCCATTTAGTGTTAAATAAATATTATTATTATTATTATTATTATTATTATTATTATTATTATTATTAATAATAATAATATAGCACCATCAATGTACATGGTGCTGTACAGAGTAAAACAGTAAATAGCAAGACCCTGCCGCATAGGCTTACATTCTAATAAAATCATAGTAAAACAATAAGGAGGGGAAGAGAATGCAAACAGGCACAGGGTAGGGTAAACAGGCACTGGGTAGGGTAAAACTAACAGTATAAGAGTCAGAACAAAATCAAGTTTTAAAAGCTTTAGGAAAAAGAAAAGTTTTTAGCTGAGCTTTAAAAGCTGTGCTTGAACTTGTAGTTCTCAAATGTTCTGGAAGAGCGTTCCAGGCGTACGGGGCAGCGAAAGAAAATGGATGAAGCCGAGCAAGGGAAGGAGAGACCCTTGGGCAGGCGAGAAACATGGCATCAGAGGAGCGAAGAGCACGAGCGGGGCGATAGTGTGAGATGAGAGAGGAGAGATAGGAAGGAGCTAGACAGTGAAAAGCTTTGTAGGTCAACAGGAGAAGGTCAACAGGATAAGCTTTGTAGGTCAACAGGATAATAAAAAGCAGCTTATATTTAATATAGTTGTGTGTTCTGGCGTGGGGGATGGCCTTGAAGGAAACAGAGTTTTTAATGTCTTATTTCACCGTAAGCCCTTATCGAGTCTTAATGTCTTGCCAGCTAAGCAATGGAAGGGCCAAGGGGGGCACCGTTATGGGGCTGTGTGGAGGGCATCAGCTGGCCATCCTCCGGCCCTGCCTTTTCTCTTACCTCTCGGGCATTTGGCTTGTTGAACGGGAAATGATATTTGCAGAGGGCCTATCGGTTTTCAGCAGGATTGACCTCAGTGTCCTACTTGTGGGTCCCCTGGTCGACAGCCGGTTGGGCCCCTGTGTGAACGGAATGCTGGACTAGACGGACCCTTGGTCTGATCCAGCAGGGCTCCTCTTAGGTTGTTACGTTCTTATATGCATCCTAAGGGTGGGACTGCCACGTTGCTGGTCCGTCTTACCTCATAGTCTCAATCAGCTGGCAATGGCCCACTTGGGTCTCGATGCATCAGACACCCCAACTGGAGATACTGGCTATTGGACCTGGGCCTTTTGTGCACAAGACATGTGCTCAGCCACCAGGCTGCCCTCCTCCCCTATGACCTCTGCCTCCCCCCCCCCCCGCTTTTTTATTTTGATAAGCTCTGTGTTCTCCTGACTCAGAGCCTGTAACAGGAGCTGCGTCGTCACCTGGTGCCTGCTGAGGCTGCCCAGCCTCGCATCCCCTGCGGCAACAAGGTTATTTTTAATCATGGTTATTTTTAAAGTGCTGCTTTGCTCCAAGCTAGAGGGAGCTGTGCCGGGGTGGGGTGGGGTGGGGTGGGGGTTTGACTTTCCGGATCAGCAGCAGCACCAACAGCCCCCCCGGGCGGTGGGAGCCGATGGTTCTGCAGGAATCCTCTTACCCCGCTGCGCTTCTTCGTTGCAGCGCCTGGACGGCTCCATCAAGGGCGAGATCCGGAAGCAGGCGCTGGATCACTTCAACGCCGAAGGCTCCGAGGTACGGCCGGGGGCCTTTGAGGGTGTGAAATGAGGGCGGCGGATGGTGAGGGAGGAAGGGGCGGGGCTTTGAGGGCAGGCTGTACCTGCCTGGCAGGTGAAGAGGGGAGCTTTGCAAGCATCTCGGAGAGCAACTTTAGAGTTCCAACTCTAGAATTGTCCCACAGAGGAGGGCCAGGATCTCTTCTCGATCCTCCCAGAGTGCAGGACACGGAATAATGGGCTCAAGTTACAGGAAGTCAGATTCCGGCTGGACATCAGGAAAAACTTCCTGACTGTTAGAGCAGTACGACAATGGAATCAGTTGCCTGGGGAGGTTGTGGGCTCTCCCACACTAGAGGCCTTCAAGAGGCAGCTGGACAACCATCTGTCAGGGATGCTTTAGGGTGGATTCCTGCATTGAGCAGGGGGTTGGACTCGATGGCCTTGGAGGCCCCTTCCAACTCTGCTATTCTATGATTCTATGACACCCGGAGCGGATTCACCGACCCGCTGACATCGGTGCCGCCCGCCTCCACTGTCTTGGGGTCTTGAAAGGTTTGGAGGCCTGCAAGAGAGAGCCAGGGCTGCAAAATGCTCCCTTCTAGCAGGACTTGGTCCCTGTCTCGCCACGTGACCAAGCTGAAGACTCCGGATCTTTTTCCGGGCTTTCGGCTGAGCAGGGTTCTCCCTGCCTGTATCCATTATCCAGGAAAGGGAAGGCAGAGAGAATGAAGACCCAGGGAGGGTGAATGAGATGGGGGGCCTCAGCAGGACCCTTAGGGTATTATCCGCCAGAAAAGACGTCTTGCAGCACAAGCCTGTTCGCGTTTACTCCAGAGGTAAGTCCTGCTGTGTTCAGTGGGACATAGTCTCAGGCATATGGGCCTTGGCGTGTAGCCTCAAGTCAATGGCCATGGCTAGACCAGGCCTATATCCCCAGGGTCATCCCTGTGCATCTAAATGACACACAGGGGATCCCCGGAGCAGGCAGGGACGACCCTTCCATTTGCCTGGGATAAACCTTAGGTCTAGCTAAGGCCAATGAATCATATGGGTTTTAGTCGATTCATCCATAAATTAAATTATTTATTATTATTATTTATTACATTTATATACCGCCCCATAGCGGAAGCTCTCTGAGCGGTTTACAAAGATTAAAAGACTGAACATTAAAAATCAACATACAAAATTTTAAACCAGAAAAACAGCTCACCTTTAAAACAATTTTTGAACTCTCAGCCAGACCAAAGCTAGTTCTGGAGTCAGTGAAAACTCAACATATGCGGTTAAATGCCTGAGAAAAGAGGAAAGTCTTGACCTGGCGCCAAAAAGATAACAATGTTGGTGCCATGCGAGCCTCATCGGGGAGATGGTTCCAGAATTGGGGGGCCACCACAGAGAAGGCCCTCCGTTGTTGCCATCCTCCGAGCTTCCCTTGGAGTAGGCACCTGGAGGAGGACCTTAGCTGTTGAGCGCAGTGTACGGGCAGGTACATATGGGAGGAGGCGTTCCTTCAAATAACCTGGCCCCAAACCATTTAGGGCTTTGAATGTTAATACCAGCACTTTGAATCGGGCCTGGACCTGGACCTGGACTGGCAGCCAATGAAGTTGTAATAGGACTGCCGTGATATGACATTGCATTGGCTTGTCTTACTGAGCTGTTGTCATACATTGGCCTGCCTTTTCTATTCCCAACGAGGAGGTTTGTGGCTTGGCAGCTGGGGGCACGAGCCGAAGGTCCGATCCTCACTTACCCGCCTGCTTTGCCCGGTTGAGGCGGGTACGTCTCATTTAACACGTCATCCTTTTGTCGTGCGCTCAGGACTTCTGCTTCCTGCTGTCCACGCGAGCTGGCGGATTGGGGATTAACTTGGCCTCCGCCGACACCGTAGTCATCTTCGACTCGGACTGGAACCCTCAGAACGACCTGCAGGCCCAGGCTCGCGCTCACCGGATCGGGCAGAAGAAGCAGGTCAGGAAAAGAGCTGGAGCCTTTGCCGGTCTCTTGTGCGTTGTGTCTGCAGCTGGGTGGCACCAGCCGTGCAGCTTCGGAGCAGCCCAAAGCTCCTGCAGACACCTCCCCTGTTGCTTTAACCTTCTTTCACTCTGGCTTAGTTACCTCTTGGTTCCAGGAGAAGGATTTGGAGCTGACACGAGGAGGAAAGCGATCGGGATAGGATTTGGGGACAGTGGAGGCTGGTGGCTCCCATGTCAATGGGCCAGTGAATCCTCTCTGGGTTTCAGAACTCTAAAGGACCTCTCCAATGCTGATAAGCTAAATTACAGAATCCTTCTTGCCTTAAGGACCGAACCTCTTGCAGCCCAATGGCTGAATTCCGTTTCAGAGGAGCTCTGAAGGGCCACATTCCGGGGGTTTGCAGGGCCAAAGCAGAAGGGGCGGAGTCCAAAACACCAGCCAATGGTAGCTGAAAGCGCTTACTGCCTGTCACAAAGCTTCAGGAGAGGCAGGTCAGCCTCTCAGAATGGGGGAAAAACTGGGTCAAAGTCGAGAAATCACCCAATGATCCGTGGTTGGAGAAAATGGGGGAGTGGCCAGGAAAAGGGGCGTGGCCAGCCAGGGAACCTCAGAGGGCTGGATTTTGACCCCCGTGTCTGCAGTTCTACATCCCTTAAGGTCTACAAGTCTCCATCCAGCCTCTGCAGAAAGGAAATTGCACGGGCAAATTGTGATTTCAGAAGCAATGGATATGTATATGCAGCTGGACAGCCACCTGTCAGGGAGGCTTTAAGGTGGATTCCTGCATTGAGCAGGGGGTTGGACTCGATGTCCTAATGGGCCCCTTCCAACTCTACAATTCCATGATTCTATAACACCACCTAAGAGCTCCATTGGCTTGGGGGCCGTAGCTTTGTGCCAGAGTGCAGGCCTAGAATGCAGGAGTCCCCAGGTTCGGTTCCTGACATCTCCAGGTAAAAAGTTCTCAGGTAAAGGGCTGGCCCTACCATTAGGCAGAGTGAGTCAGTCGCCTCAGGCGGCAGATGCTGGGAGTTAGCAGAAAGGTCTTGGAGGAGAGAACTGTGTGCCATGCATCCCCCAATGCTAGCCTGCTGCCCTTCAGGTGCGGTGGAGGACACTGTCCCATCCACAGCATTGAATTAAGATCCAACCGCCAGTCCAGTTGGCTTTTGTGCGTGGAATGGCAGAGGGCACGATCTTGTCCTTCGCCTCAGGTGGCAAAATATCGTGAGCTCAGGTAGCAAGGATGGGAAAGGAAGACCTGTTTCTTGGAAGGCCTTAGTGCGGTGGGTCAGATGGGATCCGTAATCTCATTATGTGTATAAGGCAACTCCAGACCTCCTCTTCTCCCTGCAGGTGAACATCTACCGCTTGGTTACCAAGGGGACGGTGGAAGAGGAGATTATTGAAAGAGCCAAGAAGAAGATGGTGCTAGATCATCTTGTGATCCAGCGCATGGACACCACAGGCCGGACTGTTCTGGACAACAACTCTTGCAGATCTAAGTAAGGGGGCTGAGGAGGGCAACTGTGGGGCCGAAGTTGGTCTGGGACTGCAGACCTAATGTCGCAGGGCTGCCTTTGATGTTACCCTTCTCCATCCGTGGAGGGTGGTACCCAGAGTGGGGTTCTCCTCCTGCTTGTTCCAGACGCAAAGCTGTGCAAATGTAATCAACCTGGGATGGAAAAATCTCTGTCCTCTTTGTCTTGAGCCTAAGAGCTCTCTTGCCTCTCTGCCCCGTATAGAAGACCGAGAAATAATGTCTGCTCCTTGACCTCAGGGTAAACATAGCTTTTAAACTACTGGAATAGATGTTTACTGGTGGATGCTGTTTGATTTATTGTTATTCATGTGTCTTTTTATTGGTTTGCTTTTGTGTTTTAATTTTAATCTTGTGTTTTATTATTCTTTGCTGCCTTGAGCGCTATTTGTAGTGGAAAGATGGGATATAAATTTAATAAACAAACATGCTTGCTATGCCCTCTTCCCGCTGAGGGATCCTGGGGACTGCCCCAGTCTCATCCTGCAAAGGAGCGAGTCTTTGAATTTAGCCATTTAAATGTGAACTTTCCGGCAGGGGCTTTGTGCCTCTCCTCTGGTGTCCAGGGGTAGAAGAGGAGAAGAGGAGGAGGGTGAAGAGAGTTTCCACATAGAAGAGGGTAAAGCCTTGTTCTCTGCTGCCCCAGAAGGCAGAACCTGGTCCAGTGGGCTGAAGTTCCAGGAGGGTAGAACATTATTTATTTATTTATTACATTTTTATACCGCCCAATAGCCGAAGCTCTCTGGGAGGTTCACAAAAATTAAAACCATAATAAAACAACCAACAGGTTAAAAGCACAATTACAAAATACAGTATAAAAAGCACAACCAGGATAAGAACCACGCAGCAAAATTGATATAAAATTAAAATGCAGAGTTAGAACAGTAAAATGTAAATTTAAGTTTAAATTGAGTGTTAAAATACTGAGAGAATAAAAAGGTTTTCAGCTGGCGACAAAAGGAGTACAGTGTAGACGCCAGGCGGACCTCTCTGGGGAGCTCATTCCACAGCCGAGAAGGCCCTCCTCCTAGTAGCCACCTGCCTCGCTTCCTTTGGCAGGGGCTCACGGAGAAGGGCCCTTGTAGATGATCTTAAGATCCAGGCAGGCACATATGGGAGGAGGCGTTCCTTCAAATAACCTGGCCCCAAACCGTTTAGGACTTTAAATGTCAATACCAGCACTTTGAATCGGGCCCGGACCTGGACTGGCAGCCAATGAAGTTGTAGAAGGACTGGCGTAATGTGATCTCGCCGACCAGTCCCTGTTAGTAAACGGGCTGCCCTGTTTTGTACCAGCTGAAGCTTCCGGACCGTTTTCAAAGGCAGCCCCACGTATAATGCATTGCAGTAATCCGTACGAGAGGTTATCAGAGCATGGATAACTGTAGCTAGGCTATCTAGGCCTAAATAAAAACTTAAGGACATCAGAAGAGCCCTGTTGGATCAGACCCAGGGTCCATCTAGTCCAGCAGCCTGTTGACACAGTGGCCAAACAGCCATCGGCCAGGGATGAACAAGTCAGGACATGGTGCAACAGCACCCTCCCCCCCATGTTCCCCAGCAACTGGTGAAAGGGCCGTGGCTCAGTGGCAGAGCCCCCGGCTTAGCATGCGAAAGGTCCCAGGTTCGATTCCCGACATCTCCAAGTAGGGGTAGGAAAAATGCCTCCCTGGAGAATCTCTGCCAACCGTTGTTATTATTATTATTATTATTTATTTATATAGCACCATCAATGTACATGGTGATGCAGGGTTAGAAGGACCAAGGAACTGGCTCAGCGTACGGCAGCCTCTTATGAACAGAAAACTTTGGCTAAAACAAGTGCAAGGAAACTGGAGAGTCCTTGGAAGCGGCAGTGCCCAGCTGCCATTTTCAGGATCTATTTCAGAGGGGCCGTAGCGCAGTGGTAGAGCGCTTGCTGGGCAGGCCGAAGGTCCCAGTTTCAATCCCTGGCAACTCCAGGTGGGGCTGGGGACACTCCTGCCTGAAACCTTGGCGAATTGCTGCCAGTCGGTGTCGACAATACTGAGCTAGATGGACCAAGGTTCTGGCTCAGTATCGGGCAGCGTCCTGTGTCCTAGATTCAGGTGAACTTTAGGAGAAACTTCTTGACGATAGGAAAAGTTTGGCAGTGGAACCACTGGCCTGGAATGGTGGTGGGCTCTCCCTCGCTGGAGGGCTTCAAGCACCTTTTGGGGAGCTGGTCTAGGTCTGGATGTCTTGCATCGCGAAGCGGGTTGGACTAGAGGTCCTACATAGCCATGTGTTTCCCATACCCCATAATACCCTTCACAATAATCTGCTTCATCTACTGGCAAACATCTGGGTGAAGCAATTCATGACCCATAATTAATGGAGGTGAGCTGATGTCTCCTAGCCCACTTCCGGCACGAAGGCATTGGCTTCACTTTCCAGTGGGCTGCCCAATCAGAAAGACCCCCTCCCCTCTTGATTCTATATTCAAGAGGCAGCTGGACAACCCTCTGTCAGGGATGCTTTAAGGTGGATTCCTGCACTGAGCAGGGGGTTGGACTCGATGGCCTTGTAGGCTCCTTCCAACTCTGCTATTCTATGATTCTCTCTGCTCCAGAAAAAACCCAGGGAGCAAGCAAGGGCTCTGTCTCTGTCTCGCCATCCTGAGAATCTGGATCCAGTCAAACACAGGAGCAAGACTCCTCTTGCTGTTACCACCCAGCTCTTGCGCTGCGGTAAATTCTTTCTAACCCAATTGTTCTATCTGAAATTATTTCCAGCTTTTGTCAATATGGAAAAGACTGTGTTTCTATCTACTTTTGTTTCCACCTACCAAGGGATGGGAATCTACCTTTCTTTCTTAGTTTTTTCTTCCCAACAAGGGTTCCAGGAGCAAATCGAAGCCATCTCAATACCTGCTAGAGATTAACTTTAATGTCTGCAGCATCCTCCCATTTTCCATCTTAAGACTGTAAGCAAACACAGGTTCCAAGGCTTGAACATCAGCCGCTACCAGCCACCATTATGTTTTGGTTACTGTCTTGCATGATGAAGAGTTCTGTAGAGCTCAAAAGCTCGCACAGTTTTTGTGCCCTAAAGGTAGTTTTGCTGATCATGGATTTTTGCTGATCATGGATTTTTTGCATATTTTTTCTTTGGAATCCTTTTTTTTAACTGTTTCTTCCACTTCCTTATTGGCTGCCACTGTCTATGCTCCCTATTCCATCACTTGGGGGACAACAAAATGTTGAAGCGTGTCCCCATGGTGTGTGTGTGTGTGTGTGTGTTACCTGAACCTGTGACTGAGGAGGTAGGCAACATTGCAAAAGTGAAATCAGGTCCTGAGCATTAAAGACAGGGGTTCCTCATTTAACTCGGCTCTTTGTGTGCAAAGTTGATTTAGTTTGTTTTCGAACATCGAAAAAGTGAAGTCAGGTTTTGAACATTGCAAAAAGGAAATGCATTTACAAAAATACTTTCTCCGTGTGAACCAGGAAGCGCCCTCTCCAGAATATTCTTTCTGCCGTTTATGTCTGTCTGTCTTCCTATTCCTGCCACTCCATTCTAATCCCCCCTTCCACCGAGTTGTCCGTTTTGCCGCCCACTCAGACATTCTGTTGTGGAGACTGTTGCTGAGTTGTTCTGTGGCTGTTTGGTTTTGGTTGTGTTGGTCGTGTTGGTTGTGTTGGTCGTGTTGGTCGTGTTTGGTTGTGTTTGGTTGTGTTTGGTTGTGTTGCGCTCTTAGGGTTTCTCCCCAAAAGATCCTTTGTATAACTGCAAACCTCAAGTTACTCCGAGTCTTGGGATACCTCTCCCTTGTGAGAGGTATCCTGGGATACCTCTCGGGGTATCTGGTGTGCTTTTTAGATCCAGCTCTGCGCACACGGGAAGACTTGAACCGGTATTCGTCTGTCTGATAAGCGGTAGGCAGCGTTCCCTCCAGGAATAACTAAGCAGGGGACAGGATGGGAGAAGACAGGAAGGGAGGAATAACTCAGTCGACCCTTTTCAGAGAAATTGGACTCCGTTGATTCAGTTTTGAACTGGGTACATCCCAAGAAGCTTTGGTACCAACGGATATTTCAACAATTTGACATAATGACATTGACCTAATCAGTCATGCCACTGGTTGACCACTGTGTGTAAAGAGAACTGGACCAGATGGACCCTTGGTCTGACCCAGCAGGGCTCTTCTGATGTCTTCTATTTTTATTTAAGTTGGCAGTTTTGTGCAAAATGTGATCATACTAAATAAAAAGGTCAAATATGTTTAAGAAGCCAAACTCCCAAATTCCAGTGACGCTGGAGCAGAGCTCCAAAATACCCAGTTCCACTGGAGCAGTCTGGAGCAGAAACTGGGTGGGCCTTCTTCCCACAGGAAGAATCAAAGCTGGTGAAGTTTGCCCAGTCCTGGGCACGGAGTAGTCTGGGTCCCTTGCCAATGTTCCTCTCTTTTTATGTTTCGCTGCAGCTCGAACCCTTTCAACAAAGAGGAGCTGACGGCCATCTTGAAGTTCGGTGCTGAAGATCTCTTCAAGGAGGCGGAAGGGGAGGAGTCTGAACCTCAGGTGAGCCGGCCCTAATGGCCTTCAGCTGACACACCTCTCTGGGTTCCCTCCTGTGTGGGCAATCGGCTGCTCCTTTAGTTGCTATTCTCTCTCTATGCAATCAACAAACCCCGTAATTCCCAGACTGGTGTCCCGTAAGGAACACGTTGCTTAAATCATGAATGAGGACTTGCATTCCCAAACGTGGCTGCCTCCCGTGGCCCTTCTTGAGTCCACTGCTCTTGGCATCCTGCTGAAATGGAACGGGAGCCATGGGGCAGTGAATCCGCTCCGGGTTTCAGTCAGAACTCCCAAGGTGTGCTTGGAGAGCTCCTTCAGTCCGAAACCGTTCTGAGTGGTTCTGACTGAAACCCGGAGCGGATTCAACGCCCTACTCACATCAGAGCCACCAGCCTCCCCTGGGTGGGCATTTCCCTTCCCTATACATCAGGGGTGCAGAACCTCATGCCCAACCTGGCCCTCGGTGGCTCCCCAAATGGCCATGCTCCCTTCCCTCTGGTCCAAACCCCTTTCCACCAGTTGTTTGTGGTTTCCCAGCTTTTCCCCAGTTTCCTCCCCTTCTGAAAAGTTAAAATTCTTCTCCTAAGGCTTTAGTTACCGGCAGTAAGAGCTTTAAGCTACATCTGCTGCTGCTTTTGTTGTTATTTATTTTATTATTATTATTATTATTATTATTATTAATAATAATAATAATAATAATAATAATAATAATAATAATAATAATCCCACCTTTAGCCTTAGGACCCACTGTAATAAAATGTACCCCCTGGGTGCTTCTCTGAAATTGAATTTGCCCCACGGGCTGAAAAACGTTCTACACCCACCCACCCCCCGCCTTGCAAAGTCTAAAAGTAAACTTAATCAGAGGGTTGAAAGGGACTCATACCTCTAGTTTTAATTCAAAGAGCAAAGCCAGAGCTGGGTGCTTCAGCTGCCAAACATTTGGGCGCTGTCTTGCACACCTCCCTCCTAGCTCTCTTTGCCGGCCTGGAGCTTCGCCTCCCTCCCGAATTGTTCCTTATTCAGGCTCCGATAACGGCACATGCTCCCCCCTCGTCCCGTTTTCGGCTGAGCTTCTCTCCCCTTTTCCCCGCTCCGTCAGGAAATGGACATCGAGGAGATCTTGCGCCTGGCCGAGACACGGGAGAACGAGGCCTCTTCGAGCGCAACGGACGAGCTTCTCTCTCAATTTAAGGTATGGGCAGCAGAGGGGAGGGAAACCCCATGGCGTGGGTCGACCAGGTCCAGGCGTACAGCTTTCCAACACTGTGATAACTACCAGTAGAGAAGGAGGGGTCGTCCAAGGCTGTTAGCTGTAAAAGCTAAACATGGATGCTTTGGGATATGCAGCTAGCTGCTGGAAGCGTAGGAAACTGACCCAGACTATCACTTCCTCTAGTTTGGCATTGTCTACATTTATGATCTCCAGCGTGGTACCTGTGGAAACCATCATCATCATCATCATCGTCTTAATTTCTTACCCACCTCTCCATTTTGATCGAGGCGGGGAACAACAGTGAATAAAAAATACATAAAACTGAATTAAGAACATAATATACATTGTTAAAACATCCTAAAAACATCCTAAAAACATCCTAAAATTCTACAAGATAGGCCTGCCGGAAGAGGGCATACTCTTTGGCAGCCGCTGGGTTCTTTTCCCCTCCAGAATTTAAATTTTTCTACTAAACGTATCGTTTAATTTATGAAACAGGTTTAACTGGAAGGCAGGCGAGCTGCAAACCAAAGTGTCTTTATGCCACCATCTTTATTTCCAAGGATGCATCTGGGCCCCACAGGGGGTAAGAAAATAAAAATGGCGAGACGCTGCAGCCCAGCACTTTGTTTTGACATGTGCCGAGCACACCTGGAAGGTGTGTCATGGGGTGGGGGTGGGATGGATAGGCAGGTTGGCAGTGAGTGATGGGAGGGGGTTTGACAGTGCTGCTGCATGTGTGTTTTGCCTTGGGGTAGAGGAAGGGTAACAATGCTTTGGTAACGATGAGGAGTCTGGCACCTTGGAAGACTAACCGTGTTTTATTACTAAGGCATAAGCTTTCGTGGGCTAAACCCACTTCGTGAGGTGCAAGCAACAGTTAGAAACAAGATGGGAAAGTCAGTTACCGGCAGGTAGAAAACAAACGTTCCATTACAGTTGAAAGATAATTCTAGAATATTAAGGGAAGTGAACTGCAACATGTGACGTAGAACTCTACACACTGACCCTGTTTGGACAACATGCTAAGCCACGGTTAGGCTCCTTACCCTTTTGCAGTAAATAGTTAGTGAGCACGGATAAACCATGGTTATGCAGCCACCATAGTTAGGAATGGTTCACACAAACATGCTAAGCCGTTACGTTTAATTCAAACTGCTTAACTACAGTGGCTTAGCGTGTCATCTGAACCATGTCATGGTTAATGACCAATCCCTTCGGACGATCTAAGCCAGGTCCCTGTCATGTCTAACCATACTGCCCCTGTTTTGGGAGAAGGTATTTCAGGTAATAAATCAGAATCAGATTCAGAGCTAGAAGACGCAGCGCCAGACACCAGCCAGCCTGTACCAATGGGGGAGGAAGCTCACACGGGCGATACCCCAGCTGGGAGTCAGCCCTCTCCAGAGCTCATCTCCTCAAGGCCAAATCCTACACACTCAGGGGGAAGTGAGTTTTCTTCTGGGGCGGGGGGGAGCGTCCCAAAAAACTAGCTGATGCTAGGGTCCACCGGAAGCTCAAACGCACGGCAGAAAAAGAAGGCGTGAGAAAGTCGGAGAGATTACGCAAGAACCTACCACCGCACCAGGCTCTCTGAAGTTACAGGCATTTTGAGAAATAGCTTTTTCTTCTTCTTGAACCGAGGGGGACATTTCCAAGAGGTTAGACTCTATTCAGGTAGAAGAGACGTTTATTGCTTAATAAAAGCTTTGTGGATAATTTAGCAAGCCTCGTCATTTGCCTCCAATCGAAAGTTCTACCGTTCTGGGAAACACCACAGTCCCAAGATGTTAAGCTTAACAATGAATGTCAACTCTTGAGGTCTTAGGCTGGATTCTGCCTCTACAGTTTCTCTGTTGAAAGGCAGCCGCTCTAAGGTCTGTTACTGAATGACTTGGAAGGTTGAAAGGGTGCCCCGCACGGTTTGCTGGTGTTAACACTCGGCCATCCTGAGGCCAAATAATTGGAGAATGCTGGGGCTTGAATGTGGAATTATTTATTTATTTATTTAGACAATTGTCTCCTGCCCTATATCACAAGGCTCTCAGGGTGGCGTACAGATAAAATCATACAACCGATATAAAACATTATTCAATAAAAAAACACCCTACGGTTTATAAAACAACATTAAGGATGTAAACTTCTACCAAGCACCAAAAAGCGGGGAAATTGGGAGTTAAGGCTCACCAGCCTTAACGCCACATCCTCCCTAAGGAGGCAGAAAGTACCAGTGAAATTCTCATTCTGCCAAAGCAGATAAACCATGAGGACAGGGTGGAGAATAGGATATGCAGAGGTGACTGTGGGGTTGTGGAAAACTGATGACGAACAACTTAGAGCCACCTACTTCTCTTTTTTTGTTTAGAGCAGCCCATCCCCAAACTGGTGCCCTCCAGGTTTCAAACAACTGCTGAAATTCCCTTTTCTATACAACTGTTAAAGATACAGGAGCCCTGTCCTCCTTTTCATAGGGTCAGCCTACCTAAAGGTTCAATCCCATTTATGTTTAGACAGAAAAAAGTCCTACCATATGAAAAGGAGGGTGACCCTATGAAAAGGAGGACAGGGATCCTGTATCTTTAACAGTTGTATAGAAAAAGGCATTTCAGCATGTGTCATCTGTATGCATGCAGCACCTGGTGAAATTTCCTCTTCATCACAACAGTGAAAGCTGCAGGAGCCCTGCCCTCTTTTAAATGTCACTCTAGTATAGCTCCTGCAGCTTTCACTGTTGTGATGTAGAGGGGATTTTACCAGGTTCTCCATATATACAAATGACACCTGCTGAAATTCCCTTTTCTATGCAACTGTTAAAGATACAGGAGCCCTGTCCTCTTTTCCATATGGCTAGGGTGACCATATGCAAAGAAGTACAGGACTTCTGTATCTTTAACAGTTGCATAGAAAAGGGAATTTCAGCAGGTGACATTGGTATGCATGCAGCACCTGGTGAAACTCTCTCTTCATCACAACAATTAAAGTCACAGGAGCCTTGCCTCTTTTGTATCTGGTCAAGAGGGCAGGGTTCCTGCAGCTTTAACTGTAATGTAATGTTTTTATATCATTCCTCTTGTATCTGGCTAAAACCCATGCTGGGTTGCCTTAGAAAACAATGTGCTCAGCCAGAGCTTCAGACCTCTCCCCATAATTCCTCAACTGCTCATCTGGCCTGCTGTCCGTCCCTGGCAGCTTGCAACACAAAGGGATCTATATAGCCAGGCTTCCAATTTTGAAAGGGAGAAAATGAAGATTTAAAACAAATTTTAAATCTGGGGCGAATCCAGGAAACAACTGGCTAGCTTTACCATATGCTCCAAATAAATTGGTGACAAGTATTAGTAAAGATTACGTTTTCAGGAATATAGAAGAATAAGTCTTGCTGAATAAGAATCAGTATGGCTTCTGCAAAGGACCCCTACAGTGAATGTCCTGCTTGCTTTGAATGCTGCTTAACAAGTCTGAGTTGTTGTAACCACTGGAACAACCTAAAAGTCCACTAGGTGGGCTTGCTGGTGGTTTTGGAGAAGACGCGCGCTTCCAGCTCCCGTTTCCCCTTCGGTTTCGGTGAACCCCTTTGTGCGGCACAGCGACGCAGCGAGAAGAATCGGTGCGCGGCATCTGAGACGCGCTGTGAAAACGGTGCTAAGGCATAAAGCGCCTGCTGTTTTTCCTCCCAGGTGGCGAACTTTACAACAGTGGAGGAGGAGGAAGCCGAGCCGGAGGAGAAATCTCAGAGAGATTGGGACGACATCATTCCTGAGGAACAGCGGAAGAAAGTGGAGGAAGAGGAGCGCCAGAAGGAGCTAGAGGAGATTTACATGCTGCCCAGGATTCGCAGCTCGGCTAAAAAGGTACAGCCCAGGCTGGTGTGTGTGTGTGTGTGTGTGTGTGTGTGTGCGCTCCAACTCGGCACCGATGCAGAAAGAACCCCATGAACATCTGCTTTAGTCAGCTGAGATCTCAGAAGCCAGAAAATTGCTCAATACAGTTTATTTACTGAAAGTATTTTTTTATCCTCAGCCAAAATCAGTAAAACAAAGCAATCTGTGTTCCCAGTCTAAAAACACATGGCACACAAGGAAAAAGGAATGGGGAGGGAAGAGGAAAAAAAAAAAAAGATGAACTGGCTCCGCTGCCACCTAATGCTCACTTCCAACTCCTTGGTTACCAAAGTCCTGTTAGAACCCTCCGAATCTCACTGGTCTAGGACAGTGGTGCAAAAAGTAACCTCAATAGGGCTATCCCCTTTTTTCTTGCTGTCTCTAGACTTGGGCAGCGCTAAACAGATCACCAAACAGAGACTACTGGATATAGACCGGCAGGAGCTCCGGGGAACTGCTTGGGGACTGTGTTCCCCCCAATCATTGGGTCTCCCAGTCCCTTCTTGCAAAGATGGAATGCCATACCTGGGTTGGTTAACCATTCCCAAATACAGGAAGGCGTTCACCCTAGCAAGATTTAATGTCCTCCCCTCCAAGTTGCTGGAGGGCAGATATAAGAAAGTTCCATCCAAAACCAGATACTGCCCATGTAATAACATCGAGGTGGAATCCATTCTACATGTGCTCTTCCATTGCAATTTTTACCAACAGGCAAGGAAAGACCTATTATGTCCTATTATGCAACGTTTCCCTGGACGCTCCCCCGAGTCACTCCTGATTAGTCTACTTCAGGGTCCCAGTAAATCTACCACTGAGCAGGTGGCCAAATTCCTCAATTTGGCCACTGTACTTAAATCCACAGATTAGCAATTTTATTATCTATACATCCCCCTTTTTTCCACTATGCTAGGCCCCAATAACCCAATTCTGTTCCCTTTTCAAAAACCATAGAATAACAATCTAGTATCTTTAGCGGTTTTGTAACACTCCTTCTTCTTTCCTTATCCCTACATTGTATTGTTTTATTTAATGGTGTATCTTCTTGTTTTATATTGCTCTGTTGACTGTAAATAAAGAAATGAAATGATTACCTCTTTCAGCAAGGCTGGTGAGATGGCCTTGCTTCCCACTTTCTTCTCCCTCAGTAGCTGCTGGTAGTGTCAATCGCAGGAGAAAGAGCTTTCATGGGGGTAGTTTGCAGTGGTCAGAGGGCCGGGGAAGAGATCCCAGGGCTCCTACTCAGCAGAAGTGAGGCAATCCTGGCGTTAATCCTAACTAGAACCCAGGACCCAATGCGCAAGGTGTAAGTCTGATTTGAACCATCTGGCAAAAGTGACCCACGGTACTATGAAATTCAACACATATGTAAGTGAAGAAGGACCAACGTAATCATATTTGGCTTCAGAAAAGGAAACATCCTTTTTTAAAAAAACACAACTACAGGGCTACTTAAAACAAAGTTGTAAGACAGAGCCAAGAATGTTATCCTTTCAAAATGCTTGTAAGTTGCTTAAAACCACAATATTAGAAGCTCGACTAGAATGGGTATTGTGGAAAGGTTGCATCAATGCCCAGGTGTTCAATAGGCGAAGAGAGCTCTAAAATGCAAGAAGGCTTCCTTCAAAGCGTGGGAGACCTGGTCAAATGAGGAGAACAAATTCTGTCAAAAGCAAAGTAAGCTGATGATCAAGGAAGGGGGAGGGAAAGATTTGAAGGGCATATTGCTAAAAACATTTAAGCACAACAGGAAAAAAAAACTTTAAATTCATCGGAGGCAGGAAACCGGCTGGACCATTAGATGTCACGGGTGTACTAAAGAGGAAATTCCAAAATCTGTATTAGGGTAGTGCTTTTTAGGCTGTCAAGGTTGTCAAAAATGTGTGAACTTTCGTGATTCCCGGATACCTTCATCAGGCAAGATGTTACAGGAGTGCAGAAAACAAAAGCCCTGTATTTGCATGGTTTGAGTCTAAACCATGCATAAAATGTGGGAGGGGAGGCTGCAGTGTGAACTGAGTTTCAGGAAGAACTGAGTCAAATGGCGGTGATAGATGAAGTTCTGTGGCTTATCAAGAAGCTTAAAATTAACAAATCTACCCTAGAGTTATGAAAGAGGTGCCAAATGGCTGGTTTTCTTTCTTTTCTTTTCTTTTTTAAAAAGTAACTCATCCCTAAAGAATTTGGGGAGATGACTGGATTACAAATAAATTGGTCAAAGTCAGAAACGATGCTGTTTAATTATAGCAAAGTGGAAGAGAAGGAATGGGGGGAAAGGAAAAATAAATAAATTAAAAGAAACAATTACATATTTAGGAATTAAGATTACAAAAAGTTGGGAAGACATGGAAGAGAAAAGTTGTAATAGTTTAAAGCAAGAAGTAAGAGGAAAGTTGGAATATAAAAAGATAAAATTATCATGGTTTGGGAGAATAGCGTTGATAAAGATGAGGATTTTACCAAAAATTAATTTTTTATTTAGAATGTTACCAATTAAGATATCGGAAAAGGAAAGAAAGAGCTGGCAAATTATGGTTAACAATTTTTGTAATGGAGATAGAAAAGCAAGAATTAATAAGAAAATATGGTACAAAATGCAGAGAACAGGGGGATTAGGGTTCCCAAACATTAAATTATATTATGTAGCAAATCAGTTGAGATATGTAATAGAGGGTATAACAGGAATAGGAGATTTAAATTGGTTAGGGGGAAAAATGGGGAAAGGGTTAGATTGGAAGTTAGAAAATATATTCTTTAAGGATCATAATTCAAAGTGGAGGAGGGGAATTGAGAACCCTTTTTTAAATAATGTGTTAGAAATTTGGCGAACATATAAAAGGAAATTGGTTCCAGTCATTTCCCCAATAACACCAGTGGTGGTAATGAGGGAGTTTCCTGAAAATTTAAAAGAGGGATTGGTAAAGAAATTAAAAGATGAGAAAGTACTTAAAATAAGAGATTGGATGGAGAAGATGGGGACTAAGGAAGAAATAAAAGAAAAATTAAAAGGGGGAAATATATCATGGTTCAATTGTATCCAAATGGAACAATGGACCCAAAAATGGCTAAAGGATAATAGAGATTGCAGAAAGAATACTAAATTTGAGGATTTGATTTTACAAAAAGAGAAAGAAAAAGAAGAAAATAAATCGATAAAAGGATTAATGAGTGAAATATATAAGATATTATTGGAAATGGAAACTCAAGAAGATTCTGTTAGGATGGTATGGGAAACAGATTTGAATGAGGATGGGGAGGATATGGAAACAAAGAGTGTTGAAAAATATGTCTGTAAGGATAAAAGAAAACTATTATAAGATAATTTGGAGGTGATATCTAACTCCAATAAAATTAAACTTAATAAATAAAGAGAACTCGTTACTTTGCTAGAGAGGATGTCAGGAGAAAGGAACGTATATACATATGTGGTGGAATTGTGAACATGTACAAAAATTATGGAAAATGGTGTATAGAGAAATATATGAAATAACTGGAATGGATTTAGAAGAAACACCAAGTGTAGCATTACTATCAATGTATGGAAATCTTAAATGTAATCAGATGGAAAAAGAATTAATAATGAACCTGTTAACAGCTGCAAGGTTAATGATATCCAGAAATTGGAAGGTTCAAGGAGATTATGATATAGAAGATTGGTGTAAAGAAATATGGGCTATTGCGATAAATGATAAATTAAAATGTAATATTAGATTTAGAAGGGCGATAATAAAAAACAATGATTTTGAAGAGATATGGAAATTGTTCCTAGAACATGTATTTTTAAAAGGGAGAGGAAGAACACCTCTAGAAGATTCAATGCAATTTTGGAAACTAGAATAAGATCCCGAGGGTGGGGGGCACTTATGAATGTGAGTTAGTTAAGAAGTAGAATGTATAGTTAAGAAATAAGAGGAATGTTGTGTTATGTATGTATATGATTTATTATGTGTTGCTGTTTAATAATAAAAATTATAAATAAAAATAAATAAAAAAGCAAAAAACTTCATCCCTAAAACCAGTCTGTAGACCGGAGCATTAGAAAGTAGCCAAATGATAAAACAAATTTTAAATCTGGGGCGAATCCAGGAAATGACTGGCTAGCTTTACCCTGTGCTCCAAATAAATTGGTGATAAGTATTAGTAAAGATTACGTTTTCAGGAATATAGAAGAATAAGTCTTGCTGAATAAGAATCAGTATGGCTTCTGCAAAGGACCCCTACAGTGAATGTCCTGCTTCATTAACCTTTTAGAGCAGCCTTCCTCAACCTGGGGCGCTCCAGATGTGTTGGACTGCATCTCCCAGAATGCCCCAGCCAGCTGGCTGGGGCATTCTGGGAGTTGTAGTCCAACACATCTGGAGCGCCCCAGGTTGAGGAAGGCTGTTTTAGAATATCAACAAATGTGAGGATTGTGGTGATTTAGTAGACCGGCCTCCCCCAACCTGGAGCCCTCTTGATATGATGGACTACATCTCCCATTACTCCTAGCCAGCATGGCCATTGGAGCGCAGAAGGGAAGTCTGTAGTAGATGCTGTTTATTTGGGCTTTCAAAAGCTTTTGATAAAACCTCCCCATGAAAGGCTCCTGAGTAAACTAAGCAGACACGTGGGGTCAGAGAACAGTTGCAAGTTAGTCTGGTGCAGAACTGTTCTTTTCTTTTCCTTCCTGTAACTCTGTTTTGCTAGGGTGACCACATGAAAAGGAGGACAGGGCTCCTGTATCTTTAACAGTTGCATAGAAAAGGGAATTTCAGCAGGTGTCATTTTTTATATATGGGGAAACTGGTGAAATTCCCTCTTCATCACCACAGTTAAAGGTGCAGGAGGTATACTAGAGTGACCAGATTTAAAAACGGGCAGAGCACCTGTAACTTTAACTATTGTGATGAAGAGGAAATTTCACCAGGTTCCCCATTATTATTATTTATTTATATAGCGCCATCAATGTACATGGTGCTGTACAGAGTAAAACAATAAAATAGCAAGACCCTGCCACATGACACCTGCTGAAATTCCCTTTTCTATGCAACTGTTAAAGATGCAGGAGCCCTGTCCTCCTTTTCATATGGTCACCCTAATCTATCCTGCAAACAGCCCAGTGGTCCAGCAGCAAGCAGTCACCTGGAGGTGGGGGGATTCTCTAAAATAGGGTGACCATATGAAAAGGAGGACAGGGCTCCTGTATCTTTAACAGTTGTATTGAAAAGGGAATTTCTGCAGGTGTCATTTGTATATATGGAGAACCTGGTGAAATCTCCTCATCATCACCACATTTAAAGCTGCAGGTGCCCTGCCCTCTTTTAAATCTGGTCACTCTAGTATAGCTCCTGCAGCTTTAACTATTGTGATAAAGAGGGAATTTCACCAGGTTTTCCATATATACAAATGACACTGGCTGAAACTCCCTTTTCTAAGCAACTGTTAAAGATACAGGAGCCCTGTCCTCCTTTTCATATGGTCACCCTAGTTTTGCAATACAAGCCAGGCCCCAGTTTTGCTACTTCCTGGAGAACAGGAGTTGCCCCTTAGAAACGGTCCCAATTCTCCAGGCAGTAGCTGGTCCTTTACAACTCAAGCAGGCGATCGCAAGCCCAGTTGGCTTGAATCTCTCTTGTGCTGTGAAGCAACGACAGTTCAGAGGCTAAGCAGGAAGCACACCTGTTGCAGGTGATCCTGCTCATAAGGACATCAGAAGAACCCTGATGCTGGATCAGACCCAGGGTCCATCTAGCTCAGCACTCTGTTCACACAGGGGCCAACCAGCTGTCGACCAGGGACCGACAAAGCAGGACATCGTGCAACAGCGCCCTCCCACCCATGTTCCCCAGCACACAGGCTAACTGCCTCGGATATTGGAGATAGCACACAACCATCAGGGCTAGTAGCCATTGATAGCCTTTGCCTCCAGGAATTTATCCAACTCCCTTTTAAAGCCATCCAAACTGGTGGCCATCTTGTGGTAACGAATTCCATAGTTTAACTCTGTGCCGTGTGACGAAGTCCTTCCTTTTATTCATCCTGAATCTCCCACCCATCAGCTTCATGGGATGACCCTGGGTTCTGGTATCTTGAGAGAGGGAGAAAAATGTCTCCCTGTCCACCGTCTCCCCACCCTGCATCCTCAGCCTGCCTTCCCTTGTCTCCTGGGGTCCTGCAGGCTCAGGCCAACGACAGCGATTCGGATGTGGAGATTAAGAGAAAACTGCAGAGGTCCTCGGGGTCCGAGAGCGAGACCGAGGATTCGGATGACGACAAGCGGCCCAAGCGCAGAGGGCGCCCCCGGAATGTTCGGAAGGATATGGTGGAAGGGTTCACGGACACAGAAATCCGGAGGTCAGCACTGATCCTGAGCTGGCGCTACAAATGCCGGACCAGCCACGGATGGGGCTGCTGCTTTATTTATTTCTCACCCTGCTCCAGGGTCTCAAGCTGGCTCCAATATATCTTTACCTCTTACATATATTTCAAAAAAGTCCTCAGAGCACCCATGCAGGGTCTTTCTGCAAAGGCATTGTGGGTAGCAAACCTTGGCAGATATAACTCGGCCGTCATATCAGTTTGCACAAGGCAACAGCTGAGAAAGCTCCCTTGCAGCCTCCAGGAGGGAAAGGAAAGGAAAGGAACCTCTTGTGCAAAGCACTTGAGTCATTGCTGACTCCTGGAGGGACGCCTGCTTTTGCTGACGTCTTCTTGGCAGGCTTTGTAGCGGGCTGGTTTGCCGTTGCCTTCCACGGCCGTTATTACCTTTCCCCCAGCTAACTGGGTACTCATTTTACCAACTTCAGAAGGATGGAAGGCTTATTCGACCTGAGCCGGCTGCCTGAGAACCAGCTTCGGCTAGGATCGAACTCAGGCCGTGGGGAGAGTTTCGGCTGCGGTAACTGCCGGTTCCCACTCTGCGCCACACGGGGCTTCCGTTTGACTCCAGAAGGAGTCAAACGAAATTTTGGGGCTGCAATCCAATGCAGGACGTTTTTGTCGCTGAAGCGCATGAGTTTGGGTTGATAAATGTATCCATTTAGATGCACGTGTGGATAAAAACAAACGCCTGGTTGGGATGGGCGTGAGCTTGCACGTGCCTCAAGCTTGCATGCTTCCCCTTCCCCTCCCCCTCCACGGTCGTGAGAAGATCGGGTGCATCCACTTTTGCTTTCAAACAAACCACCGTTTCCCACTACGTCTTAATTTAGTAAACTGTGGCTTTTTAAAACTAGTTGCTGAGAACAAAGTGGGATCCAAAATAGCATTTTGATCCTGACTTGTTCTGATGGACAAGAGCAGGAGCGTTGAACCTCAGGACCGAGCCAGCTTACCATGTGGGGTCCCCAATTTGGCCCTCTGGGGTTCCCTGGATGGCCAGGCTACCTTTCCTCCAGCCATTGACTTTTGGTGGCTTCCTGGCTTTTGAACGACACCCCCTCCCCCCTCCATTTTACAAGCCTGACATGCTTCTCCTAAGACCTAAGCCTGCTGTCAGGAAGAGCTTTAAGATAAAATACGCTGGTGCTTGTGTTATTTTGGCTCCACCCCCTTTGACTTTGGCTCTGCCCACTGCTGGAACATGCTCCCCCCCCCCCCCAGCTTCTTGAAAAGCAACAGTGGACGCTTCCAGTCATCTCACAAGGAGGGGAACGTGTCCGTCCGGGGGTAGGGGGGTTTGTTACAGGGTCATTCACATAGCAAAAATGAATATACAAAAATGGCTCATTGTTCCATGTGAACTGGACCAATGGTCCTGAAGCCAAAAGCATTGTTCCTTTGTTTGTGGACGATGGATGCATGTGCTGTAGCAGGCATCATCTTAGAAGAGGAGTTTCCTTTCTACGTGCGAAGGAAAATGGGGAACATCTCCTTTAAGATGGCTGGCCATAATCAGTTTTGTTTTAAAAATCACCTATTTATTTAAAATCGGTTGCCCAGTGAATGGGCAGGTGGGGAGGTGTTGAATTGGTTTTCTCTCTTTTTCAAAATCAATCTGATTGATTGATTAAATGTTGCAGCCCCACAAACTTAAAATTACCATTGATTAACACCGGTTTTGTTCTCGCAGGTCAGGCTGAACTTCTCCTTTGCTCTGGCCCAAGTTGTCTTACCCAGCCTGTTACTCCTGGGGGCTCTGTGCCTTTGGTTTATCATACATGCACAGACCAGGGTAGCAAAGGGCCTTGAAATAAATCCATTAATTACTGGTGTGTTTTTTGGTATACAATGATGATGTAATTTAAATGGTTTGGACTCTAAAACTGCTGAATTAGAAGGGCCAATTCAGACGGCGGTAACACAAATTGCACATGCCAGTTCCCATCCTGTGGTGGGTCAAGTAGCCGTGCACATCTTCTGCCTTGCACAGGAGTCAGCTTTTTGCTAAGAATGGCTTTGAATGTTTTTTGCGTTCTCCAACGTGTGCAGTTGCGCACCCCGTGCTGAATTTAGTGGCAAGGGGGGCGTGCGCAATCCCACAGTTACGGGTTGGGAGCCAGAACAGTTTCTTCCAATAGGGATGTTATCTGGTGTTTGATAGCTGTTCTTTTCTTTTGGTTTGAATCCCACAGATTTATCAAGGCCTATAAGAAATTTGGAGTTCCTCTGGAGAGGTTAGTGGCAAGAGATTCAGTTGGAGATGCTGAGGATTTGCATGTTGCTTGCCATCTGCAGGAGCCCTGCCTTCTTTCGTATCTGGTTACTCGAGTATAGCTCCTGCAGCTTAAACTGTTGTGAGGAAGAGGGGATTTCACCAGGTGCTGCATGCACACAAATGACGTCTGCTGAAATTCCCTTTTCTACGCAACTATTAAAGATGTAGGAGCCCGGTCCTCCTTTCCATATGGTCACCTCACACTAACTAGATGTAGCTGCATCAATCCCTATCTTCTTGACTAACTGTCTGCTCTCCCCTTCTATAAACTCAGTCCCTCCCCACAAGCCCCTCCAACCTTTCACTTCCTCTCTGCCATGCCATGACCTCAAACTTACCTGGGTTCTATTTAACCCATATAAACATGAATACAAACCCAGCAGGGCAAGTGTTGTGATTTTGTCACAGAGGGCATGGCACCAAGTGAGAAAAGAATGATACAAAAAGAGGATTTTTGGAGTGGGTGGGAGTTCTCCCTACATTTATTTATTTATTTATTAAAACATTTATATCCTGCCTGATATCACAAGGATCTCAGGGCAGCGTGCAGATAAAATCGTACAGATAAAATAGAAAAATAAATATATAATTCTAAAACAAATTAAACCGTTAATATGTTAAAACCGATATGAACTTTTAAAACAGTAAAAGCCAATTAAAACAAGGCCGTGTGCAGGCTGGTGGATTTAGCCATCAAAGGCTTTGTTTAAAAAGCCGTGTCTTAACCTGGTGCTGAAATAAAGCCATTGCCGGCACCAGTCAGGCCTCCGGGGGAGGGCATTCCACAGCCGGGGCGCCACCGCAGAGAAAGCCCTCTCCCATGTCCCATCACAGCTAAACACTTTCATGTCACTGTTTATGCAAATGCTGCCCACAGAGCAATTAAATGATTCTCTCGCATCTCTATCCTGGCTGCCTTCTTTCCAAGGAATTCGAGGCATCATGACATGGTTTCTCCCCTCCCTGTTTTATCCTTGCAATAACCCTGTGAAAGAGGTTGGGCCAAGCGATTACGACTAACCCCAAGTGAGCTTCACGGCCAAATGGGATTGCTTGAAACGAGATCTCCCCAGTCCCTAGTCCGGCACTCTAACCACTATACCACGCTGTCCGTCCCTTTTCACTGTCAGCATAAAAAAAGACAAACATGCACTAAGGCAGGCTAGATGCTGTATAAATACCCAGCGACCCTTTTTGGGGTGCTAAGCATCTCTGGGATTTCTTTTCCCACCACCCACTCACCCCCTCCTCCAGGCTGGAGTGCATCGCCAGAGATGCTGAGCTGGTGGACAAGTCCGTGGCCGACTTGAAGCGCTTGGGAGAACTCCTTCACAGCAGCTGCGTTTCGGCCCAGCAGGAGTTCGAGGAACAGCTGAAGGACAACCCGACGGAAAGTAAGTTGGGGAGCGGTGTCTCTGGGGCCACTTGAACCTGACTTGGCAGAGCGTGGCTTTGGGCCCTTTGGTCAGGGGCTGTGAGCCTTCTGAGGCTGTGGACCCTTCACTGGAAAAAATAATTCGGATTCTGTGCCAAGTGATCTAGGATGTCAGCTAAGGGGTGTGGAATTCTACTGCTGACATAAATTAGGCAGAGGAAGCCCTTTTACCTGTGCTTGGGCAATTTGCTTTGTTTCTGTTAAGTCCTGGTGACACCAAGCAGCGAAGGGTGGCATCTTAAAGTGGTGGATCACGGTACGACCCACAAGGTTCGTGCTTTGGGGGCTGGGCGGTAGAAACCGCTGCCGGCCAGACGTTTTGCAGCCTGGACTGCCTCGCGAGGAGTCTGGCTTAGCCACCCTCTCTGGCTTCTGAGATTTCCCCGGGCCGGCAAGAGAAGAGGGCAAGCTCGTGATGGGACAACGGGTGAGGAGGAAGCTGCAGGGCTTGAGTTGCAGCCATGGCTCTGCTCTGGATTGGGACCTCAGCCGGTTTGTTCAGAGTCGACACGTGCAATTCTTGGCTCGCTTCTGCTTTTGGTTCCAAAGAGCTTCGCCATTCGCCATTTTGATTGAAATTGGTGGCCGTTTCAGATTTCTGGCCTGACACGAAAGTGTCCATGCAAAAGCCCATGTTTGTTTCACTCAAGCGCAGTTTCCTGCCTCATCTTATGGGAGACTGCTGTTCTGTGTATCCCAAGACCAGGTTGCTACAAATAAAACGCTTTTGGGTGGTGTTGAGCTTGCTAAAACAGCAAGCCCACAAAAAACAAGCAAAACACAATGCTAACCTGCCTGCCAAACGCCTTGCGTGAGCAACCGAAAAAGAAAAGAAATGATTTCTGTCAAGCGTCCCTGGGGTGGCCTGGAAGTAACTCTTGGGTGCCAAAGGCAACTAGACAAAAAAAATGCTGCCCATGTTTAAAGGAAGGTTCCGAAGACACACATGACGCAAAAGCTTTTCTGGAACGGCGTATTGACACTGACGCCCATGAAGGTGGAAGGGTGTTAAAACACTTTGTGGTGCTTGTGTGGGATTTTTAAATATGTGATTCACATAGCTAAACTATGGAATTCGCTACTACAAAGCATACAATTTGGATGGCTTTAAAGGGTTGAGATCAATTATTGAAGGAGAAGGCTATCAATGGCTACTAGTCCTGATGGCTATATGCCGCTTCCAATGCGGCCTATAGCCGCATATAGCATATAGCCACTAGGTGGACCCTTGGCCTGATCCAGAACTGCTCTTCGTATGTTCTTATGACTCTTTTTTTTAGGCAAAGGACCGAGAAAGAGGAGAGGCCCCACCATTAAGATTTCTGGTGTCCAGGTGAATGTGAAAGCCATTATGCAACACGAAGAGGAGTTTGCAGTGCTGAACCAGACTATTCCAACTGACCCAGAGGAGAGGGCCAGGTGAGACTGGAGATTCCCAGGGCATATGGGCAGGAAGAACGCAAGCAAGTGGTAGCTGGTAGCAGCTGAGAAAAAAATACTGTATTTTGAAAGGCGGCTTATAAATCCCTTAAATAAATAGAATAGAGGGACTAAGCTACAAATCAGGAAATCTTAAAGAGGTGGCTTTTGCCTGAGTTATGGGAAAGGGTCTCCTCATCTTTCTACTCTCTGATTCAATTTGCAGGTTCTGCTTGACCTTCCGTACCAAAGCGGCCCATTTTGATGTGGATTGGGGAGTGGAAGACGACTCCCATTTGCTGCTGGGAATTTACGAACACGGCTACGGGAACTGGGAGCTCATCAAATCAGACCCGGAGCTGAAATTGACCAACAAGGTACAGGGAACTTGGCACATGATGCTGTTTTTGTGCGCGCAATTTGGCTTCCTCCAGAGACCGTTTCCCCCTCACTGAGTAAGCGACTTTATATTAAATAAAGATTTTAAAAATGTGTTTTCAAAGATCCTGCCCATCGAGACGGACAAAAAACCTCAGGGGAAGCAGCTCCAGACACGAGCGGACTACCTGCTGAAACTACTCAAGAGAGACATGGAAAAAAAGGGCAGCGTGGAAGAGGTGGAAGAGGTCAGTTCGGCCAAGAACCAAACATAGCAGAGTTGTTAGTCTGGGGCTTTCTGTAGTCCGTGCTTCTGCTTAGTCTCACGCTGCACTAGTGCAAACTTCAAGTTTCTAGTCCTTGTGGTGGCAAATGTAAGCTTGCAAGCGTGCGGGGGGTGAGGGGCGGTGTGCTTTGCAAAATCTCTACTCGCCGGAGGGAGGAGGAGCTGAGTAGGATTCCCAGGGGTCAAAGGGCGGGAGAATCCAGTGCCTGCATGCCGTGTGCTGAGGGTCCTACGTCTTGGCCTGCACGCCTCAGAAAGGATGCTGAACTCAGCAGGTGGCAGGCTTGTGTCTTCTGCCCTAATTGGCTTCTCTCCTGCCTTAGACCAAGGTGAGGAAGAGGAAGCCCCGGGTAAAGAAAGAAAACAAGACGGTCAAAGGCAGGGACGAGCACGGGAATGAACCCTCCTCTCCTCGACACTTGGATAACCAGTCAGAAGAGGGGAAGGTCAAGGTAAACGGATGTTTTGTGGGTCTGCTGTGATTCCCAAGCGCGTCTCCCGCCATCACAGTTCGGTAAAGATTCCATCAGGAGCTAGGTGTTAAAAGGAGCCCTAGCCTGATGGAATGGCTTACGTTTTACATGCCGGAGATCCCTGGTTTAAATCCAAGCTGTGGTTTATATCCACGCTGAGGAAAGGGAAGGGGAGGCGCGGCGTTCTGGGCACATTTGAGCCCATCATGAAGAGCGCTGGGTGGACCAGTAGCCCAGCTCCCGTGTGGGCCAACCAGGCCTTTGTGAAGAGGCTTCACTCAGCAGTAGGACACATGTTTTACCTGCAGAAGGACACGTGTTCAGTTTCTGGCATCTCCAGTTAAGAGTGGGAAAGATTCTGACCTGAAATCACAGAGAACCACTGTCTGGTTAATACTGAGCTAGACGAACCCATGCTCTGAACTGGGCAACGTCTGTGGGAGAGAGAATTGTCATAGACTCTGGGTGTAAGGGAGCGGAGTGACGAAAGCAACCAGCCAGCAAGCGTGGCCACGGCCACTGGTGTACGAGCAGCAATATCTGGGTCTGACCTGAGTTGAGCTGAGCCAGGCGTGCCAGCGAAGGATGCTAGAGGCGACGTTTCAGTAGCTGCAGCCAGGCGTTTGAGCTCCCTCCCTCCCTCCCCAAGAGTAGCCACCCTTCCTACCTACCTCTTCGGTGGCCTTTCGCTACGCCGTGGCTTCCAGCTGGGTGCTTTAAATTCTGCCGGAAGCTCTTTTCTTTGCTTTATTGGGCGCCTTCTCTCCTGAACTTTGCTGCTATCCGTTTGTGTCGTCTTAAAAACAAACGTGTGTTCTTGTTTTACTGTTTCTAACCGGTCGTTGTCCTTCGCCTTTCAAGGGAAGGAGGGATGATTTATTTCCAAACGAATACATTGTTTGTCTGTCCCGTTCCCCCACGAACGTTTTCTTTCTAGGAACATGGAGCGGACATGAGCCCTGTGAAAAAGAAGCCGAAAAAAGTCAACAAAGTGAACAAAGACAAGCCGCCCACGGGCAAGAAAGACAAGGAAGGAGAGAAGGAGAAAGAGAAGAAGAGAACGAAGGACAAAAAGAAGGCGGTAACAGAGGTGTGTCACATCCGTCCGCCAGGGGACTGCCTTCCCATGGTTGCTTCTCCTGGATGAGGCCATTTTGGCATCCCTAAACAAGATTCACTGGCTCCCACGGCTCTCCCACCGTAGAGGCCCTCAAGAGGCAGCTGGACAGCCACCTGTCAGGGACGCTTTAAGGTGGATTCCTGCATTGAGTGGGGGGTTGGACTAGATGGCCTTAGAGGACCCTTCCAGGTCTACTGTTCCATGATTCTATTAATCAGTCAACATGGAAGTGGCTGGTTGGGAGCGTGTTGGCCATGATGCCCTGTACCGCGAAGGATTTCACAATGCAGCCAAGCTGCAGGACACCCCCACACCCATGAAGACAGCCCCAAAGATGACGTGGAAGACAGCCCTTCCCTTTGCAAGATGCCAGCTTCCTAGTTAGCTTTTCTAATTAACACAATTTTATGAAATAAAACTCAGGCCCTCCCATGCCTTGATTTTGTTCTTCCACAGCCCAAAGCCAGCGAGGCCAAATCGGGGATCAAGCGGAAGCGATCCCAAGGCCCTGTTCACATCACCGCCGGGAGCGATCCCGTCCCCATCGGAGAAGACGAGGAGGACGACCTCGACCAGGAAACCTTCAGCATTGTAAGTATTTCCTCACAGGCAGCGGAGAGAAAGGCAGCGGGTGCGGATCCACGGAAGGCCCCTTTGGCACTGGGGGGCGGGCAGAGTTCAGGCTGGTGGGGTCCGCTTTGTGTGTGCGTGCTTCGTTTTTCCTAGGCCTCTGAGGTCCACCAGCCAGGGTCAGGTGCAAACTACCCCCCTGGATTAAGGAACAAGCGGCCTCTGAGCATATGCAGAGGAGAGAGGATGTGAGAGGAGTGGGTTGTGGCAGGCAGGGGGAGACAGTTAGCTGTGCGGGGGGCCCTGGGCAAGTTGTTTTCCCAGCTCTGTCCCCCGACCAACGAACACACACACCCCTCCCTCCTTTAAATACAACCACCCCAGGCAGCTCCTCCTAGCCCAGTGAAGACCACGCGTGGCTGCTTGTTTCTCCTGCTGCCAACCCAGCTTGGAGGTTCTCTGTGGCTTCCGAGGAGATAGAAGCAGCAGTGAGAGGCAGGAGAGAGTCCCTAGCAGCTGCCGAGCAAGCCTGCGTTACGCGTGGCCTTTTAAAACCACTTTTTAAAAACGGCATTGCAAATAGCAGTCATCTCAACCCATCAAGCCTTACGGGGGGGGACGGACGGATGGACACACGGCCGGTGGTGGCAAAGGGGCGGTCCTTACGTTGCGTCTGTGCGTCCTTGGTCATATCAGGCAGCGTCTGATTGGTTCAGCTGGCTGCTACTCAAAACAGAAGGTGGTGGTTTTTTTTAAAAAAAAGTCAGCGCAGGACAGGAAGGTGGGGTGGGAGGTGGCTGGCTGTTGTTTTGGGGGGGGGGGCTTGGACTTGCACCCCGTGGTCCGGCCCTGGCTGGTGCAGCTTCCTCCCTGGTCCATGAGTGCTGCGTTGTCAATCCCTCTGCTAAACCCAGGAACTTGCGATCAGTACCAAAACCAAGGGCATATAAGAGCATCGCACACAAACGTCCGTTCCTGGCTTCCCCCGTTTCTCAGCGACCTAATTCAGGAGAAAACAGCCTCTTTTCTGTTGCTGCTGTTAGACCATCGGGAGTCAAACACCCTTGACAATCCACCGCAGATCACCCAGAGATATGCCAGTAGATCCCAGGCTATGTCCTCCCCCACCCCCACCCCCCGGGCTAGATTAGTTGATCTCTTGCTTCTTCAGACTTCGAAATCTAGCTCAGATTTTTAGATGCAGAAGTAGAGAGCCTCCAGCCACTGGTCAGCTCCTTCTGAGTTCCTTCCCTCGTTTGGCCCTGCCAGATGTGTCTCTGACCTTGTGTGGCTGATGAAGCATTAGCCCTGCAACAGGCAGGTTCAAAGGTTCTCCCCCCCTCCGCCCCCCCCAAGGCGTGTGGCTGATGTGTAACTTTGCCCTCTCCGCTGTTCCCCTCCAAGTGCAAAGAGAGGATGCGGCCGGTCAAGAAGGCTCTGAAACAGCTGGACAAGCCGGAGAAGGGGCTGTCGGTGCAAGAACAGCTGGAGCACACGCGCAGCGGCCTCCTGAAAATCGGAGATCACATCTTGGCGTGCTTGAAAGATTATTCCGACCAGGATGACATCAAGCTGTGGAGAATGTAAGCAGCCCGCCAGTCACCCAGAAACGGGGCTGGGATTGTCTCCCTCTGATAGCCTTCCCCTCCAGGGATTTATCCCACCCCCTTTTAAAGCCATCCAAATTGGTGGCCGTTACTAGATCTTGTGGTAGTGAGTTCCGAAGTTTATGCGCTGTGTGAAGTAGTTGCGTGTTGTCGTTGCTAGCGCAGTCCCAAGCCGTGTAAGGCTTTATAGGTCTAGGCAGCACTGAGCTTAGACGTACCAGTGATATCTGGCAGCTTCCTATATTGCTCCCTAAGCTCCTTGGAGAATGGGCAGGATAGAAATGCAACCAATAAACACCTTGAATGGATCAGCTTCCAAATCCGTCTATTTTTGGTGCGGGATTTAGGTTACTTTGGGTCAGAATTTTTATTTTATTTACTTTTTAAAAACAACATTTTTAGCACAGGCAAATAAAAGCTATGTATGAATAGGTATTTGGCGCTTTAAAAGGCTGGGACATGCAGTGCCGTACGTTCCTGTGTTTTATTTGAGTTGTGAAGCTTAATGACTCAGAGCTGGAATGTTGGAAGTCATCTCAAAGGAGGAGAGAAGAGCGTCTTTGGACACATGCAGAGAACGCCTCTCTGGCACAGTTTATTAGCCCCAGCTGTGCTATGTTCATCTGAAATTGAGGGACGGAGCTTCTAGGCTAAGCTAACAGGAAAGTGGGTATCTAACCTCTATTCAACAGTTTATAAGAAGAAGACTTATATTATCATCTGTTCACCTCCTTCCAGGAACCTGTGGATATTTGTGTCCAAGTTCACGGAATTTGACGCACGGAAGTTACACAAGCTGTACAAGATGGCCTGTAAGAAGCGGGCCTTGGATGAGGAGGTGAGGTTGAAAATGGACATGTGGGGATGTGGATGTGTATATGAGCGAGAGAGAGAGAGATGAAAACCGGGAATTAATCTAAGTCACAATAAAGAGTTGTTTATAATTAAAGTACAAAAGGCAAATTGCATAACAGATGTGAATCGGGGATTGGAATAAACTAACCTACACCATAAAGCGTACAAAATCGTTCATGATATATACAAAGACGTAACCAGGAAACTAGAAATCTTGGTAGGAACGTTTGGTACAAAGGTTACAGGATCCCGTTACGATCCTGTTTTGCAGTCGCTGCTTCTGAGGTACTGGTTCCTCTCCATTCGGCCCTGGCTAGGCCTCATCTAGAGTATTGCGTCCAGTTCTGGGCTCCACAATTCAAGAAGGACGCAGACAAGCTGGAGCGGGTTCAGAGGAGGGCAACCAGGATGATCAGGGGTCTGGAAACAAAGCCCTATGAAGAGAGACTGAAAGAACTGGGCATGTTTAGCCTGGAGAAGAGAAGATTGAGGGGAGACATGATAGCACTCTTCAAATACTTAAAAGGTTGTCACACAGAGGAGGGCCAGGATCTCTTCTCGATCCTCCCAGAGTGCAGGACACGGAATAACGGGCTCAAGTTAAAGGAAGCCAGATTCCAGCTGGACGTCAGGAAAAACTTCCTGACTGTTAGAGCAGTACGACAATGGAACCAGTTACCTAGGGAGGTTGTGGGCTCTCCCACACTAGAGGCCTTCAAGAGGCAGCTGGACAAGCATCTGTCAGGGATGCTTTAGGGTGGATTCCTGCATTGAGCAGGGGGTTGGACTCGATGGCCTTGTAGGCCCCTTCCAACTCTGCTATTCTATGATTCTATGATTCTTCAAAGATTAACTGTAAAAAATAACATATAACCCATACAGAGTCACACGTTTGCAGCACCAGCATATCTGGAAACATTAATAAGGAAACTCAAAATGCTAAGTTCCAACATTTAAACGTATGTTCCCCATATAAGGTTTCACTTTTACCAATAAAATTGCTCAAATGAACGCTGGTGGGTCTAGCTTAAGCGAGGCGGAGTGAGGCAGGTGTAAAGCGGCACGACAGGGCAGTGAGGAGGAGGCCCTGGATCCACGGCGGATGCCGTCAGCCTTCAGTTAAAATCGATAAGAGTGATTTCAAAACATATTTAGAGCTCAATGTTTCGGCTTCCGGCTTTCATCAGAAGCTGCGATGTTAAATCCAGCTCCAGCTGAGAGCCCCCTCCCTCCTGCTACCAACTGTCTCTGCAGAGGCCACCAGTGAGGGAGGAAGCAGCAGCCAGGCACCTCTCCACCGGGCCTGGGTCCAGCTCCAACTGAGAGCCCCCTCCCTCCTGCTGTCAACTGTCACTTCAGAGGCCACCAGTGAGGGAGGAAGCAGCAGCCAGGCACCTCTCCACCGGGCCTGGGTCCAGCTCCAACTGAGAGCCCCCTCCCTCCTGCTGTCAACTGTCACTTCAGAGGCCACCAGTGAGGGAGGAAGCAGCAGCCAGGCACCTCTCCATCATGCCTGGGTCCAGCTCCAGCTGAGAGCCCCCTCCCTCCTGCTGTCAACTGTCTCTGCAGAGGCCACCAGTGAGGAGGAAGCAGCAGCCAGGCACCTCTCCATCATGCCTGGGTCCAGCTCCAGCTGAGAGCCCCCTCCCTCCTGCTGTCAACTGTCTCTGCAGAGGCCACCAGTGAGGGAGGAAGCAGCAGCCAGGCACCTCTCCATCATGCCTGGGTCCAGCTCCAGCTGAGAGCGCCCCTCCCTCCTGCTGTCAACTGTCTCTGCAGAGGCCACCAGTGAGGGAGGAAGCAGCAGCCAGGCACCTCTCCATCATGCCTGGGTCCAGCTCCAGCTGAGAGCCCCCTCCCTCCTGCTGTCAACTGTAACTGCTGAACTTTGCAACTAAGATTGTAGTGCCTGAATTTGCTTTCCTTTCCCCCCTCCTCCTCCTCCCTCCCAGTCCCCTTTCCTTTTGTGTCATGTCTTTTAGATTGTAAGCCTGTGGGCAGGGACTGTCAAGAAATACTTTTGTAAGCCTTTTTTGGCTGAATGGCGGCATAAAAATCCTGAAATAAATAAATAAATAAATAAATCGATACCTCTCAGGCGGCTCCTTCAAGGCCTGGGCCCAGAAGCCTTTTCAGGCCGTGAACTTCACTGCTAACCTTCCCCCCCTTTCCGTTGCCCGCAGCAAGATCAGCGGAAGAAGGAGGAGGCCGCGGCAGCAGCCAAGAAGCTGTTCTATCCGGACCCTCCCGGACCAAGCCGAGATGCCATCATGCCCCAGCTCCCGCATGGCCCTCGTTCCCAGAAGCTCCCCCAGCCTCCACCGCACCCTTCCCAGATGCACGGCCAACAGCGGGATAACTACAGCCACCCGAACAAAAGGCACTTCAGTAACGTCGGTAAGAGGCCGGGCGGAAAGTGGCGGAAAAGTTCTTATTTCTCTGGGAGAAGATCCACCCCACCCAAAAGGCAATCCACCTTCCTGCATGAGAAGGGGAGAGACGAGAGAGCACGGCTCCTCTGTTTCCTTTGTCCTGGACCAACTGCTGCTTGGCTCCCCCCCCCCCCTCACAGCACTGTTCCCTGCAGCGATTCTTGTACCTGCTCCTTACGTAGGACAGATTGGGTACCTGAGTGGGCTATTGTTCCGCCCCACCCACCCGTTCCCTTTTCGCTTTGGCCTTTCTTAAATCGTAAGTCATTACCTGAAGGACGAGCGAATATCCTGTACTAGCCTCTTCGTGCCCTTAGATCTGTGGGGGAGGCCCACCCACCTCGCTGTCCCGTTTCTGCATTGAGTGGCAACTTGAGATAGGGCCTTCTCTGTGGTGGCACCCTGACTTCGGAAAGTCCTCCCCCAAGATGTATGCCTTGGTGCCAACTCTGTTATCATTTTGGAGCCAGGCGAAGATCTCTTTGTTTTCTCCTGCATTTATGAGGGGGATACCTCTGCTGCCATTGCTGCTACTTGGATTTACTAGAGTTTCCCTTCATGTTTATTATTGAGTTAGTTGTTTTTTCATATGTTTGTTAACTCCCTGGGGATTTTTTTTAAAATGAAGGGCAGGATATAAATAGAATGAATGAATGAATGAACGAATATTATAAAACATAAACTGCCCTGAGTGCTTTTGCAGAAAGTTGACACATACATGTAGCATTTATTTTTAATTTTTTTTAAAAAAAGGCAAATGCATTCAAAAAACAAATTCATCTCCTGGCAAAAGCAGGCAGCTGTACCTCAGGTCAAGTTCTTTCTCTCTCTTATGTTCCATGCGGATGGGGGTGGGTGGAGGAACGCTTCTGCTGGTTGCAGCAGAGGATTCTGGGAAGAGTTCTAAGGCGACCTCTCAGTTCACACATGCGTTGGTCAGGTCTTTGGGGCTTTTCTGGTCACACCACGTGATTTTTGATCAGCATTTTTGATCAGTCCTCTTGCAGCTGTGTATCTCTGAGAACGGATTGGGTTGTTTCTTTCATTATTTGATGGATAAATGAATGGGGATATATCAACCCGTTGACATAGAATTACTAGGGCATTTTACAACATTAAGAACAAAATCATAAAAATACAACAAATAAATAGAGAGAGAGAGAGAGAGAGAGAGAGAGAGAGAGTAATTAATAAAATGTCCAGGTTATACTGACCATTGATCAAGCTGCCTTCCAGGAGAAACCTCTGATAAGCGTCTAATGAACCTGGGGTTCTCTGGGACCATGTTTGGGGAAACCTCTGATCCAAGCTTGTTTTGTTCATTCATTTTTATTTATATAAACATTTGTCTCCCGCTCAGGGTGACTGACAATTAAAATCAATCGTCAAATACAATAACATTCCAAAAGAGAAAAACAACAGCGATATAGCAAAAACAGGGCAGATAAAGCAGGAGACGTTCCTGCATTGAGCAGGGGGTTGGACTCGATGGCCTTGTAGGCCCCTTCCAACTCTGCTATTCCATGATTCTATGAAAACGTTTCCATCTCACCTAAAGAAGAAAGGTTTTTTTGGCCATTTGGTGAAACGTCATAAGAAAGGCTGAGCCTGTTGGGGTGGGGAATTCTGCAATTTAGGTGTAGGTACATGAAGTTGGGGTCTTTGTCTTGCCTTCAGCAACTGTGGCTCCATCATCGTTGGGATAAAGCAAATAGCCTCTCTGTCTGATCTTAAGAGTGTGGCCAGGCTGAGTATGGGAGGAGTCGCTCCCTAAAGGTATCCCAGTCCTGAGCTGCTTAAGACTTCAAAGATCATTGCTGATACTCTGATTGGTGCCCAGAAAGAAACGGGCAGCCAGTGCCTGCAGCCTTTGCAGGACAGGGATGTTGGGTGCTGGCACTCACTCACAGATCCCGCCCGGGAGACCCTCTGGTGTTCTCACGTACGGATCCTGGAAGTGAACCCCCCACACTGAAAGGGCCTTGCCTTCCCCCCCCCCCCCACCCCCTTCCATTGTGCAGAGCGAGGAGACTGGCAGAGGGAGCGGAAATTCAACTACGGCGGCAACGCCAACCAGATGTGGGGCGGAGAACGGCACCACCAGTATGAACCCTGGTATAAGGACCAACGCTACGGAGACCGCCGTCCGCGTGGCGAGACTCAACGCAGCTCGGGGAACTACCGGCTGAATAACCCATCTCGCAAGCGGCCCTACGAGCAGTACAACAGCGACCGCGACCACCGAGGACACAGGGACTATTACGACAGGTGAGCTGTTAATCTCACGATGGCCGGGGGGAAGAACCATTTTGCTCTGTCTTGGATTTGAATTTCTTTGTGTGCACCCGCCCGCCCATGTTCCCCAGCAACTGGGGTACCTAGGCCTACTGCCCCTGATACTGGAGGTAGCATATGGCCACCAGGACCACTAGCCATTGATAGCCCAAACCCTTTTTAAAATCCATCCAAATTGGTGGACCTCACTACGTCGCATCTACGTCTTGTGGTAGTGAATTCCATAGTTTTGACGTTGAATTTCACTTTGCTCTGGGTGGGGCCCCTCTCCCCCTGAAGCAGAGCTGGGGGACGTGTGGCTCTCCGGGTGCTGTTGGACTACAATTCCTATCTTTCCCAACCAGCCTAGCCAATGGTGTTGTTTTCCCAGTGAAAATCTCACCCTCCCTGGGGTGAAACAGAGGTACCACGTGGGGCGATAAGCCACGCTAGCGGGAGGCCCCCCAATCAGCCGGAGGCCGCTTGAGTGGCATTCTGAGCTTGTGGCATTTTGCTCACGACACCCTGCAATGACCTTTGGGTAGCTGAGGCACGGCGTTCCCCCGCCCCGGACGGCTTTTAATGCCCCCAAAGAAATGGGAAAGGGGCCACGTCCAGGGCAAAGGAGGGCGGAGCTCTGCAACAGGAGACCCCGCCTCCATGCTCAGCATCCTTCCAAGCAGAGGAAGCCAGTGCAAAGGCTCATGGGTAGCAGGGCTAGGAAAGGACTCAGAGAGTGGCTGTCAGTCTTGCAGACAGCCTTGAACTAAATAGTCCACTATGGTTGCCTGTTGGGCCAAACTTGATGTGACGGAGAGGCAGGTTGTGTAAAAAATGCAAAGGGCATCTTCTGCGGGTGTGGGTGGGGGGGGTGCCGATAATTAACAAGATCAGAGAAGGCCCTGTGGGGGAGGGAAAATCTGGTCCTTTCCTTCCCTGCTGGGGAAAATCTCTCGGACTTGCTCGGGGTAGGGGGAGCGTTTGCGTTTCCCCCAAAACCTGCACGTGAAGAGCAAAGACGCATTTCATATCAAATCTAGTTTGGCCTTTCATTTAGAGCATCTTCCTCTGTTGATGTGACTCACGCAGGGACATAGCGAGAGGCAGCCTCCAAGGCAGCCACCCCCAACCTGGCGCCTTCCAGATGTGCAGCCCAACACATCTGGTGGTTGCCGGGTTGTTGTTGTTGTTGTTGTTATTATTATTATTATTATTTATTACATTTATATACTGCCCCATAGCTGAAGCTCTCTGGGCAGTTTACAAAAGTTTAAAACATTGCACATTAGAAAACAAATATGCAAAATTTAAAACCCTAAAAAGGATAACATGCAAACAGAAACAGACCATAATAAGGCTGCTCGAGGCCTCGTCTTTGACCTGAAGCCTGTGTGTGATTGCTTCCTGTCCAGGCATCACCATGACTCCAAGCGGCGAAGATCAGATGAGTTCCGGTCCCAGAATTACCACCAGCAGGAGTTCAGGAGGATGTCCGACCACCGGCCTCCCATGGGCTACCACAGTCAGGGCCCGTCGGACCATTACCGGCCCTTCCACTCAGACAAATCGGCTGATTACAAACAGCTGCTTCCACCTCCTCACTCCCAAGCCCCAGACCCTCGCTCCCCACCCTCCCAGAAATCCCCACTTGATGCCAAGTCTCCCCTCGACCACCGGTCGCCCCTGGACCGGCCTTTAGAGCAGAACAATCCAGATTACACCTGGAGTGGCCGGAAGGCATAGAGCTCGAGGCAGGGAATGAGAGGAGAGAGAACCACCCCTGAGGCAACTTGATCGGAAGTAAAACATCAGCGGCTGGCTGCACATGCCTGGATTGCAGGAACAGCCATACTTGCTGATGACCAATGTTCTGCCAGGTCGGCATCCCTCACACCTTTCTCCGCCTTAGGAGAAGCATCTCCGTTTGGGATTTCCCCCAGTGTTCTTACAGAGATAATACAGGAACCACCCCGTGGTTTGTCATTTCATCTGGACGTGCTGCTGTTGGGGTTCCGCGTTTTAATCAGGAGGACCGTCGGAGCTGGAGGAGAGATGGGGGCATAAATCCAGACTAAGCCCCGACCTCTCCTCCCATAATCCCACTGGTCGGGTAACAGGAGTAGTCTTCTCCGCACCCGAGTGACCCGTTGGGGAAAAGGCCGCGCCCACCCTGGCTTTGGTGTTTCTGTCTGAAGGCCAAACTTCAGACATAAACACCAAAGCCCACGAACCTTCAGACATAAACATCAAACCCCACGAACATTCACAGAACTTGTCTAGATGGCTGCTTCCGTAGGTGATGGATGGACGGAGGAGGAGACCGTATGACGTTGGCGTCGACGTTCACGTTACTGCTGGAGGGGTGGTGGAGAAGAGGGGTCGGGGGACTTTAAACAGAGGGAGATTTGGTGTGGGGTTGGGTGGGAGTCTCCGGGGGGTGCGGCGGAGTGTAGATAAGTGAACTCGAAAATCTTGTAGGCTTCCGAGAGAGAGAGAGAGAGAGAGAAGTGAAAGGTGTGTGCATATGTTACCGTAAGGCAAGTCTTACTTTACGGTAACATATGCACACACCTTTCACCTCTCTCTCTCTCTCTCTCTCTCTCTCTCTCTCTCTCTCTCTCTCTCTCTCTCTCTCTCTCTCTCTCTCTCTCTCTCGGAAGCCTACAAGATTTTCGTGTTCACTTATCTACACTCTGCCGCACCCCCCGGAGACTCCCACCCAACCCCACTCCAAATCTCCTTCTGTTTAACAGCCCCCCGACCCCTCTTCTTCGCCACCCCTCCAGCAGTAACGTGAACTTCAACGCCAACGTCATACGGCGTCCTCCTCCGTCCATCCATGACCTACGGAAGCAGCCATCTAGCCAAGTTCTGTGAAATGTTCACAGGGAACATTGCACCTCCCGGAGAGGACGACCCACGCTGGGATGGGAGGTAGGTGTTCAAGAAGGAAAGCGGGGGGTGGGGGGTGGGTGTAGGCAGAGGTGAAAGTCTAACCTGTGACTTACCAGGGGGGTGGGGGGGTGGGGGGCAGGCACGTTTTACAACGAAGCTGAGAGCACCAGATGAAATGACGAACCGTGAGTGTTCCTGTATCATTATCTCTGTAAGAACACTGGGGAAAATCCATTTTGGGTGTGAGGGATGCCAACCTGGCTGTTCCCGCAATCCTGGCCACTCCAACTTTTGAGTTGCTTCAGGGGGAAATGGTAGAGCTTTATTTCTGGTTCTCTCTAGGAGTGGTGTTAACTACTATAACTGCAGATAGAGCTCTTACTCCCTCTATTCCAGCACGCTCCAGACAGTGAGTGTTGGGTTTTGCCCAATGGGGATGGATCATTTGTGGATCTTGACCTGTTTCTATCGCCCACGTAACCCCGCTGGTCCATCCATTCCATCTCACCCCTGGCCCCAGATATCCATGGGTGGATGAACATGCTTATAAATTTAAGGGGAATTAAATTAAGGGGAATTAAAGGGGAAAACAAACAAAGGCTGTTGTCTAAAGAAAAACAAGAGTAATTAATATTAATTTATATTTGTTACAACCCTTTGCCACTGTCCTAGTGATTTCTGATGTAAATATGTTGTTTATAGAGTATGTATTAAATTTTCCTACATTGTAAAACGGCTGTACTTTGGATTCTTGTATATTAAAATGTTGAGTTGGACATTTTCACAAACTTGACCGCCGTCTGTTTTTTGACCGCCGTCCTTCAACCAGAAAGAGATTGCTTCGACTCGTGCTTCTCATGACTTGCATCTCGGCTTTTTGTTGGGCAGAGTCAGGTTTTGCCAAGGTCTTGCTTAGGGCTGGCTCTCCCATTAGGCAGAGTGAGGCAGTCGTCTCAGGCAGCAGTTGCTGGGAGGCGGCAGAAAGGTGTTGGAGGAGAGAGCTGTGTGCCATGAGCTAGCTTCAGGTGCCATGGTGGACCCTCTCCCATCCATAGCATTGAAGTAAGGTCCAACTGCCGGGCCAGTTGACATTTATTCATGGAATGGGAGGGGCACCATCTTGTCCTTTGCCTCAGGCGGCAAAATGTCTTGGGCTGACTCAGTCACAAGACTTTAAAAATACTGAGGGCCAAATTTATTTTATTTATTTATTTTATTACGTTTATATACCGCCCCACAGCCGAAGCTCTCTAGGCAGTTTACAACAATTAAAAATGGTAAACATTAAAAGTATAAAAAATTTAAAAAACATAAAAACAGTATAAAAACAACAGTATCCATTTAAAAGCAACAGTTCTGGGGTCCATTAAAAACAAACTTAACGTTGTTAAATGCTGTTAAAATGCCTGGGCGAAGAGAAAAGTCTTGACCTGGCGCCGAAAAGATAACAATGTTGGCGCCAGGCGAGCCTCATCGGGGAGATCATTCCACAGTCGGGGGGCCACCACCGAAAAGGCCCTCTCCCTTGTTGCCATCCTCCAAGCTTCCCTCGGAGGAGGCACTCAGAGGAGGACTTTAGATGTTGAGCGCAGTGTACAGGTAGGTTCATGTCGGGAGAGGCGTTCCCTCAGGTATTGTGGTCTCAAGCCATGTGGTCCCAGGGCTATGGGAGCCATATCCAAAACTTTATACACACACACACACACACACATCCTTGTGGTATGATAGACTTATCCTCAGTCAGCCTTAAAGCGCTCTGCACGTCCTTGGGCCATTCACTCTCTCAGCTTAAATGGCTCTCAGCTGACACAGAGGCTGGAGTTCCTGAGAACAGTGTCTTCCAAACCAGTGGCCCCCAGATGTTTTGGCCTACAACACCCATCACCATGGCCATGGGGAATTGTAGTCCAAGACAACCGGAAGGCACCAGGTTGCGGGAGGCTGCCGTGAAGAAAGGCAGGCTATGAATACAACAAGTAAATACAGCCTTCTCTGCCGTTTCTCATGCGGGACAACGGCTACTTACCCCCAGAAGGTGTACCTCTTTCTCCCCCAAATCCAAACATGGTTCGCTACTTCACTGAAAACTCCGGGTCAGGAACGTGTGTAAATCACCGGGGATAATGAACACCAGGTATCTGCTTGCCAGCGTCTTAAAGATGACCTTTAATCACAGTATTTGTGAATCTGCAGAACGTTCTTGAGTCCGACCTTTTAATCTGATCGCGCACTGAAATATCTTCCACCTTACCGTAGGCATTTGCTTTATCATTGGCTTGCTCCTGAAGTCATCTGCTTCCCTAAGTAGAGCAGCGTTCTGCAGTCTGGTGCCCTCCAGAGGTGATGAACTACAAATTCCCATCATCCCCAAAAAGCATGGCCTTTGTAAGTGTGACTCCACTGATGGCTGAAGCATTTTTTAAAAAACAACAACTCCAGAGCCTTTCCATTTTCATCCCCCCTTGCGTTATTCCATTCCCCCCCCCACAACACACACACACACAACATACTGTGTTTAATAAAAGTATAAATAAAACAATTCCACCTAACAACCTAATCATAGAATCATAGAAGAGCAGAGTTGGAAGGGGCCTACAAGGCCATCGAGTCCAACCCCCTGCTCAATGCAGGAATTCACCCTAAAGCATCCCCAACAGATGCTTGTCCAGCTGCCTCTTCAAGGCCTCTAGTGTGGGAGAGCCCACAACCTCCCTAGGTCACTGATTCCATTGTCGCACTGCTCTAACAGTCAGGAAGTTTTTCCTGATGTCCAGCTGGAATCTGGCTTCCTTTAACTTGAGTCCATTATTCCGTGTCCTGCACTCTGGGAGGATCGAGAAGAGATCCTGGCCCTCCTCTGTGTGACAACCTTTTCAGTATTTGAAGAGTGCTGTCATGTCTCCCCTCAGTCTTCTCTTCTCCAGGCTAAACATGCCCAGTTGTTTCAGTCTCTCCTCATAGGACTTTGTTTCCAGACCCCCGATCGTCCTGCTTGCCCTCCTCTGAACCCCCTCCAGCTTGTCTGCGTCCTTCTTGAATTGTGGAGCCCAGAACTGGACGCAATGGTCAAGATGAGGCCTAACCAGGGCCGAATAGAGAGGAACCAGTACCTCCTGTGATTTGGAAGCTATACTTCTATTAATGCAGCCCAAATTGGCCTTTCTTGCAGCCATATCGCACTGTTGGCTCATATTCAGCTTGCAATCTACAACAATTCCAAGATCCTTCTCGGTTGCTTCCTGGACGCCACAGTGACGTTTCCCAAGGGCATTGCTTTCGACACGCACCGTGACCACTGCTGACACCTCTTCATTATTACCAGCCTACCTAGATGATGCACGATGCCTGCAACCTTCTCACCAGCAGGCAAGGCCGCATGGAGCCTACATGCCCACCACAAACCCCACTCTCTGTATTCGGATCACCTCTTCCCACTATGAGGCGTATCCGTTCCTCCAGCCCCAGAGCTGTAGCTTTTGCAGAGTATCATCCACTTTGGCCTCAAGGGAATTAATCTGATACGCCAGCTGCGCCCCTTCCTAGAGTCGAAAGACCTAAAGATGGTAGTGCACGCGCTGGTAACCTTGAAGCTTGACTTCTGCAATGCGCTCTACATAGGGCTACCTTTGTGCCTAGTTCGGAAACTTCAACTAGTCCAAAATATGGCAGCCAGGCTGGTCACCAGTACACCCAAGGGTGACTGCATCACACCAGTTTTAAAATCTCTTCACTGGCTGCCAATTGGTTTCTGGGTGAAGTATAAAGTGTTGCTTATCACCTTCAAAGCCCTACGTGGTTTGGGTCCAGGCTACCTGCGGGATCGCCTTCTCCTGTACAATCCGCCCCACACACTCAGGTCCTCTGGGAAGAATTTACTCCAGTCAACAAAAACAAGGCTGACAACTATTAAGCAGAGGACCTTTTCTTCTGCCGCTCCCAGATTGTGGAATGGCTTGCCGGGAGAGATTCATCAACTTAACAGTCTTCTGAAATTTAAGAAAGCTATAAAGACTGATCTCTTCCGGCAGGCCTACCCAGTTGAATTTTAAGATGCCTTTTAATAATGTGCTTCTTTTAATAATGTATTAGTTTTAAACGTTTTAATCAATTATATGCATTTTATGGTGTTTGCATTTGTGTTGTATCCCACCTTGATCCAGAGGTAGAGGCGGGTAATCAATAACTACTACTTCTTCTTCTCCTTCTTCTCCTTCTCCTCCTCTTCCTCCTCCTCCTCCTCTTCTTTTTTGCCCTGAGCACCCACCTGAGACTTCTGCCCCTCAGACAGATCAACAGGACATTTGTACATATGACGCCCGGGATTCTCCTGTTGGCTTTCTACCTTCGTAACTGGTTTCATTTTGTTTTGTTTATTGGACTCATTTTCTTAGCAACTTGATTTTGTTAAGCTCAGAACTTTTCCTGCCTTTCCCCCCCTTTTGGCTCAACTCACCCAGGTGCTTAACTCGTCTGGCTGCTTCCTGTTTGTCTCAACTCTTCACCAGCCCGGGCTGCCTCTCCCTTGTAAAGAGACCTCACGTCTCCTAAGAGGAGTGAACAACAACCTTTCCTTGCAGTGAAAGGTCAATTTATTTCCTTGCGCATGGGCTGGAAATGAGGAGAGTTCCAGACAAAGGATTTTCCACACCTGTAAGTGCAGCAATCAGGAATGAAATTTCACAGCGGACGGAGACGTATTCCCCACAGAGACAGATTTTATAATGGAAACACTGACTCAACCATTTGCAGTCCTGGCATGGGTGAGCAGTCTAGTTTTGCGAAGGGGCCCAGGGCTGGATGAGAATGGCATGGAGAAGGAGATTTCATTCTCAAAATTGGGGAAGTTACCTAACACTCACCGGTTGCTCCTCTTTATGTTCTTTTACACTCTCCTAGTCATTATTAATTTGCAGCACACCCTAATGTTTCATAAGTGCTCCGTCTCTCTGCCTCCTAACCCCACTTTGACTATCTGTAACACTTTGAAACATTCTTCCAATGTATATGACACATGCTTATCTAAAACGTCAGCATATACAGTATATGTATGTAGCTGCTGGACACTAAAGGCCCCGGATAGGTTCTGTTAAATTCTGAACATGCCAAGTTATGTTAGGTTTCTTAGATCACCCTTCGGCTTCAACGGAAGTGTCAGTGTGCGTGGCACTTGACTGCCGGTTCTCCGAAAATGATTGTATTCACCCCTGCAAAATGCAGTGTTCTTGGCTTTTCTTTATCAAGCATGAGTGAAATCGATTTGAGTTCCTAAATTATTTAGTTGGATGCTTCAGTGTTGGGACCCAAGGGGAAGACGTTGATGTATTACTGGGTTGTGCGTGGTCAGTTCCTTTGTGTGCTCTAGTCTTCTGGTTTGAATGGGTGGAACTGGGAGGCTGCACCTTTAGGGAAAGGCTGCAACTCTGTGGTAGAGCATATGCTTTGCACATTAAAGTTCCAGGGTTTTATTCCCCAACGTCTCCAGGTACAGTTGGGAAAGGCCTCCCTGCCTGAAATCCCAGAGAGCCGTTGCTGCCAGTCAGTATCAACAATACTGGGGCTTATATTGGACCAATAGGTTCAATATAAAGCTCCTATAGAAGCAGGAGGCTGTGAACTAGTCATTACAAAGAGATGGAGAAACCCTACTTTGGGAATCTGTTTGTAAGCTGTATAGTTCTGCCCTAGGCTACATAGCTGAATGGGAATCTGAGCCCAGGTTCTTGGCGCTGTAAATTCTGCACCTTTCTGGTTTTGCGTGTGTGAAGGGTTGAGGCCTACTGAGGCATGGTAATAAATTCAGGCTTTAGAAGTCAGGGGTTTTTCTATGGGAAGGTGGTATCCCTGAGAGGATTAGTTTCATTTCTCCAGTTAAGATTCATTTCTTCCAAGTTGGAACAGTACTTTCTGTTTTGGGGGTTGGGACGGGGGAAGGAGGTTTAAAAGAATGGGACAGTTGGGGAAAACCACAGCCAAGTAAAAATTGGAGCAGGAAGATGCAACTTGAAGAAGTCTAGGTGCAGCTTAGGGTAAAAGAACTTGTGTTTTTGCAAGTTTTATTTTCGTTTAATGCCTTTTGTATCGCTTAGCTGCATTGATTAAATACCTTTTGTTGCAAGTTGCTTGATTTACTTTACCAGTAAGCTGTTATGGATCTCTGTGCTTGCCAGACACTCCACATCTACAGCCTGAACCCTTTACTGGGAAAGAAAAAGAAGGAAGGTGGGACTTTTCAGGAGGCAGAGATACTCTGGGGGTTGAGGTCATAGAAAGAACCTTGACAACATGAAAGGGCTGAACTGGAACTGTCAGATGCCTCATTCTTCTACCCATGGTTATGCACTGCAACAATAGGTGGATGGCAAAACCACATCATTTGCTCCTTCCTCCAACTTCCTAAAGCTGGGCTGGGCAACTTGTAGCCTGCTAGATCTCTTGGACTGTAACTCCCACCATTCCTCACCATTGGTGATGTTGGCTTAGGTGATGGGAATTGTAGTCCAATGTCTAGAGGGCCACATGTTGCCCACCCGTTCTCAAAAAAAAAAAGAAAGAAAAGAAAAGAGAGAGAGAGAACAGGTACCCCTTTGCTCCTGTTCAAGTTGTGACATTTTCCATCCCCAAAACTCCATAAACAGAAAGTCATTCGCTGCTACATTGTTGGGAAGAAAGTTTTCTTTTAATTGCATTTTCATCAATAAATAATTTACAGTATTTACATCAACAAATTCTGCACACACACACAAAATAAGCCAGAAAGGAAAGGAGCCAGTGAGGTTGGCTTCGTCTTTATTATTTTTTTAATCCGTTGGGTCTTCGTTGGCTCCACTTCACCTAGACACCAGAACTTGGCCAAACGTAACCAAAATAAAGTGCTTTCTTAATTATTGGCGTATTAAAAGAGAGATAGGCTGACAGCTGGAAAATGGTTGTGGAAACTGAGTGGATGGAAGGCTTAGTCTGAGGAGAGGAGGAGGAGTTGAGAAGGCCCCATCTCACCAGTCCTGCTTTGAAGGCCTTTCGATGTGTTAAAACTACAACTTTGAAACGAAGGAAATATTTCCTGTACATGAATTTGCATGAACTACTAAGATGTCAAGCCCAATGTGTAGAACCAGTCTTTCTCAACCTGGCACCCTTCCGATGTGTTTGACTGCAACCTCTATCATCCCGGGCCGGCTGGGGGTGATAGTGGTTGCAGTCAAACGCATCGGAAGGGTACCAGGTTGAGAATGGCTGTACAGGTAGATCATTTCCGTGAACACGCTGATAAAGCTGACTCAGGGTTGGGGTTCTGACCCAAACAGAAACTAATCTGGCAGGTTCTAGATTGGCACCATTTGTCAGAATTCAGCCCAAGGTTCCTGTTTAGGCTATCAAACCTTGAAAATCCTAGGGCAAAAGTTACACTGGAGATCAGGGGCTGGAATAATAGAATCACAGAATTGGAAGGGGCCTATCAGGCCATCAAGTCCAACCCTCTGCTCAATGCAGAAATCCACCTTAAAGCATCCCTGACAGAGGGTTGTCCAGCTGCCTCTTGAGGGCCTCTAGGGTGGGAGAGCCCACCACCTCCCTAGGTCAGCTGGACAACCCTCTGTCAGGGATGCTTGAGGGTGGATTCCTGCATTGAGCAGGGGGTTGGTCTTAATGGCCTTGTAGGTCCCTTCCAACTCTGCTATTCTATGATATGCCAGTACAGCCACTTTGGAGCAGCAGGTGGCTAAGCTTACGCAGGTGGGCTGAGTTTCAGTCCCAGAGAATGCCGTTTCTGCTGCTCACGGGAAGTTTTCCGAGGGAAAGGGCTGTCACTCAGTGGCAGAGAACCTGCTTTGCGTCCAAAACAACCCAGGTTTAATCCCCATCATCTCCAGGTCAGGCTAGGAACAGCTCATTCCTGGAAGGTGGCTAAATGCTAAAAGAGGACCGGGCCTGTGTAGAAGAGAACAGTTGTGTAGCAGAGAGAATGCAAGCTAAACCTACCAAAATTCTGCCTTCTGCCTGCACAACTATTACTAGTCCACAAACCCTTTTGCATCTGGGCAGCTTAGAGCCCGGTCTGAAACCTCGAAGAGCTGCTGGCGGTCAGTGTAGGCAACACAGTTGGATCAACCACCAGGTTCGACTCGCTGGGAGGCAGCTTCCTGTATTCCAGGGGTGGGAAACATGTGGCACGCCAGTTGTTGCTGGTCTGCAGCTTCTAGCCTCCCTAGCCAGCACAGCCAACAGGGAGGAGTTGTGGGAGTTGTAGTCCACCGACATCAGGAGGACCCCATGGTCCTGTTGTACTGCTATATTCCCCCCCTTTAGCAGAAGCACAGCACGAACCAGGGCCATGGAACGGGACCACCAGAGCAGGCAGCTTGCAAAGGACTCCTGAAGCCAAACAGCGCGGTGGTGGTGAAGGCACACAGCAAGGGAGACCTCCCTGAAACCTCCCCTGACCCCAGACACTGGCTAGAGTGAGCCCTCCTAGGAAGTGGGAGGCTCAAGTGCCCCATTTGCAACATCAACATCCCCCAATCGCCCCCCTCCCCCAGTGCAAGTAAGGGAAGACAGCATCTCTCCCAAGCCCACAGCTCAGGCTGAGAGAGCCCTACTTCAACACTTTCCTCGGGACAGACACAAACCACGGGAAAAGAAGGGAACAGCTGCAACTGAAGACACCACGGCGTGGAAGAGGGAACACGCTTCCTTCCTCTTCTTTCAGCTCCTCTTCATCTGCGCAGTCACCCCAGAGGGGGGCATGCAAGAGGTTGTAGGACACAAACCATTTACATCCAGTGCCTACGGGAAGGCATTTCTCGACTGCTTTTGGAAGGGCGCAGCAGGGACGCCTTGAAGACCAGGCAAGCGAGGGATGAGGGACACTGGGCTGCAAGGGGAGGTGGGATCAGGCGCTGAGTGTGATGGGATTGCTGCCTTCCTGCTAGCGGATCCCTCGAAGAGGCTGTTCCCTGACAACTTAGTCTTCTCAGCCACCCAAGGATGCGCTCTCGGCAAAAAGGAAATCTCTGGAGAAGAGATGGGGGAAGCAGCCCTTCCCAACTCAGCCCTTCCCAGATTTGTTCGACTGCTCATGGATGCTTGAATTGGTTTTCCTGCACATTGCAGAGGGTTGGACTAGACAATCCTTGTGGTCCCTTCCAACTTCACAATCCTATGATTCTATGACTGCAACCCCCACCATTCCCAGCCATGCTGGCTGGGGATGATGGGGGTTGCAGTCCGACACACCTGGAGGGCCTCAAGTTGAGGAAGGCAGAGATAAAAACAAACCCCAAAGGCTGTAAAGGTTACGAGACCCATGGCTTTCCCACTTCCTCCTAGGAAACGTCTTGCCACGTGTGACATTTCACATGTGTGGATCTCCCCAGCATGTACAGACAAGGAAATATACAGGGGCGAAGTTGCCACACTGCAATACAAGCGGCCGTGTTTTACGTGTCAAGGATTTGGGGGATTTGCGTGGGTCTTGATGGTCCAACATGCGTCCAGATGGGGCTGCAAGCTGCTCTCCGTGGAGGAGCTCTCACCACAAAACTGACGTGGCCGGGACACACGTGGCGTTTGATATGTAGAAAATGGCCTTAAGCAAGGATGGAGAACATAGAGAACTCTCACACCATGAACTGTTGTGGAGAGCAAGGGACTGGCAGAATTCAAGCCAAAGGCTTCTCTCCGCTGGAGTCTTTCTCCATGCTAGACAAAGTTGGCTCAGATGTTTCCATGGAGGGAAGCCGGGAGGGAATCAGACTCAAAGGGGAACAGGGGCACTTAATCTTTGAAGACAGCATTTCCAAAATACTGATTCATTCTCCTCCCTGTCCCCAAATTAAAACAGAGAGATGTTCTGCTCCCAAAAAAGGTTTACGTTTGGAGTGTGGATCGGAAAGACCTATCCGTCCTCCGAGGAATCCATGTCCCGGGTCTCTGCATGAGTTGCTGATCTAATTTCAGTCTGGAATTAGACTGGAAGGCCAGCGCAGAGCAGGAACCCAGCAAAGAGCCTCACGGGAGGCATTTCTGAGGCAGGCGTGACTGGATCATTCCATCATGCCTGCTGCAAACACCTGGTGGAAATACACGGTTGGATCTATGTTTAAGATGGGACACCTGCACTGGCTGGTGGCTTCCCCAAGCCCTGAAATATATTTTGGGGAAGGGGTCCCCAAAAATCGGGCAGAGGGACCGTCTGCAAGGGATGGTCCTTTCTTCTTGTGGAAGGATGATCCTGGATCCCGATGCACAGGATGCAACCACATCCTGAGGCTGGAGGATCCAACTAGACGGCAGCAAAATCCTTCCGTCTTGTTAGAAAGCTGCATCCTTTGAAGATCCTCCCCTGGGCTCCTGCCAAAATCCCCAAGGATGTTCTTGGGTCATGTAAGCGAGGGACTTGGAAAGGAAGGAAGCTCGTGATGCCCATTCTCCGGGCACAATTTCAGCCTTGGTTGAAGGGAAGTGTGGTCCATGCCACTGGAATACTGGCCAAGTTGATCCTCTGGAGAGAGTCCCAGGGTAGGGGATCAGGGGGAATGAGAAAATCGACTCCGGAGTCCCCGAAGCAAGCCAAAGACCTCAGCTGCTGGGAAGGGACTCAGTTGGGCCAAGTGGCCCTTGGATCCACATCAAAGCACTCTAGATACTGCACCCTTTCCCTAAAAACAGTCTTCCCCAACCTGCTGTCCTCCAGCATAGCTGGGTGAGGGATGCTGTGGGTTGCAGTCCAAAACATCTGGAGGACATCAGGCTGGGGCGGCCGGTAGGGATGCGCTTTACCAAGAGCAAGTGAACAACAGAAATGAATTCTCGCATCCCTTGCGCCCGGCCGGCTACCTCCTGCGCACCGTGTCTTCCAGGCTGTAGGAGAGGAGGGGCGGGCCAATTCGGAACACTTGCTACACCCACCTGCGTGAAGACAACCGCCAGCAGCTGCACAAGCAAGAAGGAAGGACCCAGCTGTGCACCAGCAGCTGTTTGCATGAGCAAAGACCAGTGCCACACGCGTGAGGGGCGTGAACGTGCGAGGAGCAGTGTGCTGGCAGCGGTCAGGGCTCCTGGGCCAGAGCAGGTGCATCTAACGAGAAGCTAGCTGCAAAAAGAGCGAGGATTTTCTGAATATGGAGGTCCACTGATAGCACCTACTGTAAATCTCTCTCTCTCTCACACACACCACATTTGCCCAGCCATGATGTTGCAATTCTTGCCCCAGAAGCGGCAACTGCCCCGCCGCCTCTCCGAAAACTATCCAACTTTACATAAACGCCAACGTCACAATCACCACAACCACTTGTAGCACAACAAAGGGAAGAAGGGGGGAGGAAATTAGGGGTCGGGAGTGATGAGCCCCCTCCCATCATCCTTAGCGGTAGGAGGAAGGGATCAAGGAAGGCGGCCAACAGGGAGTTCTAGTCTAGTAGAGGCTCTTCAAAGGAGAGGCAGGCCTTCGTCCGGCAAGAAGGCCCGAATCCGTCCCGCGGGCCACTTTTTCTGGAGGGAGAGGGGTGAGTAAACCAGGAGCCATCCCAGTTAGCTCAGCCTCCTCCTCCTCCAGTCTACAATCATTTTGTTCTGCGGGCCCTCAGTTTCCCTGACTTGCAAGGTCCGCTGTGACGAAGGTCTATAAGAAGAGGGCAGCGCATTGACTCAAGCACGACAACAGCACCAGCAGAAGGAGGAGAGCCCCGGGCAGCTCCGCGGCGGCCCTGTTGCCTGGCAAAAAGTCTCGTGTCCTTTCGTACAGGTGCAACTTGTCCTTGTTGGAGTGGAGCATCTTAACATCTTCGAAGGCGTAGTAAGCAGCAAGGGTGAAGTTGACGTCGCCCGTAGTCAGGAGGTCAAAGACGCAGGATTGGAAGTACAAGTCCTCCACCGGAAGCTTCTCTCTGCACTTGGCCATGGCTGTCTCATAGGTGAACGCCTCTGGTGGAGACGGGGGGCTCGGGCCTTTTCGGTGAGACCGGTTTCCCGTGCCCTGGGTGCTGGAACGGAAGGCCTGGAAGTCTATTTGCTGGTTGAGCGGGCAGCCCCGGAGACAGAGATAGAGGCCCTGATTATCTCCGTCTTCCACAGCTTTCACGACCTCCTCGGGCATCCGCACGGCGAAGGTGAGGTAGCGGCCGACCTGCCTCACCACAATGGTGGTGCCGATGTACTTCGCCTGGATCTCGATGTGCTGGCCGGACACTTTTTCCGTGATCTTCAGGCTACTGGCGCCATGTTTGTCTCCGCCGTTCTTGGAACCATCCGCAAAGGCGGCGGGGAGTTCATCCATCTCAGCCTGGTACACTTTCTGCTCCACGCATTCCTGGAAGCTCTTGAAGATGATGGTGAGCTGCGTGGACAACGGCAAGAGAGGATTGAAGGAGGGAGTTACTGACACGGTCAAGAGGTTGTGAATCGAGTTGTAGCCCACCACCATCCATCTCAAGGAGCTCTCCAAGGTGATGAACCAATTTTGGGAGTAGCATTCAGCGCCTTGGAGAGATCATTTAGAGTTTGGACTGAAACCCGGAGCGGATTCACCGCCCCACTGATGTCAGAGCCACCAGCCTCCACTGAACTTATTGCTGTCTCTTTCACTGCCCCCCCACCCCCACCCCCGGCCTAACATTCTCTTCTCGATCCTCCCAGAGCGCAGGACACGGAATAACAGGCTCAAGTTAAAGGAAGCCAGATTCCAGATGGCCATCAGGAAAAACTTCCTGACTGTTAGAGCAGTACGACAATGGAATCAGTTACCTAGGGAGGTTGTGGGCTCTCCAACACTAGAGGCCTTCAAGAGGCAGCTGGACAAGCATCTGTCAGGGATGCTTTAAGGTGGATTCCTGCATTGAGCAGGGGGTTGGACTCGATGGCCTTGTAGAAATGTCTCCTCAATACTTTGAGCTAGAAAGGGAGAAATTAAAACAACAAAGAGAACAACAGGAGGCTGATAGAGAGTTGAAGAGAGCTGAGTTGGAACAACAAGAAAGGCTGAGAGAAAAAGATGGAGAGCTAGAGCTAGAACGAATTGCTTTAGAAAAGAGAAAATTTGAGCGGGAAGATCAGAGGAGAATTGAGGAAGGGGCTAGACCTCCCAAATTATCTCCTAAAGACTTTACCCCTTATATTGAGGGGCAAGATCCCAAATTTTCTTCAATACCTTTGAAAAGGCAGCCATGATTTGGGAAGAAAAGCCACAAGATTATATGAAGTTTATCCCTAACTTGTTCAAGGGAGACCTGGCTGAAATTTATAACAGTTTTCCTGTGGGGGAAGCTTTAGATTTTGCCTCATTTAAAACAGCAGTTTATAAAAGATTTCACTATGGGCCTGAATATTTCCGGAAGAAATTTAGAAGCCTTAATGCTGTGTCATCCAAATCTTTTGTGGAGTTGGGACACAAGTTAGCGGATCATTTTGAGAAATGGATCGCCTGCGCTGAGGTGAAAACCAAACAAGATTTAGTTGATTTGATGATTAAAGATCAATTAATTTTTCAAATCCCTCAAGATATAAGATTACTGGTGAGAGATAGAGACCCAAAAACTTATCAAGATGCAGTTTCCCTGGCTGATCAATAAATCGGGGCTATCATATGACCAGCAAGTCTACTAAAGAAAATAATATTAAACCAGGGTATAAACCTAATGGGGGTAAAAAGGAAGCTGAGGTAAATAAAAATCAGTTGCCAACAGAAAAGGCGGGAAACACCACCAATCCTCTGTTTGGAAAAACAGACCTCACGTGCCATCATTGTGGGTTGGTGGGGCATATTAGACCACAATGTCCCAGGCTGAGAGAAGAGAAAGAGAAAAGTACCTCAGTAAGGAGAGTGGATATAAATAAAGATGCTGAACATCCCCAAAGTTCTCAGTGTTACACATTAGTGTGGGGAGAAATGAAAGAATTAGATCAATCTTTGTGGGAAGATGTTTCAATGAATGGAAGAAAGCATAAAGCTATTCTGGATACTGGAGCTCGTTTATCAGAGCAGATCTGGTGATGAGTGAGGAGATTATTCCTCACAGAAGAATTAACATCAAACCTGTGACAGGGCCCATAATTGAAATTCCTGTAGCCGAGATGGAAGTTACATGGAGGGGAGTCACAGGGAAATGTATTTTGGGTGTTAATTCCTGTCAGGAAGAACCTCTAATCCTAGGTACTGATATCATGGGGTTAGAAGGTAGAAAAGTTTTTATTATAACACGCTCACAAGCAACAGTGGAGGGCTTGTCAGACAATTGTAACAAATCTGGAGATGCTGAAGGCATGCCTCTGCAGTTGCCTAGCAACCCAGCTGAAGGAACTGCTGAGCCAAGAAACATCGTTGCAAAAACTGATACCACGTTTGTTTTACACACAGGAAATGATCCCAGCTTGGAAATTTTAAGATCCAAAGCTGAAGCACAAAAAACCTCTTTTAGTGACACTCAGAAAGAGCAGGTTTTCTGGGATCAGGGACTCCTATACTTCCCAACTCCTATACTTCCCAAGTATAGTTGGCAGGGAGATGTCGTGATAACCATATCATGAGATCCTCACCCCTCCATCGTGCTAGATGCATAGGTCTAGCTGAGGCCTTAGTAATACTTAGAGTAGAACCATTGACATCAATTGGTGCTAAAATGATCTAAGCCTGGATGCTACCTATTTTGATACAAGCTGACTTGGCGGTAATTCATCCCCCAGTTTGCAGTGGACATGGAATGGAAATTAGGTTCCGATCGATATTTGACTGAACCTAAGAAATCCCGAAGCCCAGAAAACATCCTCATTACATTTCTGAACTACGAAATCTGAGTAACAGTGAGAAGAGCATTGTGCATTCTGCGAGGACCACAAAATGTGTGTATGCAGTTTAATGGAGATTGAAGATTTAAATCATTATTTGTTTCACTGCTTGTTATATAGTGCATCCTCCCAGAGTGCAGGACATGGAATAACGGGCTCAAGTTAAAGGAAGCCAGATTCCAGCTGGACGTCAGGAAAAACTTCCTGACTGTTAGAGCAGTATGACAATGGAATCAGTTACCTAGGGAGGTTGTGGGATCTCCCACACTAGAGTCATTCAAGAGGCAGTTGGACCACCATCTGTCAGGGATGCTTTAGGGTGGATTCCTGAATTGAGAAGGGGGTTGGACTCGATGGCCTTGTAGGCCCCTTCCAACTCTGCTATTCTATGATTCTATGATTCTACAAAAGGTCTATTACTGGCTGACAAGATTCCAGCCCTAATTTTTGCTGGGCAGGGGGATGGTGTGGTAGGAGTTCATAAAAGAGTTGGATTTTCTATCACATGCTGGAGAGGGATGCAATTAATTGCAAAATTGACGGGGCGTAACAATAATATTTTGTACTTGTGTTGTTAATTAATTGTGAGGTCTTTTGCCAATTTTCCAATACATTAGATCTCTGTATTATGCCTCTAATATCTTTATAGAAGGCAATGTATTCTATTTGCCTCTTCCCTAGATATTATTATAGCATACATTTTAATTTGATTGAATCTCCTGTCAGAGGAAAAGTAGCAGACCACAGAGGAGGGTTCTAACTAGCACTGCCTCAAGGATTTGTTCTTTGCAAGTTATGATGTGAACTGACCTGAACCACATGCCACAGACTAATATGTGGATCAGAACACACTTATCCATCAGTTTTAGTGCTTTGTTGAATTTGTAGCCCATTTCTTGGCTCAAAAAATTTACTAAAATGCATATTGTAGGATAAGATATAGTTAGATATGTGTATTTGGTGAGAAAGAACATTCAGAGATATGCATTTAAATCCATTTTGGGGGCAGATTTTATCCACACATGTGAAACTGACATGAACTGGAAATAAAATTGGTTTCTGTTTCTAGCCGTCTTCTGCTTGGTGTGCCTAGTTTGTAAATGCAGGGAGAAGGACATTGAAGGGCACCATGTTATGAGATTTGCCCTTGATACCTGCAAGCCCTCGAACCCAGAGGCATACGAGTATGCACTGAAGGTGATCTTTGCCTCTGCCACGCCTCCTGCTCGGCATTTCAGCTAGATGGGCGGAAGAGGAAAGAGGCCGCAAAGGCCTCAGGATACAGCGTCAGCTGGCCTCTCCAGTCCCCTTCCAGCCCACAGGGATGCCCCCTCTACCTTCCTTCTAGGTTGACCCCAGAGAGGCAGTAGGAATGGTTCTCTCTGCACCGGCTGCAAGGCGGAAGGGGCAGGAACTCAGATTCTTGGCTCCGAGGTCAGAGCAGTGTTTCAGACCTCAGATCCAGGAATCCAAATTATTCTATGCCCTGCCCCCCGCCACGACTCTGTTGAGGGGTCGTATGATGGCTCCTTAAAAGTGTTCTCCGGAGGACATTTGAGGTTGGCTAAGGGCATTTGCTGTCGATTACCTTTTCATTGCTGTAATTTTCTGGCTATTTCTGTGCCTATGTGCTATTTAAGTGCTTCTGTGATTGGATTTTAACATTTCTGAGGGTGCAATCCTATGCATGTTTCGACGGGGGGAAAAAAAGTCTTCCAACCCCCGGGCACCATCCTGTGTACATTATAGGGCTCGTCTTGCGATTTTGGACTACTGCAAATTGCTACGAGTGTCAAATGCAACAGAAAATGGTGTCTCGTGTGTGTTGAAATAAAAATACACACATGATATTTTAAATGAGCACCTTGGAGAGTTCCTTTAGAGTTCATGAAGGGACAGGAAGAACATGTGCCGTGTGCTTACCTTGCTGGTGGCGGTTGCCATGGAACCAGGCAGGACAGGTGTGTTGGTGACCTGCACGTTCAGGTAGTTATTGTCTATGAGCGGCCACGCCCCCTGGATTTTACACGTCTGGAAGCTGTCCGAAAACGTCCTCAGGTGGGGGTCCCCGAAGAGGCCGCAGTGGGTGTAGTTGGGAGGGGGGGCGTGTTTGTGGAAGCTCCTTTCGTAATGGCAGATCTCCGGGCTGTCCGAGCGCTCCTGGCTGTCGCCGTGGGGCGGCGGGCGGAGGCGGGGCTGCGAGGTGGGGCCGTCCTTGGAGCAGTTGTGCTGAGCCATGAGGTCGTCGATGCCGTGGACGGCCGAGTGGTAGAACAGGTCCCCCCGGCAGGTGCGCGCCGTGTGGTGGGTGCAGTGGGCGTACGCGCGCAGAGCCGTGCAGAACTCGGGGGCCTCCTCAGCGCCCGGGTGGTGAGGCCCCGACGTGGCAGCCAGGAACTCCGAGTTGCACTTCATGATTTTGCACGGAGACGTCCCTAAAAGTGGAAGGACACAAAGCACGGGGGTGAAGAAAACTTTCCGCCAAGGGATTTTACCGACGTATAATCATTCCGCGGGCAGTCCCAACAGGAAGGTAGGATCCCCTTCACCAAGGGACTATGCAGAACGGCTTGAGCTTTGCATGCAAAACAGCCTGGGTTCAATCCCTCCCATCTCTGGGGATGACCCCTTTTGGAAAACCTGGAGAGCCCCTGACAGCCAAACCTAGATGAACCAATACTCTGCATCGGTGTAAGGCTGCTTCCTAGGTTCTTATTTAAACCAGCTCTTCGCTTCGAGCAGGCCAACCCCCAAGGTCCCTCACCATTGGCTGCGATGGCAAGAAGGCTGCTGGGAGATCTAGGCTAAAACTTCTGGAGGGCTGCAAGTTGCCCAATCCTGATTTAGAACTACGAGGGCTAGCAGGGCTGGTCCAAGATATTTTGCTGCCTGAGGCAAGGACAAGATAATTCCCTCTCTCATTCCATATACAAAAGATGACTGGGCTGGCAGTTGAATCTTACTTCAACACTAGCAGTGGGTCGACACCCTCCACTGCACCAGAAGGCAGCAGGCAAGCGTAGGCTATAATGCCCCCGTAGCTTTATCCTCCGACACTTTACTGCTGCCTCCCCCAGCATCTGCCGCCTGAAGCAATTGCCTCACTTTGCCTAATCGTAGGGCTGGGCTGAGGCAAAATGGTAGAGCCTCAGGTTCAATTCTCAGCATGTCCAGGAAGGACCCCATATCTTCAACCCGAGAGCCACGGCTACTCTGTACAGACAAGACTGAGCCAGATGGACCAGTGATTTAATTCGACAGAAGGCAGCTTCCTAGATTTCATTCATATGGAAAGGAGGACTGGGCTCCTGTACCTTTAACAGTTTCAGCAGGAGTCATTCATATGCATGCAGCACCTAGTGAAATTTCCTCTTCATCAGGACTGGAGCTATACTAGAGTGACCAGATACAAAAGAAGGCAGGGTTCCTGCAGCTTTAACTATTGTGATGAAGAGTGAATTTCACCAGGTGCTGTATGCATACAGATGAGACCTACTGAAACTCCCTTTTCTACACAACTGCTAAAAATACAGGATCATATCATATCATAGAAGCACAGAACAGCAGAGTTGGAAGGGGCCTACAAGGCCATCGAGTCCAACCCCCTGCTCAAAGCAGGAATCCACCCTAAAGCATCCCTGACAGATGGTTGTCCAGCTGCCTCTTGAAGGCCTCTAGTGTGGGAGAGCCCACAACCTCCTTTGGTAACTGGTTCCATTGTCATACTGCTCTAACAGTCAGGAAGTTTTTCCTGATGTCCAGTTGGAATCTGGCTTCCTTTAACTTGAGCCCATCTCTTCGCTCCTCTGATGCCATGTTTCTCGCCTGCCCTAGGGTCTCTACTTCCCTTGCTCGGCTTTGTCCATTTTCTTCTGCTGCCCCTTATGCCTCTTCCAGAACATTTGAGAACTACAAGTTCAACCGCAGCTTTTAAAACTCAGCTAAAAACTTTTCTTTTTTCTAAAGCTTTTAAAACTTGATTTTGTTCTGACTTTATACTGTTAGTTTTACCCTACCCTGTGCCTGTTTGCATTCTCTTCCCCTCCTTATTGTTTTATTATGATTTTATTAGAATGTAAGCCTATGCGGCAGGGTCTTGCTATTTACTGTTTTACTCTGTACAGCACCATGTACATTGATGGTGCTATATAAATTAATAATAATAATAATAATAATAATAATAATAATAATAATAATCCATGTCCTGCACTCTGGGAAGTGTCTGTCCTCCTTTTCCATACGGTCACCCTATTTAAGGCAACTTCTCAAAGTAGTCAATGCACTTGTGAGCTCACTTGAAGAACGAAAGCAAAGCTTCTCCACTGCAGGGGCCCTTTGTCCAAGATGACCCAGTGCCCTGGGATAAACCACCAAGATAATAACTCCTGAGTTTGCGATGGCTTTTCTACACTTCACTGAAGTGATGAAAGGGGGAGAAATATCTCATCAAGGCCTGTAGGGGGAGATGTTTTACTATGGATCTCCTGGAGTTCAGCTCTGGAAAAAATATCTCCAGTTGCCTCCTTGCACACAAGTCTCCATATAAGGCCAAATTTCCAAAGCCAGGTGTCATGCATAAACTTTGACAACATCAGTGTGTGTGTGTGTGTGTGTGAGAGAGAGAGAGATGCACGCAAACAGACAAATGCAAAAGCCACCCTTTTTTCTATCCATCTCTCAATGCTGTTGTAAAGCCAGCTCAGCTTTCTGCAACCTGGTGCCCTCCAGATGCATCAGACTGCAACTCCCAGTATCCCCAGATGGCCATTCTGAAAAATCTCGGGCTGATTTTCAGTAGATCATGAAGGTTGGCCTCACAGCAGCAGCAACAAAACCGATTTTCCTCTCGCCCTAAACTATACCGCTGAAATGACAAAAGCTTGGGGCAACGAAGAGCGGATTTCTGTGTGGCCGACTGGTGAGCTCCGATCAGTTCTGTTCCTTAGAACAAATTCCCGGCTCAGAAGACTTTAATTCCACGGGTTTGTCTTCAGCATCAGCCTCAGCTTGGGGCATCCTGGGGCATGACTAAAAAGAAAAGTGAGTCCTGTGTCTAAAGTCTCCCCCTCATTGAGTTCCTTTAAAGCCCTCTAACGACCATCCCCACATCTTGTGGTAGTGAATGTCAGAAGTTGAGAAAAGGCTTCCTTTTGTCTGTCCCGAGTCTCCTGACAGTCAATTGCATGGCCACATGTTCTCTGGTTACAAAGGGAGAAATCCCACCCTCTCTCTCAACAGCCTGCCTGCTTGCTGAGCACTGGTAAAGTAGCTGCCTCCATTCTGATGTCCTCCACATCGGTTGGGCTGCAACTCCCATCATCCCCGGCTGAGCTAATGCCCCTAGGTTAGGATGGATAGAAGACAAGGCTATCTCAATGGGCTTCTCTAAATGAGCGCTTTATAGCACACTCATGGAAGTTTGCAGGTTGATTTCATGACATTGTCAACAGTCAGGACGTCTCCCACGATTCCCCCACCCGTATTCCGTTTTCAAAAAGATCAGAGATAAGCTGGAATAAACTCTTAAAGGTGCAAAATCGGCAGTGTGTAAAGCTGGCATTGCGCTAAGAACTTGCTGAAGAAAGCGATCCGAGGGAGAAGAGGGTAAAATGCCTTCCTGCAACAAAGGGAGACAGATCTGACCCCCGCCCCACCAAGAACACCCCTGTAAGTTCAGTGGGGCTTACTCCCAAGTAAGTGTGCCAAAAGTTGCAGACGTGCAGCACAATCTTACATCTACTCAGAAGAACGTCCTGGCTTTCCTGGGGGCTGCGAGGAAACAGTACAGCACAAGTTATGCAACAAAAACAAGACTCCCCCCCTCCTTTGTACACGTGCCAGGGAGGGAGACGCTCCCTTGATACAAACCCCATGTGCCTGCCATATAAAGAAACCCATCCTAATACTGCAAAGAGCCCAAACGCAGAAAGCCATGGTAAGGCTGCAGGGTTTTTCCTTAATGTAGAGACACTGAACGCTCCCTACGACCGCAACACAGCAGAACCAGGAAATGAAACAGCGGAGTTGTTCAGTGACAACCCTAGCAGTTAGAATAATGTATCCAGTTCAAGATCGCAGCCCGACCCGCATGCTGCGTAGGACTGCCGTGAGCTCACGGCGGGCCTTGCACCTGGCTGGAGCGCCGGACGCGGCCCCTCCTCGCTAATCTTCCTGCTCAAGAGAGATAAAGGCTTCCTTTGGGAACGGAGCGATGTCCCAGATCTCAAGCTGAGACCCATTGCAGCTTGTCGGCCTAAATCTGTTGGCAAAGCTTCCTCCTCCTGCACCTTTGCTCTGTGCCCGCTGCCTTCGGATTGCACAAACACCTCACCTGTGTGACTCAGTCGCCTTGGCAAGGACGCCGGTGCACCGGGGAGCGTGAAGCCAAGATCTCTTTGGCTTGCCAGGGGTGGAGGGAACGTGTGGAGGCAACGCACAGGAGCAAGGCAAATCTATCAAAACAAATACACCAGTTCCACATGGCAAATCCAGGCAGGATGGTGGTATGAGGGCTGGAGAAGAGAGGCGGCGGAGAGCCTGCGCTACGCAACGGGGAGATGCTAGTTCGAATCCCGTCTCTGCAGTGAGATCAAAGGGCCACCGCAAACGAGTTGCCCTTCTCTCAACTGCGATATTATTTATTAATTTTTGTGACTACTCTTTATTCATTTATATTTTTATTTACGATATTTATATACCACTAGATATAATAAATTCCCTAAGCGGCTCAAATGCTACATTTATATCCCAACTTTTTTTCCTCTTGCAAGGAATCCAAGGTGATATGGTCCCCCTTCTCTCCACTTTCACCGCACAACAATCCTGCGAGGCAGTTTAGGCTGGGAGTCAGTGAGCCCAGCGAGCTTCGTGGCCGAGTGGGGTCAAGAACCTGGTTCTCCCAAGCCCCAGTGCAACGCTCTAACCACTACACCACACAGCCTCTCAACACTGGTTATATTCCAACCCCTACAGCACGCTCAGTGTTGGTGGCACTTTCCAAAGAACGAGAGGAAAGGAAACGTACCATCTAAGAGGCCTGCTGAAAGGTTGGCTGAGCTAGTGGAAGGTGAGTCCTTTGAACACTCACAACACTCAGTGTTGCCATCGTCATCGTTTTTTTCTCTGCAGGAGGTGAGATGAGCTCAGGCCCATCCCAGATGGTGGAGATAGAAATACCACGAAGAGCAGCTGTGCGGAAGTGAGATTTCCAAATCTCTGGGGTGGAGCCTGGGAGGTACGTGGTGGAAGGTGGCAACGTGGGAAGGGCCCTGGTGGGTGGTTGAAGTGGAAGCCTAGTTGCTGGGGATGAAGGGTGGGTGGGGGAAAGCTGGGGCATCAGGGAGCAGAGCTCTTGCCAAGCCAATGGGCCCCCTGGAGACGTTACTCCTTTCCCTAGGGACCCAGAGATGGAATTTGCTACCACAAGACATAGTGATGGTCAACAATTTGGATGGATTTAAAAGGGAGGTTGGATACATTCCTGGAGGAGAAGGCCATCAATGGCTACTAGTCCAGATGGCTGTGTGCTATCTCCAGTATTTTAGGCAGTAAGGCTGTGTGCTCCAGTTGCTGGGGAACATGGGTGGGAGGGTGCTGCTGCACCATGTCCTGCTTGTTGGTCCCTGGCTGATGGCTGGTTGCCCACTGTGTGAACAGAGTGCTGGACTAGATGGACCCTCGGTCTGATCCAGCAGGGCTCTTCTGATGTTCAAACTCTGAAGCCTCAGCCCCCAAACACAAAGACCTGGCTAAGGGGGAGACAGACAGCCCTGACCCACAATGGATCCCTCCTCCCACGCAAACTGCAGCGAAATAAATGGGTTGGATCCAGGATCTACTGTCCACGAAAAGAAGGAATGAAGGCCCCTGAGAACAATTTTTGGGGCTCCTCTTGCTCCTCCTGTTCGGCAGCGTCTCTTGGTTCACTAAGAAGCATATTCAAGGGGCCGCTGTGGGAAAGAGGGGGCGGGGAGGTCCACTTCCGTCAGCACAGTTGATCCAGCTTCAATCGGGACGCAACCCAGTGAGTGCCGCAAAAGTGCGCACCACCAGCGGTGATGACTCATGTGGGGTGGGGTGGTGGTGGTGGAAAGACACACGGGTGAACACACAGCGCTCTCCTCGGCTGAGTCAGTCCCATGGTTCCTCCAGCCAAGAGATGTCCACCCTGACTAGCTTTAGTTCTCCAAATCCCAGGGCTTTTCGGATGTTCTTAACCTTGCGCTGCGGCCAGGAGTGAGGAAACCAGGGGCCAAATTCCATTTCAGAGAAGCCCTCAAGGGACGCATGATGGTGACGGGCTAAAGCCCAAATGGCTGGGGGCAAAAATGCAAAAAGAAAACAACAACCCAGGATATTTTAGCTCAAAGCGGTTACTGCCAGGGGAGGCTTGGTAGAGGCTTTTAGAATGGGGGGGGGGAGCTGCAGAACAGCTGAGAAACCACCCACTGATCAGTGTTTGGGAGAAAGGGGGGTGGAGTCAGTTTGATCCACGGACTTGAGGTTCCCCACCCCTGCGTGTGGTAATCTTTTCTCGTGACAGGCAGGCAGCAAAACGAGGTTGATCAAAATTCCAGTGGGTCTCCACTCAAAAGTAGCCCAGGGAAGGGTTGACCACCATGCTGCCTCCATCACAAGATATTGGTTCCCCAGTCCTGGGGAGTCGAGCACAATAGCACAATATCCGTACTTTTCCAGATGGCCATCGACAGGTTAGAACAGGTTCAGAGTAGGGCAACAAAGGGGATACAGGGACTTCAGGACCTCTGAGGGCACTTGGGACGTTCAGGCTGGAGAAAAGAAGACTGAGGGGAGACATGTGAGCCGTGCTCAGGTACATCAAAGGATACGGCAGGGAGGATGGTCAAGAACTATTTCCCAGAAATTAGGACCCAAAATAATGGGTATAAGTTACAGCTACCTAGGTTTCCATTAAATATAAGGAAAAACTTCCTGAGGGTAAGACCTGTACAACAGTGGCTCAGTCGACCTACAGAGGTTGTGGGTTCTCTGGAGGTGTTTAAGAAGGGGCTGGACGGCCACCTCTCATGGACGGCTGAATTGGTTTTCCTGCACATTGCAGCAGGTTGGAGTAGATTATCCTTGTGGTCCCTTCCAACTCCACGGTTCTATGATTCTGTGAGACACCACCACTGTTTTCCCTAATTTCCCCCTGCTCCCCCCCCCCCGGTCTTACGTGGAATTGGGACGGAGCCATCCTGCCTTTTGACGGCATGCTGGGAAAACAACAGTGCCTCGCGGCCTCCTACCCCCATCCAGCACACCCCCTACGGCAGCCTGCTTTGGCACAGGTCTGGAAAACGTTGCTGAACCCAAGCCAAGAAAACACTGCTTGTTCAATTTCACATAATCCATTTTCCATCGACTCACAATACATCTGCCTTTCAGACGCGGATGACTTCGCACAGAAGCTCAGAGAGGGGAAAACGGAACGGCTCGTCCAGGGGGGACAGGCAAAAATGCAACCCCATCCTCCCCAAACGTGACCCAGTTCTGCTTGTGGTGTAAGAGGCAGGGCTGCAAGCATGGCGCAGTTCTGCCCAGGCACAGAACTAAATAAACAAAGTCCGGATGTGGCGGTAGATGCAGATAAGATCCAGCAAATTAAGAGCAGCAAGTTGCTAGCCCTCATGGCCGTGACCTGATGCATGACAAACCGTGGGCAACGCCTGTTGAAGACAGAGGGTTGTTGACTGAAGAAACTCGTCCATGGCTGCAGAGACACTCAAGAGCCCTTGCGCTGCCCAGGACAAGCAAAACAGGCTGAACTGTGCATGCTACACGTCAGAAACTTCCCGCAGCTTGCATAACCTAGATGTGTCATGGAACTTAGCTTTCCTTGGTGCGGATTTTTTTATTTTATTGTATCACACAACATATACAACCCTGGTTTCAGTGGGGGCTGGGGGCTGCGATGTCAGTGGGGAGGAGAATCCGCTCCGGGTTCCGGTCAGAACTCTAAAGGACCTCCACACCTGGGAGAGCTGCTTTAGAGTTCTGACTGAAACCCGGAGCGGATTCTCTTCCTCACTGACATTGGAGCCACCAGCATCCACTGCCTGGTTTATTTATTTATTTAATTTATTTATTGCATTTCTATACTGCCCAATAGCCGAAGCTCTCTGAACTAGATCAAAATCTCTCTCTCTCTCTGGTTGCACATGTGACGATTCATTTACATACATGAGTTGTTCTTCTGGATCTGCACCTTAATGGCAGTGCTCACCAGGCGTCGGTGAACTGGAACTCCCATCAGCCTTCGCGAGCACAGCCATGGGAGTTGCAGTCCGACGACAACACCTGGAGAACCACATGGTGCCCAGCCCTGCTTTCCTCTCCCTCTACTTTCTTCTGGAGCTCAGCATTTATACGGCACTTGTGGAATTGGATTTTTACTTTTACTGGTACCTTCGCTCTTTTAGCTCCTCCTGCTTTAACGAAGTCCACGTAGCAACGCCCTTTCCCATCTGTGGCTGCAGCCGCCTTTCAAGAAACAGATGCAATGCAGTACTATATGATAAGGGAAAGCACTTCTGAGCATGTACAGAATGCTTTGCCCTCAACACAGGGCCTGTGCAGCCAGTCTCCTTTGAGGGGGGGGGGGGTTCCTTACAGGCCAAAGGACCACAGGTCCACTGCATGGTTGGGTCACAGTACCTCTCGATTTCAAACAAGGATGGGGGAAAGTTTCTTTTGCTGGATATTTAAAGATGTTAAGCATCCATCCTTTGGAAGAGGTGTTTTCTAAATGCAGTCAAAACCTCTCTATCTCTCCTGCTCCCTCTCTCTCTGTGCGCACGTGTGCGTGCATGCAGTAAACTTTTAATGCTGATAGTGGCACCCTCATCCTTAAGCAAAAACATTTGCCAAGGCTCGATTCCTGCTGAATTTCGTCCCCCGGTGCTTTTGAAGCTGCCTCGTTCTGACTCAGGCCATCCAACCCATGACTAACGGTGGCTCAGAAAAGCAGACCAGATATCCACTCGTAAATTACGACTATATAACACCCGTTCAAATGTTGATAGTGTTATGAGGTCCTCAGTCCATTGCATTACGGGAGGTGAGCCTTGGTCCTTCCAACGGGATAATAACCCTGCAGATCCCTTGCAAGAGCCGGTCCTATCATTAGGCAAAGTGAGGCGGCCGCTTTAAGCAGCTGATTTTGGGGGTCATGAGAAGGCATCATATTGTCAGTTATCGAGTTTATTAGCATTTCGTCTTTGCCTCTGGGGAGCAGAAGAGATGCTTGGAGAATGTTCTGCCTGAGGAGTCAGAACAACTTGCCTGGCTTTGGGTGCAATAGGCAATACTGTACTGTACACTGATGGTGCTATATAAATAAATAAATAAATAAATAATACTGAGCTTACACACACCAATCTTCTGATTCAGTATAAAGCTGCTTCCTGGGTTCCTATTTAAACCACTTCTTCATGTAGAACCATGAGGGCTGGAAAGTTGATCTTCAGGGAACAGCTGTACCTGCCTGGCAGAGCACGGGCCTCGTGTGCAAAGGGCCTCACGTCCAGCCCCGGCCATCTCCAGGTAGGGGTGAGATAAAGAACCCTGACAGAAGCCCCAAAGAGCTGCTGCCAGTCAGTGTAGAGGTAATGCTGAGCTTAGACTTACTACTGAACTTACTCAGACCAATGGCCTGATTTTGGCTAAGGCAGCCTCCGACGTTGCTAACGCTCTAGGGGCTAACGAGGCACCTGCACGTTAAATAAAATAAAATAAAAACCTTAGAGCCTTCTTGCTCTCCCTTTCTAGCCTCTAGCCTTGCTCTTTCTCTCTTGCTGCCCGCTTTATTAGATTATTTACAATCTCTCTCACGCCACATCTAAACAGGTTTATTTATTTATTTATTACATTTCTATGCCGCCCGATAGCCGGAGCTCTGTGGGTGGTTCTCAAAGCCACGAAGAAGAAAAGATAAAAAGAATAAAACACCATATTAAAGTAACAGTCAAACATCTTAAAATTCAACTGGGCAGGCCTATCCAGTCAAATTTTAAGACGTCTGACGGTTATTTTAACCAGTTTTATGTATTTTATAGTATTTTTGTATTCAGTGTTGTTCTCCTGCCTCAATCCAGAGAGAGAGAGAGAGAGAGAGAGAGAGAGAGAGAGAGAGAGAGAGGCGGGTAAGAAATAATAATAATAAAAAACAATACCAATGAAAACCAAGGGTGGTCAATCAGGGAAAGCTTCTTGAAATAAAGATGTTTTCAGGAGGTGCTGAAAACGACACCATGTTGTTTGCCTTGCTGTTTTCCCCTCCCTCCCAGCCTCTAGCCTCACTTCCCCCCCTCCTTAGCTCACTTTTGACTAGCCAGCCCCCCACTGAAGCCATTATGTCACCAGCTGCATTCTCTGTGGCAGCCATTTTGTGGCGGTGCCCACAGAAATTTCTCCAATTCCCAAACGTGCCCATGGGCCCAGAAAGCTTGGGCAGCCCTACGCGAGGGTCTCAGGCAGAGAAGGCTATTTCCCAGCGCCATTTCTGGAAAGCCTTGGAAGATGCCAAGGACTCGATGCTTCAGGCAAAGCTCTGTGCCTGGCATAAAACCACCCAGCCCTTTGACCGTTCAAAGTGTTTCACACGCATTAGCTCAGAAACGTGGACAGAGATGCGGTTGGGAGTTTCGCAGCGGCGACCCAGCCTTCCGCCCACCCTCACAGAGGGGTGATTGATGCCCCCTTTCAGTAGGGCCCTGCATAGCCATCGCCGCACGGAGAGGGACCCGTGGAGCGAAGCCAAGGCTGCAATGGCCGGAGCGGGAGAGAAAGGCTTTTTGGCGCATCCCCGACACGCCGTGAAGTCGCTGGGCCTTTGAACTGCTCATCATGCGCACAGATCCCTCGCCAAAGAATAGGCTGATTATCGCAGCCTTGTTTGCATGACAAAGGAGTGGGGGTGGGTGGGTGGGTGGTGGAAAGGCCCCATAAAAGTGATTTGACTGGAGTGGAAGAGAAAAAGAGGGGAAAGGGGGGGGACCCTGGAAAAGCAGCTCTGAGAAATGAGCTTCAGGAAGACAATGAAATCTGCCATCAAGGAGAAAGAAAGAAAGAAAGAAAGAAAGAATGAAAGAATCTGATAGACCAATAAATTTACCACCATGTGCAAAGGAATTAGGTCAGATTTCAACAGCATGGGGAGAGGCGTGAAAGGAGGGGATATGTGTGAAAACAGAGCCAGCATTCCTAAAATGGTGATTTTAGTGTGAGTGTGTGAGTCTGGAGTGGCGGGGGGGGGGGGGGAAGAGCCCAGAAGAAGGAAATGCTTAGCAGGCAGAGAGGCAGTTCCAATGTTTTGAGTCTGGGATTCCAGGCTGTTCTGTCTATGGAAAGATGGGGGAGGATGGGAGAAGTAGTGCCAAACATCGGGAGGGCACCAGGTTAGGGAAGGCAGCTCCAAGGAGCCCCAGAAGTGCTCTCAGAATCACTTAACCCAGGTTAGGAACATCAGAAGAGCCCTGCTGGATCAGACCAGGGGCCCATCCAGTCCAGTCCTCTGTTCACACAGTGGCCAACCAGCTGTGTCGACCAGGGACCCACAAGCAGGACGCGGTGCAACAGCTCCAGCAACAGGTTATACACAGACTTGCTGCTTTTGATACTGGATTAGATCAGGTTAGATCAGCTTGCCCCAACCTGGTGAATTCCAGAGATTTTGGACTACGAAGCCCAACGTTCCTGACCATGTCTGGCTGGGGCTAATGGGAACTGAGCTCCAAAACAGCTGGGGATGGCCTGGATGTCGCTTCTGCTGATGGGAAGGAGCTGTTCACCGAAGGTGCCTCTGCCCAATTTGCCTCCCCCCCACTGCACTGCAGCCGACCCGGTTCTGTAAAGTTCCCCACCCACCCTCCCTCCATGTTGCATTTTCAGCAGGCTGGAGGGGTTGCCATGGCGAGGAGGGGGCAGAGAGGTTTGCTTCCACCAGTCCAATTGCAAGCACCTCGATATGGAAGCAACCGCTGGAGGAGGATGGAGTAAGGCAGAGCTGAATTCCCTAAAACTATGAGAGGTGCTGTGGGGAGCAGGTTTGGATACCACCCACTGGGGCCTAAAAGCCTTCCCCCCCTAATCCCAAATGTCAAGTGGCTGGCTGGGGTTACTCAATGGAGACACAGGCACTCTGAACATGCTCAGAAGCACTGCATTATTCCCTCACACAATCCAAGTATTAACCCCCACCTTGGGACCTCTCACTGTCGGGAACAGGATACTGGGCTAGACAGATTCACTTTAGCCTGGTCTTTTTGGGGTGGACGGGTGGGTAAAAAGACTCTACAAGTCTTCCCTCTCAAGTCATTCTAAGAGCTTCATCACACCAGCGTTATACTGTGCAATCACTGCGAATTGCATGCAAAGGGCTCAGAAGTTTCGCACCTTATAGTCTGCTTTGATTGTGAAGTACTCCCATGCACCCTGCCTTCATTGTGCTATAAAGCCAAAAGATTCACCGTATTTAGCCCCTACTTTTTGAGCGTATCTTCCGAGCCGCCGCTGGGGAGCAGGAGCAGGATTTTAAAGAAATGCCTACATCTGCGTAAGCTTTAAAGATAAAGACACCCAAATTGGCACAGTAGTAGATATTAGGGAGAGCTTTAAGCATACCAAATTGAATTGAATTGGGTCATCCGTTGATTTTTAATGATTTTTTTTTACATTTCCCCCCTTCAACTCACTTCCTGGTATGCAAAGGATTGCTGTCGCCCGGTAGCAAAAACAACAACCGCGAAAGCTTAGCGCTACGGGGATAATCCGAGGGAAGCAGGTACGTGGGATGGAGCTATATAAGCCAAATGGTTAATAAGAACATAAGAAAAGCTATGCTGAATCAGAGCAAGGGTCCATCTAGCCGAGCCCAGCACTATTCACCCGGTGGCCGACCAGCTGTTGACCAGGAACCCACAAGGAAGACATCAGTACAATAACACCCTCCGGTCCATGTTCCCCAACAACTGGTTGCACACAGGCTTACTGCCTCAGATACTGTAGGTAGCACATAGCCATCACAGCTAGTAGCCCTTGATAGCCATTCCTCCAGGAATGTATCCAGCCCCCTTTTAAACCCATCCAAAGTGGTGCCCATCATCACAACACCTCACAGGAGTGAGTTCCATAGTTGTGTGAAGAAGTCCTTCCTTTTATCTGTCCTCAATCTGAGTCAGCTTCATGGGATGGCCCTACTCCAGAAACTGGCTCTCTCTAGGACTGGTCCGGGAGGAAGCCAGCTACGTTCGCAGTGGTGAATGGAGCTGAGGTGCCCCCTCGCCTCGCCGCCTCCAGGGCCCAAGCAGAGAGCCATCAATCAAAGCCATGCACACTCAGAGGCAGAGACGTGGGAGGGGGCGGTGCTCTGCCCTCCTCTGCCGGCTGGGGGAATTAGAAGCTTGCAAAAGGGGAACTTCAAAGCCCTCGGAACAGAAGTGTGCCTAAGATGTGAAACCATAAACGTGAGCTTGAAAAACGATCTTTTTAGACGTTGCAGACCTGACTGGCCCCCATCCCCTCGGATGGTGGATAAGACGCCCCCCGCCCCAAAAAGGCTTCCCTCCCCACTCCTTCAAAGCTAAAACAGAACCAGGGCTGGCAAAATAGGCAGAGCTTGAAGAGAGGTATTCAGGAAAACCTGAGCGTTTTGCCGTGCATGGCAAGTACCCCCCTTTTAATCTCCAATCAGTAAGGCATTGATCTCTTCTCGCACGTCCCATGCCTACAAAGGGATTTCAATAGCACGTACTCAGGTATTGATTTGAGCTTCTTTATGTCCCCAAAGCAGAGAGCACCACGCACACCCCTGGACTAGATGCCCCCCCCCCCCGGTCTGATCCAGCATGGCACTTGTTATGTTCTCATGTCCTAACCCAACAGGATATGATCCATGGGGCACTCTCTTACACAGCTCCCATTTCCAGGCTGCTCCTGCACAATCCCTGTTCATTCAGGTGGCTTGTGTAGGAGAACCTCCTGGTAGACCAGCCCTGATTTCATTAAAATAATCCTGCCCCCTGTTTCCACCAGTTTTACTGCAGCCATGAAACACTTAAGACCTAGCAGGAAAGGAATATGCTCAGGCTAGGACTATGGCAAACCACTGAGAAAGGAAATTCCACATCTGTGGATTAGCTGTGGAGAGAAAGTCATCCCATATGCTCTGGTGCAGCCTCCGCCCACCTGGTGCCCTCCAGATGCTTTGAACTAGGTGAAGGATGATGGGAGTTTAAGTGCACCAGATTCAGGAAGACTGCATGCATGTTTGGGGAAAAGAGAGAGAGAGAGAGAGAGAGGCGTGGATTGGCAGGGACTTTGCATATTAAAAGGGCTCCAAAGAACAGTACGCACCGTTCCCAGTATTCTGGTGTGAACTTGAACAAGGCTCTAGGGTGGAACTATGATATTGAAGGTATCTGGCCAGTGGCCACACAGATTGCAGCAGGCTCAATTGCTACCAGGATCACAGGGGCAGTGAGTAGGCTTTGCCCCCCATGACAACAGTGTTCCTAAATCCACCCGCGTTCCCCCCTCCACCCCGCATGAGTAAACGGGTCCATTCATTCCTCTGGGGAAAAGCATAATGCTGTCGTTGAGAACTGAGAGGGTAAAACTTGCTCTCTGCCCTGGGTCGCTTTGTTGTCCCACTTTGAGGTCTGCGCATCATGTGCTGCTATGCGCAGGGACACAAGGCACAACTCCTCGCAGCACACCAGCCCTCCCCGTAACAGTGGGTATTTTGCAAGTCAATACAGATGTCGGGAGATTCCAGCCCGGCTCAAACGGCTTCAGCTTGTCTCAGCCACAAAACGATCTGGCGCAAAAAGACTTCATTTGGGGGATCTCATGCCCTCGGATCGCTAAGCTCACTGCAACGTGCGCACGTGTCCTCGCTCGCTCTGCCTCACACACAGGCAGGCCCAAAGGAGTACAGGAAAAGAGCCCCGGGCACATAACTCCAAACAAAACCAGTGTACACAGCTGAGAACCTGCCAAGGTGTTGCAGCATCTCAGGTGGAGGTGTCAATTCCAGCAATGGGTGTGGAGGATCAACGGAGAGAAGGCCGTGCAACCCATAGATATGGGTGGCAACGGTATGAGAGCGCACACCTGCATTTTATCTAATCGCCAGGGCTTGATCTCTTGGTCGCTGCTGAAGCTCACCCACCCAGAGCAAAATGACAGGCACATCCTTTATGGAAAACGATCCACATGGATCTCAGCTTCACATGCCTGCGTCTCCCTCTATTGAAATAATTTCCTTTCACTTCCTGCAGAGACAAACTGGAACATTACAAAAAAAAAAGAAGACATAGCCAGTATTGCAAGATCTGAGCAAGCTGAAGCCTCGTGGAATCGCTTGAGCTGGGCTGGAACCGCCAGGAGACTGTATTGACTTGCAAAATGCCCTCCATTGTGACGGGCTCTGCGCAGGGAGGGCTTGGGTGGTGTGCAATGCGTCCGTGCGCACAGGGGCACATTGCGCACAGACCTCAAAGTGGGATTCCTGGCAAGAACAACAAAGCAACCCAGTGCAAAGAGCAAGTTTTACCCTCGCTGCAGCGGTTCCCCCAACTACAGCGTTATGCGGGGGTGCAAGAGCCAGAAGCTAATCTGGAAGCGGAGACGTTTGCCAGAATGTATTAGCAACAGCTGCATTTTAAATAGGGCTGCAGGTGTTGATTCATCAGCAGGATTCATTAACAAAATAGCCGTTGAGAGACAGTGTGGGACAATGGTTAGAGTGTTGGACTGGGGAGAACAAGGTTTTGGCCCCACCCAGCCATGAAGCTCCCTGGGTAAATTTGGGTCAGTCCCTAACTCTCAGTCTGTCCTACCTCACAGGGTTGTTGTGATGATAAAATAGAGAAGAGGAGAACCATAAATAAATAAATAAATAAATAAAACCATGCAAGTCACTAGTTTTTCACCTGCTCAGACATAGCTGTCAGCTGTGACCGAAAGAAGGAAAGAACCAACTTCTGTAAAGATCCAATTTCTAATCGGCCACAGGGAAACAGCTATTTATGTGTCCGATTTAAAGATGGTTTCCCCTTCCGGCTTGCACCCAAAGCTTTCAGCTAGAAATATGTCTGCCCCACACCGCTTCTCACTTAGATCTAGCCCTTCCCTCCCTGGTATCTCCTTACCCCTTGCTCTACATCATTGGTTGCCACAAGCAGCAGGATGCGAGGCAAGTTGTATAGCACAACGTCAGAGCAGCCCTGCTGGATCAGGCTTAAGAACCTACCTAGACCAGCCCATGAGCAGGAAGGGAGTGCAAAAGCATCCTCCAGCCCATGTTCCCCAGCAGTTGTTACTGAGAAGCACCCTGGCTCTAACGCTAAAGGGAATATATAGTCATCACAACTAGTAGCCATAGATGGCCTTATCCTGCATGAATTTGTCTCCAAGAATTTGCCTAATCCCCTTTTAAAGCTGTTTAACTCAGTGGCCATTGCTGCATCCTGGGTTAGGGAGCTTCACAACTAAACGCAGAACCATAGAAGAGTAGAGTTGGAAGGGGCCTACAAGGCCATCGAGTCCAACCCCCTGCTCAATGCAGGAATCCACCCTAAAGCATCCCTGACAGATGGCTGTCCAGCTGCCTCTTGAAGGCCTCTAGTGTGGGAGAGCCCACAACCTCCCTAGATAACTGGTTCCATTGTCATACTGCTCTAACAGTCAGGAAGTTTTTCCTGATGTCCTGCCGGAATCTGGCTTCCTGTAACTTCAGCCTGTTATTCCGTGTCCTGCGCTCTGAGATGATTGAGAAGAGATCCTGGCCTTCCTCTGTGTGACAACCTTTTAAGTATTTGAAGAGTGCTATCATGTCTCCCCTCAATCTTCTCTTCTCCAGGCTAAACATGCCCAGTTCTTTCAGTCTCTCTTCATAGGGCTTTGTTTCCAGACCTCTGATCACCCTGGTTGTCCTCCTCTGAACACGCTCCAGCTTTGTCTGTGTCCTTCTTGAAGTGTGGTGCCCAGAACTGGACGCAATACTCAAGATGAGTCCTAACTAGGGCCGAATGGAGAGGAAACAGTCCCTCATGTGGTTTGGAAGCTATACTTCTTAATGCAGCCCCAAATAGCATTTGCCTTCCTTGGTGCTGCATGAAGAAGCATGGTCTTTCATCCATCCTGAACTCATGCCAATCAATTTTACTGGATGTCCCCACGTTTTGGGTCTTATGAGAGAGGAACAAGCAAAGTTCTCTCTGCCCACTTTCCCCACACCATGTGCCATCTATTATAGAAAAGCAAAACCTGACACAGGACTGGTATTTTTGGTGGTAGCCTCGTTTCTTCAAACATGTACGTCCACCACTGCACAGAGCACACTGCCAAAGCTCGGTAGAAGGAGCTGCTTCTCTTAAAACATATTGCTCATAGGGACCAGGGGGCAACTAGAAGTGTCCCTGGCATCTAAAGGACTAGTTCACAAAGAGAGTATTGGCCAATACCGTCACGCATGGCTCATGGGCTTGCAATTCATCTAGCTGGCTACTGTTAGAAACACCCTGGTCAAGAAGGAGCTGTTGTTCTCATTCAGCAAAGCATTTCCTATGTTGCTGTTATTCCGAGCTGTGATAGCAAAAAATAGAACTTCTATGGACAGAAGAAGTTGACCTCCAAATGCCAGAGGTTGTGGACAATCAACAAGGGGAATCCATGGCCTTCACGCCCTGGCTTGCAAGCACAACTCCTGTTGGATGCAGAACAACTAAACCGGGGTAGAGATCCTGTGGGCCTCCAGGTACTGTCAGATTACAACCCCATGGTCCTTGGCTATTGGCCGCTGGGGATGATGGGAACTGAAGTCCAACCATGTCTTGAGGGCCACAAGTCCCCAGATGGACACTTGGGAGCTGTCCCAGCAAGGCGGTTGCTGTTTGTCACCGCAAGAAGTCCAATGCAACCACCTCTTGCACCCAAGGCAGATTCAAGCTTTGCATCCTCCTCTCCCAACTTGACGCCCACCAGAAATGTTGGACTACAACTCACATCAGTCCCAGCTGGCTTGTATCATTCTAGCGCCACAAGGGAAGGAAAAGTGTACGTTTCTACAGCGATTCCTCCACAACCGAGATCACGAACCCAAGTTACAACCTGAGCCACTGCAGATGTTTGGGTTGTTGGTGCAACGGCAGCTTCTCCTTCTTGGAACGGCTGCAAAGCAAGGCTCTCTCTGGAGCAAAGAACTGTCAAGGCTTCAATCAAACACCCATTACTATTATTACAGGCTATGGTGGTGGTGGTGGTGGTGGTGGTTCCCCCCCCCGCCCCCCAAAAAATAAAAAATAAAAATGGCTGTGTTGTGGTATTTCCATGCTTAATTACAAAATTTGACAATTGCAGGTTGCAGAGCCTTTAAAAAATGTTTACGAGCGAATTTCAGTCCTCGTGAAAGTCAAAGGACTCAGTGCTCATTATGCAGACGGGCCGGGAAAACCCAACCTCGCACCAGGCTCCATTCCCCTTCCCAACCTGGCTGCATTAACGTACTTCAACCCCAATTTGCAACGCCCTCCAATTATTCCCGGCTCCTACGTTCCCCCACCCAAAACTCTGCCCACGCAGTTCATCTGTGACCACTCTGCCTGTTCTTCCTCTCCCAATTCCTCCTGGTGTTCCTCCAAAAGCTGTCAATCGTTCTGGCTGGAAATTCCAGTCTTGCTCTCTGTGCACTTCCGCTTCCCTCTCACCCATTCGAGGATCAAGGCTTCCCACCCCCAGCACATCCACCCCAAACTCACATCTCTGCCAAAAGGTCTATAAGGGTACTTTTTTGTTGTCGAAACGATGGCAATACTGAGATCTACAGAGATACTTAAAAGTTGGCAGAAGACGTTCAATTAACTTTCTTTGGAGAAATTGCAAATCTCAGGTAAATGTGTTTGAAATACCCAAATATTGCATACAACTATGCAGCGATATGATTGGAATCTAATGTTAACTTGTAACTCCTTCCTATCTCTCCTCTCTCATCTCACACTATTGCCCCGCTCGTGCTCTTCGCTCCTCTGATGCCATGTTTCTCGCCTGCCCAAGGGCCTCTACTTCCCTTGCTCGGCTTCGTCCATTTTCGTCTGCTGCCCCTTACGCCTGGAACGCTCTTCCAGAACATTTGAGAACTACAAGTTCAACCGCAGCTTTTAAAGCTCAGCTAAAAACTTTTCTTTTTCCTAAAGCTTTTAAAACTTGATGTTGTGCAGACTTCTACTGTTACTTTCTACTGTTAGTCTTTCCCTACCCTGTGCCTGCTTACCCTTCCCTGTACCTGTTTGCATTCTCTTCCCCTCCTTATTGTTTTACTATGATTTTATTAGATTGTAAGCCTATGCGGCAGGGTCTTGCTATTTACTGTTTTACTCTGTACAGCACCATGTACATTGATGGTGCTATATAAATAAATAATAATAATAATAATAATAATAATTAACGGTATCAATTACTCAGTTTGGTAATCTATAGATGTGCTAACGTCCTGCTGGAATTTGGTGCCAAATGGAGCACATTCACCTGTATATGAAACAGGTAAATATATCCCAGCTTTGGCATTAAAAAGAGAAAACATTTGTGATAGAGCAGCTCATGAAATACAGAATAAAAGTTTCCAAAAATTATTACTGCAGATATTTTGTAAGTAACTACCTCGATGTGTTTATAATCCCTTTAAAAGCAGTGCAATATTTTAAGGTTGACATACCGTATTTCTTCGATTGTAAGACGTTATCGATTGTAAGATGCACACTAATTTCAGTACCACCAACAGAAAGAAAAACCCCCTAAGACACACCCGCGATTCTAAGACGCACTCCATTTTTAGAGATGTTTATATGGGGGGAAAAGTGTGTCTTAGAATCGAAGAAATAGGGTACTAACGCAATGAGGTCGCTGGTCTATCTAGCCCAGAAATGCCAGTCTATCTAGACGTGCCTTCTGCAAGCTTGGCTGCTACAGATGCATTAGACTACATCCCCCATCATCCCCAGCAAGTATAAGCATTGATTGTGCTGGCGGTGGTTGATGGAAATTGTAGTCATACACATCCAGAGGGCACCAGTTTGGGAAAGGTTGGTGTGGGGGAGGGGATGGCAGAACTTCTTTCAGCTCGAGGGACAGGATTCCATTTCAAAGAAGCTCTTCCGGTGGTGGGCGGGGCAAAAGGGGCGGAGTCCAAAACACCAGCATAGTTTAGCTCGAAGGTCTTACTGTTGGTCACGAACCCTTAGGGGAAGCATGTCAACCTTTTTGAATGGGGAGTAAAAACAGCACCAAAAAAAAGCGCCAGGAAACCATGAAATGATTGGCGGTTGTGGGGACTTTCCCTTAATAAATAAACAAGTGAGCCATGCAGAGACAGCTTCATCCAGACCTGAAGAACGCCTTTTATTTCCACCCTGGACAACCGCAGCGGCTTTATGACGCCTTGGCCTCCTTCCGTGTTTATCCTTGGAGAACCTCACTCGTCTTCCATGATCTTAGGGCTGGGAAGGAAGAAGTGGGCATGAAAGAAGAACGGGGTGTGTGTGTATGTGTGCATATCTGGCGCACATTCAACTCCCCACAGGAGATCCTGCATTAGCGCACTGCAATGCCCCACTGCAGGTGTTCTGACCAAAGGACCACAGAGGGCCACACACAGCAGGAACGCTTTGACCAACTCACTACCGCAACCCCGTCCCTCAAATTTTGAAATTTCCAATTACTGTAGAAATTCCAGGCTTGGAGTACGGAAATCTGGAACCGACGTACACATGATGGACGTTTGCAAACAGATGTCATAGCAAACAGAATCCAATGAAATGTGATACCATAAGAACCTAAGAAGAGCCCTGCTGGATCAGACCAAGGGTCCATCAAGTCCAGCGTTCTGTTCGAACAGTGGTCCACCAGCTCCCTGTGGGAAGCACCAAGGATGTCATGAGTGCAACAGCATCTTCCCAACCATTGCAACTGGGAGGCAATATAGAACTATCACGACTAGTAGACATTGATAGCCTTATCGTCCATGAATTTGTCTAACCTCGTTGTTAAGCCATCCAAACTGGTGGACATCACTTCATCTTGCTGTAGCTAATTCCACTGTTTAGCTACGCATTGTATGAAGAAGTCCTTCCTTTTATCTGTCCTGAATCTCCCACCAACCAGCTTCATGGGATGACCCCCAGCTTCTAGAGGGAGGTAAGAAAAACAAGGGAGGAGCGGAAAACATCTCTCTATCCACTTTCTCAACTCCACACGTAATTTTGTAAACCTCTCTTGTGTCCATGTTTAGTAGCGACCTCTAAAAACAAACAAAAGTAAGCTAAAATACCCCAAGCATCATAGCTCAGAAGTAGGCAATGTGGGGCCCTGCAGATGTTTTGAACTACAACTCCAATAAGCCCCATCCAGCATGAATAATGGTCAGGAATGATGGGAGCTGTAGTCCAAAACATCCAGAGCACACCTCGTCACCTACCTTGCCTTTCCCCATAGGAAAGATACTTCAGTTCTCTGATCATTTTTTTTATGGTGTCTCTTTACCATATTGTATAGGGCAGGACTGGAAAAAAAAATCCAGGCTGCTGAAAGGGCAGGTACCTTAAAATTATTTAAGGTAATTTTACCTTAAAATTATTATTTTGGAACTTTGCTCAGAACTTGTGCCTAAAAATGTGATTGAAATTCCTAGAAGTTTGACTCTGTACTTTAGAGACTGAAATAGTTCTTTCCTGCTCCGTAGGGTGACCAGATGTTCCTTCTATTCGCAGGGCTGTGCTTGTCCAATTTGGGTTTAAACATAAAGAACTGTTGTCCATCAACACTTAGCACCTGGACAGGCAGGCACACAGATGACTGGATCATGATCTTCCACACTACGGAGAGATGTGCTATATTTCTATTTGAATTCTAATAATTATTTCCAAATTTGCACCTACACATATAAATGATCTTCGGCAAATGTCATGCAAACCACTGTCCTTTTTCGTGGCCATTCATAAGTGGCCACCCCTTCCACCCGCCTGCAGACCTTCTTCTGCATGGACTCTGCACCCATGCAATTCTCACAAGAAGAACCCAATCCAAGACCCATTTCAGTCCCACATCTTGCTGCAAACTGCTCTAGGAAGCTCACAAATTGGAATCAACGGAGATCGTCACCCGGTGTTGTCTGCTTCCAGAAATGGGTGGCCAGAGCTTTACTGCCATTTATGCACCTAACACAGCTCATAGGAGATGCCTCCCCCACCTATCCAGGAAATATTCTGTCCAAAACAGACCTCCTTTCTCTTGGTTATCTTGCCATCTCTCTACCACCTGGGGTGGGGGGACACTTTGGAGTCGCTTTAAGAGCTCAGAAGGTGTTGTTTTAGCACCCTTTAAGCCAGCCCCCCCTCCCTCTTCATTTCAACTTAGTGCCTGGAATCACCTCTCTTGCCACAATGACTCAGAGGCAAAAGCCACAATCAATTTATCTGAAAAAACCTCCAATCCATCTGCCGGTTCTTATCTCGGCTTAAAAACACCCTTAAAAACACACCTTGGAGAGTGCCTCAGATCCTTGTGCCAAAGGAAGACGCAGGCAGAGGGTGTCCGTGACCCCAACTGACAGGCTTGCCTCTTTGCAGAACCTGAGGAGGTGCAATGGGCATAATCCAGAGAAAGCTGGGGGCCATCAGTGGGATTTAGCACTCATCTGTACACAGAAATCCCAATTATTTCCATGGGACTTTGGAGAGCCAAACATTCTGCAGACGGGGCCCAGGGGCTTGAAACCACATCCTAAAATGCTGGAGATACAACCAATTTCAACAGAACCAAATAGCGCCCTTTAAGATACTGAGTATTAGGCCCAGTATTGGGCAAAAGGGGGGAGGGGGGGAAGGGGGAAGGGGGATGGGGAGGAGGAGGAGGAGGAGGAGGAGGAGGAGGAGGAGGAGGATTGCTGGACTAGATGCACCCTTGGTCTGATCTGGCATGGCTCTTCTTATGTTCATAGTTTTCAGTACACAAAAGTGCTTTACAATCACATATTCTTCCCAACAAAGTTCCCAGCAAAGATCACCTAGCAAAATCGTGTTTGCGCTTTTTTGGGTGTGTGTGTTAAATGATAAAAGTTTTGCCTTTTTTGTTTTGAAGCAAAGTCTGAAGGGGAGCAGAGCTCTGCTGCTATCTCTTAGGGATTGGACAGGATCAGGCCTACAAATCTCCACCACGCCTGTCTTCTCCAATAAAATTAGGGAGACACAACTCCCAAGCGCCCTTCATAAAACATCCCCCTTTTCCTCGACACCTGTGTACCAGCAAGGAGCAGGGCTTGCACTCCTGTCCTTATGGGCTGGCCACCGAATAAGCTTCACAGCGGAGTAATGTTTGAACCCGGACCTGCCATCACGAAGACCCAATCCTCTGTTAGCTAGAACAGATTGGCTCTCGAGACAAGCAGCATTCTTCCTGAGACCAACTTTCTCCAGCAGCCTGGGCTACTGAAGATTTGCTCCACAGCCTTTTGAAGACACACTGCCTGGATGTCACTTCAGATGTGAGCAACAACCCACTTCGACAAGGGATGCTACTCCAGGTGTCGACACCACCGGCAGAAACGGTTCAGGCACAGTGTCAGATTTTGGCACAATTAACTTCTGGCAATGCGAATTTGGGGGATTCGGCCTCTAGCAAAACCACGAGTTCCACAGAGAGATGAGTTTGTGAGGAGATCACTTTACACACCCCGAAGATGGAGGGAGACCAAAGGGGGCCTTGCTGTTGACTTAAGACAGGATGACTTTAAGATAGGATTGGGAACCTCAGATCTTGGGAACCCAAATCCTGCCCCAAGTGGCCGCACCCCTTCCCCACAACCACTGATCATTTGGTGGTCTCCTGGCTTTTGTCTTAGTGACTGATATGAAGAACTTCAAGCTAAAGAAAAGTTGCTGTTCTTTATATGTTAGCCCTACGTTCTTTGTCTTTTGCCCGCCCCCTACTGGAATGTGGCCCCCGAGAGTTTCTCTGCCATTGATTTGGCCCTCGGGCTGGAAGAGGTTTTGCACCTCTGCTTTAAGAACATTAAAAAGGGCCTTGCTGGATTAGCCAAGGCCTACTGAGTCCAGCCTTCTGCATCTAACAGCAGAGACCCAGATGCCTTTCTGCACACTCACTGGTGGGCCGGGGAGGGGAGATCCCTTTGAATTCAATAAGGCACACTTCCAGATTAACATCCACATGTTCAAGCCCACAGGACTGCAGTGCAGTGTACAGCAGCCTTCCCCAACTCAGTGCCCTCCAGATGTTTTAGGCTACGACTCTCATTAGCCCCCAAACATCAAAGCAGTGGGTTAAGGGAAGGCCAGCCTAAAGCGTATTTACTTGGGAGTAATTCCCACTGAAGTCTGACAAGGCTCAAGGGATCAGGACCTGTTGGGATTGGGGTGCTGTTTCACCATGTCCTGCTTGTGGGTCAACAGCTGGTTGGCTACTGTGTGAACAAAAGGCAGCATGGCTCTTCTTATGTTCTTATGGCCTTTTAGAAGATGGACGGAATAACAGACATTTATCCAAGTACGGACATTATAGGGAGGGGGGGAAGAAACTCACCTTCCCCATCTTAATATTAGGAGTTGGTGGACGGTAAATTTGGGACAGGCAAAAGGAAATACTTCGCCACACATATGCAGGATTTGATTTCTAGCAATTTCCAGAGGCGGTAGCGGCCACCTTCACCTGCTACAACCCAGACAACAAAGGCCATAGCTAGACCTAAGGTTTATCCCTGGATCGTCCAGGGGTCAAACCTGTTCATCTAGGTGACACACAGGGGATCCAGTGCTCAGACAAGGGGCAAACCCTGGAGGATCCCAGGATAAACCTTAGGTCTAGCTGTGGCCAAAGAGTCTTGCAACCTCTTGAAAACCAATGCATTTATTGCAGCATGAGCTTTCGTGGACATAACAGTCCACTACATCAAGATGCACAAAGTGCAAGTTAACAGTAGCTTTCGCTCAACCTGGTGCCCTCCAGGATGTTGGGCTACAGATCCCATCATCCCCAGCCAGCATGGCTGGAGTGATGGGATATATAGTCCAACACACCTGGAAGATGCTGGGTTGGACGAAGGTTGACTTACAGCATTTGCCGCTGCTAGAGAGCGACTGATCCAAATGGCTTTAAACGATGATTACGCAAATCCACGAAAGAGGAGGGAGTTTATCAACGGCTGTTTGCCATGAGAGCTGAACGGATCCATTTCCCAGGCTGCTTGGGACGAGTGACAGAAGACACTCATGAGTATCCAAAGCGATGCACCTGGCCCTGATGGAAACAGAATGGTGAATAGGAGGGACGCATCGTCTGATCCAGGAAAGACTGTGCATTTTTAAATCGATGGAATTCCATTGAGAAGGCTGCAGAAGCATTTAGGATCAATATATCAGAATTGCTGGTGGTTTAGTTACGAAGTTGGGGGGAAAGTCCCTAGAAGCAAGACAACTGTGACCTGCAACACTGATTGCCTGGAACCTCCTGGGTTCACCTCCTAAAAACAAGGAAAACCAAAGCAGCAGACTTACTCCACAATAAGGCCCTAAAGCCATGCTTTGTTAATATATTCTAGCTGCTACGGGCGAGAAGAAGGAATCCTACACGCACAAGCCACCGCACACCCCAAATCGAAGATCAAGTTCCTTCTTGCAAGGTGATCTCAGCTCCGGCATGTTTCGCATAAAAAGAATTCAATAACATCTTGGATGCGATAAGCGCCTCCCCAGAAAACCTGCATTGAGGCAATTGGGTTTTGCTTCTCGCCCAAAGCAATCTAAGACTGCGGAATCTAGAGTTTTTCCAAAGCCTTTCGTCGGAATTGCTTCAATGTGTGAAGATTGGGATTGGGGAGGGGGGGGAGGGCAGGGGGAGCTATGAACCCAATACGTAACATTTGTGTGTGTGGAGGGGTGTATGTCTCTGTATGTGTTTTCTTTCTGTATTTGAAAATAATACTCGCCTTAGCGCTCTCGTTCCACACTTCGCAAAGGGGAAAAAAGTGTTGCAAAAATAAAATTAAACTTGCAAACTCTATCAGAAGATTAAACTCCTAGAGCATTAATATTTCCTTCTACTCCTCACCCCCCACCCTTCTCTGGCTTTGCCTCCAATGAAAGGTGTATGGGGAGGGGGGGGAGAGAAACGGGTCCTAGAGGCAAAGAAACTGGAGAGGTTTGGATGGAACAAACTCTCCCTGTGTGAAGTTACTTTCCCTCCCCCAACAAAAACAAGTCCTCAGAGCTTGAAGGAATTTGCAAGCAAGAATCCGCCAGAAACATTGTGAAAAGCAATGGGGGAATTCATTGGAAACAGATGGCGTTTTCAGCTGTGATTCTGAAAATTCGCTCCTTTTCTGACACCATAAAAACAAACCGTGCGCTTTGGGGTGGGGGTGGGGGGAGGAAGTAGACCCAAAGGTTTAGCAAAGAGAAAAGTTAGCTCTGGCTACCAGCAAAAGCAAATAAGAGAGGGGGGGGAGCTTTTTTTTTTTTGCAGGGGAAGGGGCTTAAATGTAGAGATCAAAAATGTGTCTGTGCATATGTTTTTTTAAGCAGGCAACCCCACTATTTTTGGTGGGTTTTTTTGGCTTTGAAATATTGAGTAGAAGAACATCTGGCAATCTCCATTCAGCTAAGGTTTCTAACCAAGTAACAAGAGACAACAGCTCAGGCAGGTTACAGCAAGGGAAATGCATCTGCAAACATGTTCCAACCCCCCCCCCCAATTTTTACCCCCAAAAGGGGCACTGTGTCAAAAGGGTCATTCCTTGCCTATCACCCCCAATAATAAACTCTGGAATCTAGTTTATTATGCCACAGATACAACACGTTAGAACGCAAATATTAGTTGTTATTTATTTATAACTTCATTTCTGAGCCGCTTTTCGGACCCAAAAGGGCTCTTGAGCCCACTTGCAATTTAAAATCTCGACTCGCATTTTAAAAACAACCTCGCAATACGGAAAATTAAGAACAGGAGCAAAACAATTGCTTAAAAACAAGAGAGCCAAGTTAATAAATGGAAAGTCATTGAAAAGCCACACGAAACAAAAATGGTTTTAATTGCCCATTAAACAGAGAAGGGCCCGGTCAGACCTCCTTAAGGAAAGATTACCAAAGTTGGGGTGCTACCATCGAAAAGGCCCCGTCTTGTGTTCCCACCAACTGAGCTTCTCTTGATAGTTAAGAGCTACAGAAGGGCCTTCAAGGTACATTTGGGCAGGTACATACAGAAGTGGTCCATCAAATAATCCTGGCCCAAACCATTTAAGGCTTCATAGGTAAGAACCTGCACCTTGAATTGTGCCTGGAAACAAATTGGTTGGTAGTGCAGCGAGTTCAAGACCAGGTGTAATACGGTCAACAAAGCACACGCAAGAAAGCAATCTGGCTGTTGCATTAGCTAAAATGTGCCCACATGTGCATATCTGGTTAAAAAAATGAAAAAGAAGTCCTCCCACATCAGAGGATGCACCTGGATATACCCACACAACACCCCACTGTCCAGGTTCTCAAAGTTGGTAAGTCAAACAATGCTTGCAAACAAACACACACACACACACCAAGTCCTTTCTCAACTTAGAAACAAAATATAAAAAGGCATATTTTGATCTTGCCATAATGTCACTGTGCGCCTTCAAAAGGGCAAAAGGAACTTAGCCATCACCCATCACCATCCGCAGCTCTGCCACTCAGACACCCACAGCCCTCCCACTGCCCCTAGCAAAATGCCCGTGGCACCCGTGGCGTGGAAACACTTGCCCCCCACCCCCGACACCACGAAGTGGACCGGCTTCGCTACCTCTGAAACCGCGCGGCAGATCGAATGTACTCTTGGTCCATTTGCCCTTCTGATTCTGCCAGACAAAAAGCGAGACATCTGGATGAGGCAGACCAAAGGCCAGCCAGCGGCTGGGAAGCCCCAAACAGGAACGCAAAGGGATGGGATCGCCGTGGCTCTGATGGGTTTGGGCTGGAAGGGTACCACTCGGTTTCCCAACATGTGGCCAAGTGCTGTAAGATGAGAATAAAGGAGAGGCGCAGGGTGGCGGCGGCGGGGGGGGGGGGAGACGGGGACTGAAGGAAGGGAAGGAACGGTCACAGCTGCTTTTGAAGGGCTTTGCAAAGACATTTCTTTAAAAAAAAAAGTTTTAAAAGAAGGCAAGAAAAGGGGGGAGCTGTGCTCCTTACCTGTTGGGAAGACGCAGAGGGAGACAAAGAGGGTGTGGATCAGTGCCAGGGCTTTCGCTCTTGCCCCTTTCCCCATACCCATCCATCCAGCTTCAGCAATAACCACTATCCTCTCCCTATAAGAAGAGTTGTTTTCAGAGAGAGAGAGAAAGAGAGAGAGAGAGAGAGAAGGAGAGAAGGGGAAGAGGAAAGGGGGAAAAAAGATATCAGTTGCAAGGAGGAGGAGGTGGCACAGAGGAAAAATAAAATTAGGAATCAACAGGAGCACACACAGAGAAGAAGCAGGAGCCTGGCTGTGCGGGGAACTCCAACTGCTCGGGGAACTGAGTGAGCGCACAAAATCCGCCGCCCTCCCTCTCTCTCTCTCTCTCTAGAAAACAGCCCAAACCATCAATCACCTCCCGGTCCCTTCCAATGCCGACGGAGCTGCTGCGGGCTTGCTCAACCCGTCCACTCAGGAGGCAGGTTCCGCGTGCGTCGCCCAGGCGCGGCTCGGGTTACAGCCGCGTAAAGGGGCTGGCGAAGAGGAGGGATGGATTGCAGCTGGATTCCAGGCGCTCCAGCTAGAGAGACTCTCAGGCGGTTGCAGGCGCTGAAGGCGAACGCGGCAGGAGGAGGGACGCCTCCGAGCCCAGCCAGTCCGTGTGCCTTAAAGCGGCCCTCTCCTGCAAGCCCCTGTTGCTGAAAAGGAGCCCAGCGCGTAAACGGACCTGCTGGGAGAGGCCCAAGGTCCGTCAGCCTAGCATTCTGTCTCCAACAGAGGACAGCCGGCTGCCTCCGAGAAACTCGAATCACCTCCAGTCATCTCCTGTAGTTTGTTACTAACCTTTGATGTTCAAAGGTATATTGCCCCCCTGGTTGAGGGAGGTTCCACCAGGCATCCGGTTGGTAGCCCAGCTACGCCCCTATCTGGACAGGGATAACCAGGCTTCAGTTGTCCATACTTTGGTAACTTTCAGATTAGATTACTGCAATGCCCTCTACATGGGGCAGCCTTTGAAGATGGTCTGGAAGCTGCAGCATGTGCAAAATGCGGCGGACAGATTGATAGCTGGAACAGGGAGGTTTGAGCATATAACACCGATTCTGGCCTGCTTGCATTGGCTGCCTATACATTTCCGAGCCCAATTCAAGGTGCTGGTTTTAACCTATAAAGCCCTACGTGGCTTGGGACCGCAATACTTGATGGAACGCCTCTCCCGACGTGAACCTACCCATACACTGCACTCAACATCTAAGGTCCTCCTCCGAGTGCCTACTCTGAGGGAAGCTCGGAGAATGGCAACAAGGGAGAGGGCCTTCTCGGTGGTGGCCCCCCGACTGTGGAATGATCTCCCCGATGAGGCTCGCCTGGCACCAACATTGTTATCTTTTCGGCGCCAGGTCAAGACTTTTCTCTTCGCCCAGGCATTTTAACAGCATTTAACAACGCTAAGTTTGTTTTTAATGGACCCCAGAACTGTTCTTTTTAAATGGATACTGTTGTTTTTATACTGTTTTTTATGTTTTTGATGGTTTTTAAATTTTGTATACTTTTAATGTTTACCATTTTTAATTGTTGTAAACCGCCCAGAGAGCTTTGGCTGTGGGGCGGGATATAAATGTAATAAAATAAATAAATAAATAAATGACAAAAGCTGGCTAATGACTAAATAAATAAATAAAAAGAAAGGGAAGATTAAGGGGAGACCAGATAGAGGTGTACAACATGATGCCTGGTGTGGTGAATGTGGATGGAGAGACATTTTTCTCCCTCTCCCATTTTTTTTATTTATTATTATTTATTTATATAGCACCATCAATGTACATGGTGCTGTACAGAGTAAAACAGTAAATAGCAAGGCCCTGCCGCATAGGCTTACAATCTAATAAAATCATAGTAAAACAATAAGGAGGGGAAGAGAATGCAAACAGGCACAGGGTAGGGTAAGCAGGCACAGGGTAGGGTAAAACTAACAGTATAAAGTCCGCACAACATCAAGTTTTAAAAGCTTTAGGAAAAAGAAAAGTTTTTAGTTGAGCTTTAAAAGCTGTGATTGAAGTTGTAGTTCTCAAATGTTCTGGAAGAGCGTTCCAGGCATAAGGGGCAGCAGAAGAAAATGGACGAAGCCGAGCAAGGGAAGTGGAGACCCTTGGGCAGGTGAGAAACATGGCATCAGAGGAGCGAAGAGCACGAGCGGGGCAATAGTGTGAGATGAGAGAGGAGAGATAGGAAGGAGCTAGACCGTGAAAAGCTTTGAAGGTTAACAGGAGAAGTTTATATTGGATTCTGAAGTGAATTGGAAGCCAATGAAGAGATTTCATAATGCTAGAACCCAATGGGCTCATCCCATGAAGCTGATTGGTGGGAGATTCTGGACAGATAAAAGGAAGGACTTCTTCACACGGTGCAGAGTTAAACTATGGAATTCACTACCACAAGATGTAGTGATGGCCCCCTTAATTTGGATGGCTTTAAAAGGAGGTTGGATAAATTCATGGAGGAGAAGACTATCAATGGCTACTAATGGCTAAGTGCAACCTCCAGTATCAGAGGCAGTGAGCCTGTGCGCACCAGTTGCTGGGGAACATGGTGTGTCCTGCTTGTGAGTTTCTGGTTGACAGCTGGTTGTCCACTGTGTGAACAGAGTGCTGGACTAGATGGACCCTTGGTCTGATCCAGCATTAGGGCTCTTCTTATGTTCTTAATGTTGGTGAGCCCTCACTTTCCATGCTTATGTTGAAAACGAATGCAGGGGGTCAAGGAAGTGGCATTTCCAAATTGGGTTTCATGGTGAGGTCCATCTGATGGGGATGATAACTCTGACCATGTTACTCCACTTCTGAAATCTCTTCATTGGCTTCCAATTCACTTCAGAATCCAATATAAACTTCTCCTGTTGACCTACAAAGCTTTTCACTGTCTAGCTCCTTCCTATCTCTCCTCTCTCATCTCACACTATTGCCCCGCTCGTGCTCTTCGCTCCTCTGATGCCATGTTTCTCGCCTGCCCAAGGGTCTCTACTTCCCTTGCTCGGCTTCGTCCATTTTCTTCTGCTGCCCCTTACGCCTGGAACGCTCTTCCAGAACATTTGAGAACTACAAGTTCAATCGCAGCTTTTAAAGCTCAGCTAAAAACTTTTCTTTTTCCTAAAGCTTTTAAAACTTGATTTTGCTCTGACTTTTATACTGTTAGTTTTACTCTACCCTGTGCCTGTTTGGTGCATTCTCTTCCCCTTCCTATTGTTTTATTATGATTTTATTAGAATGTAAGCCTATGCGGCAGGGTCTTGCTATTTTATTGTTTTACTCTGTACAGCACCATGTACATTGATGGCGCTATATAAATAAATAATAATAATGGTCACATTACAGGATGTTTTACATTTTCCCCATCCGCCATGATAATCGGTCAGTGTTCAGACTTCGAATGAATGCAGTTGTCTTCAGTGGGATCACCAACTTCCATCCTAATATCTCAATCTTTGGTGCAGGCATCAGGCTACAGGCACGTGGGTCTTTCTTTTATTTATTTATTTATTTATTCAATTTATGAATGAAGCCAAAGCTCTCAAGGCAACGTACATAATAAAAGCAAACACAACAAAACTGGTCTTTCCTCCTCCTCCTCCTCTTTTTTTTTTAAAAAAAGTTCCCTAGGAGAGAGGAAGAGGAAGGAGGAGCGGTAGCAGCTGGTGACAAAGATGGTGGGAAGGAAAACTCATGTGGGGAGGGATTTTGACCCAGGAGCATCCAAAACCTGGAAATGGCCCTGCACTGTCATTGGAACAGGAAGTTGCTCGCCTCCAGTCATTAACTGCATTCAGTGATCCCTCAAAACAGCCTTCCCAAAACCTGGAGCCTCCAGATGTGTTGGATTATAACTTTCAATGGGTTGGGGCTGATGGAAGTTGTATTATTATTATTATTAGTACTAGTAGTATTTATTGCATTTGTATACCGCCCCATAGCCGAAGCTCTCTGGGCAGTTCACATGAGATAAAAACACTTAAAAACAACATACAAAAGTTAAAAACCACAAAAACATGCAAAATGCACATATGTTTAAAACCACTACAACAATTTTACAAACGATGAGCCAAAGAACAGACCCAGGCACATGACAAAGTGCTAAATGCCTGGGAGAAGAGAAAAGTCTCGACCTGGCGCCGAAAAGATGACAATATCGGCGCCAGGCAGGCCTCGTCACGGAGATTGTTCCACAGTTGGGGGGGGCACCACAGAAAAGGCCCTGTCTCTTGTCACCACCCTCTGAGCTTCCCTCGGAGTAGGCACCCGGACAAGGACCTTGGATGTTCAGGTAGGTTCATGTCGGGAGAGGCGTTCCATCAGGTATTGTGGTCCCAAGCCATGTAAGGCTTTGTAGGTTAAAACCAGCACCTTGAATTGGGCTTGGAAACATACAGGCAGCCAATGCAAGCGGACCAGAGTGGGTCTTATATGCTTGAACCTTCTGGTCCCAGTTGTCAATCTTGCCGCTGCATTTTGCACAAGCTGCAGCTTCCAAACCATCTTCAAAGGCAGCCCCACATAGAGTGTGTTGCAGTAATCTAATTTGGAGGTTACCAGAGTGTAGACAACTGAAGCCAGTTTATCCCTGTCCAGATGGGGACATAGCTGGGCCACCAACCAAAGCTGGTAAAAGGCCCTCCTTGCCACCGAGACCACCTGGGCCTCAAGTGACAGAGATGGTTCTAGGAGAACCCCCAAGCTATGGACCTGCTCCTTTAGGGGGGAGTGCAACCCCATCCAGAACAGAATGAACACCCCCCCATCCGGTCAGCAGAACCACCCACTAATAGCATCTCAGTCTTGTCTGGATTGAGCTTCAGTTTATTACCCCTCATCCAGTCCATTGTCACAGCCAGGCACCGGTTCTGCACATCCACAGCCTCACTTGATGAAGATGAGAAGTGGAAGTCGAGTTGCATGTCATCAGCGTACTGAAGACAATGCACTCCAAAAGTGATGGAAGTTGTAGTCCAAACATCTAGAGAGCATCACGTTGGGAAGCTGGTTCATATTTTAGTGCAGCTTCTCTCAATCTGGCGTTCTATGGAAGTTTTGGATGTCAGCTCCCATCAGCCAGAGCCACAATGGTCCATGGTCAGGAATCCTAGAAGTTGTAGTCCAATACTGCTGGAACACACCTCAATCATGCCTTCATCTCGTTGCATCCACAGCTTAACACTTTGCTTCCTGGTCTAATTAAACCATAGCTGGCTGTTGTGTCTGAGCTGCCAAACTAGGGTTTGAGAATCTAAACCAGGATTGCAACCCATGGTTTGATCCTGGTTTGCAATGCTGGTTTGCTCAAGCCCTGAATCAGATGTAACCACAAACCTCCCCCAGCAGTGCAGTTTTCTCTCTCACAATCAGAGTAGACAGAAGGGAGATCTCCAGATGTTTTGGACGTCAACCCCCATAAGCCCCTGCCAGTATGGTCGATAGTCAGGAATGCTGGGAGTGGAAGTTCGAAACATCTGTCTACCGCTCACCCCTGATCACAGCATGGCGTTGTTGAAAAGGGGCCTGCAAAAGGATCAGTCACGGGCCAAAAAATAAATTTAAAGAGACACACACAGAGAGAGATTGCTGTGGCGTATTCGGATGCTGCAAATTTTGATGGAGGTCATCCCAACTCAGATAAAACCCAGCCACGAAGGGACCAGGTGGCAGCAGGAACATGGCAGCAAGCAAGTTATGAACTGGTAACTTTAGCCCTTCTCCTCCTCCTCCTCCTCCTTCTTCTCCCCTTTTCCCTCCCCCTCCCCCTTTCCTTGTGTGTCATGACTTTTTAAACTGTAAGCCGGTGGGCAGAGACTTATTTTACTGACTGATGGTTAGCTGCTCCAGGAGTTATTTTGGGAGGGGGGGCATGCTGAGGAGCAGTCTAAAAAGACTTTAAATAAATGAATAACTCTGCCCTGGCAACTGCCTGTGCCTCCTCAGCGAAACCCACTGCACACGCCAAAGGACGGTGCGTGGGCTCCTTCAGAAACCTCCTCCTGATACGGCGTAGAGATATTTGTGACAGAACAAAGCCTTCCTTGTAGACAGGGTTTGGCAGATGGCATTCCTCTCTTGGCTCCTGAGGGAGACCCAGCGTCGCAAGTGAGATATAAACTTCACACATGGCGGGGCTCTTATTCTAAACCATTCGGCAGCGGGCGGGCTGGGATTCTCCCTCTGTATATTTGGTTCTCTGCAGGGAACCGTACCAGACTCGTCCTTTACTTTCCCTTCACAGCCTGTCCCAAACTACATTCCCCCAACTGAACATATTTCACATCTCAGTTATCATTTGATAAACAACTGGGCATAATTGGCAGTTAGATCCGAGAGAAGCCTGGAAAAAAAAGTGTATCATGCTATGCTCCCAATTTCTAGACTGTAAACAGCCTGCAAAACTCACAGGTCGGGCCACCCCCCCCCCACCTTCGGATCATATTGGTGTAAGGGTGAGAACTTTGTTGTCTCATTGGCAAGACTATTGTTTAGGGGACACACACACACACACAGAGCAAATTGATATTTCTTAGGATGAAAGTTCTCAAAGTCTTTGATGAGAAGACTGGATTCCCATTTGCAAAACAGACCCCCCCCCCCAGGAGTAAGCATGTTAATTTACAACTAGGATCCGTTTGAAACCATATAAACTAATAAAAAAGGGTGTTTACGATCACAGTGTTGAGGCAAGGAGGGTTAGAAGCACAGATTCTTTCAAGTCTATGGTTGCCAACTGATCAGAAAAAAACCAGCCTGACCTGCTCCTCTGCCTTTAGCATCAGCTTTGATTTGCAGAAATCAACAGGTGAATTCTTCATGGCAGAGGGATATGCATTAGCACATGCTAATGCCTGCAAGATAAACTGCTATTAGTAGGCACAGGAGCCTAGGTCCATAAAAAAGTTGGCAACCCCATGCAAGGTTGCTTTAGCTTAATACCAAGGATGGTTTATTAGCTGCAGTCTTAACTGCATCCATTCAAATATTTTTCAAAATGGCTAGCTTCATCTTTAATTTAACACGTTTACACCCTGTGTTTTCTCCAAGGAACTCATGTCAACAAACAGCAATCTGAGAGATAGAAACTGGCCCAATGTCCCCCATTCAGCATAGGGTGACCATATGAAAAGGAGGACCGGGCTCCTGTATATTTAACAGTTGTATAGAAAAGGGAATTTCAGCAGGTGTCATTTGTATGCATGCAGCTCCTGGTGAAATTCCCTCTTTATCACAACAGTTAAAGCTGCAGGAGCTATACTAGAGTGACCAGATACAAAAAAGGGCAGGGGTCCTGCAGCTTTGGCCATTTTGATGAAGAGGGAATTTCACCAGGTGCTGCATGCCTACAAATGACATTTCTTTTCAAGACAACTGTTAAAGATACAGGAGCCCGGTCCTCCTTTCCATATGGTCACCCTAAATGGTGCATTCCAGGGAGGACTTTGGGGTCTAGGGCCCCACCGAGCAGAAAGTGCAGAAGGGGGGGTGTCCCCCCAAACGCAGCCAGGCTAGCTTACCACATTTTGAACTAAGCAAAGTAATTTAAAAAGGGTCCCCATAAGATTATCAAATCCAATATCTCAAATTCCTTAACTGCACTGCTTCATCCGGTGAAATTCATGGCTATAGAGATTTGAGTCCAGGTCTCTGAACACTCTAACCCAGGATTAGGCACTCTAGTACCCCCAGATGTTTTGGACTACAACCCCTAGCCACTGCCACGTTGGCTATAACTGATGGGAGTTTTGCTCCGAAACGTTCAGATGCTAGCAGATTATCTACCCTGGCTCTAACCATTACACCCTACTGGCTCTGTATTTGTTTTCAGATAATTATTTTTTTAAAACACACAAATCCATAGAATTAGTGTGTTTGATCGGTTTCCATGGCTTCTCTTCAAATGTTGCTACCTAGGAGAATTAAAAAGAAATGCACGATGTGGTTTATCTTTCTTCTCTTCCCAAGATTATAAATACAGCTTTGGGTGCCTTGATTCCCAGTAGATGGCGCTGTTCTCCCTGGTCCTCTTGTGTGGGGGTGGGCGGGGAGAAAGACCTGCCTGTAGAACCAATGCAACCTTAAGCCGCTCTGAAACACATGACATAGCAGCCGTGTGCAAGCCTCCCATTAAAATCTCAATTTGGGAAATTGATTCCACCTCCGAGCAATTGCAATGCAATTACTTCAACAGGCAGCAATCAAGAATCACATCTAAACAACATCAAACTTTCATCTCCTGCCTGAGCACCACAAACAAGGACGTTAAAACACACGCAGATACATCTTGCAAACACAAACAATGTAGGCTTATTTAAGAAATGAAATATATATATATATATATATATATATATATATCAACTTGCAATAAAAGTGGTCGGAAACAAGGGTTGGGTTTGAGAAGAGAAAATGTATCGCCTCTATGAATTTGTATTAAACACGACTAATACCTGATAGGAAGACAGTCCTATCAGTTTTAATCAGCAGCTGCGTTATCTAAATTGAACCTCCAGGGTTAGGGACAATAGAATCATAGAATAGCAGAATTGGAAGGGACCTACAATGCCATCGAGTCCAACCCCCTGCTCAGTGCAGGAACCCACCCTAAAGCATCCCTGACAGATGGTTGTCCAGCTGCCTCTTGAATGCCTTGAGTGTGGAAGAGACCACAACCTCCCTAGGTCACTGGTTCCATTGTCGTACTGCTCTAACAGTCAGGAAGCTTTTCCTGATGTCCAGCTGGAATCTGGCTTCCTTTAACTTGAGCCTGTTATTCCGTGTCCTGCACTCTGAGAAGAGAATCTTTGATTCTCTGATGGAGAGGACAAACAATAGGTTCACTCATCACCTTCATGCACTGTTCTTTCTGAGCTTCCCAGAATAGATCTGGCTGATTGATTTGGGGGCCAGATGGGCTACCGTTTTTCTTTCTTTTTTTAATGCCCCTTAATTTCTTCTGGTGCTCTTCCCAGCTGCTTGATCTACACATATTTTTCAAGGGAGCTTTCTGCCTGCTTGATCTGCATATATTTGCAATGGGTTGTGCTTCTCTCCATGCTGCAAAGAGTTTCAGCTGTTAATTCCTGCAGATCAGCTTGCCATTGAAAGCAGAGGAGCAAGCCAGACCGCCCACCCCCTCTGGGTCAATTGGCAACCCTATCTGAGGAATGACATCTGGGCAGCCTGCAACCAACGGGTAACTAGCGTGCATTTAACGGCTAATAACTCCTTAGAAAACTTTGCCTTCTTCATCTGGTTTCCATCCCTACACCATCTGAGTGGTTCGTCAGCTGCCCATCATGCTATTTTAACTTTGCACGGCATTTTTTTTAAAGCTCCCTCAGTTTGTCAAAACACAACAGGAATAATGTGCAAGGCATTGTTTCCCTCCTCTGTGTGTCATTTGGAAATACACATCTGTATGTATGCTTTATATGTAATATATACATTAAAATTATTAAATGCAACTACATTTTTTTAGCAAGTTCATATTTCTTGGATTGTTTGGGTGGATCAGGGCTGTAAATTAAACACACACACACACACATACACATACTTCTTGTAGGTGTTTATGGTTCAGTAGCCCCCACCATTTTAACCCCTCCCCACTTAGCACTGTATGTGGCTGCACCTTTAAACTCCCGCAGACCTAACGTGATCTCTCATAAATGTACAACTGAGCAAGTACAGAATCCCTTTCCCTTACAACTAAGAAATAGTCTGCGATTACATACTTACACAGAAATTCTATGCATGTTTAATTGGGAATAAGGCTCACTGAGTTCAATAAGGATTACTCCAAAGTAAGTTGCAAAGATTGCAGGCTTAGAATGAAAGAGTAGATTTGCCTTCCAGAGAATAGGGCAGGACTCGCCTAGAAGCCTTAGCCCCGTACCTTGTATTTCAATTAGGGTAACCGTATGAAAAGGAGGACAGGGCTCCTGTATCTTTAACAATTGCATTGAAAAGCGCATTTCAGCAGATGTCATTTGTAGGCATGCAGCACCTGGTGAAATTCCCTCTTCATCACAACAGTTAAAGCTGCAGGAGCTATTCTAGAGTGACCAGATACAAAAGAGGGAAGGGCTCCTGCGGCTTTGCCGAAGAGGGAATGTCACCAGGTGCTGCATGCCTGCAAATGACACCTGCTGAAATTCCCTTTTCAACACAACTGTTAAAGATACAGGAGCCCTGTCCTCCTTTTCATATGGTTATCCTAAATTTTAATAGAATGAGGTCTATTTACCTGTCCCTTGAGAGTATTCTGTGAAAATAAAGAAGTACCCTGATCCCACCCCACTCTGGCCACTTATAGCCATATTCCCACGTGCTGGCATTCAGCATCAGACCATCCACGCTTGTTTTTAGCCAGTGATTTGCATTGGGTATTGAACAAGAGGGGGGAAAGCCCCAAACCTTTATAAACCCTGCTCTGTTCCATGACTGTGACCATAAGCCCACACAGCCAGGGCTTAATTGGAGCAGGTGTGTGGAAAGAGACTGTGGAGGTGTATTATTAAGACATATACACGCCAAGCCCCGCCCTAAAACACATCACACTTGTGCTGAACTGTACCTGGCATCATTGATAGGTGTGAAGCTGGCTGGCTGGCCTGCTTGGAAATGTGTCTAAGATGTGTCTAAGAGGTGGTGTGTGTGTGGTGTGAGTGATATAATGCAAAATTCATTTAGCATAGGAACTCACGCACCATTAATTTAGCGAATAATTTGAGAGCTGGGAGAAGAGCAAGGAAGATTAAAAAACCACTTTGATGTTTTGTTTCTGCTTTTTAGGACAAGAGTATTGTACACCCTGAGTTTTGCATATGCATCACATCATGATCATGCGGGGAGCAGAGATTCTGTAAAAATGATATATGCTTAAGGTTGCGGAATCGCTCTCTTTCTCACGCACATTTCCTTAGGAGCAAACCCCATGGAAACCAGTAGGATTTACTCATGAAGTAAGCATACATAGGATAGCAGCCTGCACGGTCTCATCCTCTACAGGTTTACTCAGAAGTAAGCCCTCCCCTCCCCATTGAAAGGGAGAAAGTGAGATTTACGTATGAGCAAATATTGCTATTCTGTGACTTTGTCCAGTTGCTGCATATCTATTTGCAAATAAGCTAGGGTGACCCTGTGCAAAGGAGGACAGGGCTCCTGTATCATTAACAGTTGTATTGAAAGGAGAATTTCAGCAGGTGTCCTTTGTATGCATGTATCACCTGGTGAAATCCCCTCTTCATCACAACAGTTACAGCTGCAGGAGCCCTGCCTTCTTTTGTATCTGGTCGCTCTAGTGTAGCTCCTGCAGCTGCAACTGTTGTGATGAAGAGGGGATTTCACCAGGTGCTGAATGCATGCAAAGGACACCTGCTGAAATTCCCTTTTCTATTCAACTGTTAAAGAGGCAGGAGCCCTGTCCTCCTTTCCAAAGGGTCACCCTAAACAAGTCCTCCTGAATTCAGTCAGGCTTTCTCCTGGTTGCGTAAGATCACAGCCTTCCTAGGGATCGTGGCGCTGCAACCGCACACAAGCTCACCTGGGGAGTAGGCTCCGCTGTACGCAGTGGGTCTTACTCCCGAGCAAACCCGCAGGTGCTAAAGATTCTGTTGCATGGGGCAGCAAACTTGGGCACCTCTTCAAGTCGAAGGGAACTCTGCCGGACTTACTCTCGAGTAGGGACAGGTGTGCCCAGGTTAGTCGGATTAGGAAGGCATCTGCCTGGCTCTTCAGTCTTGCATCGGTGGTGTGTGTCTCTGTGTGTTGGAGCATTGCAAAAATTGCCTTAAAATAAAAGAAAGTTGTTTCCATGGCTTGGAATCCGGTTCCAGAGAGAGAACCTCAACAGGTTTCCCGTGTAAACTGGATCAGGAGGGTTAGCCTCAGGGAGATCAAGTGTCCAAAAAGGAAAAGCGGGGGGGGGGAGGGGTTGGGTTAGGAAAAGGAAAATGAGCGAGAGCTCTCCAGCAAGCAAATCAGGAAGCCATTAAAAAAAAAAAAGGGGGGGGCGACAAAAGGTGCATTGAGAAAATTACCCCCTTCCTTGCCCCCCCTGCCTTTATCCCCTGTATGCAGGAAATCCCCCCCCTCTCCCCAGACTTACCTTAGCGGCTGCATGAGCGTTCACACCTGGTAGGGAGGGGAGGCAGCGGCGGCGGGTCTTTGGATGGAAGGGATGGGGTGGGCGGAGGGTGTGCAGGACTGTCCGCAATAGAGCAAGCCCCCCCCCTCCGCCAGAGCCTGCGCCCCCTCCTCGCGGTAGAATTCCCAGCTTGGCGAGGCTCCTCCTTTTTCCCTTTCCCCCTTTCTCCCCTGGTCCTTTAGCAAGCGCAGGAGCGAGGAAGAAGAAGGTCTCGCCTCTCCCGTCGCGCGGGCTGCTGCATCTCTGCAAAACGGCTCCGAAAGCGAGGAGCGATTCCCAATTCAGATCACTCTCGGGTCTCTGGAAGCGAAGGCGGGCAGCGCTGTCGTTTGGCCCGCCGTGGTTGGAGCGAGGAGGTTTGGGTAGTGAAGACGGGCACACATGCAGCAGAAGGGGGGGGGGGGGAGAAGGGAAGACAACCCCCCCCCCCCCAAATCCAGGGTCAGGGCAAGGAACAAAGGATGGAGAGTTAGAAGACAACGAGGCAGGTCATGATGTACCTGGTCTCAACCCTTTACAGGTTCAAAGCAGAGCAATAGTCTTGTGGACTAGTAACATTTTCTTCTCCCCTTGCCAAGCACGGCGGACTAATTTCCCCCTACGTGGTCTCATCATTATTTTCATTTCTATGCTGAAGGTCTCTGGGCAGTTCGCAACAATTCGTAAAAATGCAACATAATAAAAACTGCCTTAACATTTTTAACACAGAAAAAAATAAAACCATGTAAACAGCAACATCTTCCCTCCTAGACCTGTCCAAAAACAGCAGACGTAGATGCCTCGTCATATACCATGAAATGACTGGGAGCAGGTGCCGAAAAGATGACAGTGTGGGTGCCATGTGACCTCCGGTGGGGCCACCACTGAGAAGACCCTCCGTGGGTTGGAGCGGGCAGGTGAGTTAGTGAGGACGGGCACAAGCAGCAGAAGGGGAAATAACCATATGTGTGTGTGTGTGGGGAAGGAACCCCCCCTGCAGGGTCTGGACAAGGGAACAAAGGGTGGAGAGGTAGAAGACAACAAGAACTAGAGGTCTGAATCGATATTCAGCCCCCATTTTGCCCCCCTTCCCCACTTCCCTGCCTCTGCGGTGGATGGCAGAGGCAGGTAAGTGGGGAAGAGGGGACAAAATGGAGGCTGAATAAGCCCCCCTCCCCCACTTACCTGGCTCTGCTGCAGTCCCACGGGGCCGTGGCAGATGGGGGAGCCAGGTAACCCTCCCCACTTAACTGGCTCCAAAGCTTTGGATTGGTCCAAATCGCTTCAGACCAGTCTGAACCGCTTCACGCCGGTCCGAACTGCTTAGTGCCGATCCGCTCTGGAACCAGGCTTCAGAGCTCCGGATCGGCCCACTCCAGATCTGGGGATCTATAACGGAGCAGAGCACACTCCTACTAATTATCCCAACATGTTATTATTTTCATTTCTATACCACCCCATAGTCATAGAATCATAGAATCATAGAATAGCAGAGTTGGAAGGGGCCTACAAGGCCATCGAGTCCAACCCCCTGCTCAATGCAGGAATCCACCCTAAAGCATCCCTGACAGATGGTTGTCCAGCTGCCTCTTGAATGCCTCTAGTGTGGGAGCGCCCACAACCTCCCTAGGTAACTGATTCCACCGTCGCACTGCTCTAACAGAGGGAAAAGATGAGGGTCTGCATTTTTCTGGTTGATCAAACACTAAGCTGGCACCTTTTACCAGCTTAGGCTGAGATACCAACTGCGCCCTTATCTGGACAGTGATAGCCTATCTACAGTTATCCATGCTCTGATAACCTCTCGTTTGGATTACTGCAATGCGTTATACGTGGGGCTGCCTTTGAAAATGGTCCGGAAGCTTCAGCTGGTACAAAACAGGGCAGCCCGTTTACTAACAGGGACTGGCCGACGAGACCACATCACGCCAGTCCTTCTACAACTTCATTGAATCCGGGCCCGATTCAAAGTGCTGGTATTGACATTTAAAGCCCTAAACAGCTTGGGGCCAGGCTATCTGAAGGAACGTCTCCTCCCATATGTACCTGCCCGGACCCTAAGGTCATCCTCAGGGGTCCTTCTCCGTGAGCCCCTGCCAAAGGAAGTGAGGCAGGTGGCTACCAGGAGGAGGGCCTTCTCTGCTGTGGCACCCCGGCTGTGGAATGAGCTCCCTAAGGAGGTTCGCTTGGCACCTACATTATATGCTTTTAGACGCCAGGTGAAGACCTTTTTATTCTCCCAACATTTTAACAATCTATAAATACATTTTAACTTGGTGTTTTAAATTTGTAATTTTTCATTGCTGCTGTTTTTATCTGGTTGAGCTTTTTTATTGTATTTTATATTTTGGTTTTATACTGTTGTTTTATATTATGAATGGTTTTAATTTTTGTGAACCGCCCAGAGAGCTCCGGCTATTGGGCGGTATAGAAATGTAATAAATAAATAAATAAATAAATAAACTAAAAGAGAGAGTGCGTTTGCAGCCTCTTGGGCAAAAGCAAATGCATTAATTCACAGCTCTAAGTGAAAGCAAATAGGAGAAACAGACTTAATATTCTCATTGCAAAGTCTGCCAACCCTCTGCCCCATCCTCAGGTGAGTAAATGTCCCATGTAGTAAATCAAGTTAAACACTGACTGAATGTAGCACCTGCCTCCTTGGAGGTGCATGAAGTCATTTAGTGTTGCCAAGGTTATTGAGAAATTAACGCTCCAGTCCCCCTAAACCTGACTTGTCATCCAAGGTGACATTTAAACATTACACTAAAGGACGGGGGGAAATTTTTGTTTCAGTTCATTTTTTTAAAGTAAGAATTTAGCAATACTTACACATTTCTTCTTATTCAGGAAGGAAAGAACTTCAGTCGGTTTTTTTAAACTATTGTGGGAAACTGATAAATTAGTCCATGCAGGCCTAGAGCTTCCAGCTTGTAAAAGGCTGCGTTTGAATCCCTGTAGATCCAATTGTGTTAGTGCTGAATCAGGGTTGCCACCTCGTTTTTTTCTGACAGGCTGTTCAGCTTTTCCAGCTATATGGCAGCCAAGTACAACATGGTCCTCTCCCCGCTGGGAATAGCTGTACCTCTTGAATTTGGCCAGAGCAGGGTTTTGACAAGGGTTTAACAAAATTTGCACATTTTTTCATATATGGCCAGAGAACTCCAGCTATAGGGCAATATAGAAATCGATAAATACGTATGGGATGAAAAGAACTTGAGATTTCAAAAAAGGAATTGAATGCAGGGTAAAACGAAACTGACCAATACATTCATCCCTAGTTATACTAATATCATGGGAAGAGCATTTTCTGGGTTGTTCCCACTGCACTAATGTAATATTGGAGAGCCAGTGTGGTGTAGTGGCTAGAGTGTCAGACTGGGAGTCAGGAGATCCGGGTTCTAGTCCCCACTCAGCCATGGAAACCCACTGGGTGACTTTGGGCCAGTCACAGACTCTCAGCCCAACCCGCCCCACAGGGTTGTTGTTGTGAGGATAAAAATGGGGAGGATGATGATTATGTACTCCTCCTTGGGTTCCTTGGAGGAAAAAAGGCGGGCTATAAATTAATAAATAAATAATAAATATTGAAAGGCTCAACAAGTACACGGGCAGTGTTGATCTTATGGATCATTTGCAGTGAATTTGCACCAACGCTACGGGTGTCGCTTCTGTGGAAAAGAGCTACATGCACTTTTCGTTTCAGGCCTTTATGCTAGTGCCATGGACCTCATGGAAAAGCAACCCATGCTGTGCTGGTGTACCATCTGAAGGACATAGAAATGATACTGGAGTCTAAGGGGCTCATGTCTGAACAAATGCAATTAGGATTGGAGTGTCTGTGTACATGATTCCAAAGATGCAAATGGGTGCAATCCGCCAGAAAATTCTCTCGCCAAGCTGTTCCTTAATACTCCGCTTTTGCATTTCTGGGAGGCATTTGGCTCACTGCTGTTGGAAGCAGGATACTGGGCTACATGAGAGCGTGGCCTGATCCAGCAGGGCTCTTCATACATTTGCAGGTTTCCAGGTTCAAGTCCCAGCTGATCCTGATGGATCCAATGGCATCAAAACTCCAGAAATTGTGTGAACCTGTAAAGCACCTATCTTGGATCATTTCTCACAGCCGCTTGGGGCAACACAGTATCCATGGGTGAGTCCTCATTCGGCACCTTTTGTCACGGAGGTCAGTGCTTCTTGACAAGCCTCCATTTAATTTCCTGTTAATGAACTGTACGAATGAACAGCTGGGACATGCTTTCAGCCCTGGAAACCTGTGGGATAATCGAAGACGGAGCCCTGTTAGCAATACTGGTTTGTTTGGTTTTGTTCTTAAAGTAGCAACAGAGTAAAGGCACCGCTTGGAAAATCTGCGTGGCCGGTAGCTAATTGCAACATTCTTCGATCTTGCGGTACGCTAATAAGGCAGCTGCTTCTCCAAAGTCAGGCTGAGTGGTAACAGCTTAGCACAACATTTTACAACTTTAGGGGTGGGTAATTGTAGAAAGCAGCAACTGCTAATAGGAGTGCTCTCTCTCTCTCTCTCTCTCTCTCTCTCTCTCTCTCTCTCTCTCTCTCTCTCTCTCTCTCTCACACACACACACACACACACACACACACACACACACACACACACCACTCATCTCCATAGGTAGGGCTTGAGTAAAACATGCCGAGGATGTTTTTGGTGTAAATTGCAAAGTAAATGCGAATTAGGGCACAATCCTATGCACGTTTAGACTGAAAAAGTCTTGCAACTCCCATCATTACCCCACCAGCCAATGCTGGGAGTGGCAGGACTTTATTCTATCTAAATGTATGTAGGATTACGCTCTTAATTTGTTTATTCGTTCAGTCGTTTCCGACTCTTCGTGACTTCATGGACCAGCCCACGCCAGAGCTTTCTGTCGGCCGTCGCCACCCCCAGCTCCCCCAAAGTCAAGTCTGTCACCTCCAGAATATCATCCCTCCATCTTGCCCTTGGTCGGCCCCTCTTCCTTTTGCCTTCCACTTTCCCTAGCATCAGCCTCTTCTCCAGGATATCCTGTCTTCTCATTATGTGGCCAAAGTACTTCCGTTTTGCCTTGAATACCATTCCCTCAAGTGAGCAGTCTGGCTTTATTTCCTGGAGTATGGACTGGTTTGATCTTCTTGCACTCCACGGCACTCTCAGAATTTTCCTCCAACACCACAGTTCAAAAGCATCTCTCTTCCTTCGCTCAGCCTTCCTTATGGTCCAGCTCTCGCAGCCATAGGTTGCTACGGGGAATACCATTGCTTTAACGATGCGGACCTTTGTTGTCAGTGTGGTGTCTCTGCTCTTAACTATTTTATCAAGATTTGTCATTGCTCTCCTCCCAAGAAGTAAACGTGTAGATTTAAACCTCCCAGAGGGCGAGGACAACATCAGCAACAGATAAGGTTGGGGCTTTTGCCTGAACTCAGAGACTGCTTTGAGGGTCCACTGTTGATCGTAGGGTGACCATATGAAAAGGAGGACAGGGCTCCTGTATCTTTAACAGTTGTATTGAAAAGGGAATTTCAGAAGGTGTCATTTGTATATATGGAGAACCTGGTGGAATTTCCTCTTCATCACAACAGTTAAAGCTGCAGGTGCCCTGCCCTCTTTTAAATCTGGGCACTCTAGTTTAGCTCCTGCACTTTAACTCTTGTGATGAAGAGGGAATTTCTCCAGGTGCTGCATGCATACAAATGACACCTGCTGAAATTCCCTTTTCTATGCAACTGTTAACGATACAGGAGCCCTGTCCTCCTTTTCATATGGTCACCCTACATCTTCTCCATTAAAAGGTCACACTATCCTGTGCAAACTAGTAGCAGGAATCTTTAGTGTGGCTGAGAGGTGCATTTATTTATTTTAGACATTTGCATGCCACCCTTCATAATACACATCTCAGGGAAGTTTGCCGTAGATTTTTTTAAAATAAACAATTAAATGAAATAAAACAAGCAAGCTAATAAAAAACAAAACAACAAAAACAAAGCAATGATGAAAGTGCTTAACGCCCCCCCCCCCCAGAATTCACTACACAATCAATGGCTCTTGCAGCCAAAAAGGGAGAGCAATTCTCATCAATTAATAGCATACCTATTAGGTATGTCTATTTAGGGCATACCTGCATTTGCCATTTTTGCACAGGACATGTGCTGGAGCCAGGTAGCTCAAAGATTTTGCCACCCTAGGGGCCAATCTAGATGATGGTTATTATTTTTTTATTATCAATACTGTAATGTCTGAATCACTTGTGTGACACACAGCACACTCCACTGTGGCTGCAAAAAAGCAAATGCCGTTTTGGGCTGCATCAATAGAAGTATAGCTTCCAAATTGTATGAGGGACTGGTTCCCCTTTATTCGGCATTGGTTTGGCCTCATCTGGAGTATTGCATCCCAGTTCTGGGCACCACACTTCAAGAAGGATGCAGACAAGCTGGAGGAGTTTCAGAGGAAAGCAACGAGGATGACCAGGTGTCTTGAAACAAAGCCCTATGAGGACAGACTGAAAGAACTGGGCCTGTTTAGCCTGGAGAAGAGAAGACTGAGTGGAGACATGACACGACAGCCCTGTTCAAGTCTTTGAAAGGTTGTCACACAGACGAGGGCCAGGATCTCCTCTTGATCATCCCAGAATGCAGGACACAGAATAATGGGCTCAAGTTACAGGAAGCCAGATTCTGGCTGGACATCAGGAAAAACTTCCTGACTGTTAGAACAGTACGACAATGGAACCAGTGACCTAGGGAGGTCGTGGGCTCTCCCATACAAGAGGCCTTCAAGAGGAGCTGGACAGCCATCTTGGATTCCTGCATTGAGCAGGGGGTTGGACTTGATGGCTTTATAGGAAGCCAGATTCCGGCAGTGCGACGGTGGAATCAGCTACCTAGGGAGGTTGTGGGTTCTCCCACACTAGAGGCATTCAAGAGGCAGCTGGACAGCCATCTGTCAGGGATGCTTTAGGGTGGATTCCTGCATTGAGCAGGGGGTTGGACTCGATGGCCTTGTAGGCCCCTTCCAACTCTGCTATTCTATGATTCTATGATTCTATGATAAGCCCGTTACAGCTCAACTATTCTATGATTCTAGGACTCCCTGACCTGTTGTCCTGATGCAATTTTCCACTCAATATTCCTTTTTGTTTTGTTTTGTTTTGCTAGACTGCTTTTGTGACTTCCCAACTACCAGTGACTGCAGTTTCCATGTGCTTCCAAGATATGCGTGTTCCAATCTGGCGGTATCTTAAGTCTTGCCAGTGTGAGCGGCTTCAAAGCCGTAGAAACTGTTTACAACATTTATTTTTGAACTGGGGTGGGGGAGGTATTAGTAGGCAAGAAATCCGAGCGACTTAGAGTGGTACCAAGTATTATCCAACGGATTTATGAAGTCAGGCAGACATCATGAAAAATGTAACCCGTTCCAAGAACGCAATTCAATGTTCAGGTGCATATGCCTGTAAGACATTTTACTGCTTAAAGAGGAAGTCAAGCATGCCTCTTAAATCAGTCAGCTGCACACCTAAATGGGAATAAGTAGGGGATGGGCTATAGCTCAGAGGTAGAGCACATGTTTGCAGGTAAGGACACAAAAACATCAGAAGAGACCTGCTGGATCAGACCAAGGGTCCATTTAGTCCAGCACTCTGTTCTCACAGTGGCCAATCAGCCATCGCCCAGGGACCAACAAAGCAGGACATGGTGCAACCGCACCCTCCCACCCATGTTCCCCAGCAACTGGTGCACACAGGCTTACTGCCTTGGATACTGGAGGTAGCACATAACCATCAGGGCTAGTAGCCATGGAGAGCCATCTCTTCCAGGAATTTATCCAACCCCCCTTTAAAGCCATCCAAATGGGTGGCCATCACTACAACTTGTGTTAGTGAATTCCATAATTTAACTATGCAGTGTGTGACCATGAAAGACACCTCTTTGAAAACCTGAAGACCCACTGCCAGTCAGTGTTGGTACTGAGTTGGATGGATTGATGGTGTGGCAGTATAAGCTAGCTTTCTAGGTAAGCTTCCGTGCTACCAAGCTTGCAAGCCTACCTTTCAAACTTCAGATTAGCACAACACCCACAGATTAATCGTCTGTAAGCACCCTGGTGTGTCTTTTCAGATGCATGAGCCTCGTTAGGTTGAAGCATGTAACATTTGTCATTTTTTGGAAACAAAATGACATTGCTGCAGAAAACCGTGGTGAACGCGCCTCTGGTGTTTCATGACAGAAAGATGATAAGGAAGCAGAAAGTGACATAGAACTTCAAAATACATTTTACAGTTTATTGCCACTTTTATTATTCTGATCTTTCAAACATGGCATGTCAGCTGCAACTGTGATTATCTACTTCCTTTGTGTTTAAATTCCACCCAGTTTTCATGCAAATGTGCATGTGCACTGTGGGTGTACAAAACACATCTATTATCAGGCATGAAATAAAAAATGCATTCATGTGTATTCATGTATGTGGGGGTGTACCGGGTTTTGCACTGTGAAACTTCTCTCTTATGAAATGCAAATGACACTTTTCACTTGGAATACTGGCTTGACAAGAACTTAAGAGGAGCCCTGCTGAATCAGGCCAAGGGTCCATCTGTCTGAGGCAGCAACCTCACTCTGCCTAATGGTAGAGCCACCCTGCCTTTTATTATTATATTTATTTATTTATTTATTTATTTATTTATTTATTTATTATATTTGTTTGTGAACCATCCAGAGAGCTCCGGCTATTGGGCGGTATAGAGATTTAATTAAATAATAATAATAATAATAATAATAATAATAATAATAAACATTTATATACCACCCCATTGTCAAAGCTCTATGGGCAGTTTATAAAGATTAAAACAGTGAACATTACAAACAATTTGTAGTGGTATGAAGAGGTGGGTGGTGTTCCAACGTGGGCATTATCGCTTCAAAAATTCCAAAGCCATTGTAGCGGGGGGTGGGGGGTGGGGGGCATGATTGAAGATGCTCTATTTTAACCTCTATCAGTTCTTTTGCTCATCTCTGGTATAATTAAAGACATAAATCTATAGTCATTTGAAATGGTAGGGTAAGGAGTCCTCCCCCTCCCCCCCTTAGCTCAAAAAATTAATGAAGCTCCTAGAAATTTTGCACGATTGTTCAGCTATCATTTTCACATGCAACACACTACCTCATACATTCCACGGGAGAAGCGGGGGAATATCACGAGGAAACAGAGTGAACGAGAAGAGACTCTCCATGTCACATCAGCCCATCTATGGAGCAAAGGAAAAGACAGAAGAAGTCCCCAGGGGGATAAAACAGAGCAGGAGTGAAGCTTGATCTCTGAACTGATTCAAGTCTAGGCCAAAACATCCCCCCTCCTGGCCACTGAAAGTGGTGAAATGGATGGGAAGAGCATTTAGGGGATATTGGAGGGTAGGGGGTGAAATTTGGGGTGGGGCGAAAGACCTGCACAAAAATTCCCATAGAATGACATCGTGTGAAGACAGGAGCTTCTCGGTAAAAGCAGTCAGTCACTCCCAATGTTGGTTATGGGGCAGCATTTTGCTCCCAGGAGGGGTGGGGTTATTTTCTTTCAGTACATTTTTAAGAAGAATTTACCAAAATTCGCAAATTTCTTCATATTTGTGTAAGTAAGAATTTGAGATTTATTTATTTTTTATAAAAAAGAATGTTGGAGTAAGCCAAAGTGATGGTGTGGCGATGGCGGCAGAGCCTGGTAAGGGACCAAGGGGGAGGGGGGCCTTACCTGTCTCCGTCCGCAGTCCGTCGGCTTCTTCAATTGAGCCCGCGGTTCAACCAGGAAGTCTAGGCCGTGCGGCCTAGACTTCCTGGTTGAACCGCGGGCTCAATTGAAGAAGCCGAGGGACCGCGGACAGAGGCAGGTAAGGGAGAGGAGGGTTTTTTTTACCGGGCCCTGCCACTGTCGCCGCATGGGCGACAGCGACAGTGGCAGGGCCCGGTAAACCCCACTTACCTTTCCGGCGGAGGTCCGGATCAAGGCGAAGGATCCGCCTTCACCTCGATCCTCTTCACCACGCTCTGCTGGCCCCCAATCCTCTTCGCCTCCGCCTTAAGGGCAGGCGAAGCACCCCGCTCCGCTTCTAATTTGCCGGTCCGATTAGAAGCGGAGCACATCCCTAATAATAAATGTAATAAATAAATAAATAAACAAAGGAGGGGTGGAATTAAAAGCAGCAGTGTTGCTGAATCACAACAACAAGATTTTTTTTTTTTTTTTTTTAAAAAAAGGCTATGTCTGTCTTTTACCAGTAAGAGGAAAGTGGACGTGCCCAGGGGGAGGGGGAACTCTGCCCATTTGACTGGCCCTGTCTAGGGACCAGTCTTTAAGAAGCTAAGTTGCACTTCAACTCATGACAGGCATAGCTTCTCCACTGGTTAACCTCTGCAGGGTTCTGATTACCCTCCAAGGGCTGGAGTGTGCAGTGGGCATGTCCACATGCTCTAGGGGACCTCATCCCCTTGCACCACATCTATTCAGTTTTTCACCAAGGTTAGGGTGGGTAGCAGTGCTGTGTTTCCAATCTGTTATTTATTTGCTTAGTGTATGATTTCAGGTTGTGTTTGTGCGTTTGGTGGGGCTGCTGTTTCAAAAAACACTGGGAAAAGTCCATTCAGAGACTAAGAAAGAAAAGTTTCCCAGTATGCTTCATCAGGTGATCATGATTGGGAGTTGAATCTGCCTATCAGCATTTCAAAAAAAGGTACCTCTCCCGCTTTTTTTACCCTATTTTTTTTAAAAATACAGCAAGCAAACTGCAGCACGCAAGTGCTGAAAATAGGCACAAAATGACCCCTACCCATGACTCTCTAAGCACAGCGAGTTTCAAGGAGGTAGCTTGAAAAACAAAAAAGTTATCCACTAATCTTTTCTGCAATGCAATCCTATGGGGGGAAAATCCAAAATGGTGGGCGGAGCGCTCCGTGAAAAGAGGAGCACTCCGCTTATGGTCGCTTCTCTTCGCCATGCTCTGCTAGCCCCCCGATTCACTTCTCCTCCGCCTGTAGCGGAGGCGGATCACCCAGGTTCGCTGTTGCTTTTCCGAACCGAAGAGAAGCAGATCACAGCCGTAGTGAGAACTTCATTTCAGTTCATTTTTGATAAGAATTGACCAAAATCCACATTTTAAAAATAAATAAATAAATAAATAAATTTCCCCATTAAACAGATAATGGGAAAGGGCTGCTCTAAACAAAAAGAAGAAGTAGGTGGCTCTAAGTTGTTCGTCATCAGTTTTCCACAACCCCACAGTCACCTCTGCATATCCTATTCTCCATCCTGTCCTCATGGTTTATCTGCTTTGGGAGAATGAGAATTTCACTGGTACTTTCTGCCTCCTTAGGGAGGATGTGGCGTTAAGGCTGGTGAGCCTTAACTCCCAATTTCCCCGCTTTTTGGTGCTTGGTGGAAAAGTGTACATCCTTAACGTTATTTTATAAACCGTAGGGTTTTTTGTTTATTGAATTCTATCTTGCTTGGTCAGTCCCCTGCTGTGATGAGTGAACTTCTAGGCTAGTGCCACTTGCCAAATCCTGCGATGTCACCCATGGATTGTCTAGCCTGACTTGGTTTTCCACCCTTTTTGCTACTCCCATACGTTCTGCTGCCAGTAACAGAGAGCCCAACTCGTTGTGATTTGTAGAAGTCATTACAGCATCTCAAAGGGATAAAGGTGCTCAGAAATGGTTTGGTGCAATTTGTCGTTGTGTCACGTCTGAGATTTCTTTAAAGATCTTCTGCCCAAATGCTTGCGCATGAATACATTCTCACCACATGTGAGACAGCGTTCTTCTCAAATGGTATTTCTCAGCAGCATAGTGGTGTAAGATTTTTTTTAAAAAAATGATAGATTAAAAAAAAGGAATGTGGGAGAAAACAAACCAGACGGATTTCTCTGTCTCTTGCACGAACTGTTCCACAAGGCATACGGGGGATGGGGGATGCCAGTGGCTAGCTAGAAGTAGCCAGGAAGATCAAGCCATACCTTATGAGTTTTCCTTTCACCCAGACTTTCACTCTCAGTCCTGAAATTTGAGTGGGGTGTGTGTGTTACCCATCAACTTGGAGGAGAAAGATCTCAGAATTTCAGTGCTTAGATCCCTCTCGGCCATGTTCCATGACTAGAAAGTTCTAGAACTGACCCAATTACAAATTGACAAAAAAGAGGAACTGCATCACCCCCCCTCCACCCCAAGAGAGAGAAATAGAGAGTATCAAAACAGGCAGTGATTTGAACAGCATTTGGATGCACTAATTTATATGTATCCATGCAAATTTAGAAAGGAGGAGTATAATGTAAATAGAAATGCACTACATCTCACCATGGTGCAGAAGACTGTGACCAGGTCACCAGTGTGCCAGTTCAGCTATCAACTATTGACGGCCAACAGTTCTTATGGATCTTTATCTTTAAATTGGGCAGGACATTTCTTCAAACAGAGGATGGTCCTTTGGCAGCCCCTCAAATAGAGGACTGTCCTCTGTAAAAGAAGACACTTGGCCACCCTCCTAATTACCGGTGTCAGATTTGGGGGCCCTGCAGGCAGTATATTCTCCATGGACTCCCCTATAGCTCGGAAAAACAGGGCGTTGCAAACTAACGATACTGACAAGCTGCCTTTGACTGTCTTGGATGCTTCGTGCAAGTTGCAAGATGACCGCACTGGGGTGGGGTGGGTGGGACAGGTTTGGGCCCCCGTAAATGCCGGTACTGCCAGTCTTGGGATTGCAGAAGGAACAAAAGGACTAGCTGCTTGAAGTTAATGCAGAGAAGAGCTGCCCATTTGCCTCTCTTTGTGTGTCAGCAACACCCACCCCCCATGCTTTGTTAAGAGCACACACCAACCTTTCAAAATGAGTGGCTGAAGGCTGTAAATGATGCATGAAATGAGAACTCCAAGCCTAATGCCCAGGAAGAATGACTCTCGGTCGGAATCAGAGCTGCTGAATAATCTGTGCCTAAACATACCGCGAGCAAAATCCTAAACAACGGACCCCGGGAAAATCGTCCTGAAATCCAAAGCCTCCTAAACTCAATTAAGACCTGGGCTTTAATCCCGTTGATCCCATGTTTCTTTTCTTCTCCTGCTTTTCCTTCTTTCATTGTCACAGTCATTTTCACCCCTAAGCAAAACCCGCCTCTTCCAAAAGGTTTTTGCGAGAGGCTTTGGGGCAGCAGGTATTTGCTGCATAAAAAAGCCCCACGGATCTCGCCAGGGCTTTGCCCAGATTACATTCTGGGTGACATTGGAATGCTGGACATGAAAAGGGTCCCTGCTGCTCGTGCAGTTCAGAATCTTCTGCCTGCAAGGGAATAAATAATCTGGGGATAATGAAATACACGGAGGAGCGACTGCTTCCTTTAAATGACAGAAGGCACTGGATGATAATAGCCTGGCTTCTAACAACCAGGGCAGGATCTACACTACTGCTTAGAACGGTTTATAATGATTATGACAACTGTTCAGGCCCAGGACACATTACATATAAGTTTTCATACTGTTTTGAAAGTGTTCTATCCTGCTTGGTGTAGATCAGCCCCAAGACTTGGCTTCTGTCTAGGCTGCCAGTGCTGGAACTAGGGTGGCATTGTGTCCTACCTCACAGAGGATGGCCATCGACTGAAAGGGTTGACAGAGGAAGTCCTCTGTTGGAAGACATCCTCTATGTGAGGGACTATCCAGTCCATGTCTAGTTTGTAGATAAAGGGCCATCAGAAGAGAGAGCGGCAAAGGCCTTGAAGTTTGCCCATCCACAGTTAACAACAGCACAGCAGACTGAACAAGCCATGCGGGTCACCTCGTCTACTTTCCCCACCATGGTGAGATGTCTTGTATTTCTGTTTAATAATAATAATAATAATAATAATAATAATAATAATAATAAATTTATTTCTAACCCGCCTCTCCATTCTGATCGAGGCGGGGAACAACAGCAAGAATAAAATACATAAAATATTAATCAAAACGCAGTTTACATTCTTAAAACTTCCTAAAAACATACTAAAAACGTATTAAAACAAGAGTATTTCTACATTTGCATCTGCACATATAAATTAGCACGTGCGCATTTTATGCAAATTTCTCTCTGTCCCTTTTCATCCTCTTCCTTTGCTGATGCGTTTCATTTTTTTCTTGGCATCCTGTTTCTGAGTGGGTCCCCTATCTCCTCTCCAAGGCAGTACTGCCCCACTCACTTGACCTCTTTCCCTGGGCCCGGCCTGCACAACTGCTCAGAGGAAGAGTGCAAGCTAAGAATTTCAGAAGAGCCAAGTTGGATCAGACCTATCGAGTCCAACGTTCTGTTCACATGGTGGCAAGAACTCAAGCAAGACATGAGTGCAACAGCACCCTTTCATCCATGTTTATTTATTTATTTATTTTTATTTATTTATTTATTTCATTTCTATACCGCCCAATAGCCGAAGCTCTCTGGGCGGTTCACAAAAATTCACACATAGCCATCAGGACTAGTAACCATCGATGGCCTTCTTCTCCATGAATTTGTCCAATCCCCTTTTAAAGCCATCCACAGTGGTGGCCATCACTACATCTTGGGGCAGTGAGTTCCATAGTTTAGCTATGTGCTGTGCAAAGGCAAGTGGCTGCTCCGGTTCCTCAGACTTCTCTTTGCTTGCATATCCCCTGACATCGGAGCGCCTTGGAGAGTTCCTTTAGAGTTCTGACTGGTTGTGAATAAACCCAGAGCAGGTTCATCGCCCCACTGACATCGGAGCCAATAGCCTCAACTGAATACCAATGACGAAGACCAGAAGTTGGGAGGAGGAGGGAGAATGGAGTCAGCTAATTTGAGGCTGGCAAGGCCCCAGAGACCCAAGATCATTAATGCCTAATTATCAGCTTCCCTGAGAGGTGATAAGAGCATGGCGATGAATATTCATGTATCAGAGGAGGAGCTGGGTCATGACCCTTTCATTCCACATTTAGAAGCATCCACAGAGTTGGGAAAAATATTGGGCTAATACAGCTTACAGGAGGGATTGCTAAACCCAAAGGGTAGAGATCAGGATTCCAGAATCCTATGCCCTGCAACATTTCACAGATGAAAACAGGGACTTTCGTGTATGCTTGTTCTCACCACGCACACCATTATCCATTGCTCTCTTCTCCGAGCATGATGTATTGTCGACTCTGATTACTCTGCAATCACCTGTCCTGCACAGAGTCCCAAGGGAAGAGGTGAATCATGTCCCTTGGGTGTGTGGGGAGGACACCCTTTGTGGGCTCAAGGCACACCTGGCATCCAACTTGCAACTTTGGGGCTGGTCATTTAGTGGATGGGAGACCAGCTACGAATCCTATGATGCAAAAAAGATGGGGTATTTAAGTCCTGTGCTCTTTGTGCAACAATTTTGGCTGCCATCACACCAGGCTTTTTATCCTGCAATTTACCAGGGCTTTTGCTTCTGGATTCTTTGTGGGATTAAGATCGCCTTCTTTAGGGCGACCATATGAAAAGGAGGACAGGGCTCCTATATCTTTAACAGTTGTGTAGAAAAGGGAATTTCAGCAGGTGTCATTTGTATATATGGCGAACCTGGTGAAATTTCCTCTTCATCACCACAGTTAAAGCTGCAGGTGCCCTGTCCTCTTTTAAATCTGGTCACTCTAAGTATAGCTCCTGCAGCTTTAACTGTGGTGATGAAGAGGGAATTTCACCAGGTTCTCCATCTATACAAATGACACCTGCTGAAATTCCCTTTTCTATGCAACTGTTACAGGAGCCCTGTCCTCCTTTTCATATGGTCACCCTATTACAGCTTACCCACTGTGAGCTGTAAACTGCTGGCACCTTGAGATGTTGTTCCTTTTCTATGGGGATTGGATATGGGGCAGGGGATCTAACGCCTGCCAGAAGAATTTGGATAGTATTCAGTGTTAGTCATATGTAGCGTAGACCCATTGAAATGAAGATGGGGAATACTTGGCTCAGCAATACTACAAAGAGAAGGATCAACAACTGGGCATGTTTAGCCTGGAGAAGAGAAGATTGAGGGGAGTCATGATAGCACTCTTCAAATACTTAAAAGGTTGTCACACAGAGGAGGGCCAGGATCTCTTCTCGATCCTCCCAGAGTGCAGGACACGGAATAATGGGCTCAAGTGACAGGAAGCCAGATTCCAGGTGGACATCAGGAAAAACTTCCTGACTGTTAGAGCAGTACGACAATGGAACCAGTTACCTAGGGAGGTTGTGGGCTCTCCCACACTGGAGGCATTCAAGAGGCAGCTGGACAACCGTCTGTCAGGGATGCTTTAGAGTGGATTCCTGCATTGAGCAGGGGGTTGGACTCGATGGCCCTTCCAACTCTGCTATTCTATGACTCTATGATTCTATGAATGGGATTTAAGTTAGTTATGACTAACATAAGTTTCATTCATTCCAACAGGTCTACTCTATGTAGGACTAACATTGCATCTGGTTGTGCAATGTATATTTGTAAATAAACTAAGGGTGCATTTCTATGCATGTTTAGACAGGAAAATGTCCTAGATCTCCCATCATTTATCAGCCAGGCTGGCTGAGGAATGCTGGGAGTTGTAGGACTGTTTTTCTATCTAAATGCATGTAGGGTTTTGCCTAAAATATTGCAAATATAGTGTAAGCCTGCCGTGATCTCTCTTACCAAGCCTGGGTCACACTGCCCCTTAAACATCTCACTGCTTGGAGAAGTGTGGGGCGCATAAAAATACGTTGTTGAACATCTACGTAAACTGGTGCTGTTCTAGATTTGGGTTAGCCATGTCTGTAGAGTGAGGAAGTCAGCTTTGCACGCAACGTCCTGTAGCTAATTTTGGGATGCTTCTGCATTCCTATGGGGCCCTAAATACATGTTTTTAAGCAACTGTTTTCGCAGGTTCCAATTCATTTCCACTGGCCTAATTAGTACCCACGTAGCACCCAGACCAAAAAAAAAAAGTCTTCTTTTCACCTGTGCTGCCCCAGGAAGCACGAAGAAACAAAAAACAAAACGGAGAAGAAAGCAAACCCGCTGTTTAAACTTTGCAAGGGCCCAGCCCAGGGGGAAAAGGAGCGGATAAGCATTATAGATAGGGGCACGCAGCTGGGCCAGGCCTTTTTTTACTCTTGAAAAGGAGAGGGGATGAAGCCCCCCACAATACGAACATCTAAGAGGAGGGATGGAGGGACTGAGAAAAGAGGTGAATGATGGAGCCGAAGCCATTGTGCCAAGGAAGCTGGAATTAATGCCCTTTAGAAGTGTGTTCACAGCTCCCAAAACTTTTGCACATTCAAACAGCAGACTGTAGATTAACACAGCCTGTTTCAGTACCAGTCCAGACAATGTTTATGAACCTCTTATTAGAAAGAAAAGCCTGTTTTCTACATTTGAACTGGGGCAGGACTTTTTAGGCGATGGGGGTAGAGTCAGCGTGGGTCCCTTTACGCCCCCTTACACATTCCTTCCAACCCGTTCCCGGTATGTTGAATATGTGTAATCATGTTTTGTAACCCAGATTGAGCACTTCATCAGAATCCAAAAATGTAATAATAATAATAATAATAATAATAATAATAATAATAATAAATTTATTTCTTACCCGCCTCTCCTTTTGGATCGAGGCAGGGGACAACGTCAGTACAACAATACAATATAAATCAAATGCATAAAATTAATGAAAAGAGCATATAAAACCAATATAATATCAAAATAACAATCACTACATTTTAAAATTCTTAAGTTTAAAATTCATCTGGGTAGGCCTGCTGGAAGAGACTAGCGTTTACGGCTGTCTTAAACTCAGAGAGAGAGTTAAGTTGACAAATCTCCTCCGGCAGGCCATTCCACAGTCTGGGGGCGACAGAAGAAAAGATCCTCAGGGAGTTGTCAGACTAGTTTTGGCTGACTGGAGTAAGTTCTCCCCAGAGGACCTGAGTGTGTGGGGCGGATTGTATGGGAGAAGGCAATCCCGCAGGTAACCTGGACCAAAACCATGTAGGGCTTTAAAGGTAATGACCAACACTTTGTACTTCGCCCAGAAACTACCGTATTTCTTCGATTCTAAGATGCCATCCATTGTAAGATGCGCACTAATTTCAGTACCACCAACAGAAAAAAAGCTTTGATTCTAAGAAATAATAACGCACTCGCGATTCTAAGATGCACCCCGTTTTTAGAGATGTTTATATAGGGGGAAAAGTGTGTCTTAGAATCGAAGAGCCAGTGGAGTGACAACCATCTGTCAGGGATGCTTTAGGGTGGATTCCTGCATTGAGCAGGGGGTTGGACTCGATGGCCTTGTAGGCCCCTTCCAACTCTGCTATTCTATGATTCTATGATTCTATGAATGTTGGGATGATATGCTCATCCCTAGATGTACCAGTGACCAACCTGGCTGTTATATTTTGAACTAATTGAAGTTTCCGGACTAGGTAATAAAGAAATCTGTTTTGTCAGTTGTAATTGGTAGATGAATTCACTAAAGCTTTCATTGTTTAATTAATATGCACTAATTTTAATTGGTTGGTCTGAGAATAAAGAGCATGCTCGTTAATGTTTTGATGCTATTTTAATTGTAGGCTTTCGGGTTTTTTTTGTTTTTGTTTCTAAAACCTGTAACATAACAGGGAATGAAAATACTATATTTTTTTCTTCTTACCAAAACAATGTTTGTTTACTTAAATTCAGTTATTTCATACTTTCTTCAAGGTCTCATAAAGACTCCTGTGTTGGGGTTTTGATACAGCTAGACAGCTCTATTTAAATTTAATGGTTTGATTAATTGATCAATTCATTTAAAGACGGATGATTAATCAATTAAAAACTCTAATTGCTTGAACGCATGAACTTCATTGACCTGTACAGGGCTCCTGTATCTGTAACAGTTGTGTAGAAAAGGGAATTTCAGCAGGTGTTATTTGTAGGCATGCAGCACCTGGTGAAATTCCCTCTTCATCACAACAGTTAAAGCTGCAGGCACCCTGCCCTCTTTTGTGTCTGGTCACTCATGTATAGCTCCTGCAGCATTAACTGTTGTGATGAAAAGGGAATTTCACCAGGTGCTGCATGCCTACAAATGACTCCTGCTGAAATTCCCTCTTCATCAAAACAGTTAAAGCTATAGGAGCCCTGCCTTCTTTTGTAGAGTGACCAGATAAATTTTGAAAAGTGTTGTTTTATTTCTAGGAGGCAAGAAAAGAAAAATCTTAGGGATTTCCTGAAAGTTTTCTTTCCCCATGAAAGGGGCTTCCATTTTTCTGCCTCATTCTCAGGGCATTTTATATATTTATTTTGAATGTGTGTTGGTGGTATTTTTGACTGTAACTAATCACTGTGAGGTAGCTGAGGATACTATCTATATTTTCTTTCTATTATACATCTCACCACTGCTCTACAGTCTCCCAGGCTGCCCGCACTTCCTGATCTGAAAAGGCCCTATGGGAGGAATAAATTTCATGATGTCTTCCCCTGGGCAGGAAGTGCGGAAATCCAAGGAGGCAACAGGCGGTCAGGGAGATGAAAGACGGAACTATCACACACACTCCACAGTCATCTCATAAGGAAGGTAAGCACAAGAACTCTGAACAAAACCCATGAGAATTTCTCTGAAATTTCTTCTTTGAATTTCTTTTCGAAAGCAGTTTTTTTTCTATCAAATTGAATGACAATAGTCAACATTTTCAGAGGAGAAATTTTCAGCCCAGCACTACTTCTAGGAAATCAGTCTTTTGTGACCAGCTACGCCCACCATGGCAGCCATTTTAGGAATGGGCAAGCCCCCAATGGCAGCCATTTTGTGAGAGTGCCCACAACACACTAATTCCAAATGTGCCCACTGCCCCCAAAATGTTGGGCACCTCTGGTTTATTGCTGAATAATCTAAGTGAAGTATTTCTAAGTAAAGGTTTTTTTGTTTTTGTGAGAGGGTGCTTTTCAGAGAACGCAGGAATAGTTTGGTGCAGAAGGAGGGAAACTCCTTTTGGCTAACTTTGTGCTTTTGGATGCTTTGCCAAATTCCTATCTTCTCCCTCTCAGTATCTTGCTGGATCTAGAAATAATACACATTTCCCCTGTCTGAACAAAATAATAAAGTAAAATTAGGCGGAACCTTCTTGAATTGCCTGAGAAGAGCACCTGTGGCCGAACTGAGGGCATATCTTTGTAACAGCTTGAGAAAGCCTAGCACTCAGCATCACCGCATTCGATTTGGAAGCAAAAGGTTAATTATCTCCCTCCCAGCCCCGGCCCGAAATACTCTGGTGCTATTAAAAAGACGCTGACCATCAACCCCTTACGAGGTAAAATTGGTCTCTGTGGGACGGCTCAGTCAACATCTGCGGACAATTATCCACAACGTGGCTGTAGGCTGTGTAGCTTATGCCTGCTGCACCTGTGGATTTGCAGCGAAATGACATAGATCCGACCTACAGCTTGAAATGATCTGGGCCAGGGATGGGGAAAAGACCCATCCTTAAGCAAAATTCGCCTCGCTTAAAGAGTTCCTTGCAAAACCTCAACTTTCTACTCCCTTGCCAAAATCATTTGCTTCTCTCATCAATCAGAACAAGGGATGCCTCTCCTTAAATTCCTACACCGGCTTCATGCGAGTGACGGGAATACAAGTTCAGCTCCCTGAATATCTTGGCAACATCCAAAAGGCAGGAGTAATTTGAATGCTTGGATAAACCCAACACCGAAACTATCAACTTCTACAGTTTGGCAGCTTCCTGGTTGCATAGCCTTCCTTCCTCGGGAGCTGGGGCACACTTACAGGCAGGGCTGCTGAAATGCCAGGTTTCCACGGTTCAGATAGACTGCTCCTGATCAGAAGACATTGCGCCACAAACCAATACACAAATAAACAAAAACAACCTTGCTGTTCTTTTCCCAGTGTAGGGGAGGGGACACAGCTCAGTGGTAGAGCACCTGCTTGGCATGCAGAAGGTCCCAGGTTCGATCCCTGGCATTTTCAGGTAGCACTGGGGAAACTCCTGCCTGAAACCCTGGAGACTTGCTGCTGCCAGTCAGTGTCGGCAATATTGGGCCAGATGGACCAATGGCCTGACTCCGTATAAGGCAGCTTCCGATGATCCTATGAAGTGTCTCTGATTCCTCCACCCACCCCCACTAGTAGAATTAAAGGACCATATATGGTACACTGCACTAAGCTGCAGTAGGCACAGGGTCAACAGGAAGATGAAATGGTTTAGCCTGCTGCCCTCACTAAGGGCCTTGCTAGACCCTGCCGGATAAGCCGGCAGGGAGGCGGGGCGACGGCGCGCTAATATTTAGCACGCGCCTCCCCGCCTCCTAGATGGCCGACGCGCAGGGACTACGGAAGCCCTGCAGCGTCGGCCTTTTTGTTGTTGTTGTTAAAGTGGCCACGTGCGCCCCGAAGACTTTGGAGAAGGTAAGTGGTTTTTTTTACTTAAGCCCCCCACCCTTTTTTAAATTAAGCCCCCTGCCCCCTCTTTCCCCACCCTCCCTCCCCGTCCCGTGTGTCGCCCTGCGCCCTCCCTCCCTGTCCCGTGTGTCGCCCTGCACCCTCCCTCCCTGTCCCGTGTGTCGCCCTGCACCATCCCAATCTCTCCTGCCGGGTCCGGCCTTCCCCCCCCCCGGGATCCCCCCCCTGACCTGATGGGCACAGCGCTCTTATGAGCGCTGTGCCCAGTCCATGGCTTTTCCCGGCTACTCGCGAGTAGCTGCAAAAAGCCACGGACCATGCTAGACATTCTGCAGCCCCGGCCTCAGGCCGGGGCTGCGGAAAAGGCGCACCATAAGCGAATTCGCTTATGGCACGTTAGGGGAGGCTTTAGTGTGGCCTGGGCCCGGATTCCCCTGTGCGTCATGTGGACGCACAGCAGGGAAAACGGGCCTCAAAGCGCGCTAAGGCCTCGTCTAACAAGGCCCCAAGCCTCTGACCAAAAGAACACAAAACAATTAAACATTATTTAAACTATCAATATGATATGATTCTACCTACTTGTTCAAGGTTGAGCCCAGGGTGGGTGCCTATGTTGACTGCCCTAATTATACTATTGAAAGTACCAGGGTATTGTTTACATACATTTGAAAACTGGCTATTGGACTAGGAGAAAGTTTATGTAATGTTTCATATCTCAGTAACAGGCAGCTGGGCTGCACCAGGGCTTCCCAATCTTCTTGGGTTGGTGGGCTCATTTTAACAATGGAACAGGCTGTGAAAAGGAGTGATGGGGGAGGGGAAAGGGGGGCAGCCCCACACCTTGAGAGCAGCTCACCCTCCCCCAATTTTGCTCCATTTCCAGCACACTGTCACTGAGCTATGGCTTCCTACCCTATTTACTCCAAGCTAACTAACACAAAATCAGAGAAGCAAAGCTAAATACCACAGCATCAGAGAAGCTAAATATCAAAGAAAAGAACTAAAGTAGCATCAGAGAAGCCAATTAACGTGACGTCAGAGAAGCGAAGTTCTGCGATACTGAGGCTTTTTGAGGAGGCAGCAGCTGGGAAGGAGGACAGGGATCCTGTATCTTTAACAGTTGTATAGAAAAGGGAGTTTCAGCAGGTGTCGTTTGTATGCATGCAGCACCTGGTGAAACACCCTCTTCATCACCACAGCTGAAGCTGCAGGAGCTATACTAGAGTGACCAGATACAAAAGACGGCAGGGCTTTAACTGTGGTGATGAAGAGGAAATTTCGCCAGGTTCTTCATATATGAGCCTCGTGTGGCGCAGAGCGGTAAAGCAGCAGTTTCTGCAGCTGAAACTCTCCCCACGGCCTGAGTTCGATCCCAGCGGAAGCTGGTTTCAGGCAGCCGGCTCGGGTCGACTCAGCCTTCCATCCTCCCGAGGTCAGTAAAATGAGTACCCAGTTAGCTGGGGGAAAGGTAATCATGGCCGGGGAAGGCAACGGCAAACCACCCCGCTATAAGGCCTGCCAAGAAAATGTCAGCGTCCCTCCAAGAGTCAGTAATGACTCAGTGCTTGCACGAGAGGTGCCTTTCCTTCCTTTCTTCATATATACAAATAACACCTGCTGAAATTCCCTTTTCTATACAGCTGTTAAAGATACAGGAGCCCAGTCCTCCTTTCCACATGGTCACCCTACGCACTGGCCACAGCGTAATCTGTGGCAAAGCACCTGACAATGCACCCAAGCTGCAGGAAAAACTCAGGCAAGAAAAACCCTAGGTTGAGGAGGTACTGTGGGATGCAGAAGCAAGCACACAGGCTGTCTTGGAATCACCCTCCAAAATGCCCTGCAACCTCAATTGCCCTGGCCAGTTCTGAAACCTGGAGTTCCACCATGAGTGCCAAATGCTGCTGAATTATGGTACCTGATGGCTGAATTACTGGAGGCAGCTGGGACAGTGGGATTTGCTTAGGAAGCAGACGGGTGGGGACATTCCAATTTGAGATAGGGCTCCAGAGGAATGACAATGCAACTTATTTTTCTTTAAAGAGATCCGTGTCTTAAACGGATGGGCAAAGGGGACAGGAAAGGAAAGAGACTGGAACCAGCCAGCTGCAGTCAGAGGTTGGCCAGAGGTGAGCTTGTTTGCTTCGCTGGGCCCTGCCTTGGTTGGGACAGTCTGTATCCCGTTGCTGCTCTCTGTCCTGCAAACACACATCACTTTAGGAAAGGACAAAGTTGCTTTTCCTGGGACTTACAGATCTTAACCAGGTTTGCTCTTCCTGAAGTTTGTTTCTCTTTTCATGAACGCTCTTCCCCCGTGACAATCCTTTATTCATAAGATGATGTTGGACCACTGGATCTTGTTACAGGGTGGGGTCTTCTATGCTGGAAAGGCCGCCGCCCTAAACATACTTTCCAGGAAGTAAGCCTCATTAAATTCAGCGGGACTTCTGCTAAGTAAACATGTTTAAGGTCAAGCTGAGTTAGACGTCTCCGCTGGATTTAGTACAGAATCCTATATTGGATCCATGTTATCTGTTACATATTTCTTCCACCCTTCCTCTGAGCAGCACACGGTGTCTCCCTTTTATCTTCACAACACCCCTGTGAGGCAGGTCAGGCTGCAGAGCTATGACTGACTTCATGGCTGAGTAGGGATTTGAACCCAGGTCTCCCCAGCCCAAGACCAGGGCTCTAACCACTACACCACACTGTCTCTTGCAGACAAATCAGGTGTTTAGGAAAATCTAACCCCTCTGCCCAGTCAGTTTATATTTGGGCTAATTTGGCATACAGGTCCATTTAATGTTCAGGATTTGATTTATTTATTTTAGGCCGCTTCTAAGGGTGGAACCCTTTAAAGGTGTAAGGCATAATTATGGTATAGATCAGGCTTTCCAAACTGGATGCCTTTGAGGTGTGTTGGACTACAACTTCCATCTACCCAAACAGCAGACTGTTCTGCCTACTGGCTGGGGATAATGGGAATTGTAGTCCAACATATCTGGAGTGTACCAGGTGGGCAAAGGCTAAGAATTACTGAGATAATGTGATATGCTTTGAACACTCAAGAACAGGTATATCAATGCAAACATTTTTTTTCTCATTTTACATAGGAACATAAGAAGAGCCCTGCTGGATCAGACCAAGGGTCCATCTAGTTCAGCACTCTGTTCACACAGTGGCCAACCAGCCATTGGCCAGGGATAAACAAGCAGGACATGGTGCAACAGCACCCTACTGCCCATGTTCCCCAGCAACCGGTGCACACAGGCTTATTGCCTCGAATACTGGAAATAGCACACAACCATCAGCGCTAGTAGCCATTGATAGGCTTCTTCTCCAGGAATTTATCCAACTCCCTTTTGAAGCCATCCAGATTGGTGGCCATCACTACATCTTGTGTGTTCTTCAATAAATAATTAAACTTAGGCCACAGCTAGACCTAAGGTTTATCCTGGGATCATCCAGGGTTCGCCCCTGCCTGACCACTGGATGCCTTGTGTGTCACCTAGATGAACAGGTTTGACCCCTGGACGATCCAGGGATAAACCTTAGGTCTAGCTGTGGCCTTAGACACCATACACCCTTGGTAACCTGAATTGCTGGCCAATTGTCCCTGGAACATTTTTTTTAAAAAAAGTTGTTCCCAATGAAATGGACCTGCTAGACAGTGGTGTAGTGCAGGGGCAATGTGGAGCAAACTCGGTTCCAGGACAACCAAGGAGGAGATGTGACCTCTTCTGCTAGAATGGCAGGATAATTGACAGCCCCTCCTTGTAATTTAGAACCAAGGCTTTCCAGGTTTCTAAACTGTGAGTGGAGCTTCCATGAGTACAGAAAGTTTCTCTCCGTAGACATTGGTGGAGGATAATACGAAAGGGGTGGTGGAGTTAGCAGGGTCATCTGAACTCTCCCTATTTGTGTGTGTAATTCAAACACCTTTCTTTCTTTCTTTCTTTCTTTCTTTCTTTCTTTCTTTCTGGCTAAACCTTAGAAACTGCCTCCCACCTGCCTTTGCCCTGATGCCTCTGAGTCCTTTGTAGCCAACAACGTGAACCGCTGTGACATCATGGAGTGTTCATAAACATTCTAACTGCGAAGTGAAAATCTGGTTTGGGCTGGAGTTAAAAGTCACACAAGGTTTACCGACAAGGAAGTGTTGTCAATGCATAAAGGAAAAAAACCATTCCGGCCCCCTCACCATGGCCGCTTCGCACAATGGAATAGCAAGACGTGCACAGACAGCTCCATTTTTGTTGTGTTGTTTTTGTGGACAGCGCCTTGTCTCCAGCTCAGTCCATTGCATTGGCTCCTAGTCCATGCCTAGCACTTCATCTTCTAGTCCTGGCAAGTTCTAGCACCTGGCTGGTTAGCTGCAATCTCTCATTCTTTCCCTATCCCCTGCCACCTCCCTGCCACCTTGATCTGGTGGACCCAGGTCAATGGCAACCCTTAAGTTCAGATTCTGTTTCTATGATTCATCAAGACGTTGCAAATAAATGAATTTCCTTTTCTGTTTCCGGGATCTGAATGTCCTGGGCTTGCTTCATACGAGGCAAATGAAACAAAATTGCAATTAATTGCCTTTCCCAGGGCAGCAAAAGGTAATCTAACATGACGCCTTTCTCCTCTTCCCTGTCAGGTGAATGAGTTTGGCACACTGACGTTTGCACGTTGGGATAGAGTTGGGATTTCAGCACAAGCTATTTTTAACCTCCTGGAAACTAAATCATGGGTGAAGACGTACAGGCTGGGGATTGAAAGTGAGCGCGATTAGCATCGCCTGGGACAGAGTGTGTCACGCAAATGTGCAAGAATTAATGACAGTGACAGACATCTCTCTGAAGGCATCAACAGAGAGAAAGAAGCAGTCAGGTGTTTCCTGGGAAAGTTCAGACAGATCAGTCAAAGGGGAAGGAGGTTTGCTGTCAAGAGGGAACACTTCCCCAGAGAGAGACTAGCCCTGTGCTGACTGTGTGCCTCCTCGTGTGTAAGGCTAAAGTGGGGAGGGGGATGTGGATGCAAACATAAGTCCCCACCCCAATGATCCTGTTCAGCCAGCTGCCGGCAGTTAGACCTTGGAGCGTTGAGGATTTTGCCCTACTAGGGCTTCTCATCAGAGGAGCTCTGAATGTGCTTACAGAGCTCTTTTCAGACCTTCACGCCCAATGTGCTTATGTGCACTCCCACATCCCCCTCCCCACTTTAACCCTACACACGAGCAGGCGAACTTCTGCAGTTGCTTTTGTATCTAGCTTTCAGGTGAAAATCCAAACTGGCCATCATTGCTTCCAACTATATCCTGGATTCCAGCTAGAGAGTTATTGGATATATAAAAAAACCACACCGAACACAAGAGAGTTTATCCAGAGATCTCTGCTCATTCTGGCTGAGCTGAATGCAGGAGTGCCATTTTGGATCTTGACGTGTATGGAGAAGTTCAGGTGCCCACTTGGTAATCCTCCAAATGCAACTCCCTGCTCAACGCAGGCTCTGCAACGCAGGATGCAACTACAGCATCGCTGGCAAATAGCCATCCGGATTCTATTTAAATACCTCCAGGTGATGGGATTGTTTGGTAATGATGCCTCTGTTAGAAAGGCGGTATAGCAGAGAAAAAGCAAAAGGCACAACAGAATGAGCCTTTACCAGCCCCACATGCACACAAAAGCTAAAAAAAGAGACCACAGCCTTCTTTTGTGAAGAAAACATAAAATGGATTTACTCACAGTCCCTTGCACAAAAATGCAGGTACAGCATATATTTCAGAGAGAGGCGGGGCAAGGAAAGGGAGGGCTAGGCAACCACAAAGTAGGCTATAGAGACCCTAAGGCAAGCTATGCCCAAAATTCCCAGGCACTAACTTGCTAACTGCAACACTGCCCCTTTCCTGTAACTTGAAGATGGGACTGCAATATTCCCAAGGCGGGGGAGGGGAGCCCACCCCTCTCCTGAGCCAGTTGGTTCACCATTGAACAGCCCTCATTGTTTAGAAAGGGTCTCTGATTGCTTAGCTGAAACCTGCTTCCCTGCAATTTCCACTGCATTAGTTCTAGTTATGCCATCTGGAGCAACACAGAACCAGTCTTTTCCATCTTTGAGATGACAGCTCTTTGGAAATTGGGGATGAGAACGCAATTCGTTGAGATCCTATTTTAATGCAAACTCACTTAATTTCGCACTTTAAAACCAATACACAAACCACATCACAGTCATCCTTTGAACTCCACGCTGATCAGGATTTTGCATTATTATTTTTTTAAAAAATGTGTACAAAATACATATGATAGTGCAAACAAAGACACATTTTATTTTTGAGAAGGATCTTGGAATTGTTGTAGATCGCAAGCTGAATATGAGCCAACAGTGCGATATGGCTGCAAGAAAGACAAATGCTATTTTGGGCTGCATTAATAGAAGTATAGCTTCCAAATCACGTGAGGTACTGGTTCCTCCCTATTCGGCCCTGGTTAGGCCTCATCTAGAGTATTGCATCCAGTTCTGGGCTCCACAATTCAAGAAGGACGCAGACAAGCTGGAGCGTGTTCAGAGGAGGGCAACCAGGATGATCAGGGGTCTGGAAACAAAGCCCTATGAATAGAGACTGAAAGAACTGGGCATGTTTAGCCTGGAGAAGAGAAGATTGAGGGGAGACATGATAGTACTCTTCAAATACTTAAAAGGTTGTCACACAGAGGAGGGCCAGGATCTCTTCTCGATCCTCCCAGAGTGCAGAACACGGAATACTGGGCTCAAGTTAAAGGAAGCCAGATTCCAGCTCGACATCAGGAAAAACTTCCTGACTGTTAGAGCAGTACGACAATGGAATCAGTTACCTAGGGAGGTGGAGCTATCCAAGGTGCTGACCCCATCCCCAAAATGGACTCAGCTCTTTGGATAGCTCCTTTAGAATTCCGACTGAATTCTAAAGGACTCGTCGTCGTCATCCCAGGATGCAGGACATGGAATAATGGGCTGAAGTTACAGGAAGTCAGATCCTGACTAGGCATCAGGAAAAGCCTCCTGACTGTTAGAGCAGTACAACAGTGGAAGCGATAACCTAAGGAGGTCACAGGCTTTCCCACACTAGAGGCCTTCAAGAGGCAGCTGGACAGCCATCTGTCAGGGATGTTTTAAGGTAGATTCCTGCATTGATCAGGGGGTTGGACTCGATGGCCTTGTAGGCCCCTTCCAAGTCTGCTATTCTATGATTCTATGATAATGGCTTGCAAAAAAAGTGAGTACAAAATTGGGAGAAATGAGGATATTTTCATGCATTTTTTTAAAAAAGTTCTCAAAATTTGGGGAAAACTGAATTTAAGATTGAAAAAAATCCCCAAAGTTTCAAATGTAAGATTGGAAAAATGAGAAACAGATAAGACTCGTTCTGACCTGCTTGCGTTGGCTGCTTATATATTTCAGAGCTTGATTCAAGGTGCTTGTTTTAACCTATAAAGTGTTATATGGCTCAAGATCACTGCACCTGACAGACCACCTGTCCTGACATGAACCTACCTATACACTATTCTCAGCATCTAAGGTCTGCCTCGGGTTCTTACTCCAAGGGAGGATCAGAAGGCAGAAATGAAGAAGAGGGCCTTCTTGGTCGTGGCTCCCAATTATGGAATGATCTCCTCAAGCATTTGGGAGAATGTGATGAGTTTTAGTCAGGTCCTGGATTTGTCTTTGTTATGGTGGATTTCTCAAAGTTGTTTATAGATATACATTTTCTCTGTGTATACTGTATGTTTGAGCGTTTTTATGTAAATTGATTTTAAAGTTCGTATTCTGTATTTTTTAATGGTTTTTAACCTTTGTAAACTGCCCAGAGAGCTTGGAGGCAGTATACAAATGTAATAAATAACAATAAAACTGAACTTGACAGATTCATCTTTTGGATAGTGGAAATGAAAGAAGAAAGAGAAAGAGAAAGAAGGAAGAAAAAGGAATTAAGGAAGACAGACAGACAGACAGACAGACAGGCAGACCAGTATATCTTAAAATCCTTTGTTGTGGTGACTTTTTATATCTCAGAAAGGTTATAACAAGGATATTTGTTGAGATCAGTGATCCCCTATCCCATTGAATCCTTTTATTTTTCTGTGTGCTCTCTATAGCCTGCGTTGCCCTTCTCCTGACTTCCAGACGAACTGGGGATTTCCTTCAATTCATATCCCTTTACATGGGACCTCAATGTTCAATGGCAGTCTACCTTTATGTACAGATGCTGTGCACAAAGAATAGAGGAAGAACATTGCCTTCATGCTCTGGAATAGACTGCTCTTTGGTCTGAACTCACAGGTCTCTTCACATTTTCTTAAGGGCTGTTCCCCTGCCGAAGAGCGTTCGCAACCTGAATTATGATTTGCACTGTGAACAAATTTTACCAGCACCAGGGGGAAATGTAAGAGTTTTAAAATCGGTGACATTTTAGATTTGTCCAAGAAGCAGACAATAAACAACGAGTTCCCATTTCAAAGCCCTTACAGTCATAATATTTGAGGGAGCATAATTTTATTTTAGAAATAGAAATAATTTCCCCAATCAATCCACAAACAAATGAAGTCATCAAGATTAAGTCTCTCTCTCTCTCTGTATCTCTCACATAAACACACACATACAGTTCCACAGGAATTCTCCATTAGGGTGACTCACGGGAGATGTTTTTTTTTTTTTAATCTCATTAAAACTTCTGCTGTGAAAATTACTGTCAGCCGAAAGGGCAGACACGATAACTCTTGATTAAATGAAATTGCATTGGGGTGTGGAATAAATTACCGGCTTGTAGAAAGGCTCATGGAGGCCTTGATTTGTCTGTTTGCAGTAAGTGGGAACAGCTCTTTTCCTAATGATGACCCTTGCACACTTCCTTTCTGTTGCTCACTTGAGGATCTCTGAGGCTACGCCAATAAATCCAGCCAAATTCCAATATACAAGCATTGCTTTTCTGCAGTTTATAGACAGCTCACCTACGTACATATTACGACAGCTTTCCTCAAACGGGTGCTTTCCAGATGTACTACAGTTCCCATCATCCGTGGCCAGCATGGGAATGATGGGAGTTGCAATTAAATGCATTAGGAAGGTACCAATTTATTTATTTAAGTTAAATTAAGTTAAATTAAGTGTTAAAATGCTGAGAAAATAAAAAGGTCTTCAGTTGGCGACGAAAGGAGTACACTGCAGGCACCAGGTGAACCTCTCTGGGGAGCTCATTCCACAGCCGGGGTGCCACAGAAGAGAAGGCCCTCCTCCTAGTAGCCACCTGAGGGAAAGCTTCAAGTGGAGGAAAGCTCTATTTTGCAGAGAGGAATTGGGTGCCAGGGTTGAATGAAAGGCCTCTTGGTCATAGTAGCCACCTGGGACTGGAATAGTGGCGTGCAAGCTGAGCTGTGGTGATTGGCAGGTGCTATGAAGCTTCTTTGTTGGCCAGTGCTGGGGCAAAGACCAGGAATCTCCTCTTCTGCCCTTCCCTCCTTGGTTGAAAGAACAGAAGCTTCTGTCTACTGAATTCCAGCTGCCAATCTTTCAGCACAGGGACCCTTGGTTGGAGAAGACACACCCTGGCTCTAGATTTGGGGGTCTGGCATAGGGTGACCATATAACCGGGGTTTTGGTGACAAATCCGGGAGGGGAAATCCGGATTTTTCCAATCTTCCCCAGCCAAAGAGCAGCTCTAATGGGAATTAACAAAAATGCTTATAACTCCATCATTTTTAAAGATAAAGACATGAAACTTGGCATGATGGTAGCTCTTAGGAAGGGCTTTAGTCATACCAAATTTGAAATAGATCTGTTCATCCATTGATTTTTTAGGAATTTTTTAATAATTGAGATTTAAAGATAAAGAGATGAAACTTCGCACCATGATAGGTTTTAGGTAGAGCTTTAGCCATACCAAATTTGAAACAGATCCGTTCATCCATTGATTTTTTTTAGGAATTTTTTAATAATTGAGGTTTTAAAATTATTATTTTTAAAATTGTCATGTTTAAAGATAAAGAGATGAAACTTTGCACAATGATAGGTTTTAGGTAGAGCTGTAGCCATACCTAATTTGAAACAGATCCATTCATTCATTGATTTTTTAGGAATTTTTTAAAAATTGAGGTTTTAAAATTATTTTGTAGAACAGATTTGTCTTAAATGTGTGCTGTAAAATCAGACATGTGACCAAGGCTATGTTCGGGTGGGTTCGCCCCCTTGGTGCTAGACAAGCCCCCTTGGGGGCCAACCATGTTGAACTCCTTTTTGGTTTCCAAAATATGGTTACCCTAGTCTGGCCTGCCATGGCCCTGACATTGGCGATTCCTGTCATTTTTGAAAAAAACAACTGCTCACAGTGAACCCAAATGGAGATGCCCACCCAGACATGAGGAAAAGCAAGTGGATTAATGGCGCACAGTTAGGGTGACCATATGGAAAGGAGGACAGGGCTCATAGGCATGTGTAGGGTGTGTGCTGAGTGTACCCAGGCACACCCTAAAGTCTCGCAAAGCTATTGGCCAGGCAGCTCATAGATGCTCCCTGCTCAACCCGGGCTCCCTCCTCCTGCAGTACAAAGGGACAGAGACAATCAGTGGCACTGGGAGGCATGCCATGTTTGGGTCACTTCCCGTGGCCTCTGTTGCTGCGGTGGTCAGCTGCTGCTGCATTGCTCCAGTCCAGCCTCCCTGCAGCCCCTCTCAGGATGGTTATCTGGTTAAAGATAAAAGGTCACGGAAATTGACGATACCTTTGTCTATGCCTGGTTATGACTACAGCAAAAATTTGGTATTTTGCGTCTCATTTTTTAAGTTTGCATTTTTAAAGTAAAGTTTAGTTGTTAATTAAAAAAAAGTTTAGTTAAGTTTGTTTCTTTAGCTTGTCTGATGAATCAAAATAATGTTCTTTGTGTGACTATTCAATAAATGTTTGCCCTTAAAAAATAACAATCCCTGAGTGCACACCCTAATGAAATGTGCTGTGTGTACCTATGACAGGGCTCCTGTATCTTTAACAGTTGCCTAGAAAAGGGAATTTCAGCAGGTGTCATTTGTATGCATGCAGCACCTGGTGAAATTCCCTCTTCAACACAACTGTTAAAGCTGCAGGAGCCTTGCCCTGTTTTGCATCTGGTCACCCCACAAAAGAGGGCAGGGCTCCCGCAGCTTTAACAGTTGGGATGAGGAGGGAATTTCACCAGGTGCTGCACGCATACAAATGACACCTGCTGAAATTCCCTCTTCATCCCAACAGTTAAAGCTGCAGGGGCCCTGTCCTCCTTTCCATTTGGTTACCCTACCCCAAAAAGGACTAAAGAGGCACTGGGAATAAGACCAAGGCCTTTCCTTCTAGTCTGACACCTCCACATCCTCATGATCCAAAACATTCTTAAGCATGTCAATAAAAAACTCCTGGCTTGCTCTGTTTCTGCTGCTCTACATTGCCACGGCAAAGCCTCTCCACCTTGCAATATTGCTGTCTTCTTGCGCTCTGCCTCCCCGACCCCTGATCCATAATTCACCCGCCTTTTGATTGCTCTGTCATTCTAAGACTTTAGTTAATGGACTATTATTCTCTGAATATTGCTATTATAGTTTATTAATAGGCCCAGGGAAAATTTATAGCTGCAAACTGAAGGAGATTAGCAATTGGAGCGCTGTCGTTCTCCTGATGGGCGATTAATTTGGGCAACGCAGATGACAGGTGGGAAGAACCGTGGGTCCCCATCTCCCTCCTTCGATTTGTAGTGGCATTCTTGACCTTAATAATCCATGTAGATCAGGCAATCACTGGTCTCCAAAGGATGCTGGTGATGGTGAAGCATAAAGGAACTGGAGCTTTTGAAAGATATAGCCAGAACTGTTGAGAAGGTCAGGTTGGTACAGAGAGCTGCGAGGGCCTCTGGTTTTCTTCTCCTGACAGCACTGGCAAGACCAATAGTTAGTCTCTCCCGATGTAGCGAACTGCACCGATTGTGAGAGGAAGGGTCCAGCATCCCCCACCCCAGTCAAGAATAGTGAAATCTGTCAATTTAGGTTTCTCCGCTTCTCATTTTTCCAACCTTAAATTCAATTCATCCTGAACTTTGAGAATTTTTTAAAAAAGATTGCATGATAATGTATATGCATTTCTCCTAATACATGCATTTCTGTATGCAGTTTTGTCTAATTCCACATTTTTGCAAGCACGTCTTTCTCATATAATGCATGTTTAACATTATTTCTACTAATGTGCACATCTTTGCATGCGATTCCCCCAATACACCAATTTGGGAACACATTTTTGAATCGGAGGACTCAATTGCAAAATCTGGAGCAGTGTGAATTTGAAGGATAACTGAGTTTTGGTTTGCGTATTGGTTTGAAAGTGTGAAATTCAGTTTCCCCCACCCTAATTCTCCCTCGGAAGTGCAAGCAGGTGGAAGAGGACTTCAGTCTGCATGGACTAAGGCCTTAGCTAGACCTACCTGTCAGCACGCGACGGAGAGGGAAGATTTTGCAATGTGTTTATTGCGAGATCCCTCCTCTGTTTACATGTGACGTGCGATGACCTCAGAAGGAGAGGCGTCGCGCCCACCATTTTTTTGATTAAATGGCCAGCAGTGCACGAATGCTCGTGCGCAAAAGGTAAGTAATTTTTAAAATTTAAATTATTTCCCCCTCTCCCCCCACCCTACCCCCAATGGGTGCAGCGCCCCGTGCGCAGCTCCCGGCTCCTTGCGAGGTCAACCCGCGGCGCCCGGCCACAAGTTCCATGGTCTCAGGCTCAGCCCAAGACTGTGGAAAAACTGGGGCTAAAGGGGAGGGTGAGATCCCAGGGCAAGGGAGGGATCATTCCTCCCTGATCCTGGGATCCCCTGTGCGTCATGTGGATGCACAAGGATGATCCCGGGGATCACCCCGGGATTTCGCCCCATCTAGCTATGGCCAAAGCTACTGAAGGATGGTGGGTCCAATGTCAGTAGGGTGGTGAATCCATTCTGGGTTTCAGTCAGAACCAGTCACAACTCTAAAGGAGCTTTCCAAGGTGTGATATATCTCAGTAATTGTGGGAGTTCTAGTACAACACATCTGGAGGGCACTCAGATGTGGACGTCTGCTCCAAGATTGCAGGTAAAGTCTCTCACAGCTGTGTGAGGGGAGAACTTAGATTTGGGAAACCAAAAGAATGACACCAAGTGAGATGTTTAGCCTTGAGAAGAGAAGGCTGAGGGGAGACATGACAGCACGCTTCAAGGACTTGAAAGGTTGTCACACAGAGGAGGGCCAGGATCTCTTCTCGATCCTCCCAGAGTGCAGGACACGGAATAACGGGCTCAAGTTACAGGAAGCCAGATTCTGGCTGGACATCAGGAAAAACTTCCTGACTGTTAGAGCAGTGCGATGGTGGAATCAGTGACCTAGGGAGGTTGTGGGCTCTCCCACACTAGAGGCCTTCAAGAGGCAGCTGGACAACCAACTGTCAGGTATGCTTTAAGGTGGATTTCTGCATTGAGCAGGGGGTTGGACTCGATGGCCTTGTAGGCCCCTTCCAACTCTACTGTTCTATGATTCTATGAAACCCTGAAACCCTGAGTTGCACCCCATCTGTCTCGACAAGCTTCTAAAACAACCTGTGCTTCATGTGCAGCATTATCAGAAAAATCCCTCCAAATCATCTTGTAAAGTGGGGCAGTAGAGGTGAATCAATGTTATCAGCATGCTGAGTAAACACAGGTGTGTTAATGCACACCTTTCACGGAGACAGAGGCAGCCAGACGTGTTCCACAGGGTTCCTTGTTTGCTTCTGTGGGCGGCGGGCAGCGGCAAAGAAGACCTACTTGCTTTTGGGCGTGTGCGTGCGTGTGTGGGGGTTCTCCCTTTCATTTGTCCTCCGGCTTCATGGCCCTTCCCTGTTTCAGCAGAGTTCACGGGGGTTCTTCTTGCCATACCGCAGAGCCAACACAAACATTTTGGGTGGAGCAGAATCGTTTCGGCTCAACATTCCTTCGAATGGTGCAACGTGTCAACATCTCTCCTTGCTTTGCCTGCTGTCACCTGAACGGGAAGAGTTTCCACTGTTCAGCTTCAGTGACATTGAATTAGTCACCTAGCCTGAGGGTGCTAGCGAGAGGGAGGAGAACAAAAGGAGGCAGAGAGGGAGAGGGAGAGGGAGACGTTCTCCCAAGACAAAGTTTCTCAGTTCGCCTGACAAGTGCCAAAGCTTGGGTAATAAGTCACTTTTATGAGAGGAAAAAGGTGGGAAGTCCCACCCTTTTTACTGGGGCAATCGTCTCCCTGAGGCACCCAGGCAATACAACTGAGTTTATAGCTCAGTTGCTCAGTCAGCAAACCAACATCTTCCTAGAAAGACAGTGGATTGGAGTCACTCAAAATGATTTTTTAATTCCCTGGGTATACATATAAGGATAGTCCAAGGCTGGCCAAGGTGGGTCCTTCTCCTTCTCCTTCCCCTTCCCCTTCCCCTTCCCCTTCCCCTTCCCCTTCCCCTTCCCCTTCCCCTTCCCCTTCCCCTTCCCCTTCCCCTTCTTCTTCTTCTTCTTCTTCTTCTTCTTCTTCTTCTTCTTCTTCTTCTTCTTCTTCTTCTTCTTCCTCCTTATCCTCCTCCACTTCTTCAGCTTCAGCTTCAGCTTCTCCTCCCCATCAAGCCTCAAAACAAGCTCCCGCGGCCCGATGAGCAGGGTCAGATGGTGATGGCGATGAGGCGAGGGTCTGAGGTTGGACGTGGGAGAGTTCACCCATCCCTAACATCAACCCAACTATGCAAGGCCCAACGGCACCTTTTTGCGACCCATGACATCTTTCTCAGACATCGGACATCTTTCTCTTTCTCCACCAGATTCGGACAATCAGAACGGCTTTCTTCAGACCCCTACCGAGGCAGGTCAGGGCATGGCACACCATTTCAGTGGCTACGAGAAACCACCAGCCGTCAAAACCCGTTGAGAAAGCAGCTTCAGCTATCAAGCCGGATGAGCATCTAGAGAGAAGACCACCTCTGCACTTTGTACTGGAGAAGGGTATGGCCCTTGCAACAGACCTGTAAAGAAGATCGCTGCACAAGAACATCAGAAGAGCCCTGCTGGATCAGACCAAGAATAAAAGACCAGCATTTTGTTGACACGGCGGTCAACCAGCTTTCAACCAGGGACCCGCAAGCAGGACACAGGTGAAACAGTTCCCCACCAATGCCCTACAGTTGAGTCTAAAACAGAAATGGGATTTGATCCCAGGTCTCTGGAATGGAAATTCTGCTCCTTCTTCATTGGACCACATCACATGGAAGAATAGGGTGGCCATATGGAAAGGAAGACTGGGCTCTTGTATCTTTAACAGTTGCCATTGAAAAGGGAATTACAGCAGGTGTCATTTGTAGGCATGCAGCACCTGGTGAAATTCCCCCTTCATCACAACAGTTAAAGCTGCAGGAGCTATACTAGTGTGACCAGATACAAAAGAAGGCAGGGCTCCTGCAGCTTTAACTGTTGTGATGAAGGGCGAGATTTCACCAGGGGTTGAATGCCCACAAATGCCACCTGCGGAGATTCCCTTTTCTACATAACTGTTAAGATACGGGAGCCCTGTCCTCCTTTCCATGTGGTCACCCTATAAGAAGACTTTGGAAACCCCAACCCCTCTCTCTCCCCCCCCCCCCCGAGCTCCCCACGACTTCAGGAAGCTGAAAGGAGACAAGGTGCCTTCCTTTTAGAGAGCCGTTTTGTGTTTGTGCAAGGAGGCGTTCGCCTCGCCGCTCTGAATGCGCTGCCTCCGTTCCCGTACGTTGGCCATTCTGCCTCACAGGGCAAGTGACAGCCCTCTCTTTTCAACCCATCCCTTCCTGTTTGCAAAGAAGGAGGCCTCCCTGAGTCTGCTTTCGGTCTCCCCCCAAACCTGATTCATCGTCCGTGAATGTCACAATTGTGCCTCCTCGCCTGGGTGTCACACGGGGAGGGGAACGCCAAAGAATTCAGGCGAGGGGGACTTTTGTGTGTCTGTGTGAGTTAGCTTGCTTTTTTCTCACTCTCTGTTCTCTTTATGCTACTATCCCACCTCCTCTCTAGCTTCTACCCCCCCTCTTCCTTCTCTTTCCCCTTCCCATTGAAATGTCAGATGCAGCGGTTGTCTGTAGCTGAAAGAGGGGCGCCCCGATGGGAACGAAATGCCCTCCTAACCCAGAGGAATCAATAGAGGCCTCTTCCTCTCTTTGGTGCGTCCTTTGGTCCCACATTCTGAGCAGATTTTTCTGTGTGTGGCAGTCCGGGTAGGCAACGAGGAAGCTGTTCCTTTTCACCTGGTGGCGTGTGAATGATGGGGGCGGCAGCTCAACGGATTTGCCTTTTTATTTCTCCACACCAAAGGAAATGTTGGTGCAGAGAGAGCATTTGTTGGGCTTGGAGTTTGGGTCAGGGGAGGCTGGTAGCTCTAATGTCAGTGGGGCCAGAACTGGTTAGACAAGTACCTTGGAGAGCTCTCACTGGTTCTGACTGAGGCCTCATCTACACCAAGCAGGATATTGCACTATGGAAGCTGTATGAAAGTGGTATATAAAAGGCAGGCGGCCACACCAAGCAGGATTTAGAGGATCAGGGTAAAGAGAGTTGTCTTTTGAGTGTAGTGGGCAGATAGTTGGTGTATATTAAACAATCCTGATAATAAAGAAAGTTCAAGAGTGAAGGCGTGAGAGAAAGGAAAGCGTGTATGAAAAGAGAGAAAGGATTGGGTGAGAGGTTTTAACAAGGGTCTGAAAAGTTTTATTACAAAACAAAGTTTGTGAACATTGAAATAAATTTGTATTCAGTTTGTTTTACTACCACAAAAATCCCAGATGTCTCCTTGGCATTTATCATCTGCAGTTATATACATATAACACCCATTCTGACATCAATCCAATATAAACTTCTCCTGTTGACCTTCAAAGCTTTTCACGGTCTAGCTCCTGCCTATCTCTCCTCTCTCATCTCACACTATTGCCCCGCTCGTGCTCTTCGCTCCTCTGATGCCATGTTTCTCGCCTGCCCAAGGGTCTCTACTTCCCTTGCTCGGCTTCGTCCATTTTCTTCAGCTGCCCCTTACGCCTGGAACGCTCTTCCAGAACATTTGAGAACTACAAGTTCAATCGCAGCTTTTAAAGCTCAACTAAAAACTTTTCTTTTTCCTAAAGCTTTTAAAACTTTATTTTGTTCTGACTTTATACTGTTAGTTTTACCCTACTCAGTGCCTGTTTACCCTACCCTGTGCCTGTTTCCCCTCCTTATTGTTTTATTATGATTTTATTAGATTGTAAGCCTATGTGGCAGGGTCTTGCTATTTACTGTTTTACTCTGTACAGCACCATGTACATTGATGGTGCTATATAAATAATAATAATAATAATAATAATAATAATAATAATAATTCACCATCAGCACATATAATTCACAGCACATTATTTTATTCCTGAAATTATTCCTGTTGAACCCCTTTCTCCACATAGTTGGTAGAAAGGTGGTGTTTGTCCCTCACCTCAAGCTCATAAAGTGGTGGCGCTTAGCTTGAGCAGGGAGTGTCCACGGACAGGCCTGTTGTCAAGAGCCTGTGTCGTAGCACCGCCAACCTCCATTGGTCACCATCAAAAAGAGTACCTTCCACTTTGGATCATGTATTTCATAGAATGGGAAATTATCCTGGTGCTGAGAACAAAGACTGAGGCCGTAGCTAGACCTAAGGTTTATCCCTGGATCGTCCAGGGGTCAAACCTGTTCATCTAGGTGACACACAGGGGATCCAGTGCTCAGGCAGGGGTGAACCCTGGATGATCCCAGGATAAACCTTAGGTCTAGCTGTGGCCTGAGTAACAGTTTGTGTCATTCCTGTTCCTCCTCCCCCACGCTGTACACGCAAACAGAATCCTTCCATAGCCTAAGAAGAACTTTGCTCTGGCTGTAAAAGCAAGGGTTAAAAAGCTATACCTGGGACCTGTATTTCAGGCCTCTACATCTTGTGGCTTCTTCAGACTTAAACTATGGAATTCGCTGCACAAGATGTAATGATGGCTACCAATTTGGATGGCTTTAAAAGGGGGTTGGATAAATTCCTGGAGGGGAAGGCTATCAATGGCTACTAGACATATCTATATGTTACCTCCAGTAGCAGTACACCAGTTGCTGGGGAACATGGGTGGAAGGGTGCTCTTGCACCTATATCCATTTCGTGGAAGAAAAGGGCTCAAATACCTTGATCCTTAGGGTCATCTTTCTCCATCTCTGTGATGTCAATGCTTGCTCTACAGGTTTGGCTACAGCCTAGCTGCCATCTTGTTTTTTGCAGTGGCTCCACTCAAAGTTCAGAGCCAGGCCTGGTCTTTTATGCTGCCTGGGTTTTTTCTCTCTCTCTCCTGCATGTCTGAATCCCCAGAGTAATTTTTGTCAGAGCTCTGCGAAACTGCAGACGTTTGCTTGGGAAGAAAGTGGAAGATGTGTTTTGACTTGTGAAATGTTTCACCCTGGTGTAGCTTATTTCTACCGGGCACAAGAAAATGTCACATTGACCTGGGAAAGAAGGATTCCTGCTGTGACATTCCACAGTTCACAAGTGATGCTAGGAAGACATTTGGGTCTCTCCGTCACGTCAGTTCTCAATGTGGCTCATGGTGGATACAAAAGTGGAAAAACAGCCAAATCTCCATTCTGCTCAACGCAACTTTTGTCTTCTATTTTCAGATATGGGAAGCTTTTGAAAGCACACTATCCTTTTAAGAATTTATTTATTTATTTTATTTGTGACACAGATATACCACTGAATATATATATATATATATATATATATATATATATATATATATATATATATAATTTTCATTTAATATTATAGCAACCCTGAATGGGTTTTAGCCAGTTACAAGTCAAATATAAAATCAGATACAGCTAATACATGTATTACATATATTACATTATGTTACATAGTATTATTCCATTATATATATCCCTTAGGAGTTCACAATAGATATCAAAGCACATTTCAAAACAATATTAAAAAGACAACACTAAAGATGATAGCTGTCTCCTCCAGAAATTTCTCCAACCCCCCCTTTAAAGCCATCCAAATTGGTGGCCATCGCTACATCTTGTGGTAGTGAGTTCCATAATTTAACTCTGAGCTGTGTGAAGACGTCTGTCCTTTTCTCTGTCCTGAGTCTCCCACCAATCAGGTTCATGGGATGACTTGCATGAAAGAGTTAGAAAAAACATTCTCCACATATTGATTTTGTACATCTCTATCATGTCTCTCCTTACCCTCTCCCCCCCCCCAATTAAAAGGGTTTATATTGATTTTGGGTTTCCTCCTGTTATATAAATTGCCGATTTCTGTATTTGTGTCCATGGAAGTTGCTTCAAGAAGGCAATGTTCTGCATGTAAGCTAGAACCCTGGGAAATCAGGGTTCTAAATCGCACGGGGAGTGAACATCGAAAGAACAGCATCCCTGGCACAGATGTTACCCCTCCAAGATGTAATGAAAATTAGGGATGTGCTCCGCTTCTAATCGGACCGGAGAAGCAGTAGCGGAGCAAGGGGCTTCGCCTGCCCTTAAGGCGGAGGCGAAGAGGATTGGGGGGCCGGCGGAGCGTGGCGAAGAGGATCGAGGTGAAGGAGGATCCTTCGCCTCGATCCGGAGCTCCGCCGGAAAGGTAAGTGGGGTTTACTGGGCCCTGCCGCTGTCGCCCATGCGGCGACGGCAGCAGGGCCCGGTAACGCCCCCCGCCCTCCTCTCCCTTACCTGCCTCCGTCCATGGTCCGTCAGCGTCTCCAATTGAGCCCGTGGTTCCAGCAGGAAGTCTGGGCCGCGGCCCAGACTTCCTGCTGGAACCACGGGCTCAATTGGAGACGGCGACGGACCATGGACGGAGGCAGGTAAGGCCCCCCTCCTCCTTACCGGGCTCTGCCACCGTCGCCGCATGGGTGGCGATGGCGGCAGGGCCCGGTAATCCCCCCTATGGGGGGGGACCAGAGCTCCGATCCGGATCCGGAGCTCCGAGCGGAGCGGAGTGGGCACAGGCGGAGTGGGGGCGGGGCGGAGCGGGCCGATCCGAAAATGGCGGATCTTAAAGTGAAGCGGAGTGGGGGGTCCGTGCACACCCCTAATGAAAATATGATGGAGAGAGTGGAGCCAACAGGCTTCACCCCCCACCCAATTGTAATTGCATGAGGTTGAGCTCCTTCTGAGTGTAAGAATTCTATCTTTCATAGCATGACTGGGGAAGCCTCACGAATGGGTGCCCTGGAGAGTTATTGCCAGTCACTGGCATAGATGGACAGAGGGACTGAATCAATAGAAGGCAGCATTATTCAAGGCTTTGAATGTTCTTCTGGACATCTTGGGGTTTATTTAAGCAAAGTGACGTGGTGGGAAAGAGCTATGGGACATCCTTGGCAACAGACATCAAGACTGCCAGGCAACCAGCAAAAAGAGCTTCAGGAAGCTGTGAGACAGTTCGCTTGTCTCTCCTCTGGAAACTCTCCCTGGGTGTGTGTGGGGGGGAGAGGACTTTCTCACCGTGATGAATCACACCATTACTTATTTATTTATTTTACTCACCTTCTCTTTGTTGAATTATTTTCTTTTCAGGCCAATGAACAGAATTCTCGGAATTGATCATAATCGACAGGCCCCGAATGCCTTCAGCCCTGCATACCTAGAGATGGACTAAATTAGGTATGAGGACCGCATGGCCCTCCAGATGTTGTTGAACTTCAACTCCCATCATCTCAAACCACTGGCAATGTTGATTAGACAACATCTGGAGGCCTACACGTTGCCATCTCTGTTCTAAGTCCTCTCTGTTGATCCATCATAATTGCCAAGACCAGCCATGAATAACCCTATGCTTACACCTCGCTTGGGTATCATTGATGCACACAGAGGACTTTTAAACAGCTGTCGAAGTAACTGGTCCCAAGCCATGTAGAGTTTGAAAGGTTTTAATCCTCAGCAATTTGAATTGCGTCTGGGAACAAACTGGCAACCATTAGAGCTTTTAACTAATAGTGAGATATGTTCCATATAGCTTAATCCTATTAGTCACCTAGCAACAGTATACTGAATGAACTTTTTTTTTATTGTGAACAGAACAGAAAATACATTGTGAAAAAATCCCAAATAACTTATATAGGAATATCATCATTTCCCATCCTAGGGCTGTGTAGGGACCCCCCGATCCACTCTGGATCCTGATCCGGAGCTTCTGGATTGGGTCTGAACTGCTTTGGATCGATCTGGACCTGATCCGAACTGATCTGGAGTGTCAGATTTCCCCCCATAGACTTACATTGGAAACGTAAAATGCCTATAACTTTTTTGTTTTTCAAGATAGAAATATGAAAATGGGCACCATGATCATTTCTAAATATATCCTTACCCATGGCCACTTTGAAGGAAATGGGATCATCCCCTGATTTTTGGTTTTTTTTTTTTAAAAAAATCTCCCCATTTACAGAAATGCATTTACCTCTGTCATTTTCCAAGATACATAACTAATATATATAAGGTGCCTGAACGCACACAACTACTCAAACCACTAGTGGAGAAGGATGATTAACAAGAAACCCATTTATTATTATACAAAAATTACAAAAAAGCTGATGTATCCCATAGTTGTTAGACAATAGTGGTGTTGGGTACTATAATACAGGGGAAGGAAAGGAAAAGAATCTCTCGTGCAAGCACTGAGTCATTACTGACTCTTGGAGGGATGCCAGCTTTCGCTGACGTTTTCTTGGCAGGCCTTATAGCGGGGTGGTTTGCCGTTGCCTTCTCCGGCTGTGATTACCTTTCCCCCAGCTAGCTGGGTACTCATTTTACCGACCTCGGGAGGATGGAAGGCTGAGTTGACCTGAGCCGGCTGCCTGAAACCAGCTTCCGCTGGGATCGAACTCAGGCCGTGGGGAGAGTTTCAGCAATGCTATTCTTACTATAAGACAATACAAGTCTATAATATAGCCCAACAAAGACACACTAACACACTTTAGTCTATTAAACACATTTGGCAATACATCAGTACACGGATATATTATAAATAAGGTTTGTTCTTATTATATTTTATTCTTTCCAGCATTGTAAGTTGTTGTCATTTAAAAACTACAGCCTTCTATTTGTTTGTGTATCTTATTTTTCAAGATACACACATGTAACTGGGCACCATGATAGTTTCCACATAGGACCTTAGGTATGGCCATGTTGAAGGAAATGAGCTCATCCTTTGATTTTTAGTGATTTTTTTAAAGTTAAACCTCAACCACAATATCCTCAGAAATAAAATGTGTATTGGAAGGAGCTAATTGAAAGTGCATCTCAGGACAACATTAGCATTTCAAAGGGACCTCCCCTGACCCAATTCAGATCCTAATTTAGGGGGTCCGGATCGGCCTGATCTGTTTCGGTTCCGAGGATCCGGAACAGAGCGGAGCACAGCCTTAATGCGTGCTGTTCTGAATGAACTTGAATTTATGGGAAGTTTTCAAAGGGCACTTCACAAATAATGCATTACAATAATTGAACCTGGATGTTTCCAGCACATGTATAACGGTGGCTATGTGATCTCAGTCCAGAATGATTGCAGTTGGTCCACTGTGGACCACTGTTGGACCACTGTGCAGTTGGTCCACTGCATGCCATGGAGGCCACTGAGGCCTCCAAGGATAAAGTTGGATCAATCAGTACCCTAAGTTGTGAACCTGGTCCTTTGTGGGGAGTGCACCGCCCCATTCATAACAAGGTGAACATCACCACTGGGGCTGAGGACATTCACGCATGAACAGCATCTCTGTCTTGTCTGGATTGAGCTTCCGTTCATCAGCCCTCATCTGGTCCATCACCGAATTGAGATCAGGAACTAAGTGGAAGCCATTGAGAGTGGGAAAGCACTAGAGTAGACCCAGCAAGGAGCCCTGTGTCCTGAATAACTAAAGAGCCTAGGAGAATGAAAAGGTCTTCACCTCGTGCTGAAAAGAATGCCATGTAGGTCAGGGTAAGGCTATTCTACTTCTGCGGTGCCACCACTGAAAAGGCCTCCTTTCTTGTAGCCACCTGCCTCATCCCAGAGGAGGGCCTCTGAAGATGAACTTAGGATAGAGGCAGGTAGATGTGTAATACCGAATTCCAAATCCACCTTATACCGTGATGGTGCGAGCATCCAAATCACAATCTTAAGTAGGGATGTGCTCCGCTTCTAATCGGACCGGAGAAGCAGGAGCGGAGCGGGGGGCTTCGCCTGCCCTTAAGGCTGAGGCGAAGAGGATTGGGGGGCCGGCGGAGCGTGGCGAAGAGGATTGAGGTGAAGGCGGATCCTTCGCCTCGATCCGGAGCTCCGCCGGAAAGGTAAGTGGGGTTTACCGGGCCCTGCCGCTGTCGCTGTCGCCCATGCGGCGACGGCGGCAGGGCCCGGTAACCCCCCTCCCCGCCCTCCTCTCCCTTACCTGCCTCCGTCCGCAGTCCGTCGGCATCTTCAATTGAGCCCGCGGTGCGGCCCAGACTTCCTGGTGGAACCGCGGGCTCAATTGAAGACGCCGACGGACCGCGGACGAAGGCAAGTAAGGTCCCCCTCTCTCTTGGTCCTTTACCGGGCTCTGCCACTGGGACTGCCTTGAGTCTTGGTGTGCATATGTATCCCTGGACAAGCTATCATGGTGGCGAGTTTGAGGTTTCTAAAGTGCAAATTGACGGAGCTATGGAAAGGGGTGTGAATGGGGTGCCCGGTTTTCATAAATTCCCCAAAAATCAGGGGATGATGGGACTGCCTTGAGTCTTGGCGTGCGTTTGCACCCCTGGATAAGCTTTCATGGTGGCGAATTTGAGATTTTTAACGTGCAAATTGACGGAGCTATGGAAAGGGGTGTGAATGGGGTGCCCGGTTTTCATAAATTCCCCAAAAATCAGGGGATGATGGGATTGCCTTGAGTCTTGGCGTGCTTGTGTATACCTCCATGAGGTGTCATGGTGCCAAACTTGAGGTTTCTAACTTTCACAGAAAAAAAGTTGTATACTTTTTTAGCTTAATGCAAGCCTATGGGGGGGGAAACGGAGCTCCGATCCGGATCCAGAGCTCCGAGCGGAGCGCAGTGGACATAGGCGGAGCGGGGGCGGGGCGGAGTGGCCTGATCCACAAATCACGGATCTAGAAGTGAAGCGGAGCGGGGGGTCCGTGCACACCCCTAATCTTAAGGTTGGATAATCTAGATGATGATGATGATTTCCTATCACACTGTCCATGTGCACAGCACTCCTTGCCCCAAATAGCCTACCATCTAGTTAGGGTTCATTGTTTATAGCGGCCCAACCATGCTGAAGTGAAAGAACATAAAAATGAAAAGCTTTAGAAAACTCCAAAGCTTTAGAAAACTCTCAGCCTGGGAGCTCGCTGGCTTCTGGAGTTCCCACCCCCACCCGGCAACACTTCAATGTTGGTGTTTGCTTTTCCCAGAGATGCATCAGTATTCTTGTCCCAAACTCTTGAGCAAAGACACTGAAAAATGGTGTCTCCTTGTAAGATATTGGATGCCAAGTACAAGTGGACACTCTTTAACAACCTCCTGTCTTTATGCGGTAATTCAGGGCAGAAACGTCTAGGCGCGTCGGTAGATTTGGCTGGTGCTCATCCACTGTATGAGCTGGGTGTTTGTGGGCTGGGTGTTTTCTCAGAGGCTTTGACAGCCAGGGTTCAAAGACAAATGAGTTTCAGGAGAAGAAAAGGCCCTGTTCTTTTCAAAAGACATGGCTTTCGATTTTTCTCAGCCTCCCCCCTCTTGCGGGGGGCTACTCCCACCCTCTCATCCGCTGCTCTGGAATAAAAGATAGCCAATGTTTGGAAAAACAGCATTTCCATTTGTGAAAGATCTTTCTTTCTTTCTTTCTTTCTTTCTTTCTTTCTTTCTTTCTTTCTTTCTTTCTTTCTTTCTTTCTTTGGTGTACAATTATGTGTCTTTAAGTTGGCTCCAATAGGCAAATACAACGAACAATGATAAAGATATCTAGAAGTTATAAAACACTTTGGAGCAGCACTCTTCAGCCTGGTGCCCTCCGGATGCGCCGGACTGCAATTCCCACTATCCCTGTCTGGCTGGGGATGATTGGAGTTGTAGTCCAGCAGATTGGGGGGGCGGCACCAGGGTGGGGAGGGCTGCTATGGAGCTAGAGGTAATTCAGTGCTATTATTTTGTATTGGAGTTATTTAGTGCTAAACTGGGGGCGGGATCTAAGCTTTGTGGATTTGTGGGCACATTTGGGAATTTGAGAAACCGCTATGGGCACCATCACAAAATGGCTCCCATGGAGGACGTGGCAAGTCCCATAATGGCTGCCGTGGGGGCCTGGCTGGTCAACAGACAAGTAATTCACCCATGAAACTATCAGTTGTCTGAACAGGGCGATAGAATGATTTGCCTAAGGCCTTATAGCCAGTTCTTGGAGGTGGCATGATCTGGGCCAGGGGTTTCTTGGTTCACATCTCATAGGGTGACCATTTGAAAAGGAAGACAGGGCTCCTGCATCTTTAACAGTTGTATTGAAAAGGGAATTTCAGCAGGTGTCATTTGTATATATGGAGAACCTGGTGAAATTCCCTCTTCATCACAACAGTTAAAGCTGCAGGTGCCCTGCCCTCTTTTAAATCTGGTCACTCTAGTATAGCTCCTGCAGCTTTAACTGTGGCCATGAAGAGGGAATTTCACCAGGTTCTCCATATATGACACCTGGTGAAATTCCCTTTTCTTTGCAACTGTTAAAGATACAGGAGCCCTGTCCTCCTTTTCACATGGTCACCCTACATCTCAGCCTCTTTCCCCTCTTTTTAAATGTTTTATTATTTTCCAAAACACAAACAAAACAAACAAACATTACAAACAACAAAATCAAACATCAACACACAAAACATACACAATTAATGTAGATTTCCGATTCCCTCCACAGCAGAAAAATATGTAACAATATTTTCTCTTACTCTATAATTAAAAGAAGAGTTTCTCGCTTTCCCCCCGCATCTCAGCCTCTCGTAACTTTCCCCGTGCATTTTATTTTGAGGAAAAGCAGCCAGAGGTGGCTGCAGTCCCAAGTGAGGGTCTGCTTAACCCCTCTCTTTTCAAGCACTGATTTTTTCCCCTGTCCAGGACCTGCATCTTTTCCACTGCGAGAGGTGTGGGAAGGAGAGGAAGCAACTTGGAGCGTGCGCGGGAGGCGTTTTGAGCTTGAAAACACCCGGCGGAGAAAGGCTTACATCTCTCCTTCAGGCTTAGCTTTCTTCTGCTCCTGGATTTAGCCTGCTTTTTTATTTAAAAAAAGAAGAAAAAGCATGAAAGGTTATGTTGCATACAACTATGCGTAACATGTAACGTGACCGTTAGCAAGAAACCATAGCTTACATTGGCAGATCAGTATTTCTTTCTCCATTTAACATATTTAACCAATAAAACCTCTTTGTTTTGCCTTTGGAAGTAAATGCTAAGGAGATCAATATTTCTGAGCAAGTGCTGAGTGTCCCCCTCTCATTAAAGCAGGGTTGCAGAACCTTTTTGGCCCTGAGGGCTGCATCGTGCTGACTCAGGGGTCAGGGGCCACATGTGCACACATGCATACACACCCACGTACACCATGGCACAAATCCCAGGATTCCTGATCCAGTGGGGAACGAAAGGAACGAAAAGATCATCAGGAAGGACAACATTGAATACAAAAATACTATAAAATACTCAAAACTGATTAAAAACATATAAAACTAATACGTTATTAAAATAACAGTCAGGCATCTTAAAATTCGACCAGGTAGTCGTGCCAGAAGAGATCAGCCTTTATGGCTTTCTTAAACTCGGAAAGACTGTTGTGTTGGCGAATCTCTCCTGGCAGGCCATTCCACAGTCTGGGAGAGGCAAAAGAGAAGGTCCTCTGGGTATCAGTTGTCAGCTTAGTTGTGGCTGACTAGAGTAAATTCTTCCCAGAGGAGCTCAGCGTGCGGGGCAGATTGTACAGGGGAAGGCGATCCTGCAGGTAGGGCTTTAAAGGTAATGACCAACACTTTATACTTTGCCCGGAAACTAATTGGCTTGGGCAGTAGATTTCATATCTCCTTTCTTCGCCAAAGCAAGGTATGCATTTACACAGAGCTATGCAATGCCTTAATTCTGACATTCTGTTTATGTTAGAGCAGTTTGCGATGTTCAGGTGGTACACATGGTACAGTCTTTTCACAAGAATATACCACTTCAAAATGGGTGTGTGTAAGGGCTAGTCATATTGGCAATTGAGCTATGGAGTGCCGCAGGGCACCATCTTGTCCCCAATGTTATTTAACATCTATATGAAGCCGTTGGGAGCGGTCATTAGGGGATTTGGAGCTAAATGCCATCAATACGCTGATGACATGCAGCTCTATCCCTGTGACAACTGAATCAGGTGAGGCTGTGCAGGTCCTGAACCAGTGCCTAGACTCAGTAATGGGCTGGGTGAGGGCCAATAAACTGAGACTGAATCCTGGCAAGACGGAAGCCCTGTAGGTGAGTGGTTCCCGAGTCCGGGAGACAGGCTCATTGCCTGTTCCGGATGGGGTTGCCCTGCCTCTGAAAGAACAGGTTCATAGTTTGGGGGTACTCTTAGACCCATTTCTATCATTGGAGGCTCAAGTAGCTGCCACGGCTCGGAGTGCCTTTTACCAGCTTCAGTTGGTTCACCAACTATGGCATCTCCTGGACAGGGATAGCTTGGCCACGGTGGTACAGGCATTGGTAACCTCAAGACTGGATTACTGCAATGCGCTCTATGTGGGGCTGCCCTTGAAGCTGCTCCGGAAGCTGGAGCTAGTGCAGAATGCTGCAGCTCGGCTGTTGTCGGGAGCTGCCCCTTTCCAGCATGTAACTCCTCTGCTGAGGGAACTGCACTGGCTGCCTATTCGCTACCGGGTCAGGTTGAAGGTTCTTGTACTTGTGTACAAAGCCCTAAACAACTTGGGACCAGGATACCTGAGAGAGCGCCTTCTCCCCTACCAACCTGCCCAGTCACTGAGGTCATCCGAGGGCCTGCTTCTGGTGGTTCCACCTAGATCCATCCTCCGATTGGAATCCACCAGGGGAAGAGCCTTCAGCGTGGTGGCCCCCCTCCTGTGGAATTCCCTGCCTCTGGAGGTCAGGCAGGCTCCAACCTTGTACTCCTTTCGGCGCCTCCTGAAAACATCTTTATTCCAAGAAGCCTTTCTTTAACATGCAGCCTTGGATTTCTGTGTTGTTGTTTTTTGCTTCTTTTTAAATTTTGTTTTAACTATTTTTATTTTCTGTTTTTATTTTCATTTCATCTTGTACACCACTCTGAAATTTTCAACGGCGACCAGTATATAAATATTATAAATAAATAAATAATAATAAATATCATCATTGCTCAGGGCAGTGGATTCTGGAAAAGATGCCATGTTTTAAATCTTGAATCTCCACATCTGGGCACCTTTTAATTATTATTTTTTAAGTGCGCATGTATGTGTTTTTCAATTCAATAACACCTTAGTGCTGGTACTGAAGAGTGTTGCTTGTTTGCAATTATGTCTTTGTGAAGCCTTCCTCTTTCTGCATACAAGGGTCCCTTTCCAATGGGCATTTGCTCATTTGCATTCTGAAGTGGCATAGTCCAATGAGAGGGCTGCACCACATGCCTATCACAATGCCTGAAACGGCCCATTGGGAGATCTAACATTCAGTGACAAGGGTGCATTACTTACATATGTAAATGAACCTCGCGCCTGCAATCTTGTGCACCAAGTCTAACTAAATCCGCGGCGTGGCATTATTAATAGGCAGGGTGTCGCAATTAATTAAGTGCTTAATGTGTGATGTGGAATCCTGGGAAGAAATTTGTGCTTCATTTTGAAAAAAGGAGCACATGGTACCAGAGCTAATTATTTGTCAGGATAATTATTTTTTTTCCACCGTTCAAATTACTGGGAGCAAATTCACCGTGGTGCGTTTGTGGATATTTAATTATCACGGAAGGCACAGAGAGTGGAGGGACTCGATCGAATACATTCTTAAATGAAATTTCCCGAATGGCTGTTGGCGGCTGTAAAGAATCCATTATTTTGCAGCAGCTGGATTCAGCTTCGGTTAGATAACTGTAAGGAAATGTCAGTTGCAGGGTTTATGTTAGATCTGTGAAAAAGGAGAACAACTTCTCCCGTATCCTAAATTGTCAATGGAAAAGGCATTGTGGAAAATATCAGCTACACTGACAGATAGTAATGTTTAGATTCGTCGTGACAAGTTTCGGCTTTTCGAGCGACAGCTTTTGACCTGAAGTTGTTGGGCTGCAGGGGGTTTGTGAGGAGGCAAATTGTGGCCAGTTCAGAGGCAGATATGTATTTACTAGGGCTGTGCACCAGCCCCCCAAACCGCTTTGAGGCCCGATCTGGAACTATTGGATCAGGCCCAAACTGGTTCACGCTGATCCGACCGTCCCCCAACCTGCTCTGGAACAGATACCAGGTCGAGATACGAAGGATCGTGATTTGCCCGCCATTTTGCCCCCCTTTCCCACTTACTTGCCTCCACAGCAGACGGCAGGTAAGTGGGGAAGGGGGGACTAAATGGGGGGCGAATAAGTCTCCTCCCCCCTTACCTGACTCCACCATCCGCCGCCGCACGGATCACGGTGCTGGCGGGCAGCAGAGGCAGGTAAGTCCCCCCTACCCCCCACTTACCTGCCTCCATCACGGTCCGGCGGTGGCTTCAACTGAGGCCCAGGCCTCAAACCGGAAGACCAGGCCGCGGCCCCTGCCTTCTTACCTGGCTCTGCTGCCATCGCCACATGGAATGCGGCAGCACCAGGTAAGCCCCCCTCCCCCACACTTACCTTTTTTTTGGAGCTCTGGATCGAGGTGAAGGATACGCTTTCTCTTGATTCGCTTCGTCTTGATTTGCAGCTCCCCCGACCCGATCCGTCTCCGCTTTTGTCAGAGGCGAATCAGGCTGCTCCGCTATCGCTTCTACAAACCGAAGCAAAGCGGAGCACAGCCCTAGTATTTACTCGAGCTGTGTGCAAATGGCCTCTTGCAATTCTTCCCCCTTTTTGGTGGGCAGAGAAACGGGATTGGGGGGGGGGACAACAATTTCACTGAGTTTCTCCAAGGGGGAGGAGAAATTCTCCAAGACTTTCTCACAGGTAGGACTCACCATTGGCAGGGTTGTAGCACATCTTTGACTTTGTGGGGCTTATCTAATCACTGCAAGGTGGCTGAGGATGCTTGTGTGTGTATTTTACCTTTCTTTCTATTACATGGCTCTCCATCATCCTGCGGTCTCCCAGGCTGCCTGCACTTCCTAATCTGGGAGAAAAAGGAGGATTTACCACATTTCCCCTGGGAAGCTCTGGAGGCTACAGGCTGCTGGAGAGATGATTGTACAAGGAAAGACAGGACACTCACACACACACCTTGGCATTGTGCTTACCTCATTAATTAAGGTAAGAACAAGAACCCCAAACCAAACCCATAAGGATTTCTCTGAAGTTTTCTTCTCCTTTGAATTCCTTTCCTTTCCCTCCATTCCCCCTCCTAAAATCTCAGGTTACCAATAAAATTATTACTATTTATTATTTATTTATATAGCACCATCAGTGTACATGGTGCTGTACAGAGTAAAACAGTAAATAGCAAGACCCTGCCGCATAGGCTTACATTCTAATAAAATCATAATAAAACAATAAGGAGGGGAAGAGAATGCAAACAGGCACAGGGTAGGGTAAATAGGCACTGGGTAGGGTAAAACTAACGGTATGAAGTCAGAACAAAATCAAGTTTTAAAAGCTTTAGGAAAAAGAAAAGTTTTTAGCTGAGCCAACATTTACCAAATTTGAGGGCTTGCCTGTAAATGAAAACTTGCTTGTAAAAGAAGTGGAATTAGCCATGGCCCAGGGTCCAGTATCCAAGGCAGTAAGCCTATATGCACCAGTTGCTGGGGAACGTGGGTGGGAGGGTGCTGTTGCAGCATGTTCTGCTTTGTTGGTCGCTAGTCAACAGCTGGTCGGCCATTGTGTGAACAGAGTGCTGGACTAGATGGACCCTCTGTCTGATCCAGCAGGGCTCTTCTTATGTTCTTATGACTGAGAAAGAGAAAGGAACCAATCAAGTTACAAGACAACAAGGGGAATGAACAAGGCAAGTGGATGTTGATACAACATGTTCTCTATTGCCCCCTAGTGTCTGGAAGCATGCGGAGTTGATCCTATTATCTAACACTTGAAACTATTACCTATGATCTTGCTGTTTGACACCTAGGACGGTCTCACGGCGATGCTTCCCAACCTGGTGCCCTGCAAATGTGTTGGACTACAACTCCCATAATCCCCAGCCAGCATGGCTATTGTCATTTTGTAGCAATCCTAGGTTTGTGGTGTCATCACTCAGTGCTGCATATCTAGGGCTCAAGTCCTATTTATTTATTTATTTATTTATTTATTTATTTGTTACATTTCTATACCGCCCAATAGCCGGAGCTCTTAACTTTCACAAAATTTAAAAACATTCAAAGTATAAAAAAACACAGTATAAAACCATACTATAAAATACAATATAAAAGCTCAACCAGATAAAAAACAGCAGCAATGCAAAATTACAAATTTAAAACACCAAGTTAACATTTATTTATAGACTGTTAAAATGCTGGGAGAATAAAAAGGTCTTCACCTGGCGTCTAAAAGTATATAATGTAGGTGCCAAGCGAACCTCCTTAGGGAGCTCATTCCACAGCTGGGGTGCCACAGCAGAGAAGGCCCTCCTCCTGGTAGCCACCTGAATCATAGAATCATAGAATGGCAGAGTTGGAAGGGGCCTTCAAGGCCATCGAGTCCAACCCCCTGCCTCACCTCCTTTGGCAGGGGCTCGCGGAGAAGGACCTATGCATGCTAACTTGGGAGTAAGGCCCAGTGAACACAGGGGGACTTACTACTGACTAAACATGCAGCAGAATAGCTCCTAAGTGATCCTCCTTTGTCAAGGAATTTCCACCACTGTTGTCCCTGGCTACTGCCTGCCTATTCATTTAAACAAGCAAGCAAACAAACAAATGAAAATTAACTATCTTAGTGCTTGCTCGGCCATCCGTCTTTCCAGAATATATCTCCCCAGCAACTTCAAGACCCTCTTGGGCTAGTGGGCAGGATATTAAGTGTTAGAAATAAATAAAATTTGCAGTGAGATCAAAGAGGGTCATTCTTTTACTGGAAGAGGAACGGTACTTGATTTGATCAAAGGAAAACAATTTGGGTCCTTTGCTTCTCAGACAGACACCACCACATATTTGTATGCAACACATGCGTTTGCTTGGTCTATGCGTGGATTTCGGGACTGTGAGTTACTTTGTGCCGCTTGCCTGCTTTAAAACAAATCTAGACAAGTAGCCATAAAAAAACACATCATCACCCCAGATGATGTCTTCTTGATGCGCTGAAGTGGTGGTGACTAATCAGGGAAATGATCCCGGGGTCACGGTGGACAGCTCAATGAAAACATCAACACAATGCGGTGGTGATTAAAAGAAATTAAAAGAAAAGGGGGGGGGGTGAATTCCACACCAAGCATTATTAAAAAAAAGAGCTTTAAAATGAAACTGCCAGTGTTGTGATGCCTTTTATAGGAATCTATGGTGTGGCTGCATTTTGGAGTATTGTGTACAGTTCTGGTTGGCTGCAGATTCAGGACAGACTAAAGGAAGTGCTTCTTCACACAGCACAGGCTTAGCGTGTGGAATCCATTGCCACAAGATTTGGTGATGGCCACTCATTTAGACCAAGACATGGAGGACAATATGGTCTATGAATGGCTATTAACCCTGCTAACTATTGGAACCTCCATGTTCTGAGGCAACATACCTCTGTGTTAAGGATCCCTGACAATTTTGGGTTGGTGTGCACAGCTGGAATGTGGAGAGACTGTTGTGGGCACTCTCACAGAATGGCCCCATGGTGGGCCTGGTGGGTCACAAAGCACTCATTTCCCAGAAGGCAATGTGGTGAGGCTAAAGGACAAGTCATTTCCCCCAAACCCTAAGTACAAAGCAACGGTAGGATCTGAGTGCTAAAACTTAAAAACTAAATAAAGGCCTCATCTTCACGAGCACCGGAGGAGCACGCTTTGTTCTTATTTTCCACAGTATGCTGAAATTGGCTGTGCTCCATCATTCATACATGGTGGAGCCAGCCAGCACTAAAACCCAGCTTTTCAGTGCCAGGTAAAATGTACTTCCAGGTGGTGGTGGTGAGGGGGTGGGCAGAGTAGAACATCATCAAGGAGAGAGGGTTGTTACCTGCCCCTCTCCAGGTTCCCCCTGCCACTACAGTTTTATGAATGGGAATATGGAGCAACTAACCCACAATACTGGTTCCCCATGATAGCATCCCACTGGCACAAATAAGCCCCACTTCAAAAGTATCACACCAGCCCTAAGACTACATCAGAGAATCCAATTAATGGAGCTCCCAACTCTGGAGCTGTGCAGCTCCAGAGCTAACAACCCATCAGAGAACCCAATTAATGCAGCTCCAGAGCTAACAACCCATCAGAGAACCCAATTAACACAGCTCCAGAGCTAACAACACATCAGAGAACCCAATTAACGCAGTTCCAGAGCTAACAACCCATCAGAGAACGCAATTAACACAGCTCCCAACTAACAACCCATCAGAGAACCCAATTAACGCAGCTCCAGAGCTAACAACGCATCAGAGAACGCAATTAACACAGCTCCCAACTAACAACCCATCAGAGAACCCAATTAATGCAGCTCCAGAGCTAACAACCCATCAGAGAACGCAATTAACACAGCTCCCAACTAACAACCCATCAGAGAACCCAATTAACGCAGCTCCAGAGCTAACAACACATCAGAGAACCCAATTAACACATCTCCAGAGCTAACAACCCATCAGAGAACCCAATTAACACATCTCCAGAGCTAACAACCCATCAGAGAACCCAATTAACACATCTCCAGAGCTAACAACCCATCAGAGAACCCAATTAATGCAGCTCCAGAGCTAACAACCCATCAGAGAACCCAATTAACACAGCTCCCAACTAACAACACACCAGAGAACCCAATTAACACAGCTCCAGAGCTAACAACACATCACAGATGAGAATTAACACAGTTCCCTGTTTGCAACTATGAAACTGCACCGCTCTGGGGCTAACAACATATCCGGTAAGAGAATTAACAAATTCCCGGAGTTAATTAACGCAGGAAGCGCATAGACATCTCTCAGTGGAATGCTAGGAAAAGGAGAGAATGGGGGATGGGCCAGCCCACATCACAGCCAGTTCACAGGTAGGGCCAGGATTTAATATGGAGGCAAGGGTGCACGTTGCAGATCAAGTGCCTGGAAGCTGGGAACTCAAAAGAATGGAGTAAAAGGGCTCTCCGATACTACGGCTTTTCCAGCGGGAAGTGGCTGGTTGGGAGTGTGCTGGCCATGATGTCCTGTGCTGCAAAGGACCTCACAATGCAGCCAAGCTACAGGAACACCACCACCATGAAGGCAGCCCTTCCCTTTACACCATGCCAGCTTCCAAGTTAACTTCTCAAATTAACAAAGTCTTAAGAAATCAGGAGGTGTGAGAGGCAGCTGCAAGCTCATTGGCGGCCATGGCTGGCTGGGGCATGCTGGGAGTTTTAGGCCTTTTTCAATCCAAATATGCATAGGATTGCACCTTAACTGTCATAGATACAACCTCAGAGAGAGAGAGAGAGAGAGAGAGAGAGAGAGAGAGAGAGAGAGAGTATTCAAAACACTTCAGACTTAATGCTTATTAATAGAGTAATGGAGAACAGAGAAATCAAAGGCCGTATGTATGAAGGACTCCCCTGGTTATTCAAATAATAAAACAACAACCACCCATATCTGGCTGGGTTTTAAGAGAGTAAGCAGATGTCAGGAAATGCTGAAAGAGTGGAAAAGTTTTTAATCTCTTTACACGAATGTCTGACTCTGCACTGTTTAAAATTTTTTTTTGTAAACAAACTATTTGAAAAAGGATCTGGTGCTCCTTCCTCAGGAGCTGATTAGACAGAATAACATGAAACTCTTCATCACAACAGTTAAAGCTGCAGGAGCTATACTAGAGTGACCAGATTTAAAAGAAGGCAGGGCACCTGCAGCTTTAACTGGTGTGATGAAGAGGGAATTTCACCAGGTTCTCCATATATACAAATGACACCTGCTGAAATTCCCTTTTCTATGCAACTGTTAAAGATACAGGAGCCCAGTCCTCCTTTTCATATGGTCACCCTACCTCAAGCCCCAGCATGGTTGGGGCATTGTGGTGACACTGAACAGAAGAGGTGATATTAGCCTTGGGGGTCCCAACTCCTGGCCTCTTTGAAGCATGGCTCTGGGCAGAGAGCAAAGTGATTCCTTTTTGCTCCTGCTGCCAGGAGCCAACAGCACACTGTCGGTGGCATGGGGCAGCCAGAAATCCCCTTTTCAATACAACTGTTAAAAATACAGGAGCCCCGTCCTCCTTTTCATAGGGTCACCCTATGGATCCCTACTCAATGTCCCCCTCAATTTGGCCCTTATTTCTTGAGACATTATTTATTTATTTATTTATTTATTTATTTATTACATTTTTATACCGCCCAATGGCCGAAGCTCTCTGGGCGGTTTACAAAAATTAAAACCATCATAAAACAACCAACAAGTTAAAAATACAAATACAAAATACAATATAAAAAGCACAACCAGGATAAAACCACGCACCAAAATTGATATAAGGTTAAAATACAGAGTTAAAACAGTATAATTTAAATTTAAGTTAAAATTAAGTGTTAAAATACTGAGTGAATAAAAAGGTCTTCAGCTGGCGACGAAAGCAGTACAGTGTAGGCGCCAAGCGGACCTCTCTGGGGAGCTCATTCCACAACCGGGGTGCCACAGCGGAGAAAGCCCTCCTCCTAGTAGCCACCTGCCTCACTTCCTTTGGCAGGGGCTCACGGAGAAGGGCCCCTGTAGATGATCTTAAGGTCCGGGTAGGTACATATGGGAGGAGGCGTTCCTTCAAATAACCTGGCCCCAAACCGTTTAGGGCTTTAAATGTCAATACCAGCACTTTGAATCAGGCCCGGACCTGGACTGGCAGCCAATGAAGTTGTAAAAGGACTGGTGTAATGTGATCTCGCCAGCCAATCCCTGTTAGTAAACGGGCTGCCCTGGGCACACCCGGCACGCCTCTTGCATACGCCTATGCAGACAGGATGAAAAATATTGAGGAACCTAGCTTTATGCACAGCAAAGACAAAGCTCTCTCTCCCTCCCTCCCCCTTCCTCTGTTTTGTAGTGGGGCACAGGTCTCCTCCTGGACAAATTAATTCTCTGCAACACCTGCTCCTTTTAACGAGGCTTACAGAAAGCCGAGAAAGCCAGGCTACTAGCCCTTCTTACTCTTTAAGGTTTGGCAGGGGTCAGCTTTGCCACAGCCGCACTGCTGGAAAGAGGGTCAAAAGATTTGGGGCGGAAGGACAGAAAGACCCCACAAGCCACCAATCAAAGCCTTCTCCCACCCCCCACTGTTCTACCCCTGCAAACTTGTTAAGAAGCAATTGCCGTTCCTTCTGCAGGCTAAATAAAACGGCGCGCTTTCGCCATCTGAAGACAGCAGGGAATTCTCCGCCCAGAGTCAGGTAGATTGTACCACCCCCGGCTTTCCTATTTCCTTTCTTTCTTTTTATGAGGGCAAGGCGATAAGGGGGGGATAAGTGGAATTCATTTGCAGTAGGTTTAGCTAAATCGCTTTCTCCTTTTATGTTGGCCCCAGGCCTCCGATCCTGTGCGGAATAAAAAAATAAAGTAAAAACTTAGCATTACACAATTAAGTCGCAAAGCAGCTGCCTTCTGCTGTACGGTGCTATCCAAGGAGCGCTCTTCAAATTAGCGGAGCACTGCTCTGCAACCCAGGGAACTGGATGGGGCCTCTTGCAGACATTGATGGCTCTCTGTTGGTGATTGCATCTCAGTCATTTCCCATTTTGAACAAAGGGACCAGGAGGAAGGGCTGTCGTTTAATGGCAGCGCACACACTTTGCACATTGGAAGCCGCAGCTGCGATGTCCACTCTGGGTTTCAGTCAGAACTCTGAAGGAGCTGTCCAAGGTCCTTCACAGAGTTCTGACTGCTTTGTACCTTGGACAACTCCTTTAGAGTTCTGACAGGTACTGGCTGAAACTTGGAGCGGATTCACTACTCCACTGACATCGGAGTCACCAGGCTCCACTGGCTTTGCATGCAAAAGGTTTCCGATTCAATCTCTGGCAACTCCAGTTAAGACTGGGAAAGGCTCCTGCCTGAAAACCTGGAGTTCCCTGGCCAATCAGTGTAGACAAGACTCAGATGGACCAAGGGTCTTAACTTGATGGCCTTATAGGCCCTTCCAGCTCAACAATTCTATGATTCAGTATCAGGTAGCTTCCAGGGTTTCCATTTCTTAAGGGAGGGGTCATCGCTCTGTGGTAGAGCAGATGCTTTGCATGCAGAAGGTGCCAGGTTCAACCCCCGTCATCTCCAGGGGCAGCTGAGAAAGACCCTCGTGTGAAGATCCACAGAGCTGCTGCCAGATAATGTAAGATTGATCTAGATGACCACCAGCCCGACCTGATGTAACTTAGCTCCCCATGAACCTCCATTCCCTACCTGTCTGTCAGCTCACTCACATTTTTGTGGCCAATAATGTGGTTAGGGATGTAGCAGGCATCCCACTTAGTCCATCCCCACCAGACTCAGTTGGGCGCCATGGAGCATTCATGCCTTTACTTTTGCATAAATGGGGCCTATACGGCTGACATTTACACAAGGGGGGGGGGGAATACGTGATTTCTGCAGCCTCCATTGTGTCCCTCAGACTCAGACAGGTGCCCATGCATTTCCCCCATTGCGTAAATGGTATCAGTAAAGACTCAGGTCTTGCCTTTACTCTTGCGTCTGTCGGGCCTTTACAGCTGCCGTTTACACAAGGAGGAAATGAACAATTTCTGGAGTGAGGATGGACAGCTGCCGAGTGCTTGTCAGGGCTTTGCCGAACCTCAGAAGAAGCTTGTGTGGCCTGATGGGTAAGGGTAGATGGCCACGGAGGCAGCAGGATGAACAGGGCTGGTGCTACCATAGAGGCCACTCAGGCGGCAGCCTAGAGTGCCAAGCTAAGAGGGGTGCCGGGCGCTGTGCAGCACTCACACATGTTGTTGGCTGTGAACTGGCCCAGCCCGGCCTGAGGATTCAGCTGGGCCTGGGCGGGCGAGATGGCGCCCCGTGCCAGCCCAGCCGAAGCAAAGCCAGGGACGCTGGGGTAGGAGGGCGGCTCCATGTTCGGATTTCCGCCCGGAAGCTGCCCTCCCAGAGCCGGGAGGCTGCTGCCACCAGAAGAATAAAAAGCACGTGGTGAGCTTGACCCTGGCCCAAGTCAGCCTCTGCCTTACTCCCGAGGAAAGGGCACCGGGTCGCCTCACCTCTCTTCTCAAACAGGCCGCGATGTCCAGGCAGGCGGGCAAGCGGGACTCCCTCTCCCTTCCCCCAAGAAAGCTAGGGACTTGTGGACTCCTCGCAAGGCAAACTCTCCTGCTTCCCGATCCTGCGTGCGTGGATCAACGCGACTTGCGTCTGAGAAAGCGTTGCACCGGGAGTCACCAGTGCGGCCCGATCCGCCTATGCCTCCTTACTCGGAAGCTTTATTCCCCCGAGTAAACGTGCGGAGGGGATTGGGACGCCAGGCTGCATAGCGGGTTGCGTTCGCACGGAAGTAAGTCCTGGTGAATTCCAGACTGCTCAGTCCCAAATCGAAGTGAGCCAGACCCAGCTCTCCACTCGGCGCACACGTTTGGACTTCCGCACAATTTGGGGGGGGGGTTATGTGAAAGTAGCTCACCTTGCCTAGGGTGCAAAATAGTCTGGCACCAGCCCTGAGGATGAGTGTCTGTTGAATTGGATGTGGGTGGGTGAGTTCTCCCATCCCTACATGGCATGGTGTGAAGCTGTGCCTCTGTTCTGGGTTGGCTTAAATTTATTTATTTATTTACAGCATTTATTTATTCATTTATTTATTTATTCCATTTTTATACCACCCAATAGCCGAAGCTCTCTGGGCGGTTCACAAAAATTAAAACCATTAAGAACATAATAAAACATCCAACAACCTAAAAACCCAAATACAAAATACAATATAAAAAGCACAACCAGGATCAAACCACACAGCAGAAATTGATATAGGATTAAAATACAGAATTAAAACAGCAAAGTTTAAATGCAGGTGTTAAAATACTGAGAGAATAAAAAGGTCTTCAGCTGGCGACGAAAAGAATACAGTGTAGGCGCCAGGCGGACCTCTCTGGGGAGCTTGTTCCACAGCCGGGGTGCCACAGCGGAGAAAGCCCTGCTCCTAGTAGCCACCTACAACATTTATTTATTTATACATCTAAACAGATTCAGGAGTGGTGAATAATAAAAGATAAAATGATGAAAAGATAAAAGAAATAAACCATTAAATTTGTTGTTGTTATTATTTTTAAAAGCAACAACAACAGAGTACCAAGAAAAACTGTGGTTCATCAGTCAAGTAAAGATTCCTGGAATAAAGATGCTTTTTAGGAGGAACCACAAACAATACAGTATTTTTGTGTTGTTTCTATGGAACTCCAGAGGCAAGGATTCCATAGGAAGGGGGCCACCACACTGAAGGCGCTTCTCCAGGTGGACACCAATCGGTCATTAGTTCACGCGGAACCACTGAAGTTCCACAACATACACTATCCTTCTGCCACTCTTAGAGGTAACCAGAAATTGCTGCATGTCTACATCTCCCTCTGTGTCATGTACACATTATTCTAGTTATTCTTCAGCTTTTAGATCTTTCAAAGCTGACCACACATTTCTCCAAATGATAATCCATTATCTTAGTAAAACAGTTAATTTATTGAAAAGCAACACCCATCCCATCCTTCAAACCTGCCTTGCTTTCCTTCAAAGGGAACTTGCTTAGAGCCAAGACGCTGCTTTCGAAAATAGCACTCCCCCCCGACAAAGCAACAGGCCAGTGTTCCCAAAGACGAGCAAAACCCAGCCAACGAGCAGCCGAGGTTCGGTGTGAAGTTCACCGAGAGGCGTTAGAAAGAGAAGTCCTTTCCAAAAGCGGTGCGCGCCAAGGCAGTCAGCCGGAGGAAGGGCCTGGACGGTTAACCACCCACCTGGGAGCCATTGTGGAGTTTCCACCACATGTGTTCAGCTCTGGGCCCCTGCGTTCTCCCCCTTAATGGTGTGGAATCTGCATTTTCTTGGCCTCCTTAACCAGAGGGGGAGGGAAACACCCTACCGTCCAGTTGATGGTGGGGAAAGAATGCAACCCTGCACAGCTTCCCTCTTCCAGTCCTGTCTGTTGTAAATCTGAGATACTCACCTGCTCCTTTGGCCATTCACACGCCTCCTCCTCCTCCTCCTCTTCCTCCAGGCTTGGCCTCCGGGGAATGGCCTTGGCTTCCCAGCCCAGCTGGCTCGCTGCTCTATGAATCTCCATGTGTCCCAACTGTTAGGAATTTTCTCTTGCAGACTTCTTTCCCGACCAGCCTCACTTCCTCTCATTATTATCTTTCCTCTCATGCATCGTGTCAAGGCATAATTCCTGATGTTTCTCTATTCATATATTTGTTTTTATCCCGCCCCCCCCCCACAAGGGCTTAAACGATCCTCCTCCTCTCTATGGGCTCATCTACACCAAGCAGGATATTCCACTATGAAAGCGGTATGGAAGTGGGACATAAAAGGCAGGAGCCACACGACTGCTTTACAGCGGTACTGAAGTGCACTGACAATTGTTGGGGCCCATTGACACATGCCATATACTAGGGGTGTGCACGGACCGCCCACTCCGCTTCACTTTAAGATCCGCCATTTTCGGATCGGCCCGCTCCGCCCCGCCCCCACTCCGCCTGTGTCCACTCTGCTCTGCTCGGAGCTCCGGATCCGGATTGGAGCTCCGGTCCCCCCCCATAGGGGGGGTTACCGGGCCCTGCCGCCATCACCGCCCATGCGGCGACGGCGGCAGAGCCCGGTAAGGAGGAGGGGGGCCTTACCTGCCTCCGTCCGTGGTCCGTCGCCGTCTTCAATTGAGCCCGTGGTTCCACCAGGAAGTCTGAGCCGTGCGGCCCAGACTTCCTGCTGGAACCACGGGCTCAATTGGAGACGCTGACGGACCACGGACGGAGGCAGGTAAGGGAGAGGAGGGCGGGGGGGGGGTTTACCGGGCCCTGCCGCCATTGCCGCCCATGCGGCGACGGCGGCAGAGCCCGGTTAGGGACCAAGGGGGAGGGGGCCTTACCTGCCTCCGTCCGCAGTCCGTCGCCGTCTTCAATTGAGCCCGCGGTTCCACCAGGAAGTCTGGGCCGCAAGTGCGGCCCAGACTTCCTGCTGGAACCACAGGCTCAATTGGAGACGCTGACGGACCGCGGACAGAGGCAGGTAAGGGAGAGGAGGGCGGGGGGCGTTATCGGGCCCTGCTGCTGTCGCCGCATGGGCGACAGCGACAGCGGCAGGGCCCGGTAAACCCCACTTACCTTTCCGGCGGAGCTCCGGATCGAGGCGAAGGATCCGCCTTCACCTCGATCCTCTTCGCCACGCTCCGCCGGCCCCCCAATCCTCTTCGCCACGCTCCGCCGGCCCCCCAATCCTCTTCGCCTCCGCCTTTAGGGCAGGCGAAGCCCCCCGCTCCGCTACTGCTTCTCCGGTCCGATTAGAAGCGGAGCACATCCCTACCATATACCACTTTCATGGCACTTTCATTGTGTTATATCCTGCTTGGTGTAGATGAGTCCTATGTTTATTCCCACAACAACAACCCTGTGAGCTAGGTTAAGCTGAGAGTCACAGTGGGCCATCCAGTGAGACTTGTGGCCACATGGGGACTACAAACTAGGTCTTCCCAGCCCTTGTCCAACACTCTAACCTAGGGCGACCTACTGTCATTCTGCAGTAGAGGAGAAGTCACATCAAAGACAGCCAGTGTGGTGTAGTGGTTAGAGTTGGCTGACCATATGAAAAAGAGGACAGCGCTCCTGTATCTTTAACACTTGTATTGAAAAGGGTATTTCAGAAGGTGTCATTTATATGCATGCAGCCTCTGGTAAAATCCCCTCTTCATCACAACAGTTAAAGCTGCAGGAGCCCTGTCCTCTTGAACCGCCCAGAGAGCTTTGTGACCTGCCCAGAGAGCTCTGGCTATTGGGCGGTATAGAAATGTAATAAATAAATAAATAAATAAATAAATGATACAAAAGAGGGCAGGGCTCCTGCAGCTTTAACTGTTGTGATGAAGAGGGGATTCACCAGGTGCTACATGCATACAAAGGATACCTGCTGAAATTCCCTTTTCCGTACAATAATTTAAGATACAGGCACCCTGTCCTCCTTTTCATATGGTCAGCCTACATCACACTGGCTGTCTTTGATGTGACATCTCCTCTACTGCAGAATTTTTAGAAGGATCCTGTCTCTGTGTTAGGCTCTCATCCAACCCAAACTTGGGGAAGATCTCCTTTAAGGGTGTGTGTGACTGGAATTCCATAGGAAACCACAGTCCCACAGAAGACACGAGGTCAGCTGGAGGAGTTTCACCTTCAGCTGGGGTCCTGAAGAGCCACTTCAGCCCCACCCTGCCTTGATTCCTGACTGTTTCCTTGTCTTGCAGCTCTCCAGAGCACTGGTGGTGGGCCAGGTGGGAGATGCAGAGTCATACTCGGAGCACCCACCTGGATGCCAAAAGACCTTTTTGCCCAGGGTCTACTCGAGAGCAAGGGTCTACTTGGGAGAAGGGGAATGTCTGAGCTGCAACTGCTGAATCAGGATGAGAGGTGGCAGATAGCATTTTTCACTGGTATTGCAGGCGATTCTAATAGAACTTGCAGTCTTGTGAGGGACTGAATATCAACACAAACCTTGCTATCTTCCATCCCACAGCACACAAATAATAGCTCTCCCTCTCATGCTCATTACCCACACGAGATGATGGCATGGGTGACCCAAACAGTCCCATAAATGACTCTGTCTTTCATCTTTCAGAGAGAGAGAGAGAGAGAGAGAGAGATGCTCTGGCACTTTAATCCTTGACAGTAAGTAATGGCTCCCTTTCTGGTTGGACAGTTTTGATGGGCTGCTAATTTACTCTCCTGCCTTTCTGCCCAGCCTGCTGGCTTCACATCCAGACAATTCCTGCCAATTTGCTGCCAAGAGAACTTTCAGGCGAGGCAGAGAGAGACATTTGAGTTAAAGCATGCGCCGAGCATGTTCTTTTGATGCTGCCCTGAGCCGAGCAGTCACAGGAAGAGAGGGCGTTTTGTATGACTGCTAGTGGTGGGGACGCCCCTACACCACCTGGGTTCTGATTGGTCTAATTTACAACCTCTTGTAGTCTTAATTGCCACCTGGTGAAACACAGAAGGTTCTTCATTGGTTCTTTGCTGAAATAGGTGTGTTAGGTTAGCTCTTTGAATCTCAGGATGCTAGAAAAGGATTCTGTATGAAGGATTTATGTTGTGTCCTCAGCTGTGGCCAATGTTCCTTCCTGACCTGCTACAAAGGAGGTTGGGAGGCCTCTTTCATGAGCCCTTTGCAGGCATTCAATGTACCTATATTCAGAATGTGAATATATGTACATATATTTATTGTACATATTGTTTTATTCTTTTACTATGTACAGCACCATGTACATTGATGGTGCTATATAAATCATCATCATCAAAGCATATATTCAAAGATTGTGCTCGCTGATCCTACCTAGGAATGTCCATCACTTTTTTTTAACTCAACGAAGTTCTTTTTGGACTTGATGGAGTTCCACAGTGTGTACAACTCCAGGAATGTCTTTTGAGCATTCTGTTTTGTGGCGTTCCGTAATTTTCAGACACGTCTGAGCATTTTCTTCCAATTTTGAAGCGAGTGGAGTAAATTCAGCTGTAATTTGCACAGATTTGGTTGGAATTTGCACAGATTGCACAGATGTGTGCAAATTGTGGAACCTGTGTGTGTGTGTGTGTGAGGTGGAAGGGAATGTGCAAAATGCCTGGAAAATCTGTGAACTGGCCCAATTCACTGCAGACTGAGTTGAGCACCACGGTAGGAACTGAAATGAGTTCCAAGGAGCTGAACCTAGGAAAACGCGTTGAAGTCCACTCCCCAAATGGATTTCTCTGACATCCCCTGCCCCATCCTCGAGCTGCATGTATCCAGTTAACTCTCTGCACAGACCTTTCTTGTGTGTAAGCACAGTGGCCATAGCTAGAAGGGTGAAATCCTGGGGTGATCCCCGGGATCATCCCTGTGCATACACATGATGTACAAGGGATCCCGGGATCAGGGAGGGATGATCCCTCCTTTACTGCAGGATCTCAACCTGTCCTTCAGGCCTGGTTTTTCCACAGTCTCGGGCTGAGCCCAACGAGTGGCCGGGCGCCGCGGATTGTCCCGCGGTTCCTCACGAGGAGCCGGGACCCGCACATGGAGCACTGCACCTATCAGGGGTGGGGGAGCAGGGAAATTAATTACTTTTTAAAAAAATACTTACCTTTTGCGTATGAGCATTCATGCGCTGCTGTCCCTTTAACAAAAAAAATATGGCCAGCACGACGCCCCTACATCTGAGGTCGTTGCGCACCGTGCGTGAACTGAGGGGGAGATCTCGCGATGAAAAAATGGCAAGATCTTCACCCCTCCATCCTGCTAGACTGCTATGTCTAGCTAAGGCCAATCTTACCTAGAAGTCTGCTTTTGTACTTTGCACGTGTATAGACTGAAGGCACGTAGGAGTTCCTGTTCTTGGCAATGAACAACGATGCACAACTTTTTTTGCACCCGAGGCTTGCATGTGATGCTGGTCGAGGGGCACATGCATGCCTACACAGGCACATGGATACATGCAGGCACATATATACATAAGCATGCATCCACATGTGCATGTTTCAGCGACCTTGATACAGACGGCACTTTCTTCACTGCCCACAGCAGCGAGGTAAGACCAAGCTGTATGAGAAAATTGAGTTTGGGGGGGGGGGATTTGGCGGCACAGCAATGCAGTCAAAGGGGCTGCACACTGCCTACAGATTGCGCACTCTTGCCGTATGCAACGAAGGCTTTCTTCAATATCATTGCAACAAAGGCGTTAAGACCACTGCTGAATCTGGGTTGGAAAACGATGAGCAGTCCTGCGCCCAAGAGGAGGAGTCGCTCAGCAGGAAAACGCCAGGTTCTGCCTCTGATTTATGACAAGGGCGTTTTTGCAATCGCTGCTGGCTGTTGCAACGTCCCGCAGCTCCACGGCGTTCAGGCAGCAGCATCAGGGCAAAGGCGTTTGGGTCCGCGATGGCTTGTGTCGATTTGCAACGCTACATGTTGAAACGCAACCCTCCCCACAAGCACAAGACACACAGCGGCAAATAAAAACAACCACAGACAAACCCTGATTGCTCCAAGATGTACTGATGTGTAGAATAACTATTTTTTGCGGGGGGGGGGGGCTTTCTGTCAGTAATAAGTACAATGCACAGACCCCCAAACACCCCCAGCAAAAATATTGGGGCATTTGTGTCGATATTGCCTTCCTAAGAGAAAAATAAATAAATAAAATTAAAATCTTTCACACCTGCACGCTTTTTTTTTTCCTTCCTACAGTATTTTGGAATAGTTTAGCCTTGCATATCTTCTGGCTGTTTCTTAAGCAGTTTTATTCCTGTTTTAATCGAATGTGGGTTTTTTTTTTTAAAAAAAAATGTTGTAATTGTGAGTCACCATGAACATCTTTCTTTCTTTCTTTCTTTCTTTCTTTCTTTCTTTCTTTCTTTCTTTCTTTCCAGAAAGGTGTGATATACTTAGTGGAGGCTGGTGGCTCCAATGCCCGTGGGGCAATGAATCTGCTCTGGGTTTCAACTAGAACCAGACAGAACGCTAAAGGAGGCCTCCAAGGTGTGGAGCTCCTTCAGAGGTCTGACTGGTTCTGACTGAAAACTGTGAGCAGATTCACAGCCCCACTGCCATCGGAGCCACCAGCCTCCATTGGATATCCTGGAAGGGCCATAATTTGGTGGTCAGTCATATGCTGTAGATGCAAAAGGTCCTGCTTTAGTCCCTAACATCTCCGCTGGGAAAAGTTCCTGTCTGCAACCATGGAAATCCACCACCAGTGGATCAGCATTCCCCAACCTGATCCCCCCACCATATGTTATGGACTTCAAGTCCCATCAGCCTCAGCCAGCACAACCAATGATGAAGAATGCTGTGAGTTGTTATCCAAAATATGAACAGGTGAACAGATGACCCCTGCCTAAAATCTCGGAGAGCCACTGCCTAGCAGTGGAGACTACCCTTCCCCAACCTGGTACTCTCCAGTTAGGTTGGATTGCAACTCCCATCATTCCCAGCAAGCATGGCCATTCCTGCCATCTGGTGGGCAACAGGTTGGGGAAGGCTGGTGGAGAGAATCCTGAGCCAAGAGTTTGGCTCAGTGGGATAAGGTAGGGTGACCATATGAAAAGGAGGACAGGGCTCCTGTATCTTTAACAGTTGCATAGAAAAGGGAATTTCTGCAGGTGTCATTTGTATAAATGGGGAACCTGTTGAAATTTCCACTTCATCACAACAGTTAAAGCTTCAGGTGCCCTGCCCTCTTTTAAATCTGGCACAGTATAGCTGCAGTATAGCTCTTGCAGCTTTAACTGTTGTGATGAAGAGGGAATTTCACCAGGTGCTGCCTGCATACAGATGACACCTGTTGAAATTCCCTTTTCTATGCAACATTTGTGCTGGTATTAACATTTAAAGCCCTAAACGGCTTGGGGCCAGGTTATCTGAAGGAACGCCTCCTCCCATATATACCTGCCCGGACCCTAAGGTCATCCTCAGGGGTCCTTCTCCGCGAGCCCCTGCCAAAGGAGGTGAGGCAGGCGGCTACCAGGAGGAGGGCCTTCTCTGCTGTGGCATCCCAGATGTGGAATGAGCTCCCTAAGGAGGTTCGCTTGGCACCTACATTATATGTCTTTAGACGCCAGGTGAAGACCTTTTTATTCTCCCAGCATTTTAACAGTCTATAAATAAATTTTAACTTGGTGTTTTAAATTTGTAATTTTGCATTGCTGCTGTTTTTTATCTGGTTGAGCTTTTATATTGTATTTTATATTATGGTTTTATACTGTTGTTTTATACTTTGAATGTTTTTAATTTTTGTGAAAATTAAGAGCTCCGGCTATTGGGCGGTATAGAAATGTAATAAATAAATAAATAAATAAATAAATAAATAAATAAATAAATAAATGTGTTAAAGATACAGGAACCCTGTCCTCCTTTTCATATGGTCACCCTAAGGCAGCTTCCTATGTTCCTTCCTAAAATGAGTGAATGACTAAAAAATCTCCATCTTTCCACAAAGGCCCAACTGCCTCATTTTTTAAAATAAAGCCCCCTACCAACCATCACACTTCTGTTTTGCATAACCGGAATGGAGCATCCCTCCCTGTTGCACAAAATTCCACCCCTGTCTTCCCCCTCATCCCTGCTTCTGATCTTTCTTCAACACGAAAGCATCCTCTCTGGGTGACTCACTCCCATATGGATATTTGTCACTGGGAAATCTAGTTCTTCTTTCGGTTCTGCGGCATTAATGTCTCACTTTGCATCTGTGAGCCGAGTCGTGGGCAGTTCTCTGAACGCTGCGAAGATTGTATGAGGTTTTTTTTTTTTTTTGCGTGTGTGTGTGTGTGTGGGGAGGAGTTCTGCAATTTGGACAAATTTTCTGAGCAATTTGGGCAAATTACGGTCAGATTTCTGCAACTTCGGCCGTAGTTCAAAATAATTGGTCAGAAATATACGCAAACTGCAGAACTTTCCCTTCTCGCCCGCTGTGCAAAATCCCCAGAAAATCTCAGAACTGCCCTGAGTTGCTGCAGATTGAGTTATGGCACCTAAGCAGGAACTTAAATAAAGTCCGGCGAGGGGAGGCGACCAGCTTAGGAAAACTAATTGAACTCCACTCCCCACTTGGACTTTTCTGACACCCCAAGTCTTTTACCACCAGGAGGGAATCTACATGTCGTACTGAAGGCGCCTGCGTGCACCTCCAGTGCGCCCTCAAAACGATGGTGTAGACGGAGAAAGAAGAGACGGAGGAAGAGGCGGAGGAGGAGGTGGCTGGGGAACCGGCCATGTCCTTGCTGCCGCCACCGCCTCCCCACCTGCCTCCTGCTGCCGGGGTAAGAGCCACCCAGGTCGGAGAGCTTGGCGGAAGCGGAAGCCGATGGGTCTGAAGTCCGTGGGGTTGTGAATCAGCTCTGGGTTGCAGTCACAGCCAATCAGAACTTCAAAGGAGCGATCCAAGGTGCTGACCCCATCCCCAAAATGGACTCAGCTCTTTGGATAGCTCCTTTAGAATTCCGACTGAATTCTAAAGGACTCGTCGTCGTCATCCCAGGATGCAGGACATGGAATAATGGGCTGAAGTTACAGGAAGTCAGATCCTGACTAGGCATCAGGAAAAGCCTCCTGACTGTTAGAGCAGTACAACAGTGGAAGCGATAACCTAAGGAGGTCACAGGCTTTCCCACACTAGAGGCCTTCAAGAGGCAGCTGGACAGCCATCTGTCAGGGATGCTGTAGGGTGGATTCCTGCATTGAGCAGGGGGTTGGACTCGATGGCCTTGTAGGCCCCTTCCAACTCTGCTATTCTATGATTCTATGATTCTATGATCACCCACTTTGAAGTTAGGAAACAAATCTAGGAAATACATAAATTGCTAGCAGTGGCTGCCTGGTGCTACAGTTCCACTCAGCTGTTCCCATAAAATCAGGGCATCCATGACTGAATTGCCAAAGTTCCTTTTTTCTGAATGTTCTTGCTCCATGCAGAGCTTCCCTATAGAAAGTGATCTGGAGGGAATCTACACGTCGTACTGAAGGTGCCTAGGTGCGCCTCCAGTGCGCCCTCAAAACGATGGTGTAGACGGAGAAAGAAGAGACGGAGGAAGAGGCGGAGGAGGAGGTGGCTGGGGAACCGGCCGTGTCCTTGCTGCCGCCACCCGCCTCCCCACCTGCCTCCTGCTGCCGGGGTAAGAGCCACCCAGGTCGGAGAGCTTGGCGGAAGCGGAAGCCGAGCTCTTACCCCGGCAGCAGGAGGCCGGCGGGGAGGCGGCGGCGGCAAGGACGCGTCTGGTTCCCCAGCCTCCTCCTCCTCCGTCTCTTCCTCCGTCTCTTCTTTCTCCGTCTACACCATCGTTTTGAGGGCGCACTGGAGGCGCACCTAGGCACCTTCAGTACGACGTGTAGATTCCCTCCAGATCACTTTCTATAGGGAAGCTCTAGGGTGGATTCTGTAGGGTGGATTCCTGCATTGAGCAGGGGGTTGGACTCGATGGACTTGTAGGCCCCTTCCAACTCTGCTATTCTATGATTCTATGATTCTATGATCACCCACTTTGAAGTTAGGAAACAAATCTAGGAAATACATAAATTGCTAGCAGTGGCTGCCTGGTGCTACAGTTCCACTCAGCTGTTCCCATAAAATCAGGGCATCCATGACTGAATTGCCAAAGTTCCTTTTTTCTGAATGTTCTTGCTCCATGCAGAGCTTCCCTATAGAAAGTGATCTGGAGGGAATCTACACGTCGTACTGAAGGTGCCTAGGTGCGCCTCCAGTGCGCCCTCAAAACGATGGTGTAGACGGAGAAAGAAGAGACGGAGGAAGAGACAGAGGAGGAGGAGGCTGGGGAACCAGACGCGTCCTTGCCGCCGCCGCCTCCCCGCCGGCCTCCTGCTGCCGGGGTAAGAGCTCGGCTTCCGCTTCCGCCAAGCTCTCCGACCTGGGTGGCTCTTACCCCGGCAGCAGGAGGCAGGTGGGGAGGCGGTGGCAGCAGCAAGGACACGGCCGGTTCCCCAGCCACCTCCTCCTCCGCCTCTTCCTCCGTCTCTTCTTTCTCCGTCTACACCATCGTTTTGAGGGCGCACTGGAGGCGCACCTAGGCACCTTCAGTACGACGTGTAGATTCCCTCCAGATCACTTTCTATAGGGAAGCTCTGCAAGGAGCAAGAACATTCAGAAAAAAGGAACTTTGGCAATTCAGTCATGGATGCCCTGATTTTATGGGAACAGCTGAGTGGAACTGTAGCACCAGGCAGCCACTGCTAGCAATTTATGTATTTCCTAGATTTGTTTCCTAACTTCAAAGTGGGTGATCATAGAATCATAGAATCATAGAATAGCAGAGTTGGAAGGGGCCTACAAGGCCATCGAGTCCAACCCCCTGCTCAATGCAGGAATCCACCCTACAGCATCCCTGACAGATGGCTGTCCAGCTGCCTCTTGAAGGCCTCTAGTGTGGGAAAGCCCGTGACCTCCTTAGGTTATCGCTTCCACTGTTGTACTGCTCTAACAGTCAGGAGGCTTTTCCTGATGCCTAGTCAGGATCTGACTTCCTGTAACTTCAGCCCATTATTCCATGTCCTGCATCCTGGGATGACGACGACGAGTCCTTTAGAATTCAGTCGGAATTCTAAAGGAGCTATCCAAAGAGCTGAGTCCATTTTGGGGATGGGGTCAGCACCTTGGATCGCTCCTTTGAAGTTCTGATTGGCTGTGACTGCAACCCAGAGCTGATTCACAACCCCACGGACTTCAGACCCACCAGCCTCCACTGACAAATTCAGCTGCTCAAACTCCACCGGGATAGCTGGGAAATATAGGGTAGTATCCAATGCCAGTCCTACCTTGAGTAGACCCATTGAAATGAATGGATCTTATTCTTTTCAATGGATCTACTCTATGGAAGATTAATAATGGATACTACCCATAAGGTCAGGAGCAGGCCAGCTGAGTGCAGCAGAACCATTCGGGGGCTGATGTCCAAGGCCCCATGGAGAGCAATGAGCAGGTTCCCCACCAAATGCAGCAGGGCTGGCTTACCACATTTTGAGGCAAGGGAAAGACAGTGAGCCTGTGACCCCATTAAGCCCAGAGTCAAAAATTACCTAACTGCACCAGTGACTGAGTGCTGAAATTAAGCCGAGGTCTGACTCCAAATTTGGTAGCGATCAGCAGAATGATGAATAATGAAGAGCTGGCATGGGCTGCGTGCACCATTTGACGCTCACAACCTGTTTCCAGGCTCATCCGTAGAAGACCCTGAAGGCAGAGAGTGATTTCTGTTGCTTCTGTAGGGCGGCAGAGCAGTGGAGGGGGGGGGGAAGAGGCCCAGGCACACACTCCATTAGACATCTTTATGTTGCAAATAAGTCAAGCTAATTTGCCTGTCATGAACAAGAGTGGACCTGAAAGGGAGGTGGAAGACGAACAGAAGGCACAGTTGGACTCCGGAGAGGAAGAGGAAGGAGAAGGAGATGGATTCTGGAAACTGTTGCTCAGAGCTAGCAAGCCTCAGAGTGGGGCCACCTAGTGATAGAAAGAGACAACAACAGAAAAGGGGGAGCAGAATAATCAACGTTGGGGTCTGGATTCCTTTATATGGGTTGTCTTCTCTGTCTCTCTGTCTCTCTGTCTCTCTGTCTCTCTCTCTGTCTCTCTGTCTCTCTCTCTCCCTCTCTTTTTAAAAAGTCAGCCTTGTGAAGTATTATGACCACCTATGGTCCATATAAACCAGAGGTAGGTTAGGCTGAGATTGAGACTGAAATTAAAAGAGGGGGAGGGAGAGATTGTCCTATGGTCAGGCTGGGAGTTTCATGGCTGAGCAAAGATTTGAACCCGGGTCAGAGTATGGCTCTCTACCCACTACACGACATTGCATACTCATTCAATATACATGGTGCTTTGCAGCACAGGCAAAAAGACAGGAATCTGGTCCCAAGGAACTTGCAAATGATTTTTATTAAGAATGGGGAGAGGACAGGGGTAGTGGAGGGGCAGGAGAGCCGAGGGTGATGAGAAGTGAACCCCAAGAAAACGCAGCGTGGGACTGAAGAAGGCGCAGTTAGGAAATGGCAGGTCCAGCCCTACCGTAAGGCGATGTGAGGTGGTTCCCTCAGGTGGCAGACGCCGTCGGGAGGCGGGGTGGCTCAACCCCCTCTCTTGGATGTTTCTCTTGTCACACTCACACCCTGGATGGGATTGGGCTGCACAACTAACTCCTTATGGATAAATGCAACAAAAATGGAAGGGGTGGGGGGAAACCCTCTTAACCCCACCCTGGAGGCCTTCAAGAGGCAGCTGGACAGCCACCTGTCAGGGATGCTTTAAGGTGGATTCCTGCATTGAGCAGGGGGTTGGACTCGATGGCCTTAGAGGCCTCTTCCAACTCTTCGATTCTATGATTCCATGATCTACAGTACCTTAAAGCAAATATTTATCTCTGGCTCTAGCTCAGTTGTTTGCGTTTCAGGAGGGCATATCTCAGCTCTGTGGGAAGAGAAGGCATGCAGCATCGTAGCACGTGGATTGTGTTTGCTCTATCACCTAATCTGAAATAAAACATTCCTTTAAAGTTAATTCCATGCATATTCGAGGTATGCACCTTGACTTGGTGGTGTTGAGGCACCATTTTGCTGCTCTGTGGGAATGGGCTTTGTGGGTTTCTGTTTTCAGAATGTGTCTGACCCACAATAGAGTATTATATATTAATCCCTAAAAAAGCTGGAAATTCTCTCTCTCTCTCTCTGTATGTAGGAGCGATCCGAAAAGCAGCTCAGTGCAGAAATTGGCACATGTTGATTGACTTCAGCATGGAAAAGTGGCACCATGCATTCGTTTTAAGTGTATAACCCTGAGGAGAACTTATGGGGGTGATCATGAGATGAAATCCCTTAAAGGAAATGTGGAAAGCAATCCATGTTCCATCATTGTTCTGCCAATAAACTTCCAACCAACCTACTCTTGGGAAGAGAATCCCCCAAGGTCAGGAAAGTAATTTGATCTCTGTGTTTCTTCAATCACTGTGCCCCATTCAAGATATATTTCCAATTTTTCAGCTCTGTTATTTTGTAGCTGGATGGATTTCTCCCCTCTGCCAATACATAACCCCATGGCGATATGAATTTTCTCTGGCAGACTGTCATTGCTTCTTCTGTAATGTGATGAATGATCCAAGGCCAAAGAGATTCATCTCATCCCAGTGCAGTGTGCCTCACATCGCAGTGAGCTCTGGAGAATTTCTTCCAGGGGATTCTTTTGCAAGAAAAAAAAAGGACACAAGGTGCACCAGGCTTTATTCGTTGAAGGAATCGTGCTGGAAGGCTCCATGGATGGTTGTAAAGGGCAAAATGGAGGAGATAGTTTTGTGTAACCTGAGCTGCAGCCCTTTGCAAGACCTTAACCCCTCTGCAAGCAAAGATCAACCTAAGAAAATGTTAGCTCTGTATCAGTTAAGAAGAGGGATGCTCCCAAATAAATCTTGAACAGAAATTTACAACGCAATAATCTAGTCTGCCCTTCCCTGGTTCCCTGGTATTGATTCCATATCTACTTTTCAGATACAGCTGTGTTGATACTATATATACTCCTATACGTATTTGATTTCTGGTCCATGCATCCATCAGCCTGATTGGTGGGCACTCTGAACGTGATCTGTTCATCTAACCTCAGCTTCCTGCGCTGCAGGCACACTTCATTCAGCGGCTGGCTGGTCCTACAGTAGGGACGCCAGACATCCTTAACAGATTCAAATGAATTCAGACTTCCATGAATTTGACCTTCAAATCCTGCGGTCGTCCAGTGTTTTCCGAGTCATGCGAATTCCATGGAGTACTGGGTTTTCACTATTGGAGGGGGCAGGACCAGTGCAAATTCTCATGAACTAATTCACATTACTGCATTTACTAAACAGGGGGACAAACGAGAACTGTAAATTAGGACACATGGCAATGCTCTATTTCAGCCAGGACTGTGACAAATCACTAGTTCTGATCCTATGAAATCCTGTGCATGTTTACTCTGAAGTCAGTCTCCGGAAATTAGAATGCTTCTAATTGATTTGTTGACATGACGATGGCTCACAGGGCAAGTGATGGCAATGGAGTGTGAGGGCAACTGAAAAGGATCCTATGAAATCCTGTGCATGTTTACTCTGAAGTAAGTCTCAGGAAATTAGAAAATTTGCACAAATCAAACTGGGAATCAGATATGAGACGAACATGAGCATGTGTTCGTCAATTTATGGATATTTTTGGCAGTCGTGTTCAGAGCTTCAAATAGGGCATGCTCACATATTTTGCGAGCAAAAATGAAATCGTCATCCTACAACACACACACACACACACACACACTCACCAGTGTCTAGAAGCCCTTTTCCTTTGTACTTCTCCAAAAGGGGCTCAGAGTCTTTGACTGTCATGCTTGGCTCCGTGGCTGTTGGGATTAGCTTTCCTTTTGAACGTTTAAACAGTCCAAATCAGAGGAAATCCTTGCAGGCTCCACTTCTTCAGCTTGCCAGGAATGTACAAGCAGGCCAGTGAAATGGTTAAAAGCCAAGGGGGAGGAAATTGCAAAATATGTGCAGCCTGCTGACAGTATTTTGATGTCTGATGTCTGATAAAGGATTTTGCGTTTTTATGAGTCTCGCCTTTGAAATGCAATAAACTTTTCTTTTTTTCTTTTTGGAGGGGAGGGAATGAAACCTTGCCTGCTCCTCCTCCTCCTCCTTCACTGTACTACCAGAGAAAAGGAACACAGCATCCTTGAGTAAAGCTCCTGAACATGCGAGGTCATTAAAAAAGGTCCTCTCAAAGTGTGCAGAAAGCATTTTTTAAAAAAAAACATGCAGAGAAAATACACACACACACACACACACACACACACACACACACACACACACACACACACACACACACATTAATAGCTTCTTTATGTAGCTACAATGGCACCATCCATTAGAGGTGTGCACCACTCTGTTTCGGATCCCCAAATCTGAAGCAGAGAGTGCCAATCCAGACCTCCTAAACCCAGTTCCAGAGTGGGTAGGGGGAGGTCCGGATCGACCTGAAGCAGTTCAGAATTGGTCCGAATCGATTCGGACTGTTCCGAAGCTTCGGAAACAGGTAAGTGGGGAAGGGGGGAGGGGTTCTTACCTGGCTCCTCTGTCCACCCCCTGTCTTGGTGGTGGCGGATGGTGGAGCCATGGAAGGGGGGAGGGGGGTTTATTCAGACGCCATTTCCCCCCCTTCCCCACTTACCTGCCTTCGACTTGTGCTGCGGAGGCAATTAAGTGTGTGTGTGTGGGGAAAATGGCGTCCGAATATTGATCCGGAGCTCTACATCTCACTCCAGATCCAGTTCCGGAGCAGGTGGGGTGGGGGGTCCGGATTGACCAGAAGTGGTTTGGGCCTAATCCAGAAGGTCCGGATTGGGATCCGAAGCGGTTTGGGGGGGGGTCATGCACAGCCCAACCACCCATACACAGGAGTAACATATCTGCAAGTGGGGAGTGGGGTATAGGTGGATATCTGCAAGTGGGGAGTGGGGTATAGGTGGAGGCTGGTGGCTCTGTTGTCAGTGGGGCAGCGAATTCCCTCCGGGTTTCAGTTAGAACCAGTCAGAACTCTAAAAGAGCTATCCAAGGCGACTGGTTCTGAGTAAAAGCCAGAGCGGATTTATTGCACCACTGACATCGGAGCCATTAGCTTCCCCTGGGAAAACCCCAAGGTTTGCAAAGGTACCCCCTCAACCCCCCACATATAAGAGACCCTAAAGGGGATGGGGAGACTCCAAACCCAGTCCAGTGAGGACTGAGCATGTGAAGTGGCCCTGAAAAAATGGCTGGCTGTTAGAAGGGGAAAACTAGAAGAGGAGGGAGAGGGAGAGGGAATAAAAATGTAATCCTCTACAGGAACGCTCTGTACTGCAACATTTTGTTGCAGGTCTCACTTGATTTACCTAAGTGCAGAGTAATCTCGGCTACAGGATTAAGCGGCAAGGACACTTCCCAGGTGAGGCTGTAGACAGGAGAGAGCCAGGCACACAGGGACACAGTAGGCTGCGGGTCTCCCTGTATTTAGCAGTTAGAAACACTTTGCCCAGAATAAAGATACAGGAGCCCTGTCCTCCTTTCCATGTGGTCACCCTATTTATAATGGTATTGACAACTGTTGGGGCCCAGGATACATTCTATATAACATTTTCAAACCCTTTCCAAAGTGTTATATGCTGCTTGGCGTAGATCTGGCCTTAATTCACTGTAAGAACGAGGCCTAAAATGACAAGTTTTCAGGGGTAAGAGTGAAGTGTGTCTCCCATTTAACTAGAGGATAGGACAGGAGTGTGGACAGGTCTTCCACCAAAAAATGGATAATTCCCTCCTTTCATACTAATGCACAGGTATGCAATTTCCTACATGCAGGTGTTACTTTTCTGTATAGAATCAGCATGCAAGTAGGATCATGCTGTGATCATGCTGTGTAGAATCAGCGTGCAACGCCTCCTCCCATATGTGCCTGCCTGGATCTTAAGATCATCTACAGGGGCCCTTCTCCGTGAGCCCCTGCCGAAGGAAGTGAGGCAGGTGGCTACTAGGAGGAGGGCCTTCTCCGCTGTGGCACCCCGGCTGTGGAACGAGCTCCCCAGAGAGGTCCGCCTGGCACCTACACTGTACTCCTTTCGTCGCCAGCTGAAGACCTTTTTATTCACTCAGTATTTTAACACTTAATATTAACTTAAATTTAAATTTCACTGTTTTAACTCTGTATTTTAATCTTATAACAATTTTGCTGCGTGGTTTTATCCTGGTTGTGCTTTTTATACTGTATTTTGTAATTGTGCTTTTAACCTGTTGGTTGTTTTATGATGGTTTTAATTTTTGTGAACCGCCCAGAGAGCTTCGGCTATTGGGCGGTATAAAAATGTAATAAATAAATAAATAAATAAATAAGTAGAACAAACTGAATCCTTTTGGAAACTGGCTCATTTTTGCAATTCACCCATTGGAAGTTTGGCTCAAGCAGTTCCCACAGACCCCAGTGGGTTTCGATGAGATGCAAGTCAGATGTGCCATTTAAAATACTTCCTGCAAAAAAGGGGGGCGTCTGTCTCAGCATATGTTAATGTGCCTGTTCAATTTTTTATGGCCCTGAGGTCATTAAATTTATAAAGGTCAGGTTTAACATATTTATTTCTCTTGGTGTTCTGCCCGTTACGAAAAGATACATGTGTGTATTAATAGCTCATTAAGATCAGCGTGCAACGCCTCCTCCCATATGTGCCTGCCCGGATCTTAAGATCATCTACAGGGGCCCTTCTCCGTGAGCCCCTGCTGAAGGAATTGAGGCAGGTGGCTACTAGGAGGAGGGCTTTCTCCGCTGTGGCACCCCGGCTGTGGAACGAGCTCCCCAGAGAGGTCCGCCTGGCGCCTACACTGTACTCCTTTCGTCGCCAGCTGAAGACCTTTTTATTCACTCAGTATTTTAACACTTAATTTTAACTTAAATTTAAATTTCACTGTTTTAACTCTGTATTTTAATCTTATAACAATTTTGCTGCGTGGTTTTATCCTGGTTGTGCTTTTTATACTGTATTTTGTAATTGGCTTTTAACCTGTTGGTTGTTTTACGATGGTTTTAATTTTTCTGAACCGCCCAGAGAGCTTCGGCTATTGGGCGGTATAAAAATGTAATAAATAAATAAATAAATAAATAAATAAGTGGGTAATGCAAGGGCAGGCACTTTAGCTTTGCTCTTTCTCTCCAAGAGTTGGAGGTCAACACCTGCAGCAGGAAAGCTTTCCTATTCGGGTAGACTCCTTGCATGATTGCAACGGAGGTGGTGGAGAGGGTCTAGCCATGTCGTTCTCGCCCTCCTGCATCATGAGTTGATTCTATGCTGAATGCCTGAAAGGGGTTTCTGCTTGCTCTCTGTTGATTACAACATGGTGGTTGTTCTAACTCATAACGCTGCCTGGTGGCTTTGTCAGGAGAAGGCCAGACTATCTTGCTGTGCTTGCAGGCTGTGTCTGAAGCCTGTGTTATTTCGGGTGGGTGGGAGGGGTGGCGGTGTGCTTCAGGTTTCAATGTTCCATGGTACATTTGCCCAGCGGACATTCCTGGCTGTTCGCAAACCAGCTGAAGCAAACTGATAGCAGTCCTCGGGAGCTGGACTCCAATTACATGTAGCCTCTTGGATGTCGGCGGCAAGCTTTTACGGGACATGGATTTCAAGGAGAGCAAGAAAGAAAGAAAGAGAGAGAGAGAGAGACAGAGAGAGAGGAAATAGTGGGGATGAAAGTGGGTAGTTAGCAAGGGAGCAAGAGTAAACTGTCATGTACTGATGTGTGCCCAAAATATCCCCCTTCATCAATCCCATTCCAAATAGAATCATAGAATCATAGAATAGCAGAGTTGGAAGGGGGCTACAAGGCCATCTAGTCCAACCCCGTGCTCAATGCAGGAATCCACCCTAAAGCATCCCTGACAGATGGTTGTCCAGCTGCCTCTTGAATGCCTCTAGTGTGGGAGAGCCCACAACCTCACCAGGCAACTGATTCCATTGTTATACTGCTCTAATAGCCAGGAAGTTTTTCCTGATGTCCAGACGGAATCTGGCTTCCTTTAACTTGAGTCCGTTATTCCGTGTCCTGCACTCTGGGAGGATCGAGAAGAGATCCTGGCCCTCCTCTGTGTGACAACCTTTTTAAGTATTTGAAGAGTGCTCTCATGTCTCCCCTCAATCTTCTCTTCTCCAGGCTAAACATGCCCAGTTGTCAGTGGGGCCCAGCTGGGGCGCAGGGTTTTGGCAGGTGCCTGACCATACCTGTTACCCATTTGCAACAGCAAGGAGATACAGGGCTGTGATGTGACATACTGAGACCACACTCTTTATTCTGGATTAATTTACAAGGAATAATTACAGCTCTTCCCTCTGGATGTTGCGTCACTCAGGGCGCAATCCTATGAATATTAAGACAAAAAGAGGCTTAAAACTCCCAGCATGTCCCAGCCAGCCATGGGCTTTTTTCTGTTTAATCATGCATAGTATCACATTTTTGGTGGATCAGAACCATCATGCCTTATTATTATTATTATTATTATTATTATTATTATTATTATTATTAGTCTGGGAAAATGCAGATCATAAAATATACTGGGATAGAACAATTCATACAGACAAGACAATACCTTGCAATCGACCAAACATAACAGTTATAGACAAGAAAGAAAAACACACTTACCTCATTCACATAGCAATATCTAATGACAAAAATGTTGTATAAATGAAGAGGAAAAGAGAGAAAAATATACACCACTGACTATGTTGAAAAACTATGGCAACAGGAAAAGGTCACAATTATTCCACTAGTCACCTCACAACAAAAAGCTATACATAAAACCTTCAGAAACTGGGCCTACCAAAATGCATCCAGGAAGCAGTAATAGTTAAAACATGTTCAATAGTCAGGAAATTCCTGAATCAGTAAAAGACAGCATAACTTGGCAAAGTCCGTCCTGTCCGTCTAGAAGAACCACCACATGCAAAAAAAGAGAGGTGATAATGATAATGATAATATTATCCTTTCTATACTACCCCAAAACCAGAGCTCTCTGGGTGGTTTGCAACAATTCATAATTTATACATAAACTTATGAATATGTATTGCATGCATGTGTTGGGGCAGGGAGAGAAAACACATGCTCTTACCATTCCTGAACACAGGTGTGCACAGCTGTCATGCCAGTCACGAACCACAGGGAAAGGGGGCATATCGTATGCAGGCATGTCTGTGGGATGTAGCCACACACCATCACCATGGGTCATGGACTTGCACCCCAGGTTGTGGTCAAAACCAACACCTTGAATTGGGCTCGGAAACATACAGGCAGCCAGTGCAAGCGGACCACAGCAGGGGTTATGTGGTCGAACCTTCTGGTTTCCGAAATCAATCTGGCCGCTGCATTTTGCATGAGCTGCAGCTTCTGAACCATCGTCAAAGGCAGCCCTACGTAGAGTTCGTTGCAGTAATCTAACTTGGAGGTTACCAGAGCATGGGCAACTGAAGCCAGGTTATCCCTGTCCAGATAGGGGCGTAGCTGGGCCACCAACCGGAGTTTGTAGAAGGCACTCCGTGCCACTGAGGTCACCTGAGCCTCAAGTGACAATGATGGATCTAAAAGAACCCCCAAGCTATGAACTTGCTCCTTCAGGGTGAGTGCAATCCCATCCAGAACCGGTAGAACACACACACACCATCCTGTCAGCGGAATCATCTCCTAACAGCATCTCAGTCTTGTCTGGATTGAGTTTCAGTTTATTAGCCCTCATCCAGTCTGTTGTCGCAGCCAGGCACCGGTTCAACACATCCATAGCCTCTCCTGCTGAAGATGAAAAGTGTGCTATCTCCAGTATCAGGAGCAATAGATTGATGGGGAACATGGGTGGGAGGGTGCTGTTGCACCCATGTCCTGCTTGTGGGTTCCTGGTCAACAGCTGGTTGTCCACTGTGTGAACAGAATACTGGACTAGATGGACCCTTGGTCTGATCCAGCAATGTAACGCATTAAATGCTACCACTCATTGTTAGATAGAAAGTCCATCTTGACTTTAAGGCAGTAATCCTATGGTCCTTGGAGGAGGATTCCAAGAGCCATCTGGTAGCCATCTGTCGGGGATGCTTTAGGGTGGATTCCTGCATTGAGCAGGGGGTTGGACTCGATGGCCTTGTAGGTCCCTTCCAACTCTGCTATTCTATGATTCTATGATTCTATGATTGCACAGGAGTGGGCAAAAGGTAGGTCTCCAGATGTTTTGGACTTCAACTCTCAGGAAATCATGTCAGCATGGCCAATGGTCAGGAATGCTATGAACTGAAGTCCCAAACAGCTGGAGATCTACTTTCTGCCCACTCCTGATATAGTAGATCTCCCCATGCTAGATCAGAGCGAGAGCGAGAGTGAGCTCTGACCTTGGAGGGGGAGATCCAACTTCAGGTGCCTCCTCCCCATATCTGCTGAAACATCTGCATTGCTCACCTCTCCAACGCTGGAGCTTTGACAGAGAATTTACACCATGGTGTGAAGATGAATGGGAGGGAAACAGTAAACCCACACACAAGCATCGGAGGAAGGGAGGTAATGTCCCTGCTCGTGCAAGGCTTGGTTGGCAGGAACCCAGCAGGGCTTTGGGATATATTGGAAGCTCTGACGTTTGAGAACTCTGAACTTGAAGGTAGGATTGTCCCAGTGGAGTCTGGTGGCTTCAATGCCAGTGGGGTGGTAAATCCACTCTGCATTTCAATCAGAACAAGTTAGAACTCTAAAGTTCTGTCTCGAACTGAGTGAAACCTGGAGCAGATACGCTAAACCATTGACACAGCCGATATTGATAATTATGCAGATCACATTAATATGTAATACGTATTCATGCTAAGCAATGAATAAAAGAAATACCTATTATTTTATCTTGCAATTGAAATTAAGTTCTGAGTAGTAAGCATTCTTGCAGATGTACTGGTGCTTATTAATAACCAGCCAAATCCCCATTATTATGATTGGCAACAGGGTGGGGTGGGGCAGGCTTATATTTCAGTGACCCCCTGAAGCAATTCTTTGGATCTGGGGCATTCATCAGGCGATGAAAAGGGATCTATGCTCATGCCCAAACATGCATGTGTGAAACAGAGCATGGCGTTCCCTGCTAAGAGTGAAACATCCAGTGGAGGCGGGTGGCTCGTATGCCATTGAGGCCATGGATCTGCTCTGGGTTTCATTCAGAACCCCGGGATTAGCACTTTGGATAGCGCCTTTAGAATTCTGACTAGTTCTGACTGAAACCAGGAGCAGATTTACCTCCCCACTGACATACGAGCCACCAGCCTCCACTGGAAATATCCCAATGCTGCAGTCGCTTTGCAGAGCGTGGCCGGCTTTGCATCGTCTTCCCCTTCATTTAGAATTCCTTCTACGTCTCTCCTTCCATGAAAGATAAACCATCCGCTGCCCTTGACACCTGTTTCCTGGGGGTCAAATCTCTCCCTCCACCTAGCTTCTCGGTCTTCCGAGGTTTGCATGCTGTAACGCGAGTGCTATCAATTTCACGCCCATCCTCCCAGCTCGATCTGCAGGGACTTGGGACGGAAAGCTGAGCCAAGCACACTTTGCGATTTGCATGTCCCACGTCTTTGGAAGTGGCACTAGGTTAAAAGGCTGGGAAGCTGACACAACACGTCGGTTGGCTAGAGGCAGGGAGCGGGGCCGGCTCTGGGTTTTGGAGGGCCCTCTGGAAGGGAACCTCAATGCGGCCCCTCCCGCGGTGTGTCTCCCTTCTCACCACCATTGTCACCAGCTGCTGTTGCTGCAATAGGGTGACCATATGAAAGGAAGGCCAGAGATCTTCTCTTGGTGGTTTATCCCAGGGCACTGGGTCGTCTTGGACAAAGGGCCCCTCCAGTGGAGAAGCTTTGCTTTCATTCTTCATGTGAGCCCACAAGTGCATTGACTACTTTGTGAAGTTGCCTTAGATAGGGTGACTTTATGGAAAAGGAGGGCAGGGCTCCTTTACCTTTAGCAGTAGAAAAGGGAGATTCTGTAGGTGTCATTTGAATGCATGCAACACCTAGTGAAATTCCCTCTTCATCACAATGGTTAAAGCTGCAGGAGCCCTGCCCTCTAGTTCCCTCATTTTAGCTCAAGCTGATCTGAAACGCTTTGGGTCACCTCGGCCTGACTTGGAGTAATGATGAGCTGCTGCCTCTGCCCACCTGCACAACCTTTCTAAATGAAGATGGGGGTGGTGCTGTTTTGTAGATCTGACCTGTTTTTGTAGTTTGCAACCTTAGAGCTATGAAAGTACAGAGCCCTCATTTTCATTTAAAATTGTGGCACTCATTAAGGACGGTGGCTGGCAGATGGGTCAGGTAAGTCCCACGGCCAGGTGGAGGCAGTGGCTCCAGGTTTGGGGGGTTAGTGAGGATTGGGGGGTGAGTCCAATGGACTCCCAATTATTTAATTATTTATTTAAAACATTTGTATCCCACCCTCTATAATTAAGATCTCAGGGCGGTGTACAGATAAGAGCACACAGTATAAAACAATAAATATACACAGTTAAAAACAAATTAAACCATGAACCAAGTTAAAACGATATATAATTTAAAAGTAGTAAAAACAATTAAAACAGTTAAAACAATGTGCCATCTTAGTGAATTTAACCAATAAAGGCAAGTGCCCAACAAGCAGTAAAGGCCGACCCACTTTGGGTATCTGGATCTCACTTTGGATTTGGATCTGAAGGAGGTTGGCCCAGGCCCAAAGTGGCCAGAGTCAAATTGGGGCCAATTCGGACACTCCGAATCAACCTTCAAAGCAGTTCGGGTGGATGTGTCTTTGAACATCCCACGAAAATACGGAGAGTGGCAACTACATTATTAACAGTAGTCACTCTTAGTGCAGTTAAGAACATAAGATCCATGCTGGATCAGACCAAGGGTCCATCTAGTCCAGCACTCTGTTCACACAGTGGCCGACCAGCCATCGGCCAGGGACCCACAAAGCAGGACATGGTGCAGCAGCACCCTCCCACCCATGTTCCCCAGCAACTGGTGCACACAGGCTTACTACCTTGGATAGCACACAACCATCAGGGCTAGTAGCCATTGATAGCTTTTGCCTCCAGGAATTTCTCCAACTCCCTTTTAAAGCCATCCAAATTGGTGGCCATCACTACATCTTGTGGTAGTGAGTTCCACCATCTAACTATTTATGTTGTTTCTGATAATACCGACAGCCTGGTGCTGGGTAAGCCAATAAACACATATAGTGTCATGAAAATTCTTGAGATCAGACCAGGGTCTGCTTTCACAGGCCTCAGTGGTAGACGTGTACTTGCTTATAAACTAGTCAGCCTAAAATGGCTACTCACTAGCCACCACTGGTCGCATAAGGATACATAGGGTGACCATATGAAAAGGAGCACAGGGCTCCTATATCTTTAACAGTTGCATCGAAAAGGGAATTTCAACAGGTGTCCTTTGTATGCATGCAGCACCTGGTGAAATTCCCTCTTCATCACCACAGTTAAAGCTGCAGGCGCCCTGTCCTCTTTTAAATCTGGTCACTCTAGTATAGCTCCTGCAGCTTTAACTGCTGCGATGAAGAGGGAATTTCACCAGGTTCTCCATATATACAAATGACACCTGCTGAAAGTCCCTTTTCTATGCAACTGTTAAAGATACAGCTGCTCTGTCCTCCTTTCCATATGGTCACCCTAGGATACAAACTCAGGGACAACAAAGGCAAATGCCAGCTCTCTTCCCATATCTACTCTGGAGACACTATCACAGGACCTGATGGTGTCACCCACAACGTAAGGCATTCATTCATGTGTTCATCTCCTGGTGTGAAATGTGCCATCTTCTGTCAGCAATGCCCAACTGCATTCCACACAGAACAAACAGTCTGGATTCTGCGTACGAGACGAAATGGGCACAAATCTCTCTTTTTAGATTGTTATGAATAGTTTATTATTAGATTCTTTTTTATTTTCATTTCCCAAGGAAATACAAACAGTAAAACATTTCTGCCTGTCCCCCCATTCCATCCCCTTTAGATTTATGCCTCCCTTCTTCATATCATCCTTAATTCAAAGAGTAAAGGTCTCATGTTTATAAATAAAAGCATTAAGGAAAATTGGATAAATGGATTGTTACACAGAAGAAAACAAAACAAAAGAAAAGATTTGTATCAAGCATATCTCTTTACTGGCCTACACTGGTTTTTGCTAAGAATCACATCACTCTGCATATCATTCAAGGAAATTTCCCCATGTTAATTTGAATTTATTTTCTTTTAGTAATTTGCTGTAATATACCTTTTTGTGGTCAGGCTCTTAATCCAACCGGGGCAGGGCAGCATGGTGGTTCCAATTTCAATGGAGCTGTAAATCCATTATGGGTTTCAGTCAGAACCAGACAGAACTCTAAAGGAACATCCCAGGTGCTCAACCCAATCTGCAAAACAGGTTCAACATTTTGGCTGGCTCCTGTAGAATGCTCGTTGGTTCTGACTGAAACCCAGAGTCGATTCACAGCCCTACTGAAATCAGAGCCACCAGCCACCACTAATTTGGGGTTTAATTTCCTTTCTGATGTTGTAGAATAATACACTTAGCTGTTAGTCTGGAAACAAAGCCCTATGAAGAGAGACTGAAAGAACTGGGCATGTTTAGCCTGGAGAAGAGAAGATTGAGGGGAGACATGAGAGCACTCTTCAAATACTTAAAAGGTGGTCACACAGAGGAGGGTCAGGATCTCTTCTCGATCCTCCCAGAGTGCAGGACACGGAATAATGGGCTCAAGTTAAAGGAAGCCAGATTCCAGCTGGACATCAGGAAAAACTTCCTGACTGTTAGAGCAGTGCGACAATGGAATCAGTTGCCTGGTGAGGTTGTGGGCTCTCCCACACTAGAGGCCTTCAAGAGGCAGCTGGACAAGCATCTGTCAGGGATGCTTTAGGGTGGATTCCTGCATTGAGCAGAGGGTTGGACTCGATGGCCCCTTCCAACTCTGCTATTCTATGATTCTATGAGTCTGGCCTTACTAAATGATGCAACATGCCCCTCTGGCAAGTCCCATTTGCCCCGCATGTATCCCAGTAAGGCATGGGCATCTTTGACATTGAGTGAAGTTTCCAGGACACAAATCCGACATCAGAAATGTCAATATTAAAATAAACAAACAAAAAACAGCAGAGAAACATTTCAGCCTCTCAGGGCACTCTCTCACAGATCCGAAACTGGTCACTGTGGGGCAAAGAAACTTCAAAGGGAGATGAGAGCAAAAGACTTCTGAGTTAGAATTCATCAACAAATTCAATTCTATTGCCAGAGGCTTGAATCAGGATAAAGGATTTTTTTTTAAAAAAATAACAGGACAAGTGTTTATTATCACACATGAGGGAAACAGGCTAGCTTATAGGGCAAAGTGTAGGCTGTGGGGTTCAGGAAAAACAGCAGGAAGACTGCTGTTGATGCCCAAACTTTCCAGCATCTGTCACTTGAGGTGCCTGCCTCACTCTGCCAAATGGTAGGGCCGGCAGTGCTGGCTAAGCGCTATGGACTTTGGAAATGGGCTTCAAGGATTTTCAACCCTACTTATTTCTGAGAGATCGTTTACCATTCCCCATCGCTCATTTCGAGGCTTTAACTAGAGGGGACAGGGAAGACTTTTCCATGGAAGATTAATCTGTACCAATAGGACTGCTATGAATACTTGCCACATTCAGAAGGGGATGAGATATCCTGCAACTCTCAGAAATCATTAGCCCTCAGTGACACATCACGAAGCGTCGGGAAGCGATATTTGTCAGGCCGCTCTGTTAATGCCAATTACTTTCCCTCTCTTGCTGTAGCCCTCTTGCCTGATAAATTCATGGCCAGAGCATTTGCAGAAGCTATCCATTCCAGATCCGGCAGCTTTAGGCCATTGTAGAAGAGCGGAGTGCAGAAGACAAAATGGGAAGAGGGCTGGAGATGAAGAAAATACTTCCTGAATGATGGCAGCACTGTTGTAGCCAGCAAAAGGTGTGAATCCTTGAGAAATCCAACCACGTGATGGTGTGTGTGATGCCGGCATTTAGAATAGGAGTAGCCAATGTACTGTTCTTGAACCAGGAGCCCTGCTGGTCAGGCACTGATTCCCTACTTCAGATGTTTTGGACTTCAACTCCCATCAGCCTCAGGCAGCCTTGCCAATGGTCAGGAATGCTGGGATTGTAGTCCCAAACATCTGGAGGACAGCAGGTTGGAGATGATGTTATAGAGAGTGTTCACCAATGTTTCCAAGATGAAGGAAATAATTCAAGGATGAGTCATGTGAAGTTCTCAATGTTGTGATAAGGGCAGTGATGCCATAAAATATACAGTAATTATACTCTTTGGACAGCTGTACTGCGTTTGTGTATTTGGTTCCTCCCTCGTGTTCCTAGAGGTAGGTGTGTGTGTGTGCGTGTGCGTATGTGTGTGCGTGTTTTATCCCTCACTCCCAATAAAGTTTTGTTAGAATTCATGATGCTTCTTCAATGCTTCTATTGAATTCCCATGATCTTTTGCTACTTTGTGTAGGTTTCTAAATGTCATAAATATGACACTAAGCAACAAAGAATGCACACAAGGAAAGTGCATAGGTGTGTTGTAGTGGTGTGCACCACACATTTGAATTAAAACCACAAATTGCTGTGTAGCATCCACACACCCCACTGAAAAATCCCAGCGGACATCCATGACTAGGATGAGCATATGAAAAGGAGCACAGGGCTCCTATATCTTTAACAGTTGCTTAGAAAAGGGAATTTCAGTAGGTCTCATTTGTATAGATGGAGAACCTGGTGAAATTCCCTCTTCATCACAACAGATAAAGTGCAGGAGCTAAACTAGAGTGACCAGATTTAAAAGAGGGCAGAGCTCCTGCAGCTTTAACTGTTGTGATGAAGTGGGAATTTCACCAGGTTCTCCTTATATACAAATGACACCTGCTGAAATTCCCTTTTCAATACAACTGTTAAAGATACAGGGGCCCTGTCCTCCTTTTCATATGGTCACCCTACCCATGACCAATCATCTAGCAACTGCTTGAAAAAGAATGCAGGACTAGATGGCTCAATAGTCCAACCCTCAAAGGTCATTCTTCTTACATTCTTAAGTCATGCAAGACTTTTCGCCTCTGCTGCCCCAGTGTCTCATCTCCCCATCCTCGCTATTGACCAGCCAACCCCTGATCTCTCCTCCATCCACCTTGGCTGTTTTATTGATCTTCAAACCGTCAAGGCAGGGAAATTGCTGAACTCCCAAATTAATTTGTGTACAACTCCCAGCACAGTGTTACCACCGGATAAATGTTAAATGGTAGTAGTTGTAATGGCAGCCTTAGAAGCTGGAAAGCTTGACCACAGTTATATTTCCCTTGGATTTTTTAAAAGCAGAAGCCAGAATAAAACCAGCACAAACTCCCTAGCAACCTTGGGTCTTTCAGTAACGATTTGTACCACAACCGGGGGCTATTCTGACTTATTAAGATTGACGTGAAACCTCATTTTAATTATTCCTTTCACTTTGCGATCGATACCGCAATAAAATAAATTCTCTGGAGAGGCTGGTTTCTTTCCTACGGTCTCTGCCTAGCAACAGCCTAGTCTACTGCTGGCTTTAAAAAGCCCCCCCCCCCCAAATCTGTAGCAATACTAATACATTTGGTGGCCATCTTCAAACAATTCTAATACTTGCAATTGGTATATCCCCCCCCCACACCAAATGATAAAAATAAGTACTGTTAGTTGTAGTTATGTATTTAAAAATTGGGTTAATAATGACGTGATTTTGCTGCAATCTCATATGCAGTTAGGTATCTAGAGTAAGGTAGCAGAGTAAGTTCCACTAAAAGGCAGGAGCCGCACCAAGCAGGATACAGCGGCATGAAAGTGGTATGGAAGCGGTATATAAAAGGCAGGAGCCACGTCATGCAAGATATAGTGGCATGGAAGCAGTATGGAAGCGGTATATAAAAGGCAGGAGCCGCACCAAGCAGGATACAGCGGCATGGAAGCAGTATATGGTATGTGTCAATGGGCCCCAACTGTTGTCAGTGCACTTCAGTACCACTATTTATTTACTTATTTGTTGCATTTCTATACCGCCCAATAGCCGAAGCTCTCTGGGCGGTTTACAAAAAGCAGTCGTGTGGCTCCTGCCTTTTATATATTGCTTCCACACCGCTTTCATAGTGCAATATCCTGCTTGGTGTAGATTAGGTAGGGTGACCAACTGTCAGGATTTCCCCGGATTTGTCCTGGTTTTTGTTCTTTCCATGGTGTCAGGGGGGATTTTCTATAATTTTCAATAATGTCCTGGAATGACACACCTTCCCCTTTAAGGCTGCCATTAGCATGGCAGGAGGGAATGACATGCTTTCTTGAGGCACACCAGAATTCCAAGAAACAAGAGGAGCATTCTCACCCATATGGCACTGAGCGATCAAACCAAAATCCTTTGAAATGGTAGAAGACTCTCGCTTGGATGCAACAGCACACTAGTTCAGGAAACACCTCCCTAGAAGCATCCACTTGCTCCAAGGCAGGCATCTTTGTTTAGGTGCTGGGCTTCCGTTCCAGCCAGGCTCGGTAAACACAGCCCCTGCAACAGATGCCTTCAATGTGCATCCAGTGTACCATGCCACCCCTTCCAGATTCTAAAAGCCTTTGCCGTTTGCCCACAAAGCCCATCTGTGCCTGGGCTTTTCTCTTCCCCCCCTCTCACCCCTTCATATTCAGTCTGCCCATATGTAGATGATTAGTAATTGTCCTTTTTTTCAGGGAGGGAGGAAGCCAGATGTGTCTGTTGGCCGACAACGTGGATTTTGGAATCTGCAAAACAAAAGCAACATTTCTAGGACGGCTAAAAAGTCTTAGTGCAGCACGCCGGCAATGCTTCCCTGGAGGATTCCAGGCCTTGGCTCGGGGTGTCAGTGGGGCCATCTGGACATACCAGTGCTACAAAGAGGAGTGCAGGCAGCGTATCTGGAGTCCAAAATTCCAGTTCTGCCTTCTGAAACACCAGTTCAAACTCGTCTGGGTAAATGGTGGTTTGGTCTGGGCATTTTCCAAATCAGGAAAAAAGGCAGCCCATCCATCCGGCCAAAAGTGTTGGGTCTGAAGAGAAGATATTTGCTAAAAACCTGTGAGTCAGCGAGGGTCTTGGAAATAAACATTTTAACCAACCTCTGAGTGTATCAACTGAACCTCTAAGTCCAGCACGGTGTTCTCTTGTGCCACCTCGGCTTCTGGCTTCTGGCTTTTGTTAATAATTCCTTGCTTGGTCTGGCGGGTTTGCTGGAGCCCTGCAATATGAAAGCTTTCTCTTCTTTCAGTCGGGCTGCACCAGAACAGGAGTTTATTCTATTCCACACTTCACTGGAAAATAACAGACATGAGGCATCTTCGTGAGTTTACATTTGAGCCTTTGGCTGGGTCCGCCCCAGCTGGAGGCTGAAAAACATAAAATCACAAGTGGAAATAATGCATTGCAAGGCTAATTCCTGAATCGGCAGAAAAAATCTGGTCAGGTAAGGAGAACCTTTTCGCAAACAAGCCACACACCTAGCAATGGAACAAGACCTTTATAGTGTGCAGCCACCTCTGCAGATGGCTGGTCTCATCCCTGATCAGCGGAAACTTTGGCTTGTGAATCTGCTGAAGTAGTTTTCATTGCAGACCCAACATGTGTCAATTCTGCCCAAGTGAAAGCACGAGCCACCATCAGAAAGAACTCACCTTTAACATTGGACCTGAAGGCAACGACTCAGGACCACACTTGAGGCTTACTCCAAAGGGTGGCAAGTTTAGACATTTGCTAGGCCAACAGAAAGCCCACCATCCTCACAGTTTGCACAGTTTTGCACAGAATGTTCAAGAAGATCAGATGCAGCTTAAGAAAATTCTCAGTTCAAACCTTTTTCAGGTTGGGGAGGGTGGCAAGGGATCCCAAATCCCAGAGCCAGCACTGGATAAATGAGATGGGAAAATGGGAGATCCAGGATCAGCTCCCCCACTCCTCCTTCTCCTCCGTTTAGACTTACCACTTTCCTTTCTGGGAAATGGGTGTTTTGTGACAGGCCATGTGCACGATGGCAGCCATTTTGTGAGAGTGCCCATAAGATTGTGCCCACTGGCCCAAAAATGTGGGAGACCTTTGGCTGAAGAGCTAAACTAGGTATGGTGGAAGCAGAAGGGATGTTCAAATGGCCTCATCTCATGTGTGCACTGATGGGAATGTGCCTGCTGTCTCACCCCTCATGCTGAGTGTGGGCTGGCCATTTCCCTGGCAGCCATGCGTTCAATGAACACATGAGGGATGCAGCATGATCCTGCATACCGGCCTTGTTCTCTGGTGGCTACACATTTGGTGGGCAGAATGAGGAGGACCTATATGAAATTATTATTATTATTATTATTAGCATTTATATCCCGCCTCTTTTCCTCCAAGGAACCCAAGGCGGCGTACATAATCCTCCTCCTCCTCCTCTCCATTTCTATCCTCACAACAACAACCCTGTGAGGTAGGTTGGGGGCTGAGAGTTTGTGACTGGCCCAAAGTCACCCAGTGGGTTTCCATGGCCGAGTGGGGACTAGAACCCGGATCTCCCGACTCCCAGTCCAACACTTTAGCCACTACGCCACATTGGCTATATATCCCTACTTATTCATTTCAAAGATTTATATACCGCTATTTTTAAAAAATAAATAATTATCTAAGCAGTTTTTCATTAAAATCCATGCAAACAGGGCAGCACAGTCAACCAGGGAAGGTCTAAAGCATGCCTGGGGTGGCATGTCCTTCAGGGGTCTGGAAACAAAGCCCTATGAAGAGAGACTGAAAGAACTGGGCATGTTTAGCCTGGAGAAGAGAAGATTGAGGGGAGACATGAGAGCACTCTTCAAATACTTAAAAGGTTGTCACACAGAGGAGGGCCAGGATCTCTTCTCGATCCTCCCAGAGTGCAGGACACGGAATAATGGGCTCAAGTTAAAGGAAGCCAGATTCCAGCTGGACATCAGGAAAAACTTCCTGACTGTTAGAGCAGAGGTTGTGGGCTCTCCCACACTAGAGGCATTCAAGAGGCAGCTGGACAGCCATCTGTCAGGGATGCTTTAGCGTGGATTCCTGCATTGAGCAGGGGGTTGGACTCGATGGCCTTGTAGGCCCCTTCCAACTCTGCTATTCTATGATTCTATGATTCTATGATTCTATAAGTCTTTTCTCTTCTCCAAGGCAGTTAACAACATATGCTGTGCTTTGCTCTGCTATTCTATGATTCTATAAGGCGGGTGCTACCATGGCGAAGGCCTGCTTCCAGCACCAGTCAGAACTCAAAAGGAGCTATCCAAGGTGTGATGCAGTTCCCTAGCCAAGCTCTCAATGGGTCTGTTCAGAAGACACCTTAAACCAGTGGTTCCCAAACTTTTTAAGGTCACCGCCTCCTTGGTTCCACAAACTCATGCCCAGCGCCCCCTACCCTACACTATAAAGATCATTATTCAGAATAGCGGTTTTCAATGACCCACCAAGGAAGATAATAACAATAAAATTCAAAACAGTAACAATTAAGTGAATACTTTCTTCAAAATCCAATTGGTGTGCCCTGCCACGCTGGCTGCAAACAGAGGCGTTCGCTCTCTTCTCCCTCCCTCCCTCCTTCGGCAAGCTTGGGGCAGGTGCTTCCCATTTAGAGGGGATTCTAGGAGTTGAAGGACTATTTTCTGTCTAGACATGCAAAAATTGTGCCTTTAACTTTTCATATCACACTACAGGAATCAAATAGGATTTCCTTCTTCAGTGGAACACACTTACTTAGGAGTAAGCACCATTTTGTTATAGGAAAGGATAATGTATTTAATTAAAAATTTAAAATAATTATCTGCCACGTGGTACAGAGTTTTCCTATGGAAAACCTGGCTGGGACTGAAGTAGAGGGGCACTAATTTTACTGCACTTATTGTCTTTAAATATGGTTAAATATCCCCCAGTTACCTTGCTATTCTATTTCTACAATTCATTTTCTCCTGTCTTTTCTTCACCCTCTCTTCGTTTTCAGGCTGAATCCTATGCACATTTACCTCAGAGTAAGTTCTATTGATCTCAGTGGGGCTTACTCCTGAGTAGACATACTTAGGATTGTGCTGCAGCTCTGCTTTTATGGTGACACAAGATACACACATACCATATTTACCAAAAGAACGCTTGAAAAAAGGGGGTTGGGCACCCTGAAATAAGCAGGGGCAGATAGGAATGGTTTCAGCAAGCATTCTGAAAAAAGGTGCTGCTGAATCTTCTTTAGGCAGGAAGGACCTGGGGAATTGCAATTCTCTCTCCATCCTCCTTTTCTTTTCTCTCCCAATCCTGTTGTAGTCCAGATTTTTTTGGGGGGTGGGAGCACACACAGAGACACACAGCATCTCTCTCTCTCTCTCTCTCTCTCTCTCCAACCCCCCTCTCTTTTTTCAACCCCCCCTCCCCCCAAGCCTCACAATAGCTGCCGGGCTGACTACGACAGGAGGGCAGCAGCTCAGAGGGGAGATGGCCCCAACCTGCAACTCCTGACGTGGGAAGGGAGCCTGGTGACACCTTGCAGCAGCACAAGCAGTCCTGCTCCCCACCCAGCCTGCTGGCTGACTGCTGTTCTTGGCAGCTGCTCTGCCACCCGCCATCCTCTACGTGCTCCTTCCTCTCCACCGCAGGGCTGCTGCTCTTGACTTGTGCAGCAACTATCACGAGAGGTCTGCAGGGCAGCTTGTAGGAGGGAGCAGCTCTGGCTGAGGGAGGGAGGGAGGGAGCAGTGGTGGCTCCAGCAGGAAAGAAGCCCTGGGCTCTCCTAGGCAGGAGAAGAGTGGGCAGAGCAGCTGAATTCGCCACTGTTTCCTGCTCAGTTGCCTCCTGTGGGTGCTTCCCCCACCCCCTACTTCTGGTGGGGCTGCTGTGGGCTTGAGATAGGAGGAGAGAGCAGCTGCGTGAGTGAGAAAGTCCTTCCTGAGCAGGAGCGGTGTGGGGAGAGCAGCTGAATTTGCTGCTCTTTCCTGCTCGGTCCCTGGGTTTTAGGACCTTCTGGAGAGACCACCTCGAATGCCCCCCTGCTGCCCCTTTGCCTGTTAGCGCCCCCTGTTAGTGCCCCCTGCTGTCCTTTTGCCTCTTAACACACCCCTATGCAATCCCACCGCCCCCAAGGGGGCAGTACCGCCCACTTTGGGAACCACTGCCTTAAACCATGGCTTTAACCATGGTGGTTAAGCCTTTTTGCTTTATTCACCATGGTTAAAGCCATGGTTTAATGTGTCTTCTAGGGGTGTGCATGGAAAATTTCGGATCAGCCCGCTCCGCTCCGCTCATAGTCCGCTCCTCTTCACCGCGGAGCTCCGGCTCCGAATCAGAGCTCCGCAGTGGAGGGGAGTGGCGCCAGGTAAGGCCCCCTCCTTCCTCTCCCTTACCTGCAGAGACCAAGGGGGAGGGGGGCCTTACCTGCATCCATCCGCGGTCCCTCGGCTTCTTCAATTGAGCCCATGGCTCAACCAGGAACTCTGGGCCGCAAGTGCGGCCTAGACTTCCTGGTTGAGCCGCGGGCTCAATTGAAGAAGCCGAGGGACCGCGGACGGACGCAGGTAAGGGAGAGGAGGGAGGGGGGTTTACCGGGCCCTGCCGCTGTTGCCGCATGGGCGACAGCGACAGCAGCAGGGCCCGGTAAACCCCACTTACCTTTCTTGCGGAGCTCCGGATCGAGGCGAAGGATTCGCCTTCACCTCGATCCTCTTCGCAACGCTCCGCTGGCCCCCCAATCCTCTTCACCTCCACCTTAAGGGTAGGCAAAGCCCCCCGCTCCGCTCCTGCTTCTCCGGTTCGAGGAGAAGTGGAGCACATCCCTAGTGTCTTCTGAACACAGCCCAACTTTCTGGCTTAACCACTGTGGTTAAAGCCATGGTTTAAGGTGTCTTCTAAATGGGGCCTATGTGGGTGAAGAACCCCTCGTGGCTTGTCTTTAAATATTACCTCTGGCTTCACCCTCGAAGGGGAAGAATGCTACCTCTTCTCCCCAAATGAACGTCCAGGCGTTGCAGCCAGCACATCTTGGAAGAAGATGGTTCCAAGACAAACACTTCTGCATTATCAGGCTAGATTGCCAGAAGCACATTTTAACAGCCCTAAAACATATATTTTTTGCAAGTGGAGAATGGACAAGTAGTTACAAAATCAACATTCGACATGTTCCCAGGTGCAAGGTTCAATTGTGTACGCCAACCAGATGTTTCGTGCTGGGACGCTTGCTTCGGCCGGTTCCAAAACGAAGTGTCGTTTTTCGAGAGGAAACGCTAGCGATGGTTCCCGCGAATGGACGGAACGTCAACTTCATTTCAAGAGCTATTAATACACACATGTATCTTTTCGTAACGGGCAGAACACCAAGAGAAATAAACATGTTAAACCTGACCTTTATAAATTTAATGACCTCAGGGCCATAAAAAAATTGAACAGGCACATTAACATATGCTGAGACAGACGCCCCCCTTTTTTGCAGGAAGTATTTTAAATGTCACATCTGACTTGCATCCCATCGAAACCCACTGGGGTCTGTGGGAACTGCTTGAGCCAAACTTCCAATGGGTGAATTGCAAAAATGAGCCAGTTTCCAAAAGGATTCAGTTTGTTCTACTGTTGTAGAAAGCAGCTGGCTAAATCCAGACTGGCACCAAGAGTAGACATGGTTGGGGCCCTGTTCATTGCCCCTGGCTCAGCAGGGGCCACTGACAAGATTGCCCTGGAGTTGCTCTTCCCTTCCACCATTGTAACTAGAACTGTGTGCTATTGGGTTCTCAAAATACTCCATCCTTTTTTTGGTGGTGGGGAGAAATTTCACTTAATTTTTCCAGGCAGAGGAGAAATTCTTCAACAATCTCTCACAAGTAGGGGGTCATCATTGTCAAGGATTGTAGCACAGCTTCTCACTCCTTTCCTAAGGGTTTTTTTTGGGGGGTGGGGAGTGGGGGTGGGGGAGTTGCAACAGCAGTAACTATGTTGGCGGTCTGACCTCCCAGCTTACAATGTGCCATTCCTAGCAGGTATGCTAATACCTGTATGGTGGCAGAAGAGAAGGAAGGTGGACACCATATAAAACTAACTGCAGCCAAGGAAGATATAGGTGGACAGAGAGATGTTTGCACCACAATTTCAGACAGGAACATTTGTACATAGGGATATTGTGGGCCTCCAGGTGGGGCTTAAGGCTGGATGCAAGTCTGCAGATTTCTGTGTTTCCCCAACTCGCAAAATGGGGACTCCGCTTTTTTCATAAAGGGGCATGTTTCACAAGTGGTGTCTGTAAAGGGGCCATTTATTTTAAATCACAGTCCATTTACACCTATAAACTTGTGTAAAAGGACCCTTCAGAGCTTCTACTCATGTTCCTAGCATCCACTCATCTAATTCACCCCCTTAGTGAATTTCTGGTCTTTCTTCTGCACCTTTGTTTGTTTCGCTTGGCTTTCTTGCTCGTGTTATTTTTGTGGGTCACTTCACCCTAATGAGTGACCTAAGGTCACTTAGTGACCTAAGCACACATAGCTATCCTATGTATGCTGGGGAATGCTGGGAGTTACAGGACTTTTTCCTGCCTAAACAGGCATAGGATTGCACACTTAGGCCATGGCTAGACCAGGCCTATATCCTGGGATTTTCCTGGGATCATCCATGTGCGTCCACATGATGTACAGGGCATCCTGGGAGCAGGGAGGGATGGTCCCTCCCTTTCCCCAGGATCTCCCCTCCCCTTTGAGCCTGCTTTTTCCACGGTCTCAGGCTGATCCTCAGGAGTTCTGTGCTCATTGGGGGTGGGGTGGGGGAGAGTGAGGTGTTTTTTTAACTCATTGTTTTTTAACTCATCCTTTCCCTTTAAAAACCAAAATCCAAAATGGTGGCCGTGAGGTCTAGCCATGGCCTTAGTGGCTTTTCCTTCCTAACTACTCCCTCTGATATCTCCTGGTTTTGTTCTTTTTCCTATCCCCTTTTCTGGCCACTGCTTCTGGGCCTTTTTGCTCCTCTTGTATCCTAAGAACGTAAGAAGAGCCCTGCTGGATCAGACCAAGGGTCCATCTAGTTCAGCATTCTGTTCAGCTGCCCACGGGAAACCCGCAAGCTGAACATGACCACAAAAGATCCTCCTGCTCATGTTCCCCAGCAACTGGTATCCATAGGCATACTGCCTGTGATACAGGAGCTAGTATCCAGCCATCATGGCCAGTAGCCATTGATAGCTCTATCCTCCATGCATTTATCTGATCCCCATTTAAACCCATTCAAATTGGTGGCCATCACTACATCTTGTGATGGAAAATCCCATAGTTTAGCTATGTGCTGTGTGAAAAAAGTCCTGCCTTTGATCTATCTTGAATCTCCCACCAATCAGCTTCATGGGATGACCCCATGGGGTTCTAGTATTATGGGAGAGGGGGAGAATGTCTTCTGTGTTACTCAGCTTTCTGTGCTATCTCCAGTATTCAAGGCAGTAAGCCTGTGTGCACCAGTCGCTGGGGAACATGGGTGGGAGGGTGCTGTTGCACCATGTCCTGCTTGTTCATCCCTGGCCGATGACTGGTTGGCCACTGTGTGAACAGAGTGCTGGACTAGATGGACCTTGGTCTGATCCAGCAGGGCTCTTCTGATGTTCTTATGCTTCTACCTACCTTTCCTTTTGTATCCCAGAGTCCTCGGGCTTTTTACAAAACCCTTAACTTGATTCATCTTCTTTTTGCTCAACCAGCCACAGCTGTGACTTTTTTCCATTGCTGGATGACTGTTGATGCTATTTCCAAGTGGCTCCATTCTTGGCTGATCTTCTAGGATCTAGCCAGAAATGAGGGTCAGGGGAAGTGGTCAGCAACCCCAATTGGCTCCCCAACCTATACATTGCCTTAAGATCCTTGTTGGAGAGAAGGGGGTATAAATGGAATGAAAAAAGCCAAAGTTATCACAAAAATGGTGAGTTTTGGGGTGAGAATGCATACCCCAAAGAGATATTCGGTTGGTCAATGACAATCCCTTCACTGAAATCTGTGAGCTCTTGGGTTAGACCTAAGGATGGGGGAGAAATTTGTTTCATTCACATTTTAATGTCAAGGTATATAAAATAGCAGAGTTGGAAGGGGCCTACAAGGCCATCGAGTCCAACCCCCTGCTCAGTGTAGGAATCCACCCTAAAGCATCCTTGACAGATGGTTGTCCAGCTGCCTCTTGAATGACTCTAGTGTGGGAGAGCCCATAACCTCCCTAGGTAACTGATTCCATTGTCATACTGCTCTAACATAATTTCATAATTTCTAACATAATTTCTATATGAACCAAAACTCAATTATCCTTCGGAAGTCACACTTCTCTGGATTTTGCAATGGAGTTCTTCCATCAAAACATGCATACAAAAATGCATATTTTAGGGGGAAATAACATTAAAATGCATTGTATTAGGAAAAGTGCTTGCAAAAAGCGTGCCTATTAGGCAAAAATGCAGACGAACATACATAGGAGAAATGTGCCCAAACACGCTTATGAATTTTCATGCAAACTTGAAAAAATAATAATCACAAAGTTTGAGATGAACTGAACTGAAGACTGGTGAAATTCTCAACATTCATGACAAAGTCAACATAAGATTGGAAAAAAAGAAAGAAAGAGAAACAGAGGGAAATCAAAATCGACAGACTCATTCATTTCTCATGAGATCCCAGCAGTTCTCTTCAATTGCTTTTAAGCCACTTGTTCTAAATGGGTAAAAAAATCAACATGCAATAAAAGATTATGAGCAGGACGGGATCGAACTGTTGGTATCACTTTTATTGCTAACAAGGTGATCAGTGGAATCTGAGAGTTATGCCTCTCTTCCCTTCCTACTCTCTCTATTATTCTCTCCTCCACCTCTAATGCCCGAAATTTGTGTACTCCTTTTTTAAAATAAATAAATAAAAATCCTGGAAATGTTGCCTGGCTGCTTAATTGATCAGAAATGCTTTGTGTGAAGAAACAAACTTGGGTCAAATTGCCACGCACTTGCATTTAACAGCCCTGTTCTTCAGGATAGCTCCATGCAAAAGGCAGCCCGGTGTGTTTGACATGCTGGAAAATTACAAGCCAAGCCTTCGATTCCTTTGCCTGAAACAGTGTCTGGAATCGATACGGCAAAGCACTAAATGATGCAAAGACACTTAGAAAGGAATAGAAGACCTGGGGTGCTGATCCCAACACCATAATTATCGCAACGCCTTCGACAAGTGGAGGATTTACAGTCTTACCGCAATGATAGAACAGGGGTATTGTAAGCAGGGCTGGGCGGGGGGGGGGGGGGCAGTGGGGCTAGTTGGCATGGGCCTACAATTTTGAGGGGGGAGGCTACTCCAAGTCCCCCTGGGCAAAGTTGCTTGATTTTTCTGTTGTTCGTGAATTTGCCCAAAGAAAAGCACGTAAAGCATTTCTGAATGTGAAGAAGTGATGTCTTTTATCTGTGTGCCCAGTGCGCGGCTTCTCCCAGCTACTTGCGAGTAACCGAGCAGCTGGGAAAAGCCACGGAACTAGCTAGACCTTCTGCAGCCCCGGGCTCAGCCTGGGGCTGCGGAAAAAACAGGCCACAAGTGGATCCAGTTATCCCGGGTCAAGGGAGGGTTTTGCTCAGCCTGACCCTGGGATCCCCCGTGCATCATCTGCATGCACAGCAGGGAGCCTGGGTCTTGCACCGGGCTAAACCCTCATCTAGGAAAGCCCTAACTCTGCTTTTAGTTAAAACCCAGAATGGCATCAGTGCCCCACTGACATCAGAGCCACCAGCCTCCACTGGCACCCACGATTTTTAAATCCTTTGTAATCACTTGAAAGGCAATGCTTCGAGAGTCATGAGGCTGTGCTTGGGTGTAGCGGCTCAGGCGGTACTTGGATTTTGTCAGAGCAATGCTAGGGTGACCATATGAGAAGGAGGACAGGGCTCCTGTATCTTTAATAGTTGTGTAGAAAAGGGAATTTCAGCAGGTGCTATTTGTAGGCATGCAGCACCTGGTGAAATTCCCTTTTCATCACAACAGTTAAAGCTACACTAGCTATATTAGAATGACCAGATACAAAAGAGGGCAGGGCTCCTGCAGCTTTAACTGTTGTGTTGAAGAGGGGATTTCACCAGGTGCTGCATGCATACAAATGAAGCCTGCTGTTAAAGATACTGGAAGTCAGTCCTCCTTTTCATATGGTCACCCTAAGCAATGCCAACTGACTGATGAAGAGGAAAAGGCCTATTTTGGAGGACTCCAGAATTAGAAACTGTGATCGACGTAACATAGAGAGTGTTTAACAATTAAACCAGTGCAAACTTGCTTCTCTGCATCCGAATTGGTAGGGTTCTGGTATTATGCAGGAGTCATACATAGAATTTAATTTGGGTCAGTGTGTTGTGAATTAATAATGTTGGTAAAACATTTGCATGCAGTGCCGGCCTCACAGCCAGAGCTCAGTCATTATATTAGAAGGAATTGGAATCTGAATTTGAGGTGGGAATCTGAATTTCAAGCAAGTGTTCTGGCATCTCTGTGTTTAGCAGTAGAACCACTACATTTTGGATCAATGTCAAGGCTCCTTAAATAAACACCTACATATATGGTACTAATTATTAGGGGTGTACTCCCTGCCCTGGAATTATCTGGTAACCGTGAACATCTGCAGAGCATTCCATCTTCCAGAGCAGAGATTGGTTGCTTCCAAACCCATCAATTAATATCAGAGCGGAGACGTGCCCAATCAGAGCCAAGTTTCATCTCTTTATCTTTAAAAATCATGCAGATGTAAGGATTTTTGTTAATTTCCATTAAAACAATTTCTAAAAATGAAAACATGAACAGATCTGATTCAAACTTGTCAGGGCTAAAGCCCTCCTTAAGAGCTATCACTGTGTCAAGTTTCATCCCTTTATCTTTAAAAATGTATAGTATGTACAGTATGTATAATATGGTGTAGGTTGTTTGAGAAGGTTGAATTTGATGGCCAGTTGTTGGTGAATTGTTATTATTATTGTTATTGTTATTATTATTATTAATTTGTTACATTTCTATACTGTCCCATAGCTGAAGCTCTGTGGGTGGTTCACAAAAGATTAAAAAGTTAATTGATAAGTCAGCACATTATTGTCGTTAGACTAGCAGGACCACTTGCTGGAGTGGAGTAGAGAGAAATTATCTCTTGCCTAAAAGTTGGCAGAATCCAATTTTTCTGAATTCAGAATTTCATTTAATTTGATATTGAAATTTTAGGGCAGAGGGTATATGTATTCCTGGAAGTAAAGGACACTGATTTTCTATATGCTACATCAAATGCGCATAGATCCTACTCTCCAATACACTTTGGTCTAACTTTTGAATTTCGTAGATATGCCAGCTATCTGGATTATTTAACCATCCCCAAGTACGGTCATGTTTTTTCTAGGGCTAGATTTAACGGCCTCCCTTCTGCAATATTGGGAGGGCACTATCAGGGCATCCCATGTGAGGATTGCTTGTGTGCCTGTGGTGACGAAGTGGTTGAATCATAGAATCACAGAATAGTAGAGTTAGAAGGGGCCTCTAAGGCCATCAAATCCAACCCCCTGCTCAATGCAGAAATCCACCCTAAAGCATCCCTGACAGATGGTTGTCCAGCTGCCTCTTGAATGCCTCTAGTGTGGGTCATTAGGGCATTCTCCGCCCCCCCCGAATGTAGCCTCTACAGGGAGGAGCGAAATAGACTTCTTGGCCCTTTTATGAGGAAATGTCCTGGAAGGTCATCCAATCAGTATTTGGAATGCTGCCTGGCAGGTACCAACAAGTCAACAACAGAGTCAATGGCTAAGTTCCTCTTCTCTGTACAAAGGTCTTGTAAGACGATTTCCTCATTCTAATAGCAACTTCTATGCTATGTTGAAGTCTTTAATCTTTTGTATCTGGTGTTTTAACTATGCTTATATATTTTAAATATGTGTATGTTTTAATAACTTTTCTTAGCCTGTTGAATAATGAATTAATGATGGCTATTGTTTCTAATGGGTTTGTGATCGCATAATAAAACGATGATGCAGTCAAGTGCCCTCATGCCCAAGGGATGGGACAGACTTGATTTTTTTTTTAAAAAAAAAACCCTGAATACATAAGTATTCTTGGGCAGCCTTCTTCAACCTGGAGCTCTCCAGATGTGTTGGCTTTCAACACCTGTAATTCATAGCCAAGCCAACACATCTGGAGGGCATCAGACCAGGGAATGCTATTCTTGGGTTCCTTTCACTACTTTTCTGTGCATCAAGGGTTATTCCTTCCCATCCTTTCCTTCCCCTAACCTCATCCCTTTGACAGTTGATGAATCACCCCCCCTCCCTCACTGTTGGCTAATCAGCTTCCTCTCCGTTTTTGGTATCGCAGTTTCTTTCCCAAGGTGGTGTCAGGAGGGTCGGGAAAGGAGAGAATTTTGATAGTCATCTTGGTCTTGGCTTTGACATGCTGCCTAATGGGATGAATGCAACTGGGACAGAGAGAGAGAAAGAGAGGGAGAGAATGATCTGATAAGGCTCAATGAAAGGCAGCCAATGGAGAACTGATACTTTGAAGATATAATTGATGATATAGTGATCTGGCCTGCCTTTCCCATTTGTTTCCTTAATAATCTGGGCTTTCTCCCTCCCCTTGGGCTCTATTAAATGACAATTGGTTATGTCCAATTTGGGGTGTTGTGGGTTTTAGTCCTAGCTTGGTTTGGATACAAACTCCTGGAAAGTACACTAACAAATTGGTATAGTAAGGTTTGGCATGTAGCCTTAATGGAGAAACTGATATATATATATATATATATATATATATATATATATATATATATATTATACCACCCCATAGCCGAAGCTCTCTGGGTGGTTTACAAAAGTTTTTTTAAAAAAAGATTCAAAGAACATTTAATAAAGATTGGTATTGTTTCATAGTATACACAACCTCATCAGAATGGGAGAATAAAATTCCAAAAGAATTCAAATCCTTTTGGTTGACATAATGAAAAGTACATCGTTTGTGATGGCTTAACTTATCTTCTTTTTTATTTTTCTGACTTACAAAAAGAAGAAGAACGTGTTTAAGAGATGAAGAATGATACATATGTGCTTGTATATTTATATATCCATACATTGTAATAGATATATATTGTATTGCAAGCAGAGAAGGAAGTCCCAGAAATAAACACACAGACACCACAGCTTGGGATTAAATAGGGCGTATTTATACATGGAGATTCTCCCCTCCATGGATCTGTGCGTGAACATGTGGGGATCAAGTTTATTTCCTCAGCAACTAGCCTGCCCATCAGGGTGAGCCACTCAGCTGAAAACAGGGGTCAGGTGACCTGGCCCTGTTTTCAACTACACTTGCGTGTTTGGTGAGACAGACCCGTGTCATCTCCTCTCAGGCTGCACAGCCGAGTAGATGAGACAAGAAGTTCCCCAAAGGCAAGCCATATCCTGGCACGAAAGCTGCAAAGCCCCCGAGGAGCAGGACCTCTGGATTGCCAATCACCATAAAGGTGCCAGAGTGCTCACCGTCCCTATCCTGACTTCCCAAAATTCCCGCACAACCCTGCCATTTACAATCAACCTATTTATCTTCCACGTCTAAAGATCAGATCCAGTATGGAGTAGGCAAAAACCTGCACGTTACTAAATGACAGGGAAAAATTCCTATTCAGCCTCTCCTTCAAAGGGGACGACTGGTTATTCCCATACTGGTTTTTAGGGTGGGAGGGTGGGGTTGAAATTGAAAGAGGCCGATAGCCTCGTGGGGCGAGCCTTTATATGCTTGGCTCTGCTCCCCACCTCACGAGGCTGTACACGTGCAGAGCACGCGCTGCGTCTTCTCATTATTCCTGGCTCCCCCCTGCTTGCAAAATCTGTCCTCCGCCCAAGCCGTACCGGCTGGGTGGTGATTGGACATAGATATAATAGTATCATTGGGATAATTACGACTGTTTGTATTTTTATTTCTATTTCTGTTTATTATTTCTGTATGATCTATCTATCTATCTATCTATCTATCTATCTATCTATCTATCTATCTCCAAACTCCTGGGTAGGAATGCGTGAATAGGACTTACCCACGACTCGCTCTGTAGGACGCCCGTTAAGCCTCTGCCCACCCTCGCTCAGCGAGTGCATGATGAGCCTGTGAGACCATCTTTTGTATCTGGTCAAGAGGGCAGGGCTCCTGCAGCTTTAGCTGTTGCGATGAAGAAGGAATTTCACCAGGTGCTGCATGCATACAAATGACACCTGCTGAAATTCCCTTTTCTACACAACTGGTAAAGATACAGGAGCCTGGTCCTCCTTTCCGTAGGGTCACCCTAATTTAGGGTGCAGTCTTATGCATGTTTAGACGAAAAAAGTCCTACAACTCCCAGCATGCCCCAGGCATCATGGCTGGTTTGGGAATACTGGGAGTTGTAGGATCTTTTTGCTGCCTTAACATGCATAGTGGATGTGCCCTTAGAGCTTTAGAAATAAAATCCAAACCTTTGAATGGAGTCTTGGAAACTATTGGCAGCCAGTGCAGATTTTTTTTGGCATCCATGACCCAGTTCGCGACTTACTAAATTGTGCAGCTAATAGCTAAACGTGCAGCTATTCCATTCTTTTCCTTCCTTTGTGATTTTTTTTGTAGAAAGAAAAAAGATGGTCGAAGCAGTGTGTGTGTGTGTATGTGAAACCACAACAAAGTTACAAATGGAAGATATAGTCTGGACCCCCTGTAGAATTCCATCAATGGAGAAGGGTGATTTTGTAATACAAGCCAAATCCGGAAGCTCCCCATGCCTCAGCATTCTTGTAGAGCAGGAGTGGGGAACCTCAGGCTCCCGGGACATATCCTGGGGTCTGCATCTAGCCTTCTGGGGTTCTCCAAATGTCCGTGCCCCTTTCCCCTGACCCCTTCCCCTTTTCCATTGATCGTTGGGTGCTTTCCCAGCTTTTGCACATCCCTGGCCCCATTCTCAAAATTTGACAGGGTCTTCCTAAGGCAGAGCCTCGTGTGGTGCAGAGTGGTAAGCGGCAGTTACTGCAGCCGAAACTCTCCCCACAGCCTGAGTTAGATCCCAGCGGAAGCTGGTTCTCAGGCAGCCGGCTCAGGTCGACTCAGCCTTCCATCCTTCCGAGGTCGGTAAAACGAGTACCCAGTTAGCTGGGGGAAAGGTAACTGTGACCGGGGAAGACAACGGCAAACCAGCCCGCTACAAAGTCTGCCAAGAGAACGTCAGCGAAAGCAGGCGTCCCTCTAGGAGTCAGCAATGACTCAAGTGCTTGCACGAGAGGTTCCTTTCCTTTCCTTTCCTTTCCTTTCAAGGCATAGTTACTGGCACAAAGAGCTTTAAGGTAGAATAGGCTGGTATTTTTGGTATTTGGGGTCCACCCACTTTGACATTTGGCTCCGCCCAGCACTGAAATGCAGTCTCCAGAAACGGAATTTGGCCCTTGAGCTGAAAATGGTTTCGCATCCTTGCTGTACAGGAAACAGCCATTTGTAGGGTGAAGCGGCAAAGACCCTTTGCTCCTTAAGAGACTCAGGGGAGGGCAGAGAAGGGCTTTGGCAAGACGGCTTTGGCACGTTAGCTCCCGTCAAAGTGGTTTCATGAGTCACACCCTCTCTCCTCCTGCACACAAAGGCACAGAGAAGCCCATATTCTCCAGGCTTCGGTTCCATTTGCTCATGCCCAGCTCCTGCCAAAGTAACCATCTACATATAAATGGAGCGGGGCGGGGCGAGGTGAGAAAGTACCAGGAACATCAAGAGATTTCGCCTTAATCCCTTCGAGGGGGAAGGAACAGCAGCAGCATCGGCACGCAGCAGTGCTGAAGACCAGAAGATACAATAACCTCAAGGCAAGCACTGTTTAACTTAACAACTTAATCACAGTAAAATTTCAGCCCAAGAGCATGATACAAATAAGCCAATCAACCCTCTTGGGCGGTCTCGTTAAAAGAAGCAAAAGGGATTAGAGGTTCTCTGGAGCCGGTAGACAAATCCATATTGCAACCTTTGTGGATAATAATAATAATAATAATAATAATAATAATAATAATAATAATAATAATAATAAATTTCTTACCCGCCTCTCCATTCTGATCGAGGCAGGGAACAACAGTAAATATAAAATACATAAAACTGAATTAAAACATAATATACGTACATTGTTAAAAACATCCTAAAAACATTCTAAAACATCTCTTTTGTTTCTGGTTGAGAGGGCAGGGCTCTTGCAGCTTTAACTGTTGTGATGAAGAGAGGATTTCACCAGGGGCTGCATGCATACAAATGACACCTGCTGAAATCTCCCTTTCTCTGCAACTGTTAAAGATACAGGAGCCCTGTCCTCCTTTTCATAGGGTCACCCTAGGGCAGGTCAAAGTCAGAAACTTTGACTCATTGGGTGAATTTGCACATCTTGAACTCCCTAAAGAGGTTCGCCTGGCACCTACATTATACTCTTTTAGACGCCAATATTTTAACAGTTTATCAACTTAATTTTTAACTTTGGTGTTTTAAATCTGTATTTTAAATCTGTATTGATCTCTGCAATGCTGCTCGGTTATATCCTGGTTGTGCTTTTATAATGTATTTTATACTGTGTTTTTATACTGTTGTTTGTTTTATATTTTGAATGGGTTTTACGGTTTTAATTTTTGTGAACCGCCCAGAGAGCTTTGACTATTGAGCAGTATAGAAATGCAATAAATAAACAATAAACCACACTGAGAATAAACCATGGTGGGTTGGTTGTTCACTCGCTCAAGTCACATTTCTCCTGACAGACAATCAGGTGTTCTGCAGTTTTACATGGCTTAGTTCTCCTGCCCATATCCCAGGCAGGACCGGCACTTCCATAGAGGCTAGTTAGGCAGCCGCCTAGAGCGCCAAGGTAAGGGGGCGCCAAACGGCGGGGCCGGAAGTCACCCTCCCACTCCCAGAGCCGCTCTAGCCGAGTGAGGGCAGCTTCTGGGTGCGCCGTTCCAAAGCCTTCCGCCCCGCCCGCCCACGTCCCTGGCTTGGTTTCAGCTGAGCGCCCGCCCAGCAGCTGAAGCCAACCTGGGACACTGGGGGGCAGGGGCGGGCGGCTCCACGTTCTGACATCCGGCCCGCGCCGGAAGTCAGAACGTGGAGCCGTCTGACTGCCCTGCCCTAGCTTCCCGGCTTGGCTTTGGCTGGGGGCTTCCAGCCAAAGACAAGCCGGGATGCTGGGGGTGGGGGTGGGGGTGGCGAATGGACAGAATTGGAGCTGCCCGCCCACCCCACCGCAGCGTCTCACCAAGCCAGGAGGACTTCAGGCGAGGGACAGGTAACATGTCTCCGCCTACCTGGGGTGGGGTGGGGGATACGGTGGGGTGGGGTGGGGGTGAAAGCAGCTCACCTTGCCTAGGGCGCAAAAAAGCCTGGCACCGGCCCTGATCCCAGGGGTCTTAGCAGCACAACTCTGCTCATATCCTCATATTCCCTACGGAGAGAAATGTTTCTGGTTCCCCCCTTCTGATTGCTACCCCTTTTCCGAACAAATGTTATGTTTGCAATCCTTTTTTCCCCCTTTTCGGTCCTTCGCAAGTGCCGAAATGGGTTCATTATTTTTTGAAATTCTTATTATTTTGTGTAAGTTCGTACAGACATCATGTAGTTCACAGTGTTTTGTTCTACTTTTTTTTTTAAAGTCCAAAGGAAAACACAACCCAAGTTCAAACCGATTCGCGCACTTGCAAAGCAGTAGGGTGGGGGAAGAAGGTTGTGAACCAGTTAAGGACATTCCGAAGTGTATTTTTTGTATGATACTTATTTGAATATTTTGTGTGGTTTTGTTGAAGTTTACATATAAAGCTGCAATTTCATACACACAAACGCACACATTGCATATGTACATATTGAAATAGACACATTTAAATTTATGTAGTTACTTTTTCTCCTTTTTTTAGTTTAGTTCTGTATTGTTGAAATTTTTCCATAAAAGTAAATTTAATTGGTGTTTTTTTTTTTAAAAAAAACTTGCAATCTGTTGCACAATCATGCCTAGAAAAGGAAATAAAATTGAGCTGGTCTACCTTGCAGAAGGTTCCAGTTTTAATCCCCAGTAATTCCAGGTAAGGCTGGGAAGAGCCCTGCCTCAAAACCTTGGAGAGTTGCCACTGACCACTGTAGACCATATTGAGCTAAATGGATCCCTAATCCCTAATTTATAAACATCAAATTGTTTACTCAGAAGCAATTCCCACTGCATTCAATGGGACTTGCTTCCTGGTAAATAGGCATAGGTGTACAGCTTGCTGACGACACTTTCAGCTTATCAAAGGCTTCGCTAACCTGCGGTTTTTCCTATCGTTTCACCTTGACACCAAAGCAGGGTGATACATTTTTTTCCTCGTTGCAGATTGCCAAAGGTAAACTGTAGAGATTTTTCAGTGATTAGAGAGTGTGAATTCCAGTAAAATATGAGTGTAAACGCACGTGCAGCTCCTACGGCCTTTTTGTGTGGATTGAAGTCAGGCAGATCATAAAAAATGATGCATGCTCCAGGCCTCCGGCTCAGCCATAGTTCATACAAACAATACCTTCCAGGGAAAAAATTAATCATCTTTTATTTCTTTCGTGCTTTTCACAGACACCTTTGCTGTAAACCCTGCCTTGGGCTTCTGAGGATTGCATTGCGTTGGAAGCAAAGTGCCTGATTCACACAAAGAGCAGGTGAGGAGGCCGCCATTTTCTATTCCTCTCACCCCTGGGATCATGTCAGCCCTCTTTTCTACTCCCTATGCTGGTTACCTCTTTCCACACATATATCCTATTCAAACGACTTTCATTGACCTTCAAAAGTCTGGCTTAGTGCCGGCTCCAAGGTTCACAGGGCCCTCCGGTGGGTCCCCTCCCCCAGTGAGTCTAATAAGTGGCATTGCTGGCTGCCAATTAGTTTCTGAGCAAAGTATAAAGTGTTGGTTATCACCTTTAAAGCCCTACATAGTTTGGGTCCAGGCTACCTGCGGGATCACCTTCTCCCGTACAATGCGCCCCACACACTCAGGTCCTCTGGGAAAAATCTAGCTCAGCTAGCAAACACTAGATTAACAACTGTTACCCAGAGGACCTTCTTGTCTGCTGCTCCTAGACTGTGGAACGGCCTGCCGGAGGAGACTTGTCAACTTAACAGTCTACTATAGTTCAAGAAAGCTATAAAGACTGATCTCTTCCGGCAGGCCTATCCAGTGGAATTTTAAGACTTTTTAGGATGTTTTTTAGGATGTTTTTAACAATGTATATTATGTTTTAATTGAGTAGTATGTATTTTATCATTTATTGTTGTTCTCCATCTCGATCAAAATAGAGACAGTGAGCAACATGACAGGCGGTGTCTTCTGCTGCAACTTCTCACCACCACCACCACCATAGTCTGGGCCAGAGAAGTGGCAGGTGATCAAGCAGGTTGCTATGGTGAAGATGAAGAGCAACTCCAGGAGTCTCTTGTCAGGTCCTCCCTGCTGGGATGTGGGCGATGAATCCCATTTGGGTTTCAGTCAGAACCAATCAGAACTCCAAAGGAACTGTCCACAGTGCTGAACCCTATCCCCAAAATGGGTTCAGTACCACAGCTAGCTCCTTTAGAGCTCTGACTGGTTCTGACTGAAACCCGGAGAAGATTCACTACATCCGCCTGCTCCCCGTTACTGTCGCTGGGGCCCCCAAATTTAAAACTTTAAAAATAAGAGAGATGTTGGTAGCTGCCACAGAGTTCCAAAAAGGTTAAATTTAGCTTCGATGCAAGCAAAAATTAACCATTGCAGCGCTCTGTAGTGCTACAGAGCAGTTTGCTGCTGAATTTTGGTGGCCAAATGGTGATTTCAGCCCTTCTTTTGTTTGGTGATGGTGGGGGAGGGGCTGCCCCATGGATTGCAGAGTGTCCCATGGACTGTGGGCTGTGGTGGCAGCTCAGGGCACAAAAATGCCTCCTGGAGCTCCAGAGGTTTTCTGCTCCTGCTCTAAGGAGCTCAGAAAGGTAGCACTAGGGAGGCCTGCTCATTGCAGGCAAAAGGGAGGAAATAACGAGATGAGACAACAGTACGTTGTATAACGTTAGGGCCACATTTAGTAAAGATCTGCAAAAGGAAACTGGGTGGGCCCTACTCTATGCCAGCCACTAGCTAGGAGTTATTTCAGGTGAAGCATTCTATGTCTGGCGGGTGGCGTCAGACGATCGCCACACCCCTTTTGGGGAGGGTAGACCAACCCATGCAACTCACCCCCCCCCCCAGGTGGCACGACACTGGATGGAGTGATGAGAGTCAGCCTCACAGGTGGCCTTATCCCCCCACTGGGGCTGCACGACTCTCAGCGGAAGGCCTTGGGTATCACCTGCCACCAAACCACAGTGCCACAGAATGATCACCATCCCTTTCTTCTAAGCGTGTCCGCCCTACCAGCTGAAGCCAAATCTGACCAAATTAACCCAAGTCAGAATGTCATCATTCCTGAGACGCTCTCTCCACACTTACAGTTTGAAGTAGGCGAAAAGACACACAGCCCAGGCCAATCAGACTAGGTGCCCAAAATCCCTACTTGGCCCTCAAGAGGGGCGACCAGGTAAAACCCACACTGCATACAGGGAGGGAAGGAACCGCACTTTGAAGAGCCTGATGGGCTAGGTGCCGCTGCCTTATATAAGCGTGGATGCCCAGCCCCAGCAGTGCCAAATATCCTCCAATGGGGAGTGAACACGTCTCTCTTCACCCTGCCTGCAACTACCTCCCCACAGCCAGTGCCAGGACATGGTGGACGGGTATTTTTGCTGCTCCTCCGAATCTGACGCCTGAGGCAAAGGGCTCACTGAGTGTCATGATACGGAAGCAACGCTGGAGAGATTAAAGGAGTACAACACAGCAGGCGGGAAAAAGAGTCTTTAACATCATGCGCAAGGGAGGGGAGAGGGCAGAATTCAGGCAGGCGTTAATTTATTTTATACTTATACAGAGAAGCATTTTCATATTGCCATTCAATCAAATTCCCAGGGCTGTTTGCGTAAAAAGGAAATATCCAGCCAAATGATTAAACATATGCATACAAATGAAACATGAAAGCTAACAGGGCAGAGGATTTCAAACGCAGTGTAAAAGAAAAGGCAATGAACAGAATCAAAATTCAAGCAAAAAAAAAAAAAAGGTTGGGATATTTTATTTTATTTTAAAAAAATGGTCTTTGCCTAGCACCAAAAAGAGAACAGGTTCTCTGGGGACAGCATTCCACAGGTAGGGAGCCACCACTGAGAAGGCCCTCTTCCTAGTAACCACTCAGCTCACCTCAGATGGCAGGGGCACCTACAGAAGATCCTATGAATGGGTAGGTATAGGAGAATAAGAGGGTCACAAACAGAAAAGGTGGCTGCTGTTGTCCGTGGAGGCTCGTGGTGCCTCTGTCAGTGGGACCACGAGCTTTGGGTTTCACTTGGAACCAGTCTGAATCCTAAAGGAGCCATCCAAAGTGCTGAACCCTAGCCTCAAAATGTTTTCCAGGCCTTGGATAGCTCCTATAGAGTTCTGACAGGTCCTGACTGAAGCCCAGCGCAAATTTCCTGCCCCAGGGACATAGCAGCTAGCAGCCTTGACTGGTTGTACTGTTAAAACTATAGCGCTATCAGTGTGTCCATTGCTTTACCGCAGGGGCGAGCAGCACACAGGCCATGGCTAGACGATGGGGGTGGAGGGTATGATCTCGTGATTTTATGATCGCGAGATCGTCCCCCTTGTCTACACGTGGCGCGTGACATCCCAGGAAGAAGAGGATGTCGTGGCCGCTATCTTTTTAAAAAGGCGCAGGAGCTGGAGTGCACCAGCGCTCCAGTGCAAGGCTTAGGTATTTTTAAAAAAATGCCCTGACCCCGCTCCCCCCCCCGAAGGGCACGAAGCGCATGTGGAGCTCCAGGCCTGGCTCCTGGCTCCTTGGGTTTATTCGCGAGGAGCCAGGACAAAACCACGACGGCAGGCCACACATCTCGAGACCATGGGGAAAAAAATGGGATGGAAGGCTAGGGCGATATCCTGGGGCAAGGGAGGGATAATCCCTCCCTGCTCCCGGGATTGTCCTGGACACAAAGGGACCCCAGGACAATCCCTGGGATATTGCCTGGTCTAGCCATGGCCACAGTGCACACGTGCACACACACACACACACACACACACACACACACACACACACACACGTGTTGCCCCTGCTACTGCAGAGCATTGGCAAAACATCTGCAGTTTGCCATCAAAGTTCAGTGGCAAACTGTGATGGAGACTCCAAACTACTAAATTTACCTTGTTTTCAAGGTAAATATGGTTTTTTAAAGTCTCCATAGCCATTTGCTGCTAAATATTGGAATCAAACCACTTTTTTTTTTTTTTACACCTCAGGGGGACTGGAAATTAGCCCCTGGAATTTGCCCACAGAGTAAAAGAGGCCCCTGCCCCATGGAGCTCACAATCTAAAATTCAACCCAAGGGAATCAACTGAGGAAGCCAAGGGAAGTGGAGGCCTGGGTAAACATGGGAAGAATAAGTAATCATTTCAAGTACATGCGCTCTCAATTCTCAGGCATCCCTATTCAACACTATTGGAAGCATTAGCAAAAATCAGGCATGTCTCCTTTTGGCTCAGCCGTAAATACATTTTGTACGAGGAGGATGAATGAGGGGGGGAAAAGAAGAAGAAATTTGTCCAGTCTATTTTGTATTCCATTACAGAAGCAGGAGTGAGAGAGCAAACGTGCGTGCTCTCAGCAATGGGGGAGGTCAGAGAGAAAGGGAGGGGAAAGGAAGAGGAGCAGTAAAAGGAAGACGTCACAGGAAACCACATCTTGGACTATGGCCCCATTCAGAAGACACCTTAAACCGTGGCTTAAACCATGGTGGTCAAGTCAGAAAGCAGGCTGTGTTCAGAAGACACCATAAACCATGGCTTTAACCATGGTGTCTAAGACAAAAAACCTTATTCACCATGTTTAAAGCCGTGGTTTAAGGTGTCTTCTGAACACAGCCTGGCTTTCTGGCTTAACCACCATGGTTAAAGTTGTGGTTTAAGGTGTTTTCTGAATGGGGCCTATAGAGATTCTGAGACTAGCTGTGTTCAGAATTCCCATGAACTACAACACTTCCCCCTTCCAGACGAGGTTGTAGTATTTCCACTCACACACAGCCCACCACCAAATAACTCAGAAATAGAATTCAGCATTTGGGCTGAAAGAGTTTCAACAGCGCTAGTGTAGGAATTTATAGAGGGGGGACCTGCGACCAGAGCAATGAGCGAGGCGAATGATTTTGGCAACATAGTGGTGGGTTGATGTCAGGGGACCAAGGTGAGACAAGGTTGCCTCTATTTTTATCGGTGAAATGTTGAATGGAATAGAACACTTAGCGGGTGGCTACCTGGTACGTGCCCAGAGGGCCTCCCAATGGACTGGGATCCTGGACTATACACATTGACCAGTGAGCCAGCCAATTCTTCTTGTTCGCTTGCAAGAAGCCGGGGAAAACTTGGACGCCGCTCCGTTCAGGCACTAGACAGCTACAGGAAACCATTAAGTCCAAGGTGTCACATTTTCTCTAAGGGCAGCCCCACACCTTTTGTGCCAAATTATATTTGACATTTAATTTAAAAATCCATGTAATGCAACAGCTAAGGCCATGGCAGGAGTGTTCCATTTGACCATTAAAAAGAAGAAGAAGAAAAAAGTCTCTCTATTTGCTTTCATTTCCTCAGTGCTCGAGAGCCAAGTTTATCTGGAAGTGAGCAACACTTTGGGTGTTATTTTTCTCCCCCCCCTCAAAATCCCTTGTTGTTGTTGTTGTTGTTAGCACAGTGTCAACAGAGCAGGCTGTGTTTCGCTCAGCCTTCATTATGGGTTCAGGTGTCCTTAATTAAATAAAATAATGTACAGGAGGAGAGTTCAAGAGGAGCCAAAGAAAGTTGAGTTCTTTCGCCGGAATAATACCAAAGTCAAACATTGGATTCCTGGCTCAAGATGGCCTATTCAGCAGGTGTAATGTGGAAAAGAGAGGGGCATTATGCACTTTCAGGCGGCACACGGCACCGTTGGGCTGCATGGCTCGGCCCAGACCAACGGGCGGCTGCCACAACACAGGCTCTGAACACCAGACCCGCCCGCGGCTACTCCCTGCTCAAGCCAAGCACCACCGCTTGATACGCCTGAGGCAAGGGATAAAACCCACCTTCCTCCAAACTATGTGGAGAAAGGGGTTAAATAGAGAAGGATTTCAATATATAAAATAAAACACTGTGAGTTATATATAGTGAGGTGAATTATTGTCAGAGTGGGTGCTAAATATGTAAACTTCAGATGATAAATACCAAACAGACACATGGGATTTTTGTGGTAGTTAAAAACAAAATAATTTAAATTTATTTTTTAAAAGTTCACAAGCTTTGTTTCAAATAAAACATTTAAAAACCTTTTTGAAACCTTTTCATCCAATCCTCTCACTCATTCACATACACGCTTTCCGTTCTCTCACACAATCACTCTTGAGCTTTCTTTATTATTTGTATTGATTAATATACATCAACTATGTGCACACCACACTCCAAAGACACCACTCTCTACACTGAACCTCAAATGTCCCAGAACTTAAGTACTCTAAACACAGAGAGCTAAAGCACAGAGAGCTAAAAACTCTAAGAGTACCTAAAAAGTCCCCCCCAATCCCCTCAGTCATTCCCTTATAGGGTGACCATATGACCGGATTTGTCCGGGTTTTGATGGCAAATCCAGGAGGGGAGGGGAAATCCGGATTTTTTTCCAAAGATCAGCTCTAATGGAAATTAACAAAAATGCTTATAACTCTGTCATTTTTTAAGATAGACATGAAACTTGGCACAATGGTAGCTCTTAGGAAGGGCTTTAGTCATACCAAATTTGAAACAGATCCGTTCATCCATTGATTTTTAAGGAAATTTTTAAAAATTGAGGTTTTAAAATTATTATTTTTAAAACTGTCATTTTTAAAGATAAAGAGCTGAAAGTTGGCACCATAATAGCTTTTAGGTATTTTAGCCATACCAAATTTGAAAAAAGATCTGGGGCCAGTAGCAAATCCTGTTAACAACAATAGCAGCTTGCAATGAGTGAAGATACAGTCAGAAAAGATATTTGAGGGAAGGGGAGAATGTAACACACAGAGTATAGCAAAAGCTTCAAAGTACAGCAAAACCTACAAAAGTAGGAGTGAGTGAAGTTAATTTCAGATACATTGAATCTCTCACTTGTTCTTTATTTCAGTGATTTTAACATTAAGATGTTATGTAGAACAGATTTGTCTAAAATGTGTGCTGTAAAATCAGACATGTGACCAAGGCTATGTTCGGGTGGGCACGCCCCCTTGGTACTGGACACGCCCCCTTGGGAGGCGACCATGTTGTCCTCCTTTTTGGTTTCCAAAATATGGTCACCCTAATATATCACTCCTCCCCCCTCCTCAGACATTCTAATTCCACCCACTCAGGCCAACTTTCTAAAAACCACAGACTTACAAACCTCAGACATACATTTGGGGACTGACTTGTGGGGTGTAACACCACAGCGGCCTTTGCAAGTTTTGCTGTGTTTTACAGCGCCAGAGAACGAACAGTGTGAACGGTGAACAATCGTTCATTGACTCCATTGTCCTCAGCTAATCTTGGTGGAATTTGAAACCCCAGGTCTTTCAGAAAACCCATGACTGAAGGGGGATGACCCTTCCTTCCCCCACCTCCGTTAGGATGCTGGTGGAGATGATTGCGTTTCTAAAGGTTTTCACACAGTTGCTTTGCTGGGAAATGGTCTTCATTTTCTCAACTGGGCTAAAAATATGATTGAAAGTGGAATAAGACAGCATCTTCTTGCATAAGGTTTGGAGAGGCAGCAAAGACAGCTGCCTCCTGAAATAAATGATCAGGCAAATGGCCCGTTGCAAGGGGATCGTACTTAGTGCAATGGGTCCTGTATCTTTATTTGATTTTGTTTTTTTAACCGCCACATAATAAGTTGTATTCATTTATTTATTTTGCATTTATATCCTGGCACTTCCCCCCTTTCAAAAGCTCATTGGGCAGCCTGTGGTTTTAAAAAATGAATCAAATAAATGCAGCTATAAAAAGAATATGCAAAGAAAACAAGGACCCCTTAACACAGCAATAAAATCAAGGTATTAGATCATTAGTGGAATGTCTTCTTTGCATTCACCCCTCCAGTCTCAAAGTCCTGGAAGAAGAGGGAAAGTGTTGATTGATCTTCTAGGGTTTTAGGAGAAGCAATCAGTCCATCTATTAGCCCTCCCTTGATCTGCCCCCACCTTCTGAAAATAAAAGCGACAGAAGTGGCAGGGCATGCTTCTCTATGGAACAGGTTTTACAAAGCAGGAGCCACGACAGATGAGGCACTGCTCTTTGTGGCCTCAAAGTAACACGAAGCATTGGTTGGCAATGTTTGAGATTGGCAGGATCGAGGGAGAGAAGGAGGGCAGATGGAGCGAAGGGAACACCTAAAACGTCTGGAGTGAACTTCAGAAGAGTCCTGCTTGATCAGACCAAAAGTGCGTTGATCCAGGATTTTTATTTGTGGATTTCTAAATGGATTTCCATGCTGCTTTCTGACTAGGAGCACGGGTGTATGAGAAATTGCAGGGACCTGAAGGCAATAGCAGGGATGAGGAACCTGTGGCCCTCCAGATGTTGTTGAACAACAACTTCCATCATCCAGAACCATTGGCCATAACAGCTAGGGTTAATTAGAGTTGGAGTCCAGCAACATCTGGACTAGCCACAGGTTTCCCCTCCATAGGCTATTTATTTATTTTATTTATTTATTTATTACATTTCTATACCGCCCAATAGCCGGAGCTCTCTGGGCAGTTCACAAAAATTAAAACCATTCAAAGTATAAAACAACAGTATAAAACCATAATATAAAATACAATATAAAAGCTCAACCAGATAAAAAACACAGCAATGCAAAATTACGATTTTAAAACACCAAGTTAAAATTTATTTATAGACTGTTAAAATGCTGGGAGAATAGAAAGGTCTTCACCTGGCATCTAAAAGCATATAACGTAGGTGCCAAGCGAACCTCCTTAGGGAGCTCATTCCACAGCCGGGGTGCCACAGCAGAGAAGGCCCTCCTCCTGGTAGCCACCTGCCTCACTTCCTTTGGCAGGGGCTCGCGGAGAAGGACCCCTGAGGATGACCTTAGGGTCCGGGCAGGTACATACGGGAGGAGGCGTTCCTTCAGATAGGCTGGCCCCAAGCCATTTAGGGCTTTAAATGTTAATACCAGCAGTTTGAATTGGGCCCAGACCTGGACTGGCAGCCAATGAAGCTGGAAAAGGACTGGCGTGATGTGGTCTTGTCGGCCAGTCCCTGTTAGTAACCGTGCTGCCCTGTTTTGGGCCATTGGCATTCAGAGGTATCATGAGAGACTAGCCCCGGATCTACACTACTGCTTTAAAGCGCTTTTTATAACAGTTATAAAGCGCTTTAACTGCTTTAAAGTGCTATAAAACTGTTATAAAGCGCTTTAAAGCAATAGTGTAGATCCGGCCTAGGGGTACCCTACTTTTTGTACCCTTGGGCACATTTGGGGATTTACGAAACTGCTGTGGGTAGGGTGACCATGTGGAAAGGAGGACAGGGCTCCTGTATCTTTAACAGTGGTATTGAAAAGGGAATTTCAGCAGGTGTCATCTGTAGGCATGCGGCATCGGGTGTCATTCCCTCTTCATCACCACAGTTAAAGCTGCAGGAGCCCTGCCCTGTTTTGTATCTGGTCACTTGCTAACATAGGTATATGAAAGAGGGCAGGGCTCCTGCTTCTTTAACTGTGGTGATGAAGTGGGAATTTTGCCAGGTGCTGCATGCATAGAAATGACACCTGCTGAAACCCCCTTTTCTCTACAACTGCTAAAGATACAGGAGCCCTGTCCTCCTTTCCATATGGTCACAAAATGGCTCACATAGAGAATATGGCTAGTCATTTAATAGCTGCCTTTGGGGGCTAGTCAATATAGGTGTGTGTGTGTGTGTGTGTGTGTGTGTGTGTGTGTGTGTGTGTATGTGTGTGTGTGTGTGTGTGAGAGAGAGAGAGAGAGAGAGAGAGAGATGGCAAGGCTGGGAGAGAGGGGAAAATAGCAAAGCAAGAGGAGAGAAAGAATGAGGCTAGAAGCTAGGATGGGGAGAAAGAAGGCTCGGGACAGAGAAGGGAGAGGTAAAGAAGAAGGCCAGGGGAGAGAATCAAGAAGATGGTGAGAAGAGAGAAGGGAGAGCAATAAGAAGTTGGGAGGAGAGGAAGAAGAAGGTGAGGAAAGAGAAGGGAGAGAAATAGTGAGAAAAAGAGCTCGATGGAGAGAAATAGGAAGGCTAGAGCCTGGTCCCCCATCCTGCCAACATCACCACCGAGAGAAGCATTCCTCGCTCGTCTTTGTGTCAGTGTGGCAATGTGTGGGATGCATTCATTACAAGGTTGGCTGATTGCGCTGTCATTCCCAACCCCATTAGGACCTCCTCATCTCGGCTGCCCGTTTGCCAACCTGACCGATTCATGGGGAGATTGCGAGATGAAGCTGGCACAATTAGCAAGCGGCAAGCGGCCCTCCAGCAACGCAGCTGTCTCTCTGCCAGAACGAACTCTTGCTGCTGGGGTGCTTATCACCAATAACACCCACCTTATCACACTTTCCAAGTTAATGGGCCATGGGAAGCATGGAGTCCTGAGTAAATGAAGCAGGGAGTCAATTATTTTTCGCTACCCCTACCTTCCAATCCATCTGTGCTGTTCTCCAAATAATGGAAGGATGGACAGAGTTTGTTGAAACTCTATTATCTCACAAATATATGTGGCATCCAACTCTGGTTTAACAAATCTTCCTCTGACCACAGTAAATTGAAGGAAACAAGCTCGGTTCGGCATCTACAGAAATCGTGTTTGTGTATTTATTAGAAACGCTGTCTGACTTGTATGTTTATATATATATATATATATATATATATATATATATATATATTTAACTTTTTTAAACCGCTTTGTTAAATAGAGTTTAATAAATTATTAAAAAACAAACAAACGAAAAACACCAAATATAGCTCTTATTACTGAAGAACTGGTGTTCTGCTCTTTGATCCTACCAGTAGTAATTGGCAGTGCATGGTACTTTTGGATCAGCATGTGATAGGGACAGTCCACAGTTCTCCATCCTCCAAAGTGCAATTACTTCTTCATTACCTTCCTGAAAAAAGCCTACTTTCCCCTCCCGGCCATAGGCCAGATGTCGATTTTTCTCTCTCAGTCAAATTTGCCTTTTGCTTCTCTCATAGTAGCACAGTTTGCACATCACAATAACCTAGAATTTTTATTCATTTTTATTATGAATGCAGCAGCATACTAGATTAAGCCACCTGATCACTCCTGCTGCATGCAGGAATGGCTAAATTACCCTTTCGTCGGCGGTTTGTTTAGTGTTACATGTGAATCAGGAGCTCACACAGAATCATGGAATAGTAGAATTGGAAGAGGCCTACAAGGCCATTGAGTCCAACCCCCTGCTCAATGCAGGAATCCACCCTAAAGCATCCCTGACAGATGGTTGTCCAGCTGCCTCTTGAAGGCCTCTAGTGTGGGAGAGCCCACATCCTCCCCAGGTAACTGGTTTCGTTGTCGTACTGCTCTAACAGTCAGGAAGTTTTTCCTAATGTACAGCTGGAATCTGGATTCCTGTAACTTGAGCCCGTTATTCCATGTCCTGCACTCTGAGATGATTGAGAAGAGATCCTGGCCCTCCTCTGTGTGACAACCTTTTAAGTAGCTGAAGAGTGCTATCATGTCTCCCCTCAGTCTTCTCTTTTCAAGGCTAAACATGCCCAGTTCTTTCACTCTCCTCATAGGGCTTTGTTTCCAGACCCCTGGTCATCCTCGTTGCCCTCCTCTGAACTCCCTCCTGCTTGTCTGCATCCTTCTTGAAGTGTGGTGCCCAGAACTGGATGCAATACTCAAGATCAGGCCTAACTAGGGCCAAATAGAGGGGAACCAGTACCTCGCGCAATTTGGAAGCTATACTTCTATTATTGGAGCCCAAAATAGCATTTGCTTTTTTTGCAGCCACATCATATGTTTTTCAGCAAGCCAGAAAAATAACCATGAACAAAACATATTCTTCCCCGCTCTTGTCAAGTCAGAATTCCTGGTTCACATGTAACTCTAAACAAACCACAGACTGAAGATCTGTGGGTTGTTTAGCTGCTCTCATTTGAAAAAGGAGTCATCAGGCACTATGTACAAGTTGCTAGCACCCGGCAGGGTCTGGGAGTCTGATGGACTGCCTCACATCTGCCCCACCCCCCAGACCCAGCTTGCTGGGCCGCAGCATGTTCATGGACCCACACTTCGAGTGCCCACATGGCCTGACAAGTGCCTGGCAGCTGTCTGTCCTTGTCCGGATCCTGCATTGCTGCACTCAATGGAGGCTCTGGGAATTGAATTCGTGCCTTTAATCATGCATAAATGAGGCCTTTATGGAACCTCCATTGTGTCCAGCAATGCAGGTTCTGGATGAGGGTGGAGGGATTCACAACTTTGTTGGATGCTCACAGAGCCTTGAAGAAGCTCACATGGCACCAGAAGCAGGGATGGTTGCCCATGGTGGCTTGGTGAGTCTGTCCATCCCTATGTACAATTATCATCACCATCATCATCACCATCACCACCATCACCATCACCACCATCACCACCATCACCTTCATCATCATCATCATCATCTACATACCACCCCATATTTGAAGCTCTCTGGGCGGTTTACAAAGATTAAAAACATTGAACATTTAAAAACCAATATACAAAATTTAAAAGCATAAAAAGCATAAAAGCAGACTACATACCAACTATCCAGGGGTCAGTTAAAAAACTATATATGCTGTTAAATGTTTGGGAGAAGAGATAAGTCTTGACCTGGTGCCGAAAAGATAATAACGTTGACGCCTCATTGGGTAGATTGTTCCATAATGGGGGGGGGGGTTACCACAGAGTAGGGCCTCTCCCTTGTTGCCATCCTCCAAGCTTCCTTCAGAGTAGGCACCTGGAGGAGGACCTTAGATGTTGAGCATAATGTATGAGTAGGTTCATGTTGGGAGAGGCATTCTGTCATTTATTGTGGTCCCAAGCCATGTAAAGCTTTATAGGTTAAAATCAGCACCGAGTATGCTGCCACAGTCACAATAATTCAGGATTTTAAAAAATTGTACTGCTTTTAATGTTCCAACACAGACACCTTCCCTGTCAAGAGTTAGAATGTTCATGAACATTCCTTGGCACACACAATACCTTGGAATGGACCTATAGGCAATAGGCAACGGCTTATGTGTATATCTGTAGCTATCTATTTCTATATAGTTTTGGGTTGATGAGTTCCAGAGTCAACTGGAGAACTGATATATAAAGAACATTATTGATATTATCATTAGAATTCATTTCATCTCATGTTTCTTCCCAGGAGATATACCTGCTGTTACCCCTCCTCCCTTTTTTCTCTGGCAGCTGTTGCAATCCTGTCTTGCATGCGAGTGAAACCGCAGTCAACTTACGTTAAAGTGATGTGTCCCGTCCCTCAAGCCGCCAACTGCTCCCATAAGCACCAGCTGCGTTCCATTATCTGGGTGATTAGCCTTTACTTGGTCCCTGCAGGAGTGAGCCAAAATGGAAGACCAGAGTATCACTCTGATATTAGTGAGGGGAATTGAAGGATTTACTAGCAAGGAAATTGTTTGTATACATGTGTTCTTCATTAGATGATTTCTTTCCCATTGCCGGGGTCATTCTCCGCTTCGTGTCAAGCTGTGGCATGGAAGGTCAAGAAGAAAATAAATAAGGCGAATAAAAAATACAATAAGAATCACTTCACACCTCTTTAAAAAAGTTCCTCCTCCTCCTCCTCCTCTTCCCTATGCATAACACACTGCGTTCCCCAAAACTGGTGAAGTTAATAGTCTCATCTAGTATCAGCATTTGCTGTGGGTGTCCTCCCCGCTCAAAGAAAATACACCCGGTTTTAAGAATTCATGTACAGTTGAAAGGATGCTCCAGCCAGCCAGTAGTAATGTTCTGCCATTATTATTATTATTATTATTATTATTATTATTATTATTATTATTATTATTATTATATCCTGCCTTTTGTCCAATGCTGGGCCTCAAAGCAGCATTACAACCTTTAAGACATATATGTTGTTGTTAGTTTCCAAATCCTTCATTTCTGCCCAAAGACTCTAGCTCTTTTCAAGTGTCCTACATCCGAGTAGACGAAATTCCTCCCTATGCATTTCCATTTCCCTCTACTTGTGGTGGGTGACTTTCTGGAGAGCCTATTGTATTTGTGGGGGCTCTCTTCATTATCTGGAACACTGGAAAACCAAGGCCTGGTGGGAACCTTCACTTACGTCTGCTCCTCTGTAGCACCACCGCAAATCAGTGGTGTGGATAAGGGGGGCTCTCAATGGGAGCAAGTTTTAATTCTGTGCCCACGCGTCCCCCTCCTGCTGTAAATAATCTCTTCCTCCTCCCTCTCCCTCACAACAGCTTCCTTTTACTATTTCCCCTGTAAATAGATTACCATTTTCCCCCTTAATGCAACGTTGCAATGATTGTCCTGAACTCTACCGTATTTCTTTGAATGTTGTTATTATTATTATTATTATTATTATTATTATTATTATTATTATTATTATTTTATTTATTTATATAGCACCATCAATGTACATGGTGCTGTACAGAGTAAAACAGTAAATAGCAAGACTCTGCCGCATAGGCTTACATTCTAATAAAATCATAATGAAACAATAAGGAGGGGAAGAGAATGCAAACAGGCACAGGGTAGGGTAAGCAGGCACAGGGTAGGGTAAAACTAACAGTATAAAGTCCGCACAACATCAAGTTTTAAAAGCTTTAGGAAAAAGAAAAGTTTTTAGTTGAGCTTTAAAAGCTGCGATTGAACTTGTAGTTCTCAAATGTTCTGGAAGAGCGTTCCAGGCGTAAGGGGCAGCAGAAGAAAATGGACGGAGCTGAGCAAGGGAAGTAGAGGCCCTTGGGCAGGCGAGAAACATGGCATCAGAGGAGCGAAGAGCACGAGCGGGGCGATAGTGTGAGATGAGAGAGGAGAGATAGGAAGGAGCTAGACCGTGAAAAGCTTTGAAGATTAACAGGAGAAGTTTATATTGGATTCTGAAGTGAATTGGAAGCCAATGAAGAGATTTCAGAAGCGGAGTAACATGGTCAGAGCGGCGAGCCAAGAAGATGATCTTTGCGGCAGAGTGGTGAACAGAAACCAACAGACTGATGTGAGAAGAAGGAAGGCCAGAGAGAAGAATGTAAGTCACCATCGATCGTAAGACGCACACTAATTTCAGTACCACCAACAGAAAAAAAAACAAAAAAACCTAAGACACACCCGTGATTCTAAGACGCACCCCATTTTTAGAGATGTTTATATGGGGAAAAACAAGTGTCTTAGAATTGAAGAAATACGGTATTTTTCCTCTCCACCTTCAAATCGCTCAAGGATTGAGGGTTCCCCCTGGGGAGCCAGGGTGCAGCCTGTGGATAAATTCCTCCACCCCAATATCCATCCTCATCACTGCCCTCCTCTCCCTCCCGACATTGTGTGTTAGTTTCTTTCATAGGTTTTTTGGCTGTGTACAGACATCTGATTCAATAAATTATTGGCATGATTTTTTTTTTAATAAAAAAAAACACAACTTATGTAATACAACGTAAAGCACAGGTTATGATAACTCTATGGGCCATGTGACGCACTTAATTTCATGGTTTTTCATGGTTATTTTTCCTGCCTTCTCCTGAAATATATCTCGGTTGTTACTGCTGAGAAATCATAGCATCATATAGTCTGTGTCCCATCTTAGCATTAGGGCTATTTTCAAACTTTCCCGTTTAGCCAATCGCTGCCCTGGGGGCATGGACATCTGATTTCAGCGCCGAAATCAGCAGAGGAAATGGACACAACACTGTAACAAGCGAGGTGCAGCATGTAATGTCTAAAAAAAACCCACACGACTGTGATACGGGAAAGAGAGTGTGGCCATGGCTAGTCCTACCGGGTCTAGCAGGATGGAGGGAGGAGGATCTTCCGATATGGTTATCACGAGATCTCCCATTCTGTCTACATGTGGCATGTAACGTCCTAGGAGGAAGAGGACGTCACACCCTCCATTTTGTTTTTTGTTTTTTAAAGGAGTAGGAGCGCAGGAGTGCTCGAACACAAAATGTGAGTTGTTGTTTTTTTAAAAAAAGAAATTCCCCACTCCCCCACCCCACCCTCAATGGGCACAGTGCTTTGAGGAGCTCTGTGGCCCATGCCCGGGTCCCGTCTTCTCAATGTTACTCGCGAGGAGCAGTGACAACCCACGACGACCAGCCACACATTCCGCAGTCTCGGGATCATCCCGAGACCATGGAAAAAGCAGTAAAAAAGGGCCTGCCAATATCCCAGACCAAGGGAGGGATCATCCCTCCCTGCTCCTGGGATGCCTGTAAGTCATGAGGATGCACAGGGATGATCCCTGGGCAATCCCCGGGATATCGGCTGATCTAGCTATGCCCTGAGTCCTGATTTAATGGAGTATTAACAGGTAAGAGGACGGAATCTAACATTATAACCTATGATTAGTCTTAACGTTAAAAGGAGTCATATACATTAGAACCACATGTGTAGATTTGCCCCTAATCTTTACGGACACTGATGCAGTTTAATCATGCAATTTCCTGAATCACATTTACTTCTCCTGCGGCGCACACTGCTAATTCTAGTGGTGTACACTTGATATTCTTCCCATTATTGCGAGGCAAACTTAATCTTAAACCGCTTTAAGTCTGATATATGTAGGTGGAGCCTCTCAACATCAATGTAATGCCGTCAAGGGTGGTGATGTCATTTGTCCAGCTCTATCATGTCACACACCAGTTCAATGTCAGTTTAACTGTTATAGCGGTATGATGAATATCACTTTTTTTTCTTTCTTTTCTTTATTAAAAGGTAAGTATATACTCAAAGAAGCCATTGGGCATGTCTACACCAGGGGCGGACTGGGGTGGGGGAGGATCTTGCGATATGCTGATTGCGAGATCCTCCCGCTCAGTCCACATGTGGCACATGACATCCCAGGAGGAAGGAGGTTGTCATGCGCCCCCATATTTTTTAAAAGAAAAGGACCTAGAGCGCACCTGCGCTCCAGCGCAAATAAAAGGTGTTTTTTTTAAAAAAAAACCCTCCCCCGCTTCCCTACCCACTCCCAATGGGTACGGAGCACCTGAAGAGCTCTATGCCCTGTGTCTGGTTCCCGGCTCCTCGCATTTACTTGTGAGGAGCCGGGATGAAACCGGGACAGCCGCCCACACATCCCACGGTCTCGGGATGACCCCAAGACCACGGGAAAAACAGGGGTAGAAGCCGTCCAGGTTTTCCCAGGGAAATGGAGGGATCATCCCTCCCTGCTCCTGGGATGCCTGTAAGTCATGAGGATGCACAGGGATGATCCCTGGGCAATCCCCGGGATATCGGCTGATCTAGCTATGCCCTGAGTCCTGATTTAATGGAGTATTAACAGGTAAGAGGACGGAATCTAACATTATAACCTATGATTAGTCTTAACGTTAAAAGGAGTCATATACATTAGAACCACATGTGTAGATTTGCCCCTAATCTTTACGGACACTGATGCAGTTTAATCATGCAATTTCCTGAATCACATTTACTTCTCCTGCGGCGCACACTGCCAATTCTAGTGGTGTACACTTGATATTCTTCCCATTATTGCGAGGCAAACTTAATCTTAAACCGCTTTAAGTCTGATATATGTAGGTGGAGCCTCTCAACATCAATGTAATGCCGTCAAGGGTGGTGATGTCATTTGTCCAGCTCTATCATGTCACACACCAGTTCAATGTCAGTTTAACTGTTATAGCGGTATGATGAATATCACTTTTTTTTCTTTCTTTTCTTTATTAAAAGGTAAGTATATACTCAAAGAAGCCATTGGGCATGTCTACACCAGGGGCGGACTGGGGTGGGGGAGGATCTTGCGATATGCTGATTGCGAGATCCTCCCGCTCAGTCCACATGTGGCACATGACATCCCAGGAGGAAGGAGGTTGTCATGCGCCCCCATATTTTTTAAAAGAAAAGGACCTAGAGCGCACCTGCGCTCCAGCGCAAATAAAAGGTGTTTTTTTTTAAAAAAAACCCTCCCCCGCTTCCCTACCCACTCCCAATGGGTACGGAGCACCTGAAGAGCTCTATGCCCTGTGTCTGGTTCCCGGCTCCTCGCATTTACTTGTGAGGAGCCGGGATGAAACCGGGACAGCCGCCCACACATCCCACGGTCTCGGGATGACCCCAAGACCACGGGAAAAACAGGGGTAGAAGCCGTCCAGGTTTTCCCAGGGAAATGGAGGGATCATCCCTCCCTGCTCCTGGGATGCCTGTAAGTCATGAGGATGCACAGGGATGATCCCTGGGCAATCCCCGGGATATCGGCTGATCTAGCTATGCCCTGAGTCCTGATTTAATGGAGTATTAACAGGTAAGAGGACGGAATCTAACATTATAACCTATGATTAGTCTTAACGTTAAAAGGAGTCATATACATTAGAACCACATGTGTAGATTTGCCCCTAATCTTTACGGACACTGATGCAGTTTAATCATGCAATTTCCTGAATCACATTTACTTCTCCTGCGGCGCACACTGCCAATTCTAGTGGTGTACACTTGATATTCTTCCCATTATTGCGAGGCAAACTTAATCTTAAACCGCTTTAAGTCTGATATATGTAGGTGGAGCCTCTCAACATCAATGTAATGCCGTCAAGGGTGGTGATGTCATTTGTCCAGCTGTATCATGTCACACACCAGTTCAATGTCAGTTTAACTGTTATAGCGGTTTGATGAATCTCACTTTTTTTCTTTCTTTTTTTTATTAAAAGGTAAGTATATACTCAAAGAAGCCATTGGGCATGTCTACACCAGGGGCGGACTGGAGTGGGGGAGGATCTTGCGATATGCTGATTGCGAGATCCCCCCGCTCAGTCCACATGTGGCACATGACATCCCAGGAAGAAGGAGGTTGTCATGCGCCCCCATATTTTTTAGAAGAAAAGGACCTAGAGCGCACCTGCGCTCCAGCGCAAATAAAAGGAGTTTTTTTTTTTAAAAAAAAAAAACCCTCCCCCGCTTCCCTACCCACTCCCAATGGGTACGGAGCACCTGAAGAGCTCTATGCCCTGTGTCTGGTTCCCGGCTCCTCGCATTTACTTGTGAGGAGCCGGGACGAAACCGGGACGGCCGCCCACACATCCCACGGTCTCGGGATGACCCCAAGACCACGGGAAAAACAGGGGTAAAAGCCGTCCAGGTTTTCCCAGGGAAATGGAGGGATCATCCCTCCCTGCTCCTGGGATGCCTGTAAGTCATGAGGATGCACAGGGATGATCCCTGGGCAATCCCCGGGATATCGGCTGATCTAGCTATGCCCTGAGTCCTGATTTAATGGAGTATTAACAGGTAAGAGGACGGAATCTAACATTATAACCTATGATTAGTCTTAACGTTAAAAGGAGTCATATACATTAGAACCACATGTGTAGATTTGCCCCTAATCTTTACGGACGCTGATGCAGTTTAATCATGCAATTTCTTGAATCACATTTACTTCTCCTGCGGCGCACACTGCTAATTCTAGTGGTGTACACTTGATATCCTTCCCATTATTGCGAGGCAAACTTAATCTTAAACCGCTTTAAGTCTGATATATGTAGGTGGAGCCTCTCAACATCAATGTACTGCCATCAAGGGTGGTGATGTCATTTGTCCAGCTCTATCATGTCACACACCAGTTCAATGTCAGTTTAACTGTTATAGCGGTATGATAAATCTCACTTTTTTTCTTTCTTTTTTTTTAAAGGTAAGTATATACTCAAAGAAGCCATTGGGCATGTCTACACCAGGGGCGGGGTGGGGCGGGGGAGGATCTTGCGATATGCTGATTGCGAGATCCTCCCCCTCAGTCCACATGTGGCACATGACATCCCAGGAGGAAGGAGGATGTCATGCGCCCCATATTTTTTAAAAGAAAAGGACCTAGAGCGCACCTGCGCTCCAGTGCAAATATAAGGTGTGTTTGTTTTTAACCCCCCCCCCGCTTCCCTACCCACCCCCAATGGGCACGGAGCACCTGAAGAGCTCTATGCCCTGTGTCTGGTTCCCGGCTCCTCGCATTTACTTGTGAGGAGCTGGGACGAAACCGGGACGGCCGCCCACACATCCCACGGTCTCGGGATGACCCCAAGACCATGGGAAAAACAAGGATAAAAGCCGTCCAGGTTTTCCCAGGGAAATGGAGGGATCATCCCTCCCTGCCCCTGGGATTCCCTATGTGTCATGTGGATGCACTGAGATGATCCCGGGGCAATCCTCGGGATAAGGCATTGTCTAGACATGCCCATTGTTTCTACTAAACCACAGTACGGAGACTGGAGGAATGAACGTGCAGGAGCTATACTAGAGTGACCAGATTTAAAAGAGGGCAGGGCACCTGCACCTTTAACTGGTGTGATAAAAAGGACATTTCACCAGGTTCCCCATATATACAAATGACACCTGCTGAAATTCTCTTTTCAATATAACTGTTAAAGATACAGGAGCCCGGTCCTCCTTTTCATATGGCCACCCTACCTTAATCTGGGGCTGCTCTGATTCTTTGGTCGTACATGTACATTCTATTTATAGTCAGTTCTATAAAATGTCTTCCCATGCTTCTTAGTACATGCTCCAATGAACAGCCAGACGAAAACATGGAAAGACTGGTCCGGCTATGTCCACAGTATTGCTCTCAGTAAGGGAAGTGGAATGACAGGAACTACATTAAGAAACATACTCAGCTAGGCAGCATGTGACCTTATATGTTAGTACAAGAGTTGTACTGCTGTGCAATGGTATTAGTTTGCACTTCATAGAATCATAGAATAGCAGAGTTGGAAGGGGCCTACAAGGCCATCAAGTCCAACCCCCTGCTCAATGCAGGAATCCACCCTAAAGCATCCCTGGAAGATGGTTGTCCAGCTGCCTCTTGAATGCCTCTAGTGTGGGAGAGCCCACCACCTCCCTAGGTAACTGATTCCATTGTCGTACTGCTCTAACAGTCAGGAAGTTTTTCCTGATGTCCAGCCGGAATCTGGCTTCCTTTAACCTGAGCCCGTTATTCCATGTCCTGCACTCTGGGATGATCGAGAAGACATCCTGGCCTCCTCTGTGTGACAACCTTTCAAGTATTTGAAGAGTGCTATCATGTCTCCCCTCAATCCTCTCTTCTCCAGGCGAAACATGCCCAGTTCTTTCAGTCTCTCTTCACAGGGCTTTGTTTCCAGACCCCTGATCATCCTAGTTGCCCTCCTCTGAACACGCTCCAGCTTGTCTGCATCCTTCATACCTACAATAGTTGTTGAGAAAAGGAAATCTACATTGTGAAATAGCATCTGACACTCTTTCCCTCTCCACCAAGGCACCAGAACATGTGTCTGTGACCCCAGCCATGGAAAGGTTCAATGAGAATTGCCTGCCCCTGCCTTATAGGGTAGTTATAGGATCACAACTAGATAACATACAAGAAATGCTAGCCATAGTGCCAGCCAATGTTGGGAGCAACACACCAGCAGTTGTATTCCTGAATGCCATTATTTGGGTGGGTTGAAGGAGCAAATTCTAGCACATATTTCTCCTCTGGAGACATTGCATTAGCTAGCAAGACTAAAAATGGGACCTCCGGTTAATGATTACAGGAGTTTTAGACATGGATAGAAAGAGCAATGGAGGTTGGATCACTGGCCCTGACAACTCCTGACAGCTTTGCCTTACAAAGCGCAAGGGGATTTGTCAAGCACTGGCAGGCTGCATTTCTGCTCCCTCCTCCGTTCTCAGTTTCAGCAATTAGCAGGCCCACGTGGCTTCGCTTTATGGGGCTGTCACACTAGGAACGCTCTGCCTGACACATGATCTGCTGGGAGAAAGCGAGAGAGAGGGATATTAACGTACACAGTCATGCTTTCTTCATAGGCTCTGCAGCACACAGTGGTGGAGTCTTTCCTCACTGGGTCTCAAGAACAGCTAGTAGAGGCAGAGGATGCCTGCAGTGATATCTGTGCAGTGATATTGAAGGGCAATAAGAGGCTGGACTAACGGAGAGCCATGAAGGATGTGAGGGACCAACTCCCAGGGTATGTCTACACCTCCTGGTGGAAGGGGGAGGATCTCGTGATATGCTGATCGTGAAATCCTCCCCCTCAGTCCACACATGGTCCACAGTGTCCTGGAAAGAAGGAGGATGTTGCGCCTGCCATTTTATTTATTTATTTATTGAAGATGAGCGCATGAGCGCTCCATCAAAAAGCTCCATCGAAAAAACCTTCCCCCCCCTACACTGATGGACATGGAGTGCCTGAGGAGATCTGTGCCTGGTTCCCAGCTCCTCGTGCTTACTCACGAGGAGCCGGGACAAAACCGGGATGGCTGCCCGTACCTCCCGTGGTCTCGAACTATCTCAGGACTGCGGGGAAAATAGGGCTAACAGCCATCCCAGTAATCCCGGGGAAAGGGAGAGATCTTCCCTCCCTGCCCCTGGGATCCCCTGTGCATCATGTGGACAACAGTGTTTCAGAGGAGGGAAGGAGGCTGGCAGAAGCTCAGGAGAGCTCAAATCTTGGACCAGATCTACACCTTGTGTCATATTGAAACGCTTCCATCTTGGTTGCTCTACACTCCTCTTGCACATTTATACCTCCTAGCACACACAATAACATCTGTTGCAGTATGTTGGACAATACAGAATAAAAAGCAGGAAAAATAATGCTAGAAAAGCAGTATACAGAATGCGTAAATTGCTCCAGCAGTTATCAGTACTCTTCATTATCAATAAAAAACACGAGATCTAGCCCTGGCCTCTCCCATTTCCTCACCCACTGGAACACCCCCTCCCCCCCCAATCCAAGGTTGGTTTTCCAACTTTGGAGGGCAGCTGGCAAGGTTCTTTCTGTGCTGGCTGTGAGAGGGTGGGGAGAGATGGTCCAGCCTCAGGCGGACAATCCCCATGGCCCCTCAGACAATGTCTAGGAGCATAGGATTGCTCCCTTACAGGGCATAGGCAATTTGTAGGTACCGGGCTCCTGAACTGGATTGGAACCCTAATAGGGGACAAACAGTTAAAGCCGCCCTATCTCCTAAACTAGAGTTCTGACTTGGATCAGGGCTCCTGCACTTACTTTAGTGTAGACCTGTGGTATACATACTAGCCGAGCTCCTATTTTTATGCTTTTGAGTAATCCCCAAGCATTCTGGCGGGTTTGATCCTCTTGACTTTCAATTTCCTTTTTACCAATCCCCTTATTTTCAAGTAGTTTCCTCTTTTGAAGTCAACTTTGACTGTGTTGACTGCTTTGGCAATTTCCCACTTCCATATAAATTAAATTTGATAACACTGTGAACACTGTTTCCAGTCGGTTCGACAGCACTCACAGCTCGCACTAGGTCCTGGGCACCACTTCTTATTGATTCCATGACCAACTCACTTAGGGCACAGTGGTTTAGGGTATCCAGAGCTCCCCCCCCCATTCATTGTGCCCAGATCATTTATTTCTCCAGTCTATGTAACTGAAGCCAACCGTTACTACAACACTTCCTCTTTGGTTGCCTCCCTGATTTTGCTCCCCATTGCAAAGTCACCTTTGAATAGCTTTAAAAGGGGGTTGGATCAATTCCTGGAGGAGAAGGCCATCAATAGCTACTAGCCCTGATGGCTGTGGGCTACCTCCAGTATCCGAGGCAGTAAGCCTGTGTGCACCAGCTGCTGGGGAACATGGGCGGGAGGGTACTGTTGCTCCATGTTCTGCTTTGTTGGTCCCTGGTCGACAGCTGGTTGGCCACTGTGTGAACAGAGTGCTGGACTAGATGGACCCTTGGTCTGATCCAGAATGGCATTTCTTATGTTCTTCAGCATTTTGGTCAGGGAGATGGTAACATGTCCTCACTACCAAATTACTTCTGGGTCACAGCATTGTTACCCATAGTGATTCTGTAGAGGAGTCTGCCTGTTTGACAGTTTCCAGTTTGCTTTACTCTAGACCAGCGGTTCTCAACCTGTGGGTCGGGACCCCTTTGGGGGTCGAATGACCCTTTCACAGGGGTCGCCTAAGACCATCGGAAAACACATATTTCCGATGGTCTTAGGAACCGAGACATTTTATTTATTTGCAATTAGAAATAAATATTTCACAATATATAATTACATATTGTTTTTGTGATCACTATGCTTTAATTATGTTAAATTTGTAACAATGAAAATACATCCTGCATATCAGATATTTACATTACGATTCATAACAGTAGCAAAATTACAGTTATGAAGTAGCACCATGTACATTGATGGTGCTATATAAATAAATAATAATAATAATAATAGCAATGAAAATAATTTTATGGTTGGGGGTCACCACAACATGAGGAACTGTATTAAAGGGTCGCGGCATTAGGAAGGTTGAGAACCACTGCTCTAGACCCTCTTCAACATATGAAGTGACACCCCCTGCCTCCTACAGTGAACCGCCCAGAGAGCTTCGGCTATTGGGCGGTATAAAAATGTAATAAATAAATAAATAAATAAATAAATAAATAAATAAATAAATAAATAAAAATACAGTGAGCTGTCCTTGTCATTCCTAGAGTGATTGCATTCGGAGATGACCATACTCCACTAGTTCTTCCTATGCCATTAGGTTTTCATTATGCCCACTACATCTACGTTCACCTTTAAAACTAAGCATTCCTACCTCCTCATCTTGGCTCAGAGGTTTCTGGCATGAATGTAGAAACACATATACATGGGCCATAGCTAGATGCGGAGATATCCCAGGATGATCCCCAGAATTGTACATCCACATGACGCACAGGAGAGCAGGGACAGATGATCCGTCCCTTTCCCTGGGATCTCACCCTAGCCTTTGTGCCTGCTTTTTCCGTGGACTCGGGCTGATCCTGAGACCACAGAACGTGTGTGCGGGCATCGTGGTTTGTCCCTGCTCCTCGCAATTCCTTCTGAGGAGCTCTGCGCTCATTGCGGGTGGGGTGGGGTGAGCAGAAAAAATTGTAAAAAATATATAAAAACTTACCTTTTGTGCACGAGCGCTCATGTGCTTGACTCCTTTAAGGGGAAAAAAACAAAATGGCAGCCGCGACATCCTTTCCCTCCGAGGCCATCACATGCCATGTGTAAACAGAGGGGGAGATCTCGCAATAAAAATATCGCGAGATCTTCCCCCCTCCATCATGCTAGCCAGGTAGGCCTAGCTGAGGCCATGGTATCCCTCTCCAAATATCTCTGGCATGTTCATTTTCCAACATGGCTCACTGGCCTCGTTGCTGGCTTCTACGGTACACTTCTGGCCTGCTTCTCCCCGCCCCCATCTCTATTTGGGCAATTCAAGAACATTTTTCACCCTCATCCCCTAGGGGTCATTGTTCTCAAACTGGAGACCCCACCACCTCCTGTCAGTTTTCATTCAGGGGTTGTGGTCAGGTTTACTGAGGTAATGTAGGTGTAGCAATTTTAACTCATGAGATCTGCCAAAGTTATGGTGAATATTATTTATTTTTATATCTATGTCATAAATGAATAGTACACAAACCTTATCATTAATAAATCTGTGAGTGTCTTGTTATTCTAGCTCCATAAATGGAGTGTTCCATTGGTTGTCTTCCTGCTTGCAAGAGAAGTCCAGGGGCATAACTTTCAGACGGTGTATTGGATAATGGATAATGCCTGAATGATAAATAGCAAACAAGCGAGGCCATTACCCGGCCTTGCGGATAATGAATGTCACCTTCTGTGGAGTGCACCAACTCGTGGGGCATCATTTCCAACTTGGTATCTGTCTGCCTCGGTGGTAAAAAAAATGACTTCCTATTCCCAACCTATAATGAGAGTAAAATGGTGCAAAGACAGATGAGTCGAAGCTGTGAGTAATCCGTTATGGAGCTGGGTGAGAAAGAAGTCCATTTGTCTCTCCCTCTCGACGGGCGATTCCAACATAAAATAAGGGTGTAATTGTCTTAAACTCTGACTGGGCTGCATTGAGAGGAATAAAGGGATTAGCAATCGCCTTTATCCCAGCTGGGTTCCAGCTGCTGCTTCTTCGTCTTCTTCTTTTAATTTCTGTAGAGTAGAAGTGCATATGCATTAACCTATTTCTCATGACCACGGCTCCCCCTTTCACTACCCACCCTCCTCTCTGTGGGTCACCCTGACTTTTTCTCAGGAGTACATTTAGTCGGCTGCAAAAAGTATCTCTCCCCCCTCCCCTGAATTGCATAGTTCTCATGGAAGATAATGAGATTTGCCATGAGGCTATGACTTACAGTGCACAGCTGAGGCCTAGGCACCAACTGAGCAAGGCAGCTCACATCTGGCCCCTGAACACTCTTGTGCCGAACGGAGGAGGAGGAGGCATGAGAACTTGGATGGGACACTCGAAACCTCTGCTGCAGGTCTACACAGGGGCTCAGTGGGTGGTTGCCTTTATGAGAGTTCCCTGCATGCTTGGCTCGGAACCAGAAGTTAGAAAGGCTTTGACATTTCCTTGTATTCTCAGCCTACCTGCTACGAAACCCATCCTTCAAACGTGGGAAACACAAAAGTCATCTTGCAAGGGAATGCTGCCAAATTCTTCCCCCACTGCAATCTGGGTTGGATTTTGGGTTTTATAGAATCATAGAATTGTCGAATTGGAAGGGGCCTAACAGGACACATCCTCCTTCATGCACCCCATCCCTCAGTCCCCATAGAACCATAGAAGAGTAGAGTTGGAAGGGGCCTAGAAGGCCATTGAGTCCAACCCCCTGCTCAATGCAGGAATCCACCTTAAAGCACCCCTGACAGATGGCTGTCCAGCTGCCTCTTGAAGGCAGTGTGGGAGAGCCCACGACCTCTCTAGGTCATTGGTTCCATTGTTGTACTGCTCTAACAGTCAGGAAGTTTTTCCTGATGTCCAGCTGGAATCTGACTTCCTGTAACTTGAGCCCATTATTCCATGTCCTGCATTCTGGGATGATCAAGAAGAGATCCTGGCCCTCCTTTATGTGACAACCTTTCAAGTTCTTGAAGAGTGCTAACATGTCTCCTCTCCTCTTCTCCAGGCTAAACATGCCCAGTTCTTTCAGTATCTCCTTATAGGGCTTTGTTTCCAGACCCCATCTTCATTGTCCTCCTCTGAACCCCCCTCCAGCTTGTCTGAATCCCTCTTGAAGTGTGGTGATAAGAGATACTGGAGCAGAGACTCAATGGACTTTGTGGAGTGGGGGATCCCCCGGAGTTACTCTAAGCCTCTCTCCATTTAAGTAGGAACATTGCTGTTACGTGGTCATTTCTGCATTGGCAAAAAAGAGGAAACATATAAAAAATGAGGAAATGCACATTAAGAATGAGATAAAAAGGACACTAATTTGCATGATATTTGCATATGCCCCCCCCACTTAAACATAATAGAATTTAAATAGAAATACAATGCATCTCACTGTAGTGAAGACTGATTAGGTGACCTGGATAGCTTCTCGGTCTGCTGTCCAGTTATTTTTTGTGTTAGTGGACCACTTCAAGGCTCCTACTGCTCATCTTCCTTATGGGTCTTTGACTTTAAATTGGTCTTGGCCTGCACTCCCCATCAAATAGAGGGCCCCTTGAAATGGGGAACTGCCCTTTAACAGCTCTTCAAATAGAGGACAGTCTTCTGTAAAGTTGGTCCCCTGGCCATCTTTGTTTGCAAAGCTAAAGTGAGTCAATGAGATTGTTGTGTCCTGTTGTTGCATCCTGTTCATACTCGGCAAAACCTAGTACACCTGGGGATCCATCCCTGCTGCCCTCTGACCATGCAAGCCTTGCTGCACATGCAAAAGTTCAGACAACATGCAACATGACATTGGTGCCATAATTCCTTACCAAAACATCTTCTTAGCCATGAAACTTTAGGCAAGTCGTTCTCAACCTCAAGCACTTCTGAAATATAGGAATAATCATATCGACCTATCTGACTGACTGTGTTGCTAAAAAGTTCTTGTATTCTCATATGACACTGAAGTTGTTGTTGTTTATTCATTCAGTCGCTTCCGACTCTTCGTGACTTCATGGACCAGCCCACGCCAGACCTTTCTGTCGGTCATCGCCACCCCTAGCTCCCCCAAGGTCAAGTCTGTCACCTCCAGAATATCATCCCTCCATCTTGCCCTTGGTCGGCCCCTCTTCCTTTTGCCTTCCGCTTTCCCTAGCATCAGCCTCTTCTCCAGAGTGTCCTGTCTTCTCATTATGTGGCCAAAGTACTTCAGTTTTGCCTTTAATACCATTCCCTCAAGTGAGCAATCTGGCTTTATTTCCTGGAGTATGGACTGGTTTGGTCTTCTTGCAGTCCAAGGCACTCTCAGAATTTTCCTCCAACACCACAGTTCAAAAGCATCTATCTTCCTTCGCTCAGCCTTCCTTATGGTCCAGCTCTCGCAGCCATAGGTTACTACGGGGAATACCATTGCTTTAACTATGCGGACCTTTGTTGTCAGTGTGGTGTCTCTGCTCTTAACTATTTCATCAAGATTTGTCATTGCTCTCCTCCCAAGAAGTAAACGTCTTGAAGTAACGTATATGAAAACCTTTGAATTAGGGTTGCAATGTTTAATCAACTAATTTGTTTGCTTAGAGAGCAATCCTATGGCCTCTAGATAATGTCTTGATTCAGATTCCCTTATACAAGGTTGAAGATGGTGCTCCGACCTCCATATGTGTATGCAAGGGGTGTGCCGGGTTTGCATGCATACAAAGGAGGGAAAGGGGGCAGGTCTGCGGGCAGGTCTGCGGGCAGGGAGAAGAGGGAACCGGGAAGGCCAGCTTATGATTGTCTGGCCGCCCCAGCCTCCTTCCCTCCCAATCTGCAAAGCTAGATGGGCCAAAAAAAAAAAGCCCATCTTGCAAAAATGAAGTGTGGGAAGAACAGGGACACGAAGATCCCCTCTGTGCCCCTCACGCTCTGACTAGCATGCCGGCCAGCCTCCAAATTCCCAGACCAACGGGTATCGCGAAAGGACTGCGGTCTCAATTGCTTAAAACATTTATTTATTTATTTATTTAAAACATTTATATCCCACTCTCATATTCACAAGCTGAATATGAACCAACAGTGCGATATGGCTGCAAGAAAGGCAAATGCTATTTTGGGCTGCATTAATAGTATAGCTTCCAAATCACGTGAGGTACTGGTTCCTCTCTATTCAGCCCTGGTTAGGCCTCATCTAGAGTACTGTGTCCAGTTCTGGGCTCCACAATTCAAGAAGGACGCAGACAAGCTGGAGCCTGTTCAGAGGAGGGCAACCAGGATGATCAGGGGTCTGGAAACAAAGCCCTATGAAGAGAGACTGAAAGAAATGGGCATGATTAGCCTGGAGAAGAGAAGATTGAGGGGAGACATGATAGCACTCTTCAAATACTTAAAAGGTTGTCACACAGAGGAGGGCCAGGATCTCTTCTTGATCATCCCAGAGTGCAAGACATGGAATAATGGGCTCAAGTTAAAGGAAGCCAGATTCCAGCTCGACATCAGGAAAAACTTCCTGACTGTTAGAGCAGTACAACAACGGAATCAGTTACCTAGGGAGGTTGTGGGCTCTCTCACACTAGAGGCCTTCGAGAGGCAGCTGGACAACCATCTGTCAGGTATGCTTTAGGGTGGATTCCTGCACTGAGCCGGGGGTTGGACTCGATGGCCTTGTAGGCCCCTTCCAACTCTGCTATTCTATGATTCTATGATATCATTACGATCTCAGAGTGGCATACAGATAAAAACATACAGTATAAAACAATAAATATGCACAGTTAAAAACAAATTAAACCATGATCCAAGTTAAAACAATATATAATTTAAAAGCAATAAAAACAGCTAAAACAATGTGCCAGTGAGTTTAACCATCAAAATCTTTGTTAAATAGCCATGTTTTTACTTGGCGTCGAAATGAAATCAATGTCGGCGCCAATCGGGCCTCCAAGGGGAGGGCATTCCACAGTCGGGGTGCCACAACAGAGAAAGCCCTCTCCCTTGTCCCAACATAACATATATGTTGCATTGGTGGGATGCGGAGAACGGCTCCTCCAACAGATCTAAGGTCTCGGGCAGGCATATATAACGACAGGCATTTACAGGCCTACTCAGAAGCAAGTTCTATCAATTTCAAGAGCAATGTAGTGATGGCCACCAATCTGGATGGCTTTAAAAGGGGGTTGGATAAATTCCTGGAGGTGAAGGCTATCCATGGCTACTAGCCCTGATGGTTATGTGCTATCTCCAGTATTCAAGGCAATAAGCTTGTGTGCACCAGTTGCTGGGGAACATGGGTGGGAGGGTATTGTTGCACCATGTCCTGCTTGTTCGTTCCTTGTCAACAGCTGGTTGGCCACTGTGTGAACTGAGTTCTGGATGAGATGGACCCTTGGTCTGATCCAGCATCAGGGCTCTTCTCATGTTCTTATGTTCTAATGGCTCTCTGATAGATATGTACAGGATGACAGCCTAAATTGACGAAAAAGCTCCACCCGTCGAATTAGTCTGGGATCATATCTTTCATTTTGTTTTTCTGAATAGAAGCGCTAGCAAAAATGTGTAGGTGTTGGCCGCCATTTAAAAAGAGGCATACTTTGTTCCTTATTAAAGTCCATATTCCCAGTTGCATGAAAATGACACATTTTTTCCTAGTTGCACAAAATGTGTCCAGATGCACATTAGAACAAACTCTGCAGGATACTGTGTGAAGCAACTCAGCTGGGGCCTGGAAGAGCGGGATGAGACCCGTGGGCTGAGCGTTCTGCACCCCTGCCAGTCACTGACTTTCAGCAACAAGGGAGAGGGGCTTCTCAGTGGTGGCCCCCCGACTGTGGAATGATCTTCCCGATGAGGCTCGCCTGGTGCCAACGTTGTTATCTTTTCGGCATCTGGTCAAGACTTTTCTCTTCTCCCAGGCATTTTAACAGCATTTAACAACATTAAGTTTGTTTTTAATGGACCCCAAAATTGTTGTTTTTAAATGGATACTGTTTTTTTTATATTGTTTTTATGTTTTTTTTTTTAATTTTTGTATACTTTTAATGTTTACTATTTTTAATTGTTGTAAACCGCCCAGAGAGCTTCGGCTGTGGGGCAGTATATAAATGTAATTAAATAAACAAACAAATAAATAAATAAACCACCTCACAGGGTTGTTGTAAGGATAAAATGGAGAGGAGGAGGAGGACCATGGCAGCCATCTTGAATTCCTTTCAAGAGGAAAAAATGGTGGGATATAAATAAAATGATTTTTGGGGGGGAGGGGGGAGGAATGAATAAATCCCAATTTGATGTTCCGTCTCAGCGTAGCTCTTGTGAGGTTTGGGGTTTGTTTGCTTTACGTTTAGAGGTCCTGGTCTCCAATGTCACATCTGTTTTGGCCCTGAACCAGCGTGGTGAGAGATAGACAATAAGAAAAACCGGTCCTCTAGAGAGACAAACTGCTGAGAACAGGCAGGAATGTTAATCAGAAACTGGTTTTTCTGCTCCCACCCTATCCCGGGTTCTGTAGGAAGTGCTGCTATTCTCTCACAATTCCCCTCCCAGCCAAACCAGTACAATGCCTTGCTTATTTCCTGCCTACGAGGGACATTCCAGCTGCTGAGAAAAGCAACCTGGGCCCAATCCAATCTATTGTCTCCAGAGGTCTTTCAGACAACAGCCTCTTGGCTCTTTGATGACCATAATGGTAGGTTAGGGAGCTCAGGTCTGAACGCCGTCACTAAAAAGGCTCATTCCAGACCTGAGTAGTGTCTTAGAGTGATTGGCAAATCGGTTCCAGTTGTTCAAAACATGCCTCATCTCCACAATGGGGCAGCCCAGGTGGCTTCTCACAGCACCCCCCTCCCACCCCAGACTCAACCATAAGGAAACAGACGTCTGCTTAGATAATGAATGATGCTCACCAGGTGTGTCCAGTAGAGAAGGAACAATGTTCCTCTTCCCCCCCCCCAACCCCCATCCATCCAATCCTTTGGTTGTCAATCCCATGAGCCCATGAACATTTACTGTTTTGCTGAGTTTTCTGCTGAAACTTCACACTTGTCTCAAAACGGGGTAAAAAATGCCTGGTAGATAAATGATTCTCCCAGAGGGTGGTGGTGATGTGGATCTGTTATCATATATAATTTTGTTTATTTCATTCATTTCCAGCTTGCTTTCCCCAATGTTATAGACCCAAAGCAGGTTACAAATTCATTGAAACTATACAAGCCATCAGGAAATGTCCACAGCTTTCTGAACTTTGCAACTAAGTATCTAGTGCCTAAATTTGCTTTCCCCCCCTCCTCCTCCCTCCCCATCCCCTTTCCTTTTCTGTCATTTTTTTTTAAAGATTGCAAGCCTGTGGACAGGGACTGTCTTAAGAACAGGGTGACCATATGGAAAGGAGGACAGGGCTCCTGGATCTTTAACAGTTGTGTAGAAAAGGGAATTTCAGCATCACGAAGGGTTGCAAACAAGGAGGATCTGCAAAAAAATGTTGCATGTTGCAGTTCAGAGTTCCAGCTACTCATTTCCCCTGGTTTTCCATTCTGCCCCCTCCAATAACCAGCCAGCATTTCATACCCAATGAGTCTGCTTAGTCCATGAGGGTGGAATGTCCCTGACTAGGATATTTTTCCTAAATATTTTTTGTGCTTCTCCAAACCTTAGGGTCACCCATCCAATACCTTCCCCCTTCTTCATGGATGGGGCTGTTTTGGCTAAGGACTGGCACTCAGAGAATTGAGATTAGTAATGGTTGAATCCACAAGCACAAAATGTGCTGTTGGCTACTAGCTTAAGTGGCTTCCTACAAAAGGATCCTACAAACTGGTAGAGAAAGCCAGTGTGATGTAGTAGTTAGAGTGTTGAACTGTGACTCAGGAGATGCAGGTTCTAATCCCAACTCAGCCATGAAGCTCACTGGGTGATTTTGGGTAAGTTGACCATATGCGAAGGAGGACAGGGCTCTTGTATCATTAATAGTTGTCTAGAAAAGGGTATTTCAGCAGGTGTCATTTGTATGCATGCAGCACCTGGTGAAATTCCCTCCATCACAACAGTTAAAGCTGCAGGAGCCCTGCCCTCTTGACCAGACACAAAAGAGGGAAGGACTGCTGCAGCTTTAACTGTTGTGATGAAGATGGAATTTCACCAGGTGCTGCATGCATACAAATGACACCTGCTGAAATTCCCTTTTCAATACAGTGTTTAAAGATACTGGAGCCCTTTCCTCTTTTTCATATGGTCACCCTAACTTTGGGCCAGATGCTGACTCTCAGCCTAATGTACCTCAAAGTGCTGTTGTGAGGATAAGATGGAGAGAAGGAGGACCATATAAGCTGTCTTGGGTTCTTTGAAAAAGGAAGAAAGGCAGGATATAAATGCATTAATAACATTAATAAAATAAAAATAGTTTTATCTACAGTTTCTGGTCATTATGATAGTTAACTGCAATTTCATCTCCAGAGGCAGTATACCTATTGAACATTGAGATAAGCAGACAATGGGCATCACCTTCAAGCTGGTGTGATTATTTAGTAATGATGCATCCTGTTAGAAAGGCGATTAGCAGAGAAAAATACAAGGCAAAACAGAAGGAGTGTTTACCAGTCCCACATGCAAACAGGCTATCTTAATACAATAAAGAAAGCACACCCTTTTTGGTGAATAAAAGATAAAATGGTTTAAAAAGAACGAATTACAAATAACATTATTTAGTTAATAGAGCTGAGTAATACAAAGGGCATTAAAATAATTTTTTTTTTTTTGCAAAAATGCAATTTCTTTTACCCTAAGCTGCACCTAGACTTGTTTAAGCTGCTTCTTTCTGCCCCTTCCTCATGCTCTGCTCTTCTTTGGCTCTACCCTGGATGGTTCTCTCCCTCTTTTATACCTTCTTTTCCCAAAGTAGTGTTTCAGTCTTGAAGAAATGAATCTTACCAGGAGGAATGAAACTACTCCTCTCAGGGATACCCCCTCCCAGCAGATACACACACACACACCCCGGGCTTCTAAGGCCTGGCCTTTTTACTTTGCCTCTGTACGCCTCAGGCCTTCACACCTTTCTACAAGTTTGGCAAATTGCAATCCAAAAAGTCATGTGCTCAATTTGTATCCATATTCCCAGGGCTCTCAACATGCAGGATACTTCAATGCAGCCATCCTCTCACTGACAGATGTAGAAATGTCCCTCTCACTTTGGTGAGATATTATGCCATAGATTTATCAGCCATTAAATGTACCATTCTCATGTTAAAAGCCTCACAAAGTCCAACAGTGTAAATATTAGAATGGGGAGAGGGAGAACTTTTCGGGTTTAGAAAAACCGTCTCTTTGCAATCTACTTAACTGTGTTTATTACTATGCAGTGTCTCCAAAAGAAATCCATTAAAGGAAGGTAAAGCTGAATGTAATGCTTTCAGCCTCCAAAGGAAAAATAAAAATAAAGCATTGGTTTTGATTAAAAATACATACAGTGCAAAGAAAAGCAGAAACATAACTTTTAAGAAGATTTTATGACCTACTCTCATTAGAATACAAAATCTTTCAAGGAGGTTCCCCCCCCTTTTCTTACTCCCACTGTGGAAGAAAAAAAAATTCAAGCAAGAGCGTCAACGTAGCAAAGCCCTTTAGCATGCTTCAGGCTCAGCTGATGTCTTTGAAGCCAGCAGTGAAAAATTTATGATTCTCTGCTGAAAGAACTTTCGGATGTTAACGGAGCTTCACAATAGAATTATGAACTTGTTCAAGGCCTTTCATCCTTTCCCCCACGTCACACCCTCTTACATTCAAATGAGTCTCCTTTTCATGGAACTCTGCGTGCGTTCCGTGGCTTACGTCCTCCCCACAAACACTCAGCCTCTCTCGCACTTTGCAGGATGGACGCGCATTGGGCGATGTTGTCATTGACAGGTTAGGACAGCCTGTTAATGGCCATGGCCTCTGCCTTCCTTTGGAGATATTCCCAGTAGACCCACCCAATCACAGAAAGCGAAACCACTCTCCCTCTCCCGTAGCCCGCGGCCAAATAGTGAGCATTGGTAAGGCAAAATATTGGCTCCCTGAGCCAACAGCTGTTATTATTCGGACCTCTAGTGACGAGTCACTAAAGAGATGCTGTGCAAACAACTCAAGGGAAGACACAGAACACGGATAAAGCACAGGGCCAGCCCTCCCAGGAAGCAGGGTGAGGCGTCCACATCGGGCGGTAGAGTGCAAGAACTGGCACATGATCAGCTCCACTCCCCTGACAAGAGGACCTGCCACGGCTGCCTTAGTACCTCTGGAGAATCACACCACCATGGCATTTGCAACATCAAGACAGCAGCTGGTGGGGCTTTCAGGAGCACTCACCTCTTCACAGAATCATAGAATAGTAGAGTTGGAAGGGGCCTAAAAGGCCATCGAGTCCAATGCAGGAATCCACCCTAAAGCGTACCTGACAGATGGTTGTCCAGCTGCCTCTTGAATGCCTCTAGTGTGGGAGAGCCCACAACCTCCCTAGGGAACTGATTCCATTGTCATACTGCTCTAACAGTCAGGAAGTTTTTCCTGATGTCCAGCCAGAATCTGGCTTCCTGTCACTTGAAGCCTGCCCCCACCCCCCTTCATCGAATCATAGAATAGCAGAGTTGGAAGGGGCCTACAAGGCCATCGAGTCCAACCCCCTGCTCAATGCAGGAATCCACCCTAAAGCATCCCTGACAGATGGTTGTCCAGCTGCCTCTTGAATGCCTCTAGTGTGGGAGAGCCCACAACCTCCCTAGGTAACTAGTTCCATTGTCGTACTGCTCGTACGAATCTGACTTCCTGTAACCTGAGCCCATGATTCCGTGTCCTGCACTCTGGGAGGATCGAGAAGAGATCCTGACCCTCCTCTGTGTGACAACCTTTCAAGTCCTTGAAGAGGGCTATCATGTCTCCCTTCAGCCTTCTCTTCTCCAGGCTAAACATGCCCAGTTCTTTCAGTCTCTCCTCACAGGGCTTTGTTTCCAGACCCCTGATCATCCTGGTTGCCCTCCTCTGAACACGCTCCAGCTTGTCTCCGTCCTTCTTGAAGTGTTTGTTTTCCTCATTGTGCGCCCCGTTACTTTTCCCACCACTGCCACATGAGCGCTTTTTTCTCAGCCTAGGAAGTTGGTTGTATTTGCCACCACCAAGTTGACTGATGCAGCAGTGGGAAGGGTAAGAGGTAAAGGGGCGCATGACAAGAGAAAGCACGCAAAGCGACAGTGGCAGCCATGGCCCATGTTCTCCCCCACCTCAGGCAGTGAGAGACCTTGCGCCAGGGCTGATAAAGCATTGAACCTTGGCTGAATAGAACTTGATAACAGATAAAAGAACTACATGATGGCACAGAACACAAGAGGTAGCATTTACATGAAAGCAGAAGAGTACGAGCCATGAGATTAAATGCAGTTCTAACAGATACATGCCTTGTGAAACTGAAAAAATGGAATAAACCCTTAGCGGAACAAGCCTTCATTCTTTACAAGGATACTGTGCTTTTTATACTTTTTATGTTTTTAAACTTTGTATGTTTGTTTTAAAGTTTACTGTTTTTAACTTTTGTAAACTCCCCAGAGAGCTTCGGCTATGGGGTGGTATGCAATGCAAATAATAATAATAATAATAATAATAATAATAATAATAATAATAATAATAATAATAATTTAAAGAGAGGAAGAGAAGGAGACCACATCAAAATTCCCTCAAACACTGAACACCACTAACCTAAGAAAACGTATTCTCCCCAGCCCCATAGATCTTCTGTGTAGACTGTGCTACACTTGTTGTCCCCTTTGGATGCTAGTTTGCCTCCCAGTAGGGCAGGAGCTTCTCTGTGCTGGTGCAGCCCCACAGTTCTTAAGTTCCTTCCTTTAAAATTTATTTATTTATTTATTTATTACATTTCTATACCGCCCAATAGCCGGAGCTCTCTGGGCGGTTCACAAAAATTAAAAGGCTCCACCAACTCTTTATCTATGTAGGGTGACCTTATGGAAAGGAGGACAGGGCTCCTGTATCTTGAACAGTTGTATTGAAAAGGGAATTTCAGCAGGTGTTATTTGTAGGTGTGCAGCACCTGGTGAAATTCCCTCTTCATCACAACAGTTAAAGCGTCAGGAGCTATGCTAGAGTGACCAGTTGCAAAAGAGGGCAGGGCTCCCGCAGCTTTAACAGTTGCAATGAAGAGGGAATTTGACCAGGTGCTGCAAGTAGAACAATGATACCTGCTGAAATTCCCTTTGCAATACAGCTGTTCAAGATACAGGAGCCCTGTCCTCCTTTCCATAGGGTCACCCTATCGTGAGACTTTGTCTTTTTATTCCAGGTGAGAAATGAGCTCAGTTAACAAAAGGTGTAACAATGCAAATCATTTCTAGGCAACGTTGAGTCTCCCTTGAATTACTCTTACGGTATCTTTTGGCATAGCCGGGGAAGCAATTATTTTAGAAGATAGCATCTTAGAACAGCCTCGGAACACGGCTTCAGCTTCCCAGAACATGCCCCTTTGCTTTGAGCTGAGTGGCCTTGAGTATTTTCAATAAAGGGAGCCTTATCTGCAGCACCACACACAATGTTAATTTTACAGATTGGCAATTAATTACCTTCTTCGTGGCTACCGAATGAGTTTTTATTAACCTGCAAATCAAGGGAACAGGTTTAAATATGACATGCTAATTTTTTTTAATGAGGTTTACCGGCTGTGTTTATCTCTCCGTCTTTCTCTCTCTCTCTCTTTAAATTATGTATCCATTTGTGAAGTTATCTATTTATGCCGGGTGAGAGGTGGGGGGGGTGAGGAGAAAAACATAAACTGCAGCTTCTGTTAAAAACACATATGCACTCATTTGAATTTGTGGTTATTCTGGATGTAGTAAAAAAAAAAAAAGAGAGAGAGAGAGAGAGAGAGAGAGAGAGAGAGAGAGAGAGAGAGAGAGAAGCTTTTCTTTCTAACATCAAGACATTCCCCTTCAAGTTGCTGCCTTTGAAAATGGTCTGGAAACTTCAACTGGTACAAAACAGGGCAGCACAGTTACTAACAGGGACTGGCCGATGAGACCACATCACGCCAGTCCTATTCCAGCTTCATTGGCTGCCAGTCCAGGTCCGGGCCCGATTCAAAGTGCTGGTATTAACATTTAAAGCCCTAAACGGTTTGGGGCCAGGTTATTTGAAGGAACACCTCCTCCCATATGTACCTGCCCGGACCTTAAGATCATCTACAGGGGCCCTTCTCCATGAGCCCCTGCCAAAGGAAGTGAGGCAGGTGGCTACTAGGAGGAGGGCTTTCTCCACTGTGGCACACCGGCTGTGGAATGAGCTCCCCAGAGAGGTCCGCCTGGCGCCTACACTGTACTCCTTTCGTTGCCAGCTGGAGACCTTTTTTATTCACTCAGTATTTTAACACTTAATTTTAACTTTGCTATTGTAAATTTGTATTTTAAATCTGTATTCATTTCTGCATTGCTGCTCGGTTTTATCCTGGTTGTACTATTATATTCTGGTTTTAAGCTTCCGTATTTTATGCTTTACCTTATGTTTTTAAGTTTGTGAACTGCCCAGAGAACTTCAGCTATTGGGCAGTATAGAAATGAAATAAACAAATAAATAAACTGACCTGACATCTTGTTAGAAAACTTCTTCTGTTGGGCACCGGTGTGAGATTCTTGGCTGTACCCAGGGAAGGTCTCTTTCTACAGCAAATCCCAGGCCCTCAGCAAACACAGCTCAGCCTGAGGGATCTTGTCACAGGGATGCTGCACCTGAGATCCGAAATAACTCTTTCAACCATCCCCCAAGCCTTGCCTTGGTTCTCATCTCTCCCTCCTCATTCTTTGGCTCTCCAGAGCACAGGGAGTGGACCAGGTAGGAGATGTGGAATCATTGACAGGCTGGGGAATGCTGGGAGTTGTAGGATTGTTCCTTCTTTCTGTCAAAACATGCATAGGGATTGCACCCTAAATAACTTTACTTATCTAAAGGCACAATCCTATGCATGTTTAGACAGGAAAAGTCCTACATGCTGGCTGAGGCATGCTGGGAGGTTTAGAACATTTTGCTGCCTAAACATGCATCAGTTGTCACCCTAAATAGCTCAAAAAGATACACGTTTCGTTAGTCTTATCCTTATCCAATTAAAATTTGTCCACTGACTAAGGCTGTTGCTAGACCAGGCTATATCCTGGGCTGATACCCGGGATTGCCCCCATGCGTCTAGACGAGGGCGACAGGCCATGATACTTGCATCGCGGGCTCTCCCCTCCTCCGTCGTGGATTTTAAGGTAGGTCTAGCAAAGGTCTAAAAGTCTCTCTACCAATTACTCAACTACAGTGTTAGGCCGTTGCTAGACCAGGGGTTAGCGTGGTGCGAGGCCCGTGCTCGTCCCTGTGCGTCCAGATGATGCACAGGGGATCCCGGCCTCAGCCAGGACTGTTGGTGTGCCCCTGCACATGCGGCCACTTTAAGGCAGGGGGGAAATGGCGGACGCGACCGGGCTTCCCTAGGCCCCATCGCATCTCACGTGTGGACGGGGCCTACAGGCCATGCTACTTCTAGCGCGGCTTGGCCCCTCCTCCCACACGGATTCTAAGGTAGGTCTAGCAAGGCCCTTAGTTAATCAACCAACCTCTTGAAACATTCTGCTTTACTCTGGAATACAAGTGCGCCTGTTCCTTTCCAGATTCTTTGCCCTTTAGTCCCCTCACCACAGAAGAGCTCATGAATAATACCACATGGCTCATGCCTAATGAATAGCCTTGCCCCCATGGCCCACCTTCGCACCACACCGATTGGCCAAACAGGACTGTCCGTCATCCCATTGGCAGAGGGGCTGCCCTGCCTGTTTGGTATGGAGGAAACCAATTACTATTAAAGCTTGAGCTTTGAACTTCTTTCAAATTTCAAAAATTTCTGCACACCTACACTGCTCGAGCTTCAGTTTAAAACAAAATTAAGAAAGATCGCTCTGTTATATCACCAGTAATAAGCCTTTCCCTACCGTATTCTTAGATAAGATAGTTGAAGATGATAAGCTAAAGAGGCGTTTTCCTCAACACACATTTGGTCCTCAAGATCACAGCTGATCCTAAACCCCCAGATATGTGGGAACTACATGAGGTTCCTTAATTGTCCACAAAAAGCACTCAACACATGCCTTATGGCACTGTCATCTTATTAACAAACTAGCTAAAAATGGGCTAGATGAAACAACTATTAGGTGGATTCACAGTTGGCTACAGAATCGGACTCAAAGAGTACTTACCAATGAAACCTTCTCAAACTGGAGAGAGGCAACGAGTGGGGTACCGCAGGGCTCAGTCCTGGGCCCAGTGCTCTTCAACATTTTCATTAATGATTTGGACAAGGAGGTGCAGGGAACACTTATCAAGTTTGCAGATGACACAGAATTGGGTGGGATAGCTAATACCCTGGAAGACCGAAATTAAACTTTAAAGTGATCTTGATAGGCTGGAGCGCTGGGGCAGAAAACAACAGAATGAAATTTAATAGGGATAAATGCCAAGTTCTACACCTAGGAAAACGAAACCAAATGCACAGTTACATGATGGGATACTTGGCTCAGCAATACTACAAACGAAAAGGATCTTGGAATTGTTGTAGATCACAAGCTGAATATGAGCTAACAGTGAGATGTGGCTTTAAGAAAGGCAAATGCTATTTGGGGCTGTATTAGTAGAAGTATAGCTTCCACATCACATGAGGTACTGGTTCCTCTCTATTCATCCCTGGTTAGGCCTCATCTTGAGTATTGCATCCAGTTCTGGGCATCACACTTCAAGAAGGATGCAGACAAGCTGGAGCGTGCTCAGAGGAGGGCAACCAGGATGACCAGGGGTCTGGAAACAAAGCCCTATGAAGAGAGACTGAAAGAACTGGGCATGTTTAGCCTTGAGAAGAGAAGATTGGGAGGAGACATAATAGCACTCTTCAAATACTTAAAAGGTTGTCACACAGAGGAGGGCCAGGATCCCTTCTCGATCATCCCAGAGCGAAGGACACGGAATAATGTGCTCAAGTTCCTGATTGTTAGAGCAGTACGACAATGGAACTAGTTACCTAGGGAGGTTGTGTGTTCTCCCACACTAGAGGCCTTCAAGAGGCAGCTGGACAACCATCTGTCAGGGATGCTTTAGGGTGGATTCCTGCATTGAGTGGGGGGGGGGGTGGACTCGATGGCCTTAGAGACCCCTTCCAACTCTACTATTCTACGTTTCTATGAATTCAAATGCCCCAGGACTGATTCCTAGTATTAAGAACAGGTTCTGGGGCTAAGCCCTGCAGAGTCCTGGCTTCAAAAGGCACGCCATCCTCCCCATAGTATTCACAATCAATTCCCCAACATATTTTAAATCCAGCTGTAGTGTTTAGCAACTGAAAAAGGCGATTCTTTCAGCTGTGGCCTTGTGCTTATTTAATTTCCGTATTTTCATTATCTCCCTATTAACTGACAGTGCTGGGTAACAAAGACTCAATTTAAAATGTATAAAGCAGCATCCGTTCCACGCCGCAAACTCACGGGGCTCTCGGTTAGATTAAAACCCCAGAAGGAAAGAGAGGGAGAGAACAATGAGGTTTCTCAGCTACAGCATGAAAGCGGGATTTGATCTGATGCAACCCGACTCGCTCAGAGCCCAGATTGAATATCACATCACCCCGGTAAAATATAAACCTAGCTATAATCCTCCAAGCTTGTCCCATTGTTCTGCGAAAATCTGAAAGACAATGAATGCTAGGATGCAAATTGAGGATCTGGTGGATATATTTTTAGCCTATTCAGTTTAATTACGTCCACTGTGTTGCTGTCTAATTTGTTGCATTTGATGTCGTAAGGCATTGGAGATTCTGATAAGCGTTGATGAGTAGTACATTCAGGAGGAAACAAAGAAGATTTCAAGCATGCATGGGGGTGGCGGCATTATTTATTTCGGTCTCTCTTTTTTTGCTAATCTCTCACCCACCTGTGAAATTATAAAAAAATGTCTCCAGGCCACCTAGGATGGTGGGTTTTTTTTTCATTGCCACCATTCCCACCCACCCCCACAAACTTTGGATTGGAGAGCCAACCAAGCAGATGAACCTCACACAACAGATGTTGTAAGAGGGGCCTACAAGTGGGAGCCCGCAAAATGATGATGATGATATAGCCCTGATGGTTGTGTGCTACCTCCAGTAATACAGGCAGTAAGTCTGTATGCACCAGTTGTTGGGGAACATGGGTGGGAGAGTGCTGTTGTACCACGTCCTGCTTTGTTGGTCCTGGTCGACAGCTGGTTGGCCACTGAACAGAGTGCTGGATTAGATGGACCATTGGCCTGATCCAGCATGGCTCTTCTTAGTATGCTGGTTCAGAGTCTCATTCTATTCCCCCCTTCCTGTTTTTCATTTCTGTCCTGTCCCAACCATCAGTCAGCTTTCTTTGGCCATTGAGTATGCTGATTCCTTATTGGTCTGGTTTTGTCCCCCTCCCCCAACACATTTCCCCCTCTAAAGGCTTTGGTGTTGCTGATGGTACTTCTGCCAGCGGTGTACTGGGCTGGAGACATATATTATTATTATTTTACAATTTCACATGTGGGGGTGGGATTGGCACCCCTCCAAATAATTCAGGGACACAGTGCCAGCACTGTTTTGTGCAAAGCATGGCTCATAGAGGGTGGGGGGAAGGACAGGAGCTTTTGCGGACCATCCAGTGGCTTGCCCCACACATGTGCCAGGGTCAGGAAACTGGCAGGGGTCTGGTGAGCATCCTTAGCCATCCGTCTTTCTCCATTTCCTCAAAAATCTGGAGTTGGCACACTTCTGTCCATGTTCCCCAACCAGCCCTGGCCTGGGACAAATGTTTATTTCCAAATACTGGTGTAACCCTTCTCTGTATACCATCCTAAGATCAATTTACATTCATTGAAATGTAGGAGGGTGATTTTAGATCCTACATGGAAAGGTGTGGAATGGCATCTCACTCCGTTGTGAGAACCCACGTCACAGGGTTGTTGTGAGGATAACACATAGAAGAGGAGGATTATGTATGCTGCCTTGACATCCTAGGAGGAAAAAAGGCAGGATATAAATGTAATAATAATAATAATAATAATAATAATAATAATAATAGAGCTGGGAGGGATTTTCTAGTCAATTGGCAACCTTACCTAGTGCATTCAGCAGACTGCTTTGATTTAGGGATGGGCAGAAGGGATAATTAGCTAGATAAATAGAGATAATTTTATTTAAAACATTTATATAGTGCTTTTCTATTCATCATATCCAAAACACTTTGTAATAACTTCAATATAAAACAGTGATAAATGCAACAAAGCTGTTTACCAGAAGCTGATACACATGATCTAAACCCATATAAAAACACAGGGAGAAAGGCAATAAAATCTGTAGCCAGCCAAGCATTAGAAGCCTTGGAGAATAAAATGGGCTATCTCATCTAAATGATTAAAAAAAAAAGTCGGTGATGTCATGCCCCCTCTGGCGGATATCTCTTCAGTCCTGGAATCTATTGAGTGAAGTTTCACAGAGGAGTTGCCTGGATCTGAGGTGAATCAGGGGCACTCCGGCCCCACAGAGGAGAGACCCTCAAAACATACTTGTCCCCCTGTCGGATTTCAAGGCAAATGTGGAGGGACCTCCTAGGCCCAGGGAGCACAGGTGTCTAAAGGGCAAGGGTCAGCCAGCTGCCAGTTAAGAACATCAGAAGAACCCTGAAAGATCAGACCAAGTGTCCATCTAGTCCATCACTCTGTCCAACCAGCTGTTGACCAGGAACCCACAAGCAGGACATGGATGCAACACCACTCTCTCGACTCTGTTCCCCAGCAACAGGTGTAAATTGTAAGCCTATGCGGCAGGGTCTTGCTATGTACTGTGTTATCTGTACAGCACCATGTACATTGATGGTGCTATATAAATAAATAATAATAATAATAATAATAATAATAATAAAATAGGATTTCTGCCACTGGAGGTAGCAGATAGCCATAAGGGTTAGTAGCCATTGATAGCCTTCTCCTCCAGGAATTTATCCAACCCCCTTTTAAAGCCATCCAAATTGGTGGCCATCACTACATCTTGTGGTATTGCACTCCACAGTTCAATAGATATGGAAGCAATTGCCTGAGGAAGAGGGACTCATTGTGAGTAAAGGTATATGTGTGAGCAAGGCCCTGGATGGACTTTTAATGCTCCAACCACCCCCTTATTGCCTGCAGAAAGCAGAAACAGAGCCCAGATGTAAAAGTAATCACTAGAACAACAAAACCAGAGCAAAGGCCCATCAGAGTACCACAACCAATGAACTGGAGGGAGCAAGGAGAAGGGGCGGGGTGGAGTGAAAGTGCAAACAAGCAAAAACCCACATGAAAGGGACGGTGTGTGATGCAGCCTTTGACATGCTTATGAAACGGAGGTAATAAACATGGAGATAAACCAGAGGGGGGGGGGAGAACAGGTGTGATGGAGTCCATAGTTTGGCAAATGATGAGCTTTTCAAAGCTTTGGTTTTGCTCATTGATTCTACAGTGTGCAACTGTTTCTCTTGTTCTAAAAGCAAACGTTGTTCTCAGAACAGACATCTTAGTCCAAACTCTTTTCATTGCCTCGCGTGTCCCCCTCCCACACCCCGCCACTGCACTTCCCCCATTCCTGGCTGGCGGATGGAACATGAAATAACGCAGCGCTAAATCTTCTTCTTGGTAGGTATGGCGCTGGCTCCCTTGTTAATTAATCTTTAATGCCATTAATTGGTTGTCTGCCTCATGACAAGAAAAACGGTAAACACTCTTCACAAATCAATTTAATTCTCCTTCCAACCAGCTCGTTATTTTTAGGAGGACAGATACAATTGGCCAATGAGAGAATCAAATGCTCTCCAATGCTTTTTCTATTTGGGTTCAAATATGTCACTTGGTTGATGTTTCTTTCTTTCTTTCAAATCTGTCTCATTTTTTTTTTAATTGTTGGAAGATTCAAGACAGCTGTAAGCCAAAATATGGTTCAAGACTGACTATGGATATGACTTTCTTACGTAGGTGTGCACAGCTCATTTTATTAGGGTGTGCACCTTAAAGGCCCCGATTGGAGTGGAGGAGGGGAAAGTGCGCTTTCTTGCCCCTTCACTGCTCCAATCGGGTCTTTAAGGCCCTGATTGGAGCAGTGGGGTGTGAGAAAGCACTCTTTCCAGGGCCTCCAGAAAGTTCATAATTCCCCACCACCACACCAATGCAGGCTACCATTAGCATGGCAGGGGGAATTACACACTTTCCAGAGGGTCCAGAAAGTGTGCTTTCTCCTCCTTTGCTCCAATCGGAGCAGTGGGAGGGGGCAGGAAAGTGGAAATTAGGGTCTGCCTGGGCACACCTGGCACACCCCATGCACACACCTATGCTTTCTTAGGTTGTTTTATTACAGCTTAGATCAGTTTATCAGTGTGATATCCAGTGTGGTGACAGCCGGTGTGGCGTAGTGGCTAAAGTGTTGGACTGGGAGTGAGGAGATCCAGGTTCTAGTCCCCACTCAGCCAGGGAAGCTCACTGGGTGACTTTGGGCCAGTCACAGACTCTCAGCCTAACCTACCTCGCAGGGTTGTTTTTGTTGTGAGGATAAAGTGGAGTGGAGGAGGAATATGTACGGCACCTTGGGTTCCTTGGAGGAAAAAAGGTTGGATATAAATGTATAAATAAAATAAATATTCTCCAGATGTCTTGGGCTACAACATATTTGCTTTATTTGGGGGTGATGGCATTGTAGCTGAACACATCTGGAGGGCATCTGGTTGGGGAAGACCAACCTAGATAATATTTTGTTATCAGTTTGCCTAAGACTGGACCTTTAGAGGTAGTTCCAGTTAGTGATGTTGGAGATGTTGGAGAAATCTGCTATGGAATCACTCCATTTGGATTTCTATGTATCCAACCTGCAAGGTGTCCTCAGAAGTCCAGCTTTTCTCCAGTTGCACAGATTCCACAGACTTGTGGGCTGGATTTTTGGGTTTTTTAAAAAACTTTCTGGAATTTTACACTAATTTCATCATACATTAAAAAAAAATGGCTGAAAATATGCATTTTCTCCATTTGGGGGAAGGAATTGCACATTTTGGGGTGGTTTGTGAATTCAGGAACTTGGGAAAAAAATCAAATTCTGTAGATAATGAAACGAAATGCAGAGGGAGTGGATTTCACAAAATCTGTATATCCTAAGTTTTAGTGTAGTATATGGGAACTTTTTTTTCACTGTGAAGGGCTGCATGGGAACCCCTTGTGGGTAACATGTCTGTCGTGAGCAGACCAGAGACAAACATTGGTGGGCCATCTCACCTTTTGCTCATTCTGCTACTTCCTCTCTCTCTCTCTCTCTCTCTCTCTCTCTCTCTCTCTCTCTCTCTCTCTCTCTCTCTCTCTCTCTCTCCTTACTCCATTTCCCAGAGCACCCTTCCAGGACAGGGATAGAGTCTTCCTTTCAGAGGTCTGAAGTGATCACAAGTAGAGGGTGTTAGGCGAGATCTACACCAAGCAGGATATAACACTATGACAGTGTTTTGAAAATGGTATATGGAGTATGTCCTGGGCCCTAACAGTTGTCAGTATACTTTGATATCATTATAAAGCAGTAGCGTAGATCCTGCTTTGGATGAGGGCTACTTGTCGCCTGGGGTAGTACTTCTGTTTGCTACTTCTGTTGTAGCAATCCTGTGTCCATTTCTAGCACAGTTATTCATGGAGAGCTTGGAGTTTGACAAAACCTGAATTTGCAATACAAATCAAAGCTAAGGCCTAATCTACACCAAACAGGATATAACACTATGAAAGCAGTATATAAAAGGCAGGAGCCACACCAAGCAGGGTATAACAGTATGAAAGTGGTATGGAAGTGATATATAGTTTGTGAACTTCATCACACCAGCGTTATACTGTGCAATCACTGCGAATTGCATGCAAAGGACTCAGAAGTTTTCCACCTTATAATCTGCTTTGATTGTGAAGTACTCCCAGGCATCCTGCCTTAATTGTCCAATAAAGCAAAAAGATTCGCCGTATTTAGCCCCTACATTTTGAGCGTATCTTCTGAGCTGCCGCTGGGGCACAGGAGCAGGATTTTTAAAGAAATGCTTACATCTGCGTAAGCTTTAAAGATAAAGACACCAACATTGGCACAGTAATAGATATTAGGGAGAGCCTTAAGCATACCAAATTGGAATTGAATTGGGTCATCCGTTGATTTTTTAATGATTTTTTTACATTTCCCCCCTTAAACTCACTTCCTGGTATGCAAAGGATCGCTGCCTCCTGGTAGAAAAACAACAATAGTGAAAGCTTAGCGCTACGGGGATAATTTGAAGGAAGCAGGTACGCGGGATGAAGCTCTGTGTCAATGGGTCCCAACAGTTGTCAACGCACTCCAATACCGCTATAAAGGAGTAGTGTGGCTCCTGCCTTTTATATACCACTTTCTTAGTGCTATATCCTGCATGGTGTAGATTAGGCCTAAGGATATTTTAAGTTATTTGCTTTTATATCTGAGGTTTTACCTTTTAATACTCTTGAACTTTTGAACCTTCTTATATACTGATGCACAGAACCCTATGAGCCTACACATCCTTTGAGATCTTCCTCTGAATCCCAGCTCTAGGGCTTTCCACCACATGGAGTATGGGGGATAGTTACCTGGGACAGGGTTGATGTTGTTTTAATCAGTGGAACACTGGAACTGACAGCCAAAGTAGACAGGTGTTAAACATGTCTTGCATTAAATAAAGCCCTCTCCACCATTCCACGGGTGTTATTTGTGTCCTCCGAGATGAAATATGTTTAGAAATGCTTATTTTGTGTGAGTGTATGTTCAGAAATACCCAGCTGTGCAACATTTTGCTCAGTCTCAGAGCACACATTCTTGAAGGATGAGAGCTCTTCATAATATTCAAGAACAGGATTCAGTATTCTGGTGACTATGTTTTTTTTTTATTGACTCTTTTTATACTTATTTTCTAGCAAAGTGTATCACTTCGTTATTGTCGTTCAGCCTGGGCACGGTAATGGACTGGATGAGGGCTAATAAACTGAGACTCAATCCAGACAAGACAGAGGTACTGTTAGCGGGTGGTTCATCTGTCCGGCGAGGTGAAGTCTGCCCTGTCCTGGACGGGGTTGCACTCCCCCTGTAGGATCGGGTCCATAGTTTGGGGGTGCTCTTGGATCCAGAACTGTCACTTGAGGCACAGGTGAACTCAGTGGCAAAGAGCACCTTTTATCAGCTTAGGCTGATATACCAACTGCGCCCTTATCTGGACAGAGTTAGCCTAGCTACAGTTACCCATGCTCTGATAACCTCTCGTTTGGATTACTGCAATGCGTTATACGTGGGGCTGCCTTTGAAAACAGTCCGGAAACTTCAGCTGGTACAAAACAGGGCAGCACGGTTACTAACAGGGACTGGCCGACGAGACCACATCACACCAGTCCTTTTCCAGCTTCATTGGCTGCCAGTCCAGGTCCGGGCCTGATTCAAAGTGCTGGTATTGACATTTAAAGCCCTAAACGGCTTGGGGCCAGGCTATCTGAAGGAACGTCTCCTCCCGTATGTACCTGCCTGGACCCTAAGGTAATCTTCAGGGGTCCTTCTCCGTGAGCCCCTGCCAAAGGAAGTGAGGCAGGTGGCTTCCAGGAGGAGGGCCTTCTCTGCTGTTGCACCCCGGCTGTGGAATGAGGAGGTTCACTTGGCACCTACATTATATGCTTTTAGACGCCAGGTGAAGACCTTTTTATTCTCCCAGCATTTTAACAGTCTATAAATAAATTTTAACTTGGCATTTTAAATTTGTAATTTTGCATTGCTGCTGTTTTTATCTGGTCGAGCTTTTATATTGCATTTTATATTATGGTTTTATACTGCTGTTTTATACTTCGAATGTTTTTTTAATTTTTGAGAACCGCCCAGAGAGCTCCGGCTATTGGGCGGTATAGAAATGTAATACATAAATAAATAATAAATGTTTGGAGGTCAACATTTTTTTCTTCAACTGTATAATTCTAAAAAGTGTAATAAAAATATAGTTACAATGCATATTAAATATGAATTTTCATGCAGATTTAAAACAAACAAATGCAGATTAATGCAGAATTGGGATGAAATGGATTTTTGAGTGAACACATGAGAAACTGAGATGGACTAGATAGATACTCAACTGACAAGCTTTAACATATAACCATTTAGTCATCTGTAGGGTGACCAACTGTCAGGATTTCCCCGGATTTGTCCTGGTTTTTGTTCTTTCCATGGTGTCAGGGGGGATTTTCTATAATTTTCAATAATGTCCTGGAATGACACACCTTCCCCTTTAAGGCTGCCATTAGCATGGCAGGAGGGAGTGACATGCTTTCTTGAGGCACATCATTCCCCCACCCCGAGCTCCAATTGAGGTCTTAAAGGGGAAAGTGGGTCATTCGTGGACATTATAGAAAAGGCCCCAATTGGAGTGGATGGTGGTGGTACAGAATGAAATCCTTCCCCCCCCCCTCCACTCCAATCGGGTTCTTTAAGGTGGCGGGGGAATAAAGTACTTTCTGCAGGACTCAGAAAGCTGCTTCCCCACACACACACTAGGTGTCCTCTTTTTTGGTTTCCCAAATATGGTCACCCTAGTCATCTGTGTTGTCCTACCAGGTAGTGAGAAAATAATATCCGTTACTGCAACAGAAAAAAAAAAAGTATCCCATGAGAAACCCAGGAAAATGGGATGGTGCTCCTTACTAATTGAAAGGGCAGTAGAAATGATCAACTTTCTAAGACGTCACAAGACTCTTTGTACTCAGAGCAACTGCTTTCATGCAAAAGGACCATCTCCAGTGTCTCCAACATCTCCAGTTAGGGCTGGGAAGTATCCTGGTCTGAAACACTGGAGAACTGCAATCCATCAGTGTAGTTAATACTGAGCTCAACGGTCTGATGGCCTGTTTTGGTACCGGTCCGTTTCTTGTGTACAGGGCTATGTCTACACCAGCCCTATATCCTGGGATCGTCCCAGGATCATACCTGTGCATCTAAATGCCACACAGGTGATCCTGGGAGCAGGCAGGGACAATCCCTCCATTTTCCTGGGATAACCCTTAGGTGTAGAAAGGGCCCAAGTGTAGAGGCAGAGGGAAACGTGTGGTACAAAAGTTGCCTGTATGGGCAGAAAGCCTTCCTGTTTTCCTGTTGATTCAGATCCTTCAGTTTTGGAAGCAACTTGACTTATGCGTGGTTATAGAAAAGGGCAATGCTCCCTCTGGTTGGGATAATGAGGTTTTGTGTTAATTAGCTAATAAAAAAAGAAAAGGATTTCCAAGGAGTTCTTATATCAAGCTCATTAGTTCGTTCTTGTGGGCTCTTAAATGGTACTTTATATTGCTGATTTGCATACTCTGTCCCAGAGTTCTGCACAGTATAAGTCACCATAATAAAATAAAATAAAATAAAAAATAGATTAGTGTACACTAGAGCCTCATTTTATGGAGATGCCCTCTCTGTCTCTCTCTCTCTTTTGCAGATAATATCTTCATATCATATGGATCTACTCTGTTAAAATACCAGAGCACTTAAGATACAATTAAAGGTGTATGTTAGGAGGGTTTATGACATGCTCTTTCTCCCTCGCTCTCTCTTTTGGTGTTTCTAATTAGGTTTGGGATCGTTTTGCAAGTGCAGCGAGCGTGAGACTATAATTAATATAAAATATGTTACTTCAAAGGAATGCTTGAGGCGAGCGGAGGCTCCTTTGAGGCTCTGTAATGGTTAAGCCATATGTAAGAGGAGGAGGAGCGGCCGCTTGTTCCATGGCGTAGGGCTGTTAGAGAACTGACAGCTAATTAATAATCTTGGGGAAGCGTTAAAGGGCAAAAGTATCATTTGTAGACGTCTAGTAGACAGGAACCTGAGATGGAAGTTTCTTGGAGGCCTTGTCGTCAGAACCCAAGATGGGGTTGAGCAACAGGCGTTGGTGGCCATGGGCAAAAACAGGAGAGCAAACTGAGCGTACTTGGCCTGGGATAGGATTCCTGACTCGTGAAGAGCTCTCACAATTGTCCCATTAGCAATGGGAGAATCATAGAATAGTAGAGTTGGAAGGGGCCTATAAGGTCATTGAGTCCAACCCCCTGCTCCATGCAGGAATCCACCTTAAAGCATCCCTGACAGATGGCTGTCCAGCTGCCTCTTGAAGGCCTCTAGGGTGGGAAAGCCCACGGCCTCCTTAGGTCATGGGTCCCATTGTCGTACTGCTCTAACTGTCAGGAAGTTTTTCTTGATGTCCAGCTGGAATCTGGCTTCCTGTAACTTGAGCCCATTTTTCTGTGTCCTGCACTCTGGGAGGATCGAGAAGAGATCCTGGCCCTCATCTGTGTGACAACCTTTCAAGTCAAGAAGCTGCCCAGATTTTGTTAAGAAAGAAAAGGTGGGTCCAGCCTACGTTTTATTCATAGCACCATAAGTTTATTTTAGTGCTGTGACAAAACATGTACTGCAGTTCTCACATTTTCTTCCCTCAGAAAAGAGGTTTCCATTTTTCCGCTTCCTTCTTGGGGTGCTTTGGAATTACTTTAGAATTTATTTATTTATTTATTTATTTATTTATTACATTTTTATACCGCTCAATAGCCGAAGCTCTCTGGGCGGTTCACAAAAATTAAAACCATAATAAAACAACCAACAGGTTAAAATCACAAATACAAATTGCAATATAAAAAGCACAACCAGGATAAAACCACGCAGCAAGGTATTGGTTTTGAGCTTACCTTATTGTTGTGAGGTGCCTGGGGGTCCTGTGTGCATCCCCCCTACCTGTAAGAAACCTTTCCATCACTCTGCAACCTACCTGGCTTTCCTGATCTGAAAGGGCTTCAGGGGAGGAGTTACCTCATGAGGTCTTCCTCTGGGGTTTCATTAAGGTGCAGGAAGCCAGGGAGGTTGCAGACCACTCGAGAGACTATTGTACCCTGAAAGACAGGCTACCTTGAAGCTAGAAGGTACAAGAACCCAGCAATCCAGCCATGAGAATTGCACTGAAATTTTCTACTCCTTGGAACCCCTCCTTAAAAAAGCAATTTCATTTCTGTCAAATTGAATGGGGATGGTTTGAAAAAAAAATGTAGAAGTAGTAGTTTATTGATTACACAATCAATCAGGGCAGGCTGGGAGCTCCTATTTCACTGGTGTGGTGAATCCACTCTGGGTTTTAGTCAAAATCAGACCTGAGTTTCAGGTCTACAGTCAAAAACGTCTGTGTAAAAATGCATATATTAGGGGAAATTACATAAAAATACCCTTTAGAATGTGTTATATTAGGAAAAATGCTTGCAAAAAATGTGTACATTAGGCAAGAATGCATGTATTAAGATAACTGTGTGTACAAAAATGTTTAGGAATTTTCATGCAAACTTAAAGAAAATCTCAGTGTTCAAGACAAACTAAGTTTAAGGCTTCCTCCAAGGAACCCAAGGCGGCATACATAACCCTCCTCCTCTCCATATTATCCTCACAACAACAACCCTGTGAGGTGGGCTGGGCTGAAAGTCTGTGACTGACCCAAAGTTACCCACTGGGTTTCCATGGCCGAGTGGGGACTAGAACCCGGATCTCCCGACTCCCAGTCCAACACCTTAGCCACTACACCACACTGGCTCTCTTCTATTCCGTCAAGAGCAATCTACCCACAATGCAAATATTCCTTGCATATCAAAGGATGAGCATGCTTGTTCACACTCATCGTCGTCGTCATCATCATCATCTATTTCCCTCATCCTCGCTCAATGCCTTCCTTGCCCAATGCAGGTTTTAACATGGGGTAAGTCCCCAGTCTCACAATGGCAATTGAGATTGCATTGCTCACAAGGTCTTCGATTTTTCTCCCTTTTGTAGCCTGAGCTGTCACCTACCCAGGGAGCATTTGATCTTGGAGAGAAACAATGGCCCTTTTCAAATTACTGAGGTTTTAGAGTTGTCACGCACCATGGCACGGATGGGTAGGATTAATCTAGCCCAGTCATTTTCCACATCTACTTTGTCATCTTTGCCTCCCAGTGTGACAGTCCTAATACACCGAACAGCTCAGGTCTCGGAATCACATCTCTTTCAGGGCAACTGAGCATACCTTTATCGTGCAAAGAAATCCGTCCTCTAGCTCCCCAAATGCAGTTCCTTTTAACCCAGCTTCTCACACCATATGCAATTACAATAAACTAAGGGGGATCGTTATGACAGGTGGGACATGTTTGTAAAGCTGAGGTTTGTAGTGCAGAGATTTCAGGGGTGCAATGTTATTTATCCATAAGATTTATAAGCCACCTTTAGGTCATTTCCACTACGTTGGGATCCCCCTCTGGATCCCTACTCAATGCTCCCCTCAGTTAAGCGCTTATTGCTTGAGACATTAGGGTATGCCTGGGCACACCCCTTCTGCACGCCTATGCACAAGAGAAAAGGCACGAATGCTACATTCACACCTTTACCCTTGCATAAATGGGGTCTTTCCTGATGCTATTTATGCAATGGGGGATACATAATTTCCGGAGCGAGGGAAAATGGCTACCGAGGCGGGGCGATCGTCCAATGAATCGGACGTGAGTTCACCCATCCCTAGCACCTGATTGAAGTTGTACTCCAACCCATCTTGAGGGCACCGGATTGGATTGGACTCTGAGAATGGCTACCCTCATGAAATTAACAACCCCTGACGACACTTCCTTTCTGCCAAAACACCAAACAAACAAAATGAAAAGATGCATAATAAAACACACACACAATTCAAACCACAGAACAAATAAAGGAATTCACAACGGGGCAAGCTAATTAAAAAGTAGTATTTTTAGGATAGTTTTGTGAAGTTTCCCCAACAGGGAGTCTGGCTAATCTCACTACGCACACGTCAGCAGTTATACAAGTGTGAAATGAATTCAGAAGGATTTTTTTTTTTGCTTATTCCAGCAGGCTGCCTGTTTTTATCTTGACACAACATTCCCAATCACAAAATCCATTAACTTCCACTATCAATGGTTTATTGTATTATGTGTTGAATCACCAGCAGCTATTTGATATCACCTTCAAATGTCTTGTTCAGAGCAACCACAGAAACCGGCTTTGGTAGGCAGCACATTTCTTATTTAATTTTTACATAGGATAAGGAAGAGCTGATAGGAGACTCCATGCTGGGAAGCATTCACCCCTTGATTAAATAATTTGTTAAAGTGTGATGGATGTGCTTATGGCAGCAAAGGTCTGAAAGTTGGCAAGATAAGCCCAGTACTTCACATTTCAGCATTAAACACCATTAAAAAAAACCTGAATGAAAATTCACATTCAAATACATATCTAAATAATTCCTGCATCCATATTAGTATAATACTTTTTGTGAAGGTTTGAGGCTTATAGACAAAGTAAAAAGGTCAGGTCTTAGAGGTGTAGGGTTTTTTTTTCCAGTTGGGAGGCATATCCAAGAGAAGGGGAGTTTTATTTTCAAGTTAAGGTCCATTCCCTGGTTAAATTTCAGTTCTCCAGATAAGTTTCATTTCTTCAGGGTTATAGAATCATAGAATAGCAGAGTTGGAAGGGGCCTACAAAGCCATCGAGTCCAACCCCCTACTCAATGCAGGAATCCACCCTAAAGCATCCCTGACAAATGGTTGTCCAGCTGCCTCTAGTGTGGGAGAGCCCACAACCTCCCTGGGTAACTGATTCCATTGTCGTACTGCTCTAACAGTCAGGAAGTTTTTCCTGATGTCCAGCTGGAATCTGGCTTCCTGTAACTTGAGCCCGTTATTCCGTGTCCTGCACTCTGGGAGGATCGAGAAGAGATCCTGGCCCTCCTCTGTGTGACAACCTTTCACGTATTTGAAGTGTGCTATCATGTCTCCCCTCAATCTTCTCTTCTCCAGGCTAAACATGCCCAGTTCTTTCAGTCTCTATTCATAGGGCTTTGTTTCCAGACCCCTGATCATCCTGGTTGCCCTCCTCTGAACACGCTCCAGCTTGTCTGCGTCCTTCTTGAATTGTGGAGCCCAGAACTGGACTTTCTGTTTTTGGGGGGGAAGAGGGGATAAAAGGAGAAGGGAAGCCCAGAGCCAGAACAAGTTCAGACAATATGGTAGGAACAGAAAGATGCAGCTTGAAGAATTCTAGGGCCATAGCTAGATGGGGTGTTATCCAGGGGCAATCCCCGTGATCATCCCTGTGCATCCACAAGATCCAGGGGATCTCAGGAACAGGAAGGGAAGATGCCTCCCTTTACCCGGGATCTCACCCTACCCTTTCAGCCCGCTTTTTCCGTGGTGTCAGGATGATCCCAAAACCATGGAACATGTGGGCAGGTGTCACAGTTTGTCCTGGCTCCTCATGGATTGGATGGTACAGGTTCCAATGCAAATGGAAGGTATGTTTTGAAGTTATTTGAGATCCTCTTCTGACTACACTCCCACAAACAGCTTCACATTTCTATGTCTGCCTTGCAGGATCGCTGAGGGTAGGATGGTGACGTGCACCATTGTAAACGGACAATGAACAACAAATAAATGGAGGAGTAGAGCAGGAAATGGTCTCTTCCCAAGCTGACGTCTTGCTGAGTGGATCTGCTCAGAGATGTTTGACAACTGAATGGTATAGACATTTAATAAAGAGAGAGAATTTGGAAGTTGGACTTGATGGCATCCAGTGAAAATGGATGGTAGTGGCCAAGAGGGAAAGGAAACACAGAAGAGCAAGCAAGTTTGGAGTGGGTTATTTGCTGCCTCCATTGTATCCTTGAGCTACATCGTATCCACTGGAGCTCTTTTGGGTGGTTTGAGGTTTGTTAATGCTCCCTCTTTCATAGAATAGCAGAGTTGGAAGGGGCCTATAAGGCCATCCACCCTAAAGCATCCCTGACAGAGGGTTGTCCAGCTGCCTCTTGAAGGCCTCTAGTGTGGGAGAGCCCACAACCTCCCTAGGTCACCGGTTCCATTGTCGTACTGCTCTAAGAGTCAGCCTGCTTGGTTACTGAGGTCATTGGATGAGTTACTCATGGTGGCTCAACATGGATCTGAGATCTGTTTAGAGTTCCCCTGAAGTAAAGCTTATGGTAAACTAGCTCCCTCTCAGTGGAATTTCCTGTCTTTTGATGTCAGGCAGGTGCCAATGTTTCTTTGATTTGGCATCTGCAAAAGACATTTTTTAGTTAAACATGCTTTTTCCTGAATGACCAGCCATGGTTTTATTGGTTTGACTTGACTTTAAATATTGTTCTTCGTTTGCATTTCCTTCCTCCCCATTCACTGTTTGAGAGTGGTTTATATATTCTGTAAAATAAATAAATAAGGGCAGTAGCCTGTTCAAACCTAGAGGCTGCTGAGTATTCAATGCACATCCCCAAGCTCCAGCTGCCCTGTATTTCTACCATATGGGCATTTCTGCTAGATGGGTGATGCCCTGCATTTCAGCTAAATGGGCATTTCTGCTGGATGGGTGATGCCCTGCATTTCTACGAGATGGGCATTTCTGCTAGGTGGGTGATGCCCTGCATTTCTACGAGATGGGCATTTCTGCTAGGTGGGTGATGCCCTGCATTTCTACGAGATGGGCATTTCTGCTAGGTGGGTGATGCCCTGCATTTCTACAAGATGGGCATTTCTGCTAGGTGGGTGATGCCCTGCATTTCTACTAGATGGGCATTTCTGCTAGATGGGTGATGCCCTGCATTTCTACAAGATGGGTATTTCTGCTAGGTGGGTGATGCCCTGCATTTCTACAAGATGGGTATTTCTGCTAGGTGGGTGATTCCCTGCATTTCTACTAGATGGGTATTTCTGCTAGGTGGGTGATGCCCTGCATTTCTACAAGATGGGCATTTCTGCTAGATGCCCTGCATTTTTGTTAAATGGGTGATTTTACTCAACTAGCAGCAGCACCTCAGGAAGGGTGGGAAGGAAGCTGGGGTGGCAATAGGAAACAGCCTACTGTAGGCATTCATGGCCTCCTCCTGTTCTGGTCCTAGGAGTTCTCCATCTCCCCTGTCTTTGCACTCCATTTTCTAAGTATGGAGAGGTAGCTGGTGCAGATCTCTCCTTGCAGGCTACAGAGGGAGGGGCAGGGGGTACAGTTTCCTGGCTCTGAGTTGGAGATTTCTGACCTTGGAGCCACGCAACTGACCTATCCTATGACCTGCATATGCTATCTAGGCCGAAGGCTTATTCTCTAAATGATACTAGAAGGGCAGAGGGGAAAAAGCTGGCTGAGGTGGAGTTAGGTAAAGTGGTTTGTGCAAGGTGTGGTGATACAAACACCCCTGTCTCTGTGGTGGAAGCTGCCTCCAAGCTGCCTCAAATGACTTCTTCTCTGCAGGGAACTGGGCGAGTTTCAGAAAGAGGTGAGGGTTCTCACCACACACAAGCAAACCTCTCCAGGAAAACCTCTTTGCCTCATGGCTACGGCGCTCTTCCCATTGTGCGTGTTTCTTATAATACTGTGAAGAGAAGATGAGCAGCTCTACTTCTCATGCATAATTCAGGCCACGAAGAGCGAGCCATTAGATGCTGACCCAACACCAGCCTCGTCCCATCAATCTCCATTTCTGAAAGAAATCTGGGCCAAGGTAAAATTTGTTGGGCAGGCCTGCATGAGGCAGGTTTGATTTGCAAGCTAAAGTGGCCCTCAAGTCAGGAAAATCAATTCCACCACGAGAGCGACACGAGCGTTTTATTAAGTCAGCGCTGTCGAGGCTGCGTTATTGAATAAGTGTATCTGTGATGACCTCTGCAAAGAGTTAAAACCAGGAGTGGGCCTGTAAGAGAAAGGGAAGACAGAAAGCAGAGCAGAATTTATGGCTTCCTGGTTGGCAGTGGCTCAGGGGTGGTATTTTTAGGGTGGGTGGAATCAAGCTATTTGAGCTTTGCTTTAGCGGCAAGCAGTGGAGGCTGGTGGCTCTCATTTTAGTGGGACTGTGAATCCGTTGTAGGTTTCCGTCCAAACCAGCCAGAGCTCCAAAGAAGCTTCACATCTTCGATAGCTCCTTTAGAGTTTAACCAGTCCTGATTGAAACACGGAGTGGACACCCCACCCCACTGACATCAGAGCCACCAGCCTCCACTGGACTATTGGTATATACCATAATAACATGTGTCCGTTTAGGTCAGGTGTCTCAAATGTCTTTCAGCCCAGTTTCAAAGAAGCTCTGGGGGGGGGTATTTTCCAGAGGTGGGTTGAGTCAAAAGGTAAAAGGGGTGGGAACAAAAATACCTACATATTTTTCAGCTTAAAGCTCTTACAGCCTGTCAGGTGGGGTGGTTCATCCTTTTGCCTGAATTGAGGGCGAAATGCAGAAAGCCCAGGAAATAGCACACATTTGGCAGCTAGGGGCCAGGGGGTGGGGCCAGGGGTGGATCCCTCTGGGGAACCCCTAAGGGTCAAATCAGGACCCTAGAAGAGTCCGGTTTGTCCTGGGGGCCCAAGGTGCAAGCGTAAAAGTAAGGTGCGATTACAATTTTGGAAGCGGAGATTGGGAGAGGATGTCACCTTTCCATTCAATGAGACAGGTCTGCATGGTTTCATTCCTCTCCATCCACCCCTGCCTGTACCTCCCCCATTCCACGCACCCCCACCAGGTAAGCAACTGTGAGTGATGAAACGCCTGCTGCCAAATCAAGATTGTTCTGGGGTAAGTTAGAGGCCTGCCTCTCCCTCCCTCCCTCCCTTCCCCCTCCCCCTTTTTTATGTCCTCTCTAACTTCCTGGCAAATTGATTTTATTTCTGAATTTGTTGGGAGAAACAAGAAACATTAGCGGTGAGGCTTGAGGTTTTACAATGCGGAAATGCTCGTGGCCACGGTGAGTGCTGCTCTTCAAAGAGCTCTGCAGGGAAATGGATTGGAGATGAATAACCTCCGCCGACAGGAGGGGGCGTGAAACACACTGATACGCACCAACCGGACCGTGCAAAGCAAACGGAGTCAGCAAAGGAATCACATTTTCCACCCCTCCAGAGTTGCTGCATGAGCCAACAAATTGTTACAAAACAGCCTTCTCAGCCATTTGGTCTTCGATCCTCACCTGCGTTCCTTTCATTAGTTAGGTTTTTCTTTACACACTTTTAAATAATAATAATAATAATAAAAAAATCCACATCAATCAAGGCTGATGAGAATGCAAGACTCACCCTGCTAGATCATTTCAGACAGCCTTCCGTTTCCAGCAGCCTCTGGGAAAACTACAAGGGTTGTCCAGCCCCTGTCCTGCACTGGCTATAGCATTCTTAGTTATACAGCTGATCACAAGGCCAAGTCATACCCCAGACCGATGTTCCAGCAGACAGGCTTTAAGTTCAGGCAAATGCAGAAGTTGTCCAGATAACAGGCACAGGGTCAAGGCACAGGCAATCAGTCCAATCTATAGAGTCAGGCAAAGCAGGGTGGTGGTGGTGAAACAGGTAAAGGGTCAAACACAGCAAGTCAGCCCAACACAGACATCATCTGGTAGCAGAGTCAAACAGAGGTCCAAGGTCATAGCACAAGGGTTCAAGAAGAAGGCAGGGTCCCAAGACAAGAGAAGCTGGTGAGATGTTGTTGCCAACAACCAACAAGTTCTGGCTGCTGGCTTATATTCACAAAGGCTGCTGAGCCCCACCCAGCCTCAGCTGCTGTCTATCAGAGGTCTCTGGCCAGAGCCCTACTCAGGAGGAGTAGCTTTCTCCCGAGGAGACCATTTTGCAACCGAGCACTCCTTCTTAAAGGAGGCCTACTGGCTTGTCGCTTGAGGCAATGATTAGAGTGACCATATGAAAAGGAGGACAGGGCTCCTGTATCTTTAACAGTTGCATAGAAAAGGGAATTTCTGCAGGTGTCATTTGTATATATGGGGCACCTGGTGAAATTCCCTCTTCATCACCACGGTTAAAGGTTCAAGAGCTATACTAGAGTGACCAGATTTAAAAGAGGACAGGGCGCCTGCAGCTTTAACTGTTGTGATGAAGAGGAAATTGCACTAGGTGCTCCATATATACAAATGACACCTGCTGAAATTCCCTTTTCAATACAACTGTTAAAGATCCAGGAGCCCTGTCCTCCTTCTCATATGGTCACCCTAGCAATGATTATCCTGGGGGGGTGGTCAGGGGTTGCTCAGCCTCTGCTCCAGAGTCCGAGTCCCCTCCTCCTGTCAGGGAAGGACCTGGAGCCATCTCCCCAGAAGACCCAGGCTTCTCCTCGTCTGTTGCCAGTACTTGATGTGGTGTCTCCCTGGTTTCTGGGGCTGCTTCCTCCTCTGAGGAGGATTCCTCCAACAGAGGCATGACAGCCCCACTCTTTGTGCCCTAGCATCTGGCATGCCAAAGTATCCTGCCTGTATATGTGCAATCCAGTGGCAAAGCATGTTCTCTGCATGCAGAAGTCTCCAGGTTCAATCCCTGGCATCTCCAGCTCAGGATGGCAGAGGAATCTGGTTCGGCGTGTGTGTGGAGCTTGACAACCCTTCATTGGCTGGCCATCACCCCCACCCCCACCCCCAGATTCTTTTTTGTCTTCCACCAGCTGGTGCAACTTGCTGTGGACCGCTGGATTTTCCATTGTTATTATTATTATTGGCGGAAATAGACATTTGTGCAAATTCCAACTGCATTTTGCACAAATTTGGCCTGCAATTTCCTGCCGAAATTTGCACCAAATACGCAAACTGCAGGTTTAATTTGCGCAAATGTCTAATTCAGGGGTCGGGAAATGGCTATGAAGCAATGTAGTCATATAATAAATGAAATTTCAGTTTCTCTCCATTTTTCCAGTCCTAAGATCACGTCATGCCATACTTTGAGAATTTTTCCAAACTTAAGTTTGGCTTGTCCCAAACTTCCATAAAGAAACAAATACATACAATTTAAAGTTTGCCTGAAAATTCCTGTGCAGTTTTGTGCACTTTCTCCTAATTTCATCAAAAATAATATTTTTGCCACCAACGTACCTGTTGCAATGCATGTTGGAACGCTCTTTTCACAAATATATCCATTTCTGTGTGCGCTTTCCCCTAACGTGTGCATTTTTGTAGGCGTGCTTGGGCCTGAAGAGCAACATTGCAAAAATCCAGAGAAGTGGAAATTCCAAAGGAGAAATGAGTTTCACTTTGCGTATTGGTTCAAAAGTACAAAATTCGGCAAGTTTGCATTCATATGCGAATGGAACAAATTTCTCCTCCATCCATACACCAGGCAGACTGGGCATGTGGTGTGCTGTGGGACTACTTAGGGGGAACTTTTCTGCTTCATCCCTATTTGCAGAAGGTCATCTTGGCTAGCTCCTTTGCAGTTCTGACTGGTTCTGAAACCCTGAGCGGATTCACTGCACAACCGATATTGGAGCCACCAGCTTCTACTGCAATATTCATATCTTTTAAGAATAATTGAGTGGGAACAGACCTCAACAACATTTATCCAACTTTTTGCCAATGCAGGGAATCTGCTGCTACTGTCTCCTTGATAAGTGGCATCCAGGCTCAACTTCAAAACCTCTAATGGAGAAGAGTCCACCACCTCCCATGGCAGTGTGACCCCTGTCAAATGTACTGTCAAGCTGTACCAACCAAGAAGTTCTTCCTAATTTTTAATCTAAACACTTTCTCCTTATAATTTTTTAACCACTTGGTTTGGGCCCTATCCTCTGGATAAATAGAAAACACATTGGCTCTACTCTCAATGTGACAATCCTTACAATATTTGAAGATGAATATATATATTATTATTTAAGTATTACGTCCTGTCTTCCTTCTCTAACAAGACAGTTCCATGGTTCTTCTCCTCTTCATTTTATCCTTGCAAATACCCTGCCAAGGCTGAACACCAGTGACTGGCCCAAAGCCACCCTGTGAGCTTCATGGCCAAGTGGGGAGTAGAACCTGGATCTCCTGAGTCCCAATCCAACACTCTAACCACTACACCACAGTTGTCTCTTCTCTAGGCTACCATACCCAACGCCTTCAACTTCTCCTCCTTGCCCCTCACCATCTTGGTCACCCTCCTCTGGACACGTTCCAGTTTTGAAATATTCTTCCTGAACGATGGTGCTCAGACCTCTGGGCACTCTGTGTAGAAATCCAATCTGGGGTTGTGACCTTCTGAAGAGGCCCGTGCAGATTTCTTTCTTCTTCATGTAATGTTGAGAGGATGCCTGTTACATGTCTGTGCACTCTCCACTAATCACCCGTTGGCTTCCCAGCTATTGCAGTTCCCTCCCATTCTAAAAGGGTGAAAATCTTTTCCTAAGGTTTCATTACTGGAAGTAAGAGCCTTAGCCACACCCCCTTTACCTTTGGTTCCACCCACAACTGGAATGCAGCCCTCAGGAGCTCCTTTGAAATTTAATTTGGCCCTTGGGCTGAAACAGGTTTGACACCCCTGGCATCACACATTTTTTAAACATGTTCTCTGCGATAGCATGCATTTGTAAATGCATTTTCTCTGGAAATACGCATTTGAAAACACTTTGATGTGTTAGGACGTTTGTAAAGTGCAAAATCCAGTGGATAGCTCAATTCTGATGCGGACCTTAGTCTAGGTGATGTAGATCAGGGCAGCTCATATGGAAATCTTAAAAGGCCAAACTCCTTAATGGTGTGATCACCTACGAATCAGCAAAAGAAAAGGAAAAAAGGAAATGAATCATGAAAAAAGAAGACACCACTTGGCATAAAGTGCCCATGTGCTGATTTGTGTGTATAGGTGCATATTTAGAAAGGGGATAGGCACCTTGATAGGGGATGCCACAAAAGGTGTCCAAGGATATACTGTGCCTGTGGACATCACATTGGCTACCCATGAGTTAGGGCCTCCAACCATGCTGTCCAGTATTTTCTACTTCTCAGCCTTAACAGTCATGATGGGGTAAAGGAAAAATATAATTAATAACCCCAGTCCCTCCAGTATTTGAGGCAGTAAGCTTGTGTGCACCAGTTGCTGGGGAACATGGGTGGGAGGGTGCTGTTGCCCCATGTCCTGCTTTGTTGGTCCCTGGCTGATAGCTGGTTGGCCCTGTGTGAACAGAGTGCTGGACTAGGTGGACTTGTGTTCTTATGAATGTATCCTCCAATTCTACCAGCATACAGAAACCAGCTAGGATGTGAACTGGTTTTGACAATAGAATGCAGCTTCCTGAAAATGTCCGCTTCCATTAAACAAGGAGAAGTTTCTAGCTCTTATGGTCATGAAGAGGTGCCTGAATTACGTGGCTGACGGCCGGCTGACATCTCCAGCCAGAGGGTTTGTTGAACACGATTAGACATGAGTAAGGCCTCCCTCAGTGCCATTTGCAAGTGCAGAGCAAGTTATTCAGAATACTTAAAAAGTACAAAGCAAGAGAATTTGTTAAAATCTGTGTAAGTTATGCAGAACATGGAATGCAGCTTTTCTTGATGCAGAACTTAAATTGCTGGGGTGCAGAATTTTAAACGTTATTCGTTCAAGGCTCACATATATATGGGTTTTTCAACAACGTGTTCCCCATCAAGGGTGACATAGATTTCAAGCTCCGTGTGCAAAGACGGCTTTACACTTTCCCCATGGATACGATGTCCAGCAGTTAATCCTAACTATCTTTGGAAAACACATTGAGTTGGCCCAGCATTCCAAGCTTTTTGGCAGGATCAAGCCAAATCTTAATGGATTTTGAAGTATTGACGCCAGTGACAAATTTGCAAGCAAAGGAAATATATCTTTAAAACTAAAAATGCTGAGAGTTATTCCTGCTTTGGGATGATAGATGGGATTTATTTAGCTCCTACTGCTTCCTGAACAGGCACTCCGGTGAGCAAATTAGGCCTGTTAATGGTGTTTAAAATAGCTTTTGTCCTGTTGCAAAGAAATGTATTGCATTTCAGCAAATCTATCACATTTCTGAGCATTGCCATGTACTTGGGAAGATGGACAGTGGAGGGTGGTGGCTCTGATGTCAGTGGGGTGGATCTTCCGCTCCGGGTTACAGACAGAACCAGTCAGAACACCAAATGAGCTAGCCAATGTGCATAGCAAGCCTAGGGTACAATCCTCTCAATGCAAACTTATGTTCCATTTTGACTGCTTCATCTGGGTGCTAAATCCAAGCAGTTAGACTTGATCAAGGGTTTCTGAAGGCCCCATGAATGCAGAATTTCTGCCTTTTCTCCTGGCACCCCATCAAAATCTGAGCATTTCCCAGAAGGGTTGCAATTGGGGCTGCAATCCTACCCTCCAGAAATACAAGCTGAGGTTTGTTGAGATTTGGGGCATGTCTACACCCTGCATATATCCCAAGGTCATCTCGAGGTCATCCCTGTGCATCCAAATAATGCACAGGGAATCCCGGGGTCAACTGGGGAGATAACTGGGACCATGGATTTCCCAGTTTTTCCACAGTCCTGGGTCAAGTCCAAGGACCACGGCTGGTGTGGCGTGGCCCTCCGGGTCCTCAAACAGGCACAGAGCTGGGGGAGTAGCTTTGTGCCCATGGTGTGTGTGTGTGTGTGTGTGGGGAGCAATTTCCCCATCCCTGGGATGGCAGCGGGCTTGGGTGTGTGCAGGGGTTTCCTTACTTTTTCACCATGCGACTGGCACCTCTTTAAAAAATTGGTGCCTGCAACATCCCATGATGTCACACGGCCGTATAGACACCTGGGGAGGATTGCGGAAGCAGGTAAGTCTGTGATCCTCCCCCTCCCTCCTGCTACACCCTTAGGTGTAGATGAGTCCTTGGTGGAAGCATATGCTGAGAGATGCCACCACCAGGGAAAATACAGTGAGGAGATCTCAGAGAGATGCTGGCTGAATGCTACATCAGTGCATTCCTAGTGCTGGAGCAACTCCACTGATGGAAGGCTAAAAACAGGGACACGATGGGTGAGTGACGGTGGTGTGGTGAGGAGGAGCAGACTTATGACAAATCTTATACTCCTCTCCTGTCCCTATGCAGAATAAGGTTATTCTGACTCAAGGGAGAGCAAACAGCCTCAGCTATTGCTTCCATCTCCCTCACAACAGAGCATAGGATTCAGGGGAAAAATGCACCCAACCACAGCATGCCACCATAGGATCTAATTCTGAGAGGGTCAAATGATGGTGCTTGCAAAATGGTGCTATAGTGCTCTCCGGCCATATGTTCTGCACACGTAGAAGCCACAAAGAGGATGGGCAAATCTGTCCATTTGGGTTTTGCTCAGTTTCTTATTTTCCTGACCATGCATTCCCAATCCCCCAGCCCATTTCTGCATCACATTTACGACTTTGACCAAAATTGTGCCCACATGTAAACGTTCATAACATTATCTGCCTATTTATACACACGCTTCCTATCACACCCACATTTTGCAAGGACGTTTTCCAGAACGGAATGCAAGTGGGTGTGTACTTTCCCCTAAAATATGCCTTTCTGTGTGCATGTCTCCTTAATGTATGCATTTCTGTGCACAATTTTGAGCTGTGAATTGCATCGCAAAGTTCTGAGGTGAGGAATTCAGTGCGCACTCCAATTTGTGCATAGGCTCAGGAGGTGCTAATGCGGTACGGAGCATTTCAGCCAGCTCAGGCATGCCGGGTTCTCCCATCCCCACCTAACAGCACCTGTTGCTCCACTTTTATGACTGGATGAGCAAAGCACAGATCATCAAGTGAAAGGGGAATCTATGCTACAAACAAACACCCTCCTGCAATTCTCTCTCCCATTGCAGCTTATGAAAACTGTTGTCTACAATTCCTGTTGAATTCCAAGGCCCATATTTGTGTCATATCTTTATTAGGCCCACTGGGGCCGGCATCAAAGAGAGGTGGAACCAGTTACCTAGGGAGGTTGTGGGCTCTCCCACACTAGAGGCCTTCAAGAGGCAGCTGGACAACCATCTGTCAGGGATGCTTTAAGGTGTATTCCTGCATTGAGCAGGGGGTTGGACTCGATGGCCTTGTAGGCCCCTTCCAACTCTACTATTCTATGATTCTATGTGGTTGGATATCTGCCGAGGGTCCACTCCGCAGGAGGAACTCACTGGCAAGAGCCCCCTATATTGCAAAATGATGTTTGTTTTTGTGTTCCATTGTACAGATAGGAGCGAGAGAGCAAAGAGAAGTGCTTCCAGCAATGGTGGAGACCAGAGAGAGAGAGAGAGAGAGAGAGAGCTGTGAGGAGGGGAGAGAAGGAAGGGGAGGCGCAAAAGGAAGAAATCACAGGAAACCACGTTGTAAGCCATGGAGAGACTGAGGCTAGCTGTGTTCAAAATCCCCATGAATTCCCATGACTGTAACAGGGCACCTTTGCAGTAACTTGTAGACAAGGACGCACTATTCCCAACAGTTGGGGGAAGTCCCCAACATCTTACGACACTTCAAACAATTTCCAGGGGCCGTAGGATTGCTTTCTAAATCTCTCTCCTAACAAAGGAACTGCTCAGCGACTACTACAGGACTTCCAGTCGTGAGTGTATGCATATGTATATACACACACGCATACATGCACATCCTTTCCACCCACAATGCTTTGCAGCATCAGGCCGTCTGAAGCCAAGGCCGCCTTAAATATTTGGCTTTGGCTCCTTGACTTGGCAAACTGATAGTCTGACTTCGCATGTGGCAGCCATATGCTTCATCCCTGATCATCCACACTGCAGCGTCTCTGGGCTCGCAAAGGCACGCGATCCAGACGAAGGAAGAGAAGTGGACGGACTTCAAGCAGAAGCACAAGGAGGCATCTCTTCTGATCGATGGCGCTGGCTTCTAGGAATGCGCAAACAGTAAATGCTGGGCAAATTCCAAGAACGTTCAGGGCTTTTTGATTAGAACAGAGTGAGAATTTTATTGCTAATCAAAGTAGTCTTGCGTAGTGCCTGGAGTTTGTGCTACTGGGTTTTATTTTGTTTTCTTGCACCAATCCTTCCCCCTCCCAGTTACTCATGATTGCCCCAGCATGAAGCAAAGGTAGGCTGATCAAGGCAACAGAGCTGTAATGTGCATTATTATTATTATTATTATTATTATTATTATTATTATTTATTACATTTATATGCTGCCCTATAGCCAAAGCTCTCTGGGCGCTTTACAAAGATTAAAACACTGAACATTAAAAACCAATATACAAAATTTCAAACCATAAAAAGCATAAAAACAGATTATACCTATCTCTTCTGGGTCCATTAAAAACTCAACATATGCTGTTAAATGCCTGGTGGAAGAGAAAAGTCTTGACCAGGTGCTGAAAAGATAACAATGTTGGCGCCAGGTGAGCCTCGTCGGGGAGATCGTTCCATAATTGGGGGGCCACCACTGAAAAGGCCCTCTCTCTTGATGCCATCCTCTGAGCTTCCCTCGGAATAGGCACCCAGAGGAGGACCTTAGATGTTGAATGTAGTGTACGGGGAGGTTCATGTCAGGAAAGGTGTTCCATCAGGTATTGTGGTTCCAAGCCGTGTAAGGCTTTATAGGTTAAAAGCTGGTGGCACCGTTGCCAGTGGGGCAGTGAATCCGCTCCAGGTTTTAGCCAGAACCAGTCAGAATTCTAATGGAGCTATCCAAGGTGCTTCTGCACCTTGGATAACTTGTTTAGTGTTTTGACTGGTTCTGACTGAAACACAGAGCAGATTCACTGCCCCACTGACAATGGAGCCACTGGCCTTCACTGGCTAGGGCTTAAATCTTCATGCAAAACATCTGCTCTCCTACTGAGCTATGGACCACCCCAATATACAGCATAGGAAGAAGAGATCTCTTCTTTCTTCTAAAAGGCCAAAATGTTCCTGCAGTAGAGGCCCTCTGTTAAAATAAGGAAGGCAACAGCGTCTGTCCTCTCAAAGCTTTGGGGTGAGGTTAACCACATTGGTTGGGAAGCAATTTTCATGGTAAGAGTACTCTATTGATCATGGGTAGGGGTGTATGGATTTTTATAAAAATCTGTTCCATCTGTACATCATGGATTGTCAAGTGCCTTTCGTCCCTCCCTCCCTCCCTCTCTCTCTCTCTCTCTCTCTCTCCATCCCTCTCTCTCTCACTCTCTCTCTCTCCCTCCCTCTCTCCCTCCCTCTCTCTCCATCCATCTATCTATCTCTATCTATCTACCTATCTATCTATCTATCTATCTATCTATCTATCTATCTATCCATCCATCCATCCCTCTCTCTCTCTCTCTCTCTCTCTCTCTCTCTCCATCCATCCATCCCTCTCTCTCTCTCTCTCTCTCTCTCTCTCTCCCTCTCCCTCTCTCTCTCTCTCTATCCATCCCCCCTCTCTCTCTCTATCCATCCATCTCTATCTCTATCTATCTATCTATCTATCTATCTATCTATCTATCTATCTATCTATCTATCTATCCATCTGTCTATCTATCCTGAAGGTGCACTCCTATGTATGTCTAGACAGAAAAAGAGTCCTACAACTCCCAGCATACCCCAAGCAGGATGGATTTTTTTTCTGTCTAGACATGCATAGGATTGTGTCCTTAGATTCCGAAAATAAGTAAGTGAATATTCATCTTCTGATGATGATGGGGACCTAGGATGTGCTCAAGTAAGAAGGGTTCTACAGGGATTCAAACTATTATTTCCTATGTTAATATAATGCCATAAGGGGACCACCTTTTTATTTTCTCTTAACAAAGCTTGGAGAGGTGGGGAAAAGGTCATTAATAGTAAGTAAGTAGTTAGGAGGAAGACGAGTCATCCACAGCCTTCATCCCTCCTTCAGGCAGTGTCACTTGTCATAATAAACGTTAAATAAAAATAAAGCCTTTCCTCGGGGTTCAGTTGAAGATGACATTGACTATGTCACCATCATTTGAGAAGCTCCCTGTGCCCCTAAGTCTCCTGGATCATCTTGGCCGTGCCCGAAACCACAGGGGGGAAGAATTCAATGCCGGCTGACATTTTATCTCCCATTTTATCACCCCGGCCGTGTGCCTTTCCATGATACCTGCTACCTCCTTTGGGGACAAACACTTGCTTTGATTTCACTCCCCCGGAATGGGCCATGTGCCGACACAATGCCCCTAGAAGGAATATCCTCGGATGGCTGATGCTGCCAGCCTCCGTTTTGAATTTCAGTGAGGAGGAAAGCAGCCTGAAAACTAAATTGCAACTATTTGCAAAGGATTTTCTTGTACCATCAGGGTCAGAAGGATATAATAAGAGTGTAAGAAGAGCCCTGCTGAATCAGAGCAAGGGTCCATCAAGTCCAGGATTCTGTTCACACAATGGCCCACCAACTGCTTCTGAGAAGCCTGTCACCCTTCTGCTCATGTTAACCAGCAATTGGTATACAGTAGCTGGAAATAGTATATAGCCATCTTGACTAGGGCTGTGCAAATCCAGCTCCTCATGGAACACACGAGGACCACTCCATGGACTGGAATATCCTGGACCACGTCAGGGAGTGGGCGACCCTGGCAATGGGTGGCTGATCATGGCAGAGAGTGAGCGATCGTGCCAGCTTCGGGGAAGTCACCAGTGCCCACTGTCCCTGGGCCATGCTAGATTCAGCCCTCCCAGCCAGTGCATGCTGGGAGTTGCAGGCTGATCCTAATTTATGGAGGTCTAGGGCCATCGGGATTCGATTTTTCAAATCCTGGAGCCGGATTTCCACAGCCCTCATCTGGACTGGTAGCAAGTATTTGTCTAATCCCCCTTTAAAGCCATCCAAATCACTGGCCAATGTTACATCTTGTTCTTTGAAACCTGGCCCTTTTGGGGTCTGATGGATCCCTGTTGCCTGGCCAGCTTGGCTTGCGTTTGGGAGCTGAGCCACAGGCTTTCCCCGAAATCTGGGGATTTTTGCAGAATTTTTTCCTTTCACATCGATAGATAGTTGTGCAATTTGCCAGTGCAATTTACATAATTTCTGCAATTTGAGTAACTTTTTACTAACAAGAAAAAGAATCCACAAGCCAAAGTTTGGGGAATGGAGATGCTGAAAGCTCAGTGAACTCCATGCCCTGGATGGATTCTTCTGACATCCCTAAGTGTAACTGTAAGGGTCATTCATTCATTCATTCATTCATTGCACAATTCTATGGTCCAAGGAGACCATCCCATGGGTCATAGCGTCGTGTTTCTCAGAAAACTCCTGCTTTCGATGGGAGGCAAATGACGAGGCTTGCTAACTAATCCACAAAGCTTTTATTAAGCAATAAATGTCTCTTCTACCTGAATAGAGTCTAACCTCTTGGAAACGTCCCCCTAGGCAAAACTATGCAAACTACGCAAGACAATTGTCCGTTCAAGAAGAATAAGAAGCCACTTCTCAAATGCCCATAACTTCAGAGTGCCTGGTGTGGACGCAGGTTCTGGCGTAATCTCACCGACTTTCTCATGCCTTCCTTTTGCGCCGTGTGTTTCAGCATCCGGTGGACCCTAGCATCAGCTAGCTTGTCGGGACGCTCTCCTCCAGAAGAAACCTCACTTCCCACTGAGTGTGTAGGATTTGGCCTTGAGGAGATAAGCTCTGGAGAGGGCTGACTCCCAGCTGGGGATTCGCCTGTGAGAGCCTCCTCCCCCACTGGTACAGGCTGGCTGGTGTCTGGTGCTGCGTCTTCTAGTTCTGATTCTGATTCTGATTGATTACTTGAAACATCTTCTCCCAAAACAGGGGCAGTAGGGTTAGACATGACAAATAGGATTCTTGGATCCCCCTTCTGAGACCATACATGCTGCTATGATCTCAGAAGGTCAAGAGAAAAATGGGTGGATATTTCAAAGAAGGCAAAAAGCATATCAATAAGGCTAGTCAAATTTCTCAGGTGAGGTTGCCACCCATCCCTGGAAAATCTACATGTCTCCTCATTATAAAGGGAACTCTTATTTTGTAGTGAGGAGGAGGCTGAACCATCTATCCCTCCAGAGACCAGGGGAATAATAACAAGGAGCTCTTCTGATGCCTTTGGCGATCCTCTTCATGCACTCTTCAGAACTAATTGAGCATCGTGATTTCTGGATGGGTCGTTTCAAGGACACAGTGCACTGCATTTGATGGAGATGATGTCCTACATACAAAGGCAGAGAAGAGTTGATAAGGGTTTAAAAAGTAATAAACTCATTCACTTTGTAAGAAAAAGCACACAATGCCCTGAGGTTATTGCTGATTGTATCCTATTATCTTTGCACAGAGTTTCTTTGCAAATGTCAAGTGTTATGAATATTAATAGTTCCTTTCTATTTTGGGAACCTTTTGTCATCATTATTCCAATTTTCTATGATTACACCCAAAAGCATTCACTTGTGTATTTATTATAACAATGACAGGTGCTGTTCAGCAAATTCAGCAGAGTGCTTAAAGTTTAGGAAACAAACTCTTCAAGCCTTGCTTAACTATTTCCAGATAAGAAAGAAATGCAGCGTGAAAATCCTGAATCCAACTGGAGAAAGTGCTCATTAATTGAGGGAGATGAGACCCTTTTGGGGACTAGCAAATTCAGATGTTGCTGATTTTCTAAAAGGGAAAACTTTTGAGGTGGGGCGATTTGTTTTCTCGCATGGCAAGAATACCTGGAATTGGTGATAGGATGCTGGTGTGTGGAATGTACCTTATAACATTCATTTTTCCATAAAACAACTCAGTCATTGGGATTCGCCATTAAAAAGAAAGAAAAGAAAAATCAAATGAAATACTGTAGTAAGAAGTTCAGTCCTTGATAAAATAGGCTTGCACTGACTTAGATAATGGCTGGGTTCACACAATATGCTAACCCACACTCAGCGTGGGTTGTTGTTGATCTGTGGGTTGTCTGTTGAATCGTGACTTAGTATGTTGTCTGAACCTAGGGCAGTTTTGCAGGGTGGCTTGTTAACCATGCAGGGTGCTTATTTTTCTCAAACAAGCCACCCTGAGTACCCATGGTTTGTTCAGGGTGGGTAACAAGCCCCACTGCAGCAAATGTCCTGAGTTCAGACAACACTCTAACCCACAGTTCAGCAAACAATCCATGGTTCAACAACATCCCTGACTCAACCATTGGTTTGATGTGTTCTGTGAACCCAGCCATTGAAATGAGCAACCTAAAATTGCTGGGTTGGAACCATGTCTGCCTTCCATGAGAAGAAGGGACCTTCTGTGAGAGGAAGCACTCTACTTGCAGAAGGTCCCTCCGCCTAATGTTGGGAGATCACCCTCCCTCCTACATATCACAGTTCACAGTTCAGGTTTTCCTGATTCTCTGTATAGTATTTCCAGGGGGTTGGAGGGTCTGACATGGGAAGGAGGGGGCGGGGAAGTCCACACCCACCAGTGCCATTGTTCCAGCTTAAATCTGGATCCAATCCACTGCCTGGAATTCAAGCTGTCTTCCAGGTCCAGACACAGGGAAATATAACATCTGGTTTTCTATTATGCAATAATAATTCAACCACCCCAATTATGGTTTGGAATGGGTCAGATGAAAGAAGGGTGAAAGTGAAAAAGAACTGGCTTTAAAACAGGCCATTATTGTATAAGCCACAGAATCCATTAATCAGAAACACAATGGCAGGGACTACATATTCTTTGCAGAAGATGCCAGTTTAGCTGCTGGGATAAACTGGAGAGTAGGATGGCCTAGGGTGGTAGATGACATTGACCATCTGGTTCCCCCTGAGACCACCTGGGGCAGAGGTGTCATGCCTGTGACTGGAGATGAGCTTGTCCATGATTTCTGATCTTAAAGACCTCTTGAGGTAGGCTCCCCTGGTGTTTGATCTTGAAGGGGCAATGGAGAACTATTTGCTTTCCAAAAGATCTGCTCCTAGCAGAGGTAAAAACTTATACAACTGGTTCATTGCTATGGCCTGCCAAGGGAGAGGAACCAAATTGTGTGATATGGCAAATGTGGATTGGTTGAAGCCACTTTGCTGCCACCTTCACATGTCTGACCCTGTTGCATCTCTGAATTCCACCCATGCTGGGGACAAAGATGGCCACTCCAAAAGGCAGACAGCTAGGTCTGAGGATGTGTTACATTACATCAGTGGGTAGGAAATGTGATGCCTGTGGACACTGATGCACCCCTGGGCATCTTTCTTGATGCCTACCAAGGTGCCCTACCCATCCCACTTTAAATAAAATAAAATAACACATCTTTCTGGCAGCTGACATTGCTGTGAAATAAGTTTTTGTTGGGGCTGAAAACTGTGGGTTGAAAGGCATTGTTTGTTGGTTTGGGTCCAGGGATCTCAGAGAAATCTGCAACAGAACCAAATGAGTTTGGATTATGACGAGTCCAACCCATGGATTCTGTAGCGGTCCAGATTTTCCCATGTCAAGTGGGGTCATGGACTTGCAGACCAGTTTCCTAACCTTCAAGAATTTTGTGCAAATTTCATCAGAGGGGAAAAAACACACACCTCCCCACAAAAAGGGCTGGAAAAGTGCATTTCCCCCACAGGCTAATGTGTGAAAATGCACATTTGCAAATTCAGAATCTGAAAAAAACAAATCTGATTCCAATGATGGGCAGATGATGGGATGAAAGGCACTTGACAATCCACAAAACACAGGCTGAACAGATTTTGCACAATCTGTACATCCCTAGTTGGGGCTCAGACCATGACCCCTGCCTTTACTCAATCTCTTGGACAGCTTACTTGCCACACCTCCCATGGCAGCCATGATCTGATGGATGTAGTTGCCATGTGGAACCTGGTGAAATTCCCTCTTCATCACAGCAGTTAAAGCTGCAGGAGCTATACTAGAGTGACCAGATTTAAAAGAGGGCAGGGCACCTGCAGCTTTAACTGTTGTGATGAAGAGGGAATTCCACCAGGTTCCCCATATATACAAATGACACCTGCTGAAATTCCCTTTTCAATACAACTGTTAAAGACACAGGAGCCCTGTCCTCCTTTTCATTTGGTCACCTTAGCCATGGGGTATTTGTGTATGCTGAGATAGAAAGAGGTGATCCCTAGACCTTTAGAGGTTAAAACAACCACCTTGAATTAGTCCTGTCAGAGCAATATCAACCAGTGCAGATGAGATACAACAAGCTGAATATGTCCACACCTCCCAATCTTCAAAACCAACTGCATTATGTACTAGCTTAACCTTCTGGGTCAGCCTCAAGGGCAGCTCCACACAGAGCGTATCGCAGTAGCCAAGACCAGAAATATCAACAGCAGGGATCAGCACAGCAAGATCCCCTCTCTTCAAGAAAGGACAATACCTCACCCACCTGCTCATCACACATGATTGCCGGGTTCAGAAGCAAGAGAAAGCTCAGCACCTGTTTAGATAGAGAGCACACCAACCCATCAATCACAGGTAAACCAGGCCCTGAGGGCTTCTTGTTATTTGTAATCAAGGCAAAGTATTCCCTTAATAAAAGCCAGTAGTGGGTTCTCATCTATTCTCTTTCAGCTATGAATTTCAGGCTGACTTCATGCCCATTACTGCAGAGCAATGAGAAACCTATTTTCTCGTATCAGAGAGTAATATAATATTGGAGCTTCAATAAGCTCCCTCTTTTTTTCTTTTTCTTCACAGGGCAGCATGCAAAGCTCTCCGGAATCAAGAGTGGAGAGGGTGTGGAGATGAAGGGCTTGCATTTCAAGAGGTCTGGGAATCTCTTCTTCTCTCTGATTGCTAGCAGACCAGTAATCCTTCGCAACAGCAGCGGAGGTTTAAGTAAAGCCGCGTCTCCGTGAAGAGATAATTGTGACACCCTTTGACCGGCACGTGCTAATTTACATGTCGTACCACCAGATCTAAATCATCCCTAATGTATCAAAGGGCCGTCTTGGGCTCTAACGTAAAGCTCCGTGAGACAAATGAAGGGGAAGGATATACAAGAGCCATGCATGTCCATGAAACGCAGCTTCTGGGCTGATATTTCCGTGAGTTATCGAAATGAACGCAGCCGTTTTGCAAGACAAAGGGTGAGCGATGCCACCAAATTTCGTAATTAGTTAGCTCGTCCATTTGTAATGATCAGTTTTGTAACGGGCCTGGAATGGTGTTTTATCAATGCATTATTAAGTTTGGAATTGATTGTGAGCTTCAGAGCATGCATGGTCTGCATTTAATGAATGCCATTCCTACACATGTGCTGCATTGGTTGGATTAACCCTTTTCTTCCTAGAGGTAAGATGATGCCACTTTAACTGTAACCAATCACGTTCAAAGAAACAGCCAGGTAGGTGTATGAAATGAATACCCCTTTTCTCCATTTCCTGATTCTCCTGCAACATCTGCAAGAGACTGTGGGTGAACATTACATAGAAAGGTCATAGGGCTAGCATTCGTATGAAAGGAGATAAGGAAATAACAAGGCTAGGGTGACCAACTGTCAGGATTTCCCCGGATTTGTCCTGGTTTTTGTTCTTTCCATGGTGTCAGGGGGGATTTTCTATAATTTTCAGTAATGTCCTGGAATGACGCACCTTCCTCTTTAAGGCTGCCATTAGCATGGCAGGAGGGAGTTACGCTCTTTCTCTATGCCGACGGGGTATATGGAACTGCAACCTCCCAGGACACTATCCCACAACATCTGACCTGCTTCAGATGTCCAGATCTTGCTTCGGATTCCGAACCGAAGCAGGTCCACAGGGTCCAAAGCTCCGAATCAGCCTCCGAAGCGTGTTGCTTGTGTGCGTCCCTGCACAGTCCCATCGATAACTGAAATGCAACAAAACGGTATTTTATTTAATACTCCTCTGTGACCCCTTCCGAGGAAATCACCGCGGAAGGTGACGTACCGTAAAATATTGATGCAAAACACAAACTGTAACAAGGGATGTTGATACAGGTTCTCTTGTATTGTAACCTATCGGCAACATTGATGGCCCTGAACTCCCTCACGGTCCATTAAACCCCATAAGCGTGACAAACATCCCTGTGATAGGTGATTGATCTGTGACTGCTCCTCCTGGCTTGATAAGCACAAGGCTGTCCTTTAACTGGAATCCTAAAGGTGAGCAGGAGAAGCTCGTGTTATTTCTCTCCATTAGGCGATGGCCAACCGTGAGGTGCTGCGGAAAACATAACATTCAATTGACCTTCTGCTTATCTATAAATGTAGAGTGAGCTGTGCAGCTTCCGCCCCCCCCCTTCCCGCCGCCCAATTCACCAAGGAGCCATTGCGAAGAAATTTATTTCCTTTCACTCGCCATAAAAATAAATTGCTCCTCACAAGGGCCAGACAGATGCGAATTCCTATCTTTTCTGTAGCCACCAGCCAGTAATAAGATTATTATGAAGGAGATGTTTTTCTCTGGGCTATCATAATTGGGCGGCCGTGTTATCAAATTGTGTTTGATCAAATTGCCACATGGGTAATAAGTGTTTGAGAGTGTTTGCACACGGCATGTTGTATTGGCTACCTGTGATTCAGGGGAGGCTTGCGTGCTCAAAGGGGGATTATTTATTAGCAGGTTCGTCGTTTGGGGGTACCCCTAGATCCATCATCATTGCTGGGGGCCCAAATGGCTGCAGTGGCTTGGCGTGCCCTTTACCTTTTACCCTGGCAGACTATCAGGCAGTGGTGAACAGAAGTAAGATGGTGCCCCGCCAGCACCATGCATGGTCTTCCTTCTGCTCACCCTATGCCTGAAGCTCTTCAGCTCTTCAAATCTTGACTTGTGTCAAATAATTTAGACCAGCCGTCTCCAATTTGGCACCCTCCAGATGTGTCGGACTACACATGCTGTAGTCCAAGACATCTGGAGGGCAACAAGTTGGGTAAGGCTGGTCTGGAACAACTGTTGCCCCTTGTAGCATAATATATTTCCTACATTTGGGAGGAAAGCTCTTGAAAAATCACTCCTTTTCCCAATCTCAGATTGCAATTCTTCGTATGCTTCCTCAGCAGTAAGCTCCAGTTAATTAAGTCATGGCTGCATAAGAACATGAGAACATAAGAAGAGCCCTGCTGGATGAGGCCAAGGGTCTGTCTAATCCAGCATTCTGTTCCTAAAGTGGCCAATCAGCTGCACATGGAAACCCACAAGCATGACACTAGTGGAAGAGCACCCTCCCTGAAGCCTATATGCCTAAGATCTGCCTGTTAGGTGCACTGGATGTAATGGTTGAAGTCCATTATGCAATCATGAGAACATAGGAAGCTGCCTTGTAATGAGTCAGACCCTTGGTCCATTTAGCCCAGTATTGTTGACACTGACTGGCAGCAGCTTTCCAGGATTTCAGGCAGGATTCCTCCCTAGCCGTACTTGGAGTTGCCAGGGATTGAACTTGAGACCTTCTGCATGCAAGGCATGTGCCCTATCACTGTGCTACAGCCCTCAAGGGCTCACTATTGTTCTTGATTTTCCAGAATGCATTAAAACAGCCTTCCTGTAACGCTCCGGTTGTGTTTGATCTACCAATCCTATCACCAGCTTCTGACTCTGGGAGGTGTAGTCCAAATACATCTGGAGGTTGCCAAGCTCAGGAAGGCTGGACCACATCCAGAGATCCAGTCATGCCTCCACCCTTCCTTTATGTGTTCAGCGGTTGCCTCTTAGAAGCAAGCCCTTGTCTCGAAGGATGAGGTCACCGCTGGGCATGAGCCAAAACAACCGGATTAACGCAATTGTCACCGGGACGAGCGTGGGCTGTCTTTTTGATCAATGATGCTGGAGATTTGGACCTGTTTATCTTCCACTGCACACATTCTCAGACAGCCTCAGGACAGAGAAGGAGCGTGCGTGAGCGAGCGAGCAACAAGCGAAGGAATGGAATGGGTGTTTACGTTGCCAACACTCCCAAGTGTGAACATATGGGCCATTTGCAACCTCCCTGTACACCCAGCCAATCAAAGGCAACCAATATAAACTGGACCGCTGCTGTGATTAAGTTTTCAATGGTGTGGAGATGCTTATTCCGAGTTGGGTCAAGCAGAGCCGAGTTTACAAAGGTTCTGAAATTTGTGGGGGCACACAGGGCTGGGGAGGAAGCGGGCTGGCAAAAGCAGCAGAACTGACTTCTGGGACAAGAAGGTGTTCTGAGCAGGTCAGGGCTGCTGAGCCAATCAGTATTCCGATTGGCTTGATGAGGGTGGGGACAACAGGTGGACCAGAGGGAAAACTTTCTCCCTCTCGCAAACTTCCCCACCCATCTTGCTCCTGATAGTGATAGGTCTTACAGTGGAGAGGAGACAGTCACTGGTTCACAGGGCTGGGAAGGATTTGTACCTGCATTCTAATTGTCAAGTACTGTGCAGGGCTTTTGCCTTCCTCATTCCAAGATCATTTCGTTGATCTGTATTACTCTTTGTGGATCAAGGTTATTGCTAGGCCTGGGCTCATGGGGTGATGGTCCCCAATGTATTTTCTAGGGTCTTGATCCATTCTCCCAAGCTATGAGTGTCAATTTTGTGAACTGCCTAGAGAGCTTTGGCTATTGGGCAGTATAGAAATTAGGGCTGTGCACGGACACCCCGATCCGCTTCGGATCCCGATCTGCAACTTTCAGATCGGGTCCGCTTTGTGCTGATCCACCAGTGGGCCGCTTTGCTTTGCTGCTGAGCTCCGGATCCGAATCGGAGCTCTGCAGCGGAAGCACCAGGTAAGGCCCCCCTCCCCCTTGGCCCCTTACCTGGCTCTGCTGCCATTGCCACACGGGCAGCGGCAGCAGGGCCAGGTAACCCCCCCTCGTGCACACCACTTATCTGGTCCATTGCAGCCCATTGCCAGCTTCACTAGAGCCTGTGGCTCAACCCAGAACTGTAGGCCCCACTTGGAGCTTACACTTCCGGGTTGAACCGTGGGCTCTAGTGAAGCTAGCGATGGGCCGCAACAGACCAGGTAAGACCCCCCTGCCCCCTTACCTGGCTCTGCTGCCGTCGCCGCACGGGCAGTGCCAGCGCCAGGTAAGGCCCCCTTACCTTTTTGCGGAGCTCCAGATTGAGGTGAAGGATCCGCCTTCATCTCCATCCGCTCCGCGACGCTCCACTACCCCACCGATCCTCTTCACCTCCACCTTAAGGGGAGACGAAGCACCCTGATCCGCTTCTGCTTCTCCAATCCTTAGAGAAGTGGAGCACAGCCCTAATAGAAATGCAATAAAAAATAAATAAATAAATTAGTGCCAGTGGACTCCCCTCCCCCATTGCTTACTTGCCAGGCAAGGAGCAATTTTCAAGAGAGCTGGGCAGGGAAGAGTTGCAACACACACACTCTCCCAAAATCTTTCCCTGCATGGCAATTAAGCTTAGAGGAGGGGGGTGGGATAATTTCTCCCCCACTGCTCTGAGATTATCATAAACACGGTGCAAATTAATTGAAGAACTGATTTTATTTGAAATAATTCCAATGAGAAATCAATCGGCTGCTTTTGCCGACCGCAAAATTTAAATACTTCCCAGTCATTATTTTTATATTTGCATATATAGATATAAATCAGCATATGCAAACTGTATGCAAATTTGTGTCCTATGAGTCTGGGCTCCGAAGCTTTCTAGCGCCTGGCAACACCCCTGTTGTGGATGCTTCATCTGATAATGTTTTATGTCACATCTATATAGACGGGGTAGGCATGGGGCCAGATCCATTGGTGAGGGTGAACAGGACTGGGCTCCTCACTCCTCTGCAGTGGTGATCCCCTTACAGGATCTTGGAGATGTGGCACCAGGGGCTGCAAGCTTGCCTCAGCCAGCGTGGTGGGAAAGGGTTCATGTTAGTGGTCTGTAGAATGCCATAGGCATTGATGGCACTATATAACAATACAATAACAATATAACTATATATAACATTATTGCTTCATTTACATATTTCTGTAGGTAAATGTAACCTGAAAGCAACAGCTGGAACAAGGTGGCTGCATGCTAGGGCTGTGCACATCCCCAAGATTCACCTTGGAGGCCAATTCGGAGGTTTGGAATAGGCCCTGACTTGGCTCGGGACGCCTCGGAACTACCCCAGGACACTTCGGATTCGGATTTGAAACTGAAACAGGTTGGTTGTCCATTGAGGGGAGACATGATAGTACTCTTCAAGTACTTGAAAGGTTGTCACACAGAGGAGGGCCAGGATCTCTTTTCGATCCTCCCAGAGTGCAGGACACAGAAGAACGGGCTCAAGTTACAGGAAGCCAGATTCCGGATGTACACCAGGAAAAACTTTCTGACTGTTAGAGCAGTATGACAATGGAACCAATGATCTAGGGAGGTCGTGGGCTCTCCCACACTAGAGGCCTTCAAGAGGCAGCTGGAGAGCCATCTGTCTTTAAGGTAGATTCCTGCAATGAGCAAGGTGTTGGACTCGATGGCCATATAGGCCCCTTCCAACTCTACTATTCGATGATTCTATGACTCCCCTCCCCTCCTGCTCATCCCTTGTCCCCCGCACTCACCCGCCAACCTCAGCAAGCTGCTATCCCTCCCTGCCTTCTCACTTGCATGTGTGAGCCACCCATCCTCCAGGAACACTACTTGCCCTAGATCTACTGTAAGAAATTATGGTGGCTGGTAAAGGCATTTCTGGAAATGGCCTTTTCTGGCTGGCATACTTTGCAACAGAAGATCTATGGCAAGCCAGAGCAGCTTTCCAGCTCACTGGCATGAGTGGAGAGGTCAGCGATTCAGCCACCTGGACTTTGGCTTGCCGTCCGACTTGATCTGCATTGAGACAGGCCAGTGTGTGGAGTTTCACAATTACATGGATTTGCATAATCTGCGCAAATTGTGCCCAAAATTTGCTTAATTATAGCCCCCTTCTAACTCAACTATTCTATGATTCTATGAAATTGCAGCTGGAATTTGCACAAATTATGCAAACTACAGTTGCAATTTGTTCAAATTCATCAAATTTCGCAAAACGCAGCTGCAGATTGCACAAATGTCTATATAAGGGGGAAAACCTCAAAAAGGTTGTTGGACTTGGGGGAAAATCCATGTTTGGTTTGCATATGCAAGCCAAGTTTTTTGCGCAGTAGCAATCTGTTGAGCCCAGAAAGGGCTCAACTTGGAAACAACGGACATCCCTACTTGGAAATAGGGCCTCTCCAGATGTGTTGGGACCACAACTCCCAATACATCTGGTGAGTGCCAGGATAGGATAGGAAAGACTGATATAGGGCCTTGGGAGCAATAAAGTTCCTGTGACATTTTGATGAAGATATGAAGGCCTGCTGTTTTTATTGCCTCTCTCTCTCTCTCTCTGTCTCTCTCTTCAGATGCCCATTTAATGATGAAATTACCTTGGAATTTGATGAAACCAACCATTATTTATTTATTATTTTACAAGCATCACTGTGACCGGTTTTGTGGTTCTTCTATAAAATACAGATTTCACACATCAATGACTTCTCTCTCCCACCTTTTAACTAGAGTAATCAAATTTAAAATTTGTGTTGAATAGAATGTTTCTATCCCTTATTCCTGCAGTGACGTAACCCACTTAGAAACTCCGGTCTGGGATGATATTTTACAACTCTATAAACCTTCAGAAGACAGACATGGGGTTTAAGATACTGGGGCAGACATCAGATGACAAGATTGCCATGCTTGGGAACTTGCAGCCATTGTGATCAGAGCATTACTAGAGAAGTCTGTTGGGGACAAAGAGCAATGAAGGGGCATGGTGGAAGTTTGTACCAGTGGAGGCTGGTGGCTCCGATGTCAGTGGGGTGATGAATCCGCTCTGGGTTTCAGTAAGAATCAGTCAAAACTCTCAAGGAGTTTCCTTCTTTTTGAACAATGGACATCTGTGATGGGTGGAGCCAGAGGAAGTAGAACAAAAGCACAGTATATAATTGCATATGAGCTTGGTCAAAATTTCAAAGTATATATTATTGAGCCTGTGCTTTTGTTAATGTTTAGTGTTTGTATTGTGCTTTATATATTGGAATTTATGGTGGTTGTACAAAATAACTAATCCCATGAAATATAAGTGAATATAGAAAACAAATCTTATAAATAAGCTATTAATGCATTATATCTTTTGTCTGTTTGTCTATATGTTATTCAGTGCATTTGCACTCTTGTGTTTTACCTTTTCAGTGGTGCCATCAGACCAGGACTGTGGGGACGAAATCCAGGGCCCCACCACTCAGCGGATGAGCAAGAGGGTCCACGTGACCATCTAAAGAAGCGATGGAGCAGAAGGTCATTAAGTCCAGAGTCTAAAATGACCCAAGCACAATACTTTGCAATAGCCTCCCCTGCATTGCTCCAAAAGCAGTTTCCATTAGGAAATTGGCAGTAGTGTTCATGGGTTATTTAAAAACAGCATCATCATACTCATCGTCATCATCAAATGGGTTGGATCATACCTTCATATGAGCAGTCATCTGCTCATGCAACAGGACGCTCACTTTATTTATTTATTTATTTATTACATTTCTATACCGCCCAATAGCCGGAGCTCTCTGGGCGGTTCACTTGCATGACAGAATTACCCTGACCGCTCCTCTGCAGCCTCTACCTCATGTGTGCCCCGGATCTGCTCTGGAGAGTCCCCCAACCATCTGGAGCAGACTTCAGATGTGTGCTGGGGGCTGATGGATGGAGGGGAAAATCCATTGGACTGGCAATTCCCTCCTGGTAACGGAACAACCTTAATGGATCCAACTCACAGATTACTCTCACAATGAATCTGATAGTCCATAATAAGGATGTCAGAGAACTATGCAACAGCATCAGGTAAGTTCATATTTTTATGTAAATGACCCATAGATTCTGCAGTGAACCAGCTTTTCCCCAATTGGGTGGATTTGGTGGATTCGTGGACTGTTTCAGAATGTTGCACAAGTTTAGTAATAGAAAAATATATACATACCCAAAGGCCCAAAATGCACATCCTTCTCATAGGCTAAAGAGTGAACATGCATATTTTTCAGGGGAAGAGGATTTGCACATTTTCACAAGTGCACATTCATGCAAGTGTGAATTTGCGCAGGTGCAAATTTGCACAAATTTGGAAAATGAAGTCTGATTCCATTGATAAGTTGATGATGGAATGAAAGCTGCCTGTCATTCTGTGAAACACAGACGGAATGGATACTGCACAATCCATATCTCTCTATTCCTCACTATAGGAAAGCAGCAACTCAAATACATTCAGCCAGTCATGCTGGTAGTGGTGGAAAGGAAGCCAGTCTACATGGACACACAATTTTCTTTTCTAAAGAACATCCCCCCTCCAAAGGCAAAATCAGGACAAAACTGGGAGAGCAATTTAGCAGAGACAAATCACAGAAAATAGGGATTATCCCTGGTGAAAGGCAAAATGTGTACACACACACACACACTACCTGTAATGAAACAATCTACTTAATGTTTTGGGAGCATCTGAATTTACTCTGGGCTCAGCTGCTATTTCTGCCAATGACTGCTATCTGAAGAGATCTTAAAGAACACAAACAATTAATGACACCCCCGAGTTCAGTGGAATCAATTGTTTGCATTTTCTGTTTGGCCCTTAAAATTAATTACAAAATGATATATTTCTAACTTGCTGGCAGGAAGTAGATAAACATCTCTACTTCTCTCCCACCACCCTGGGTTTGTGGAAGGGGAGGAATTGAAACGAGACTTCAAAGGCTAATCTGCCTTCTGTCCCTCTCCTTTCCCCAATGTCTTTTTGGCTTTAGCATTATAACCAGTGAGATCTACAACAAAGCATTGCAAATGTGTTCTCTTCTCCTAATACACTGATGGTGCTATATAAATAAATAAATAAATAATAATAATAATAATAATAATAATAATAATAGGAATACTCCAGCTCCAGATTACAGCTAGCCGATCAGCCAGGTAGTTACACCCTTCTCTAACAGGTCATATCCTCCTTCATGCACCCCATCCCTCAGTCCCCATAGAACCATAGAAGAGTAGAGTTGGAAGGGGCCTAGAAGGCCATTAAGTCCAACCCCCTACTCAATGCAGGAATCCACCTTAAAGCACCCCTGACAGATGGCTGTCCAGCTGCCTCTTGAATGCCTCTAGTGCAGGAGAGCCTACGACTTCCCTAGGTCATTGGTCCCATTGTCATACTGCTCTAACAGTCCGGAAGTTTTTCCTGATGTCTAGCCGGAATCAGGCTTCCTGTAACTTGAGCCCATGCTTCCATGCCCTGCACTCTGGGATGATCGAGAAGAGATCCTGGCCCTCTTTTGGCTTGTTCGGCATTTTTGTTCCTCCCTGTCCCCCACCCTACATCTTAGGTTGATATTTAGAGGTTGGTTGTTGACGTCCAGATATTTTATATTTGAACTGATGTTGGCTTCTTTCTGTCAGCCATCACACCCTGAGTTGTTATTAGCAGGAGTAATACTGAAAGGCGGCATTAGAAGCACAAAGGGAAAAGGGGATACTTCTTTTTCTCTCTCTTTTGCATGTGGAATTTTTCATTCCGATTCAGACTTTGGATCTTCATGCAGCTCTCTGAAAATACAAACATCTTCAAACCCTGAATGTATACAAATGTCCTCAAAAACTGATATATTTAGTTCGGTCTTTTGGATACCTTTTTGGGGTACCCAACATGGGCCATGCAGGTTGCAGACCCCCCCCCATGTCCCATTGTTCAAATATCTTCTTTGTGCTGCTTCCACTATGGAAGACCCCATTATGGAAGCAATCTCTGAAGATGGCCAACTCAGATGAGCAGGGGAGGGTTTCCAGGGAAGGAGGAGAGTCAAACAATCTCTTCTCAAACATTTCCAGGTGAAGAGAGAGAGAGAGAGAGAGAGAGAGAGAGAGATTATTGTTACAACCTGGAAAATCAACCCACTGCCACGAAGACATGGGGCCATCATTTTGAATCTGTTTCCAAATTAGCTGGAATCATCGAGATGAATTATTACATCTCAATCACTTTCCAAAGCTCCACAGGAGACCAGAAGAAGAAGGAAGAAACAGCGAACAGTGCTTTACATCTGGAAATCAACACTGACAAGATGAATTATTCAAGGATTAGCAGCTCCCACATGGGGTTTTCTTCTTCTTTTTAGTTTAGTCATACACAAGGAGCTTCGAAAAGGCAAATTCTCCCCTGATATTTAATTTAGTGGAGATTACCTTGTTGTAATAGTAGGTTGAATGGCACGGCAGCAGGACGCTAGGGTCAAGTGTACTCCGTGGTATTTTACTTTTTTAAATGAAATTTTGCACCCGGGTAATCCAGATCCTATATCCAAAAAGGCGAACGCCACAACCTGCCTAAATTATGCAAACTGAACCCATTTGCTCAAGTTTAATTTCCACCAGCAAACCAGTGTGTTGTAGTGGTTAGAGTGTTGTACTAAGGCCAGAGAGTCTGGGGTTCAAATCCCCCTCAGCCCTGAAACTCATTGAGTGACCACCTCTCAGTCCAACCGACCTTGCAGCATTGTTCCGTGGGTAAAATGGAAGGGGATAATACATTTTGATCCAAGTTTCTTGGAAGAAAGGTGAGATAAAAATATTTACATAAATAAGCCACTATTAAATTGCTGAGGCGTGTGTGTGTGTGTGTGTGTGTGTGTGTGTGTGTGTGTGTGTGTGTTTTTGTATGGCTGCTTCTGCTTTGGCTTATCATGAGGAGAGTTAAGATGCTATATAGTGAATGGAAGCTCCTTCCCTAAAATCTCCTCGTTGGAATTAAGCCTGCAATCTTAGGCCATGGCTAGACGAGGGGGGTTGAGAGTGATGATCTCGCAATTTTATGATTGTGAGATCACCTACCTTAGTCTACATGTGGCATGTGATGTCCCAAGAGGAAGAGGAGGTCGCACCTGCCATTTTGTTCTTTATTTTATTCGAGAAAAAGCGCAGGAGTGCTCCTGCACAAAATGTAAGGTTTTTTTAAAAAACAACAACAACGCTCCCACTCCTCTGTAGCGTGCCGTCGCCCCTCCTCCCAGACGGATTATGTGGTAGGTCTAGCAAGGCCCTGAGAGCGGGTTCACTGCCCCACTGACATCAGAGGCAACAGCCTCCACTGGAAGAAATGAATGAATAGACATCTTATTCAGCCACCTTCAGGCTTTTGAAATTTTGACCATTGTTGTGCTCTTTACAGCTAGAAGCTTGCTTTTAAAAAGAAAAGAAAAGAAATCAGATCCTCTCAGGAATCAGAGTGATTTCTGTGGCCACTACACACCTGGTGCTTTTTCTGTCCTTCACACAAAATACCGGTCAGGGCCTGAAGCCTTTGCATCCCAGTGCACTGTTGTTCCTCCCCACAGAGCAAGAACCTGAAAGCGCAATCAACTCCGGGCATGCCAATATGTCTTTGATTGCCCACCACTCAGAAGGCCGCCCCTTAAGACGTTGCTCTTTCCCATGCCAAACACACCCACCGCCACGCATTTAAAGTGCAAATATTGAATCTCCGCTGTGACCACCTCTAATCCCTCAGCCTGGGTTCACACACGCGCCTCATCCTGCGCCGAAGCGATGCGACTTTCCAGCAGGCGCCCGTCTCATCTCCATTTGTATTCCAAACAGCTGCTCCTGCGAGCTTGCAGAGATACGGCGGCGCGGCACAAGCCATTATGCGTCTTCAATCACGCTGATTGTGGAACGAGGCAGGGAGCCTCGTTCAACCTCTCCTTTCCCATGGCCGGAATTCAAAACGATGATGCAGAGAAGAGGGCTCTTTCAAAACTCTCTCCCGCTTTAGAGGGTTGTAATTGTTAGCAGCGATTGCCGCCTTCCCGACACCACACGGGAAGCAGGAGGCCGGTGCAGTTGGATTGGTGTCTCATCTACACAGCTCCTCTATTGACAGCATGTCTTCACCATGTCTTATTCCGGGGATCGCCCTGGGATCATCCCTGGGCGTCCACATGATGCACAGGGGATCTCAGGGGCAGGGAGGGATGATCCCTCCATTTCCCTGGGATAACAGGGGCAACTTTTACCCCAGTTTTCCCCAGGGTCTCGGGATTGTCCTGAGACCACAGGATGTGTGGGCAGCCATCCCAGTTTCATCCCGGCTCCTCGCATGTAAATGCAAGGAGCTGGGAACCAGGCACAGGGCACGGAGCTCTTCAAGCAGTGGGGAGGGGAGCAGGGTCAAAGCTTTTTTTAAAAAACCACCTTACCTTTGCGAAGGTGCACACCAGGTTCTTTTCTTTTTTTAAAAAATGGCAGGCGTAATGTCCTCTTTCCTCCCGGGATGTCGCATGCCGCATGTGAACTCAGGGGGAGGTTCTCGCAATCAGCATATCGCGAGATCCTCCCCCCTCCGCCGAGAGGTGTAGACATGCCCAAAGTGTCATGGACTGACAGAGTGGGGGTGCAGAAGCAATTTCTGCTGCAGGCCGAAGCTCTCAGGGGGCGCATTCCAAAGCTGGGGGTGGCCAAAAGTAAAAGGAAGGCAGGGCCAAAAGTGGTAGTGTTCTCCTACACTAGAGGCCTTCAAGAGGCAGCTGGACAACCATCTGTCAGGGATGCTTTAGGGTGGATTCCTGCATTGAGCAGGGGGTTGGACTCGATGGCCTTGTAGGCCCCTTCCAACTCTGCTATTCTATGATTCTATGACAAGAGCTTCTTGGACTTACTTCTATTGTTCATGGTTGAAATCTGCTACTTCCGCTGCCTCTCGCTCCAGCCCAGACCGTGGCGGTGGCAAGAAGGTAGAGCAGCTGCAGGTGCCATGGCCTCCTTGCTCCCTGGCTCTCTGCCTGTCAAGGAAGCAAGTGGTGATGAGGAAGAGGAGGAAGAGGAAGAGCAGTTTGGTGTGAGAAGGAAAAGGGGGTGTACTGAGATGGCCTTATAGGCCCCTTCCAACTCTACTATTCTATGATTCTATGATTAGCAGGTTGTACCTTAAAGCTCTTACTGCCAATAACTACGTGTCAGGAAAGGCATTTCTACCTATTGCACGAAAGCTGAGAAACCTCCCAAACCATCAGTGTTTGAGGAAAAAGGGTGTGTGGCCTGGAGAAGTGGGTGTATCTACCTGGGAGCCCTGAGGGAGCAGACTGGAACTGCAGGCACGTTGGAATCAGCCCCGGTGCCTGAGGTTTCACACCCCTGACTTAGACAATTAGGGGATGAAGTTTGGTCAGTCAGATGTTTAATGGATCCTGAGGGGCAGAAGGCTGATCCAAAAGGAAGCCATACCATTTGCATCAGTGGAGTCTGGTTGCTCTGATGTAGGGTGACCATATGGAAAGGAGGACAGGGCGCCTGTATCTTTAACAGTTGTAGAGAAAGGGGAATTTCAGCAGGTGTCATTGGTATGCATGCAGCACCTGGTGAAATGCCTTCTTCATCACAATACAGTACAGTGATGATCAAGATGCATCATCTGATACATCAAGTAAAGAAGATCCCTGTGTAGGGGACAATGCTTGTGGCCTGCAAACAGCCAACTCAGATGCCTTCCCACCACAATTTTTTCAAGGGGTGTATGCTCACAGGCTCCTATTCAGATGCCACATCCTTGACTTGACTTGAGTTCTTTGTTTACTCCATTTTTCTGTCCTTGGACAAAGAGCGTCATCGCATAGAGGAAAATTGTATTTGCTTACCGTCACTTCTCCGCCCACACGTTTGTCCCTCATTACTTCCCCTTTTGAAAGGAGAAGTAAACAACGTGCACATGGCCCATTCAGAGGGCCGTTTTGATCCCGCTGCTTTTCCTGCACACAGCAGGGGATAGCAGCAAGTTCCGTCTCAAAAAGAAATCGGATTTACCCGGATCTTTTTTGTTGTTGTGCGAAGAAGGCTAGAAGGGGTGGGAGGCGCACGTGACACAGACATCATTGTGAGTAGGACCCGTGAAAACCTGTGAGTGCCCAGTAATGATGATGCAATAAAACGATCGTCTGATGATGCCCCCGTGAAAGTGGCTTACAAAATTATAAACACTGAAATGCAAATAACAAAGAAACACTGGTGTGGGTGGAAGGGAGCCGTGCCTCTCAGCGATGGAGAGTCTTCCCCCTCCCCGCCCAGTAATGGGTTTCATTGTTGAACTGTTTTTGCTGCAAACCCATTTTTCCTAATGTTCAACTGAGATCAGCTCTCCTGAAATGTGAGCCCGTTCAATCTAGTCCGGCTTGAAGGGCAGCCCAGAACAAGTCTTTCTATGGAACAGCCCTCCAGGTTTTAGAAGGAGATGCCCAAGCTCCCGAGATGACAGCATCTGTTGCTTCCTGGCTGTGTGTGCTAGGTAGCTCATTTCCAGTAAAGGCCTGGGGGAGGCTGTTTCCTCCTGTGGCCATTGCTGAACCTTGGAAGAGCAGCAGCTGCAGCCTCAACAATTACATCTAAGGCCCAGGGATTGGACTGTTAACAGCACCACATACTTCAATCACTCTTGCCCAGAAGGACCAGGAACCTCAAACTCTCCAACTGATGAAACAGAGATGCTCCAGCCCCAAGGATGAAATTGTGCACGCGTGATGTATTTCCCCCTGCGGCCATTGCAAAACATTTTACAGAGCAGAAGTTATGCTGGTTAACAATTCCCAAATACATGAGAGCATTCTCAATAGCTAGACTTAACGTTCTTCCCTGAAAACTTTTAGATGGCAGATACAAAATAATCCCACTCCTCAACAGATGCTATCCCTGAAAAAATACCAAGGTGGAAACCACATCACATGTGTTACTGTTCTGTAGATTTTATCACGGGGCGAGGAATGATCTTCTGAACCCCATTTCACAGTCTTTTCCTGGTCACCCAACGGAATTCCTAGGGTCCCTATTACTTCGGAACTCAGACAAATCAATCACCGAGCAAGTGGCCAAGTTTTTGAACGTGGCCATTTCTATTAGATCCTCTATGATCACTTGTCCTTTTAATAGTTAAATGTAGTCCTTTTGTATGTATCTTGCTGGAATGGTCTATCGACTGAAATAAAATTGTTGTTGGGAAATAAAAGGAGATAATGTAATGTACCGTATTTCTCCGATTGTAAGACGCCATCGAATCTAAGGCGCACACTAATTTCAGTGCCACCAACAGGGAAAAAAAGCTTTGATTCGAAGAAAAAATAAATTTCTCCAATCAGCCAGCAAAGCAATTTTACAGTACATACACGCAGCGGAGGGGGAAGAGGAATGGAGCGAGCGAGACACAGACACGCACGCGCGCACGCACACGCATAGAGGCAGGTTACATGAATGGGAAGCAGGAACCAATCGTCTCCTGCCTGGGAACGGACAGCCACACATGCACACACATGCATTCAAAAGCTGGTCTGCACCATTCACACGGATGGGAGGGGTGAGCGGGCGACTCCAACCAGCGCTGCTCAGGTGATTCTTCCGCTTCCCATCTCCTTAACAGAGGCGAGGCCGAGCTCTTTGGAAGCTTGCTGGCCTGCCGGAGCTGGGGTCCCTCTTAGTTTGAGATGCTACGAGACGTTGCCCCTCTCCCCCCCGCTTCTCTCTCCACTCCCTTCTCTCTCACTCGCTCTTCACCCCCTACCCTCTTTCCCCGCCTGTCCCGCCTGTCCCGCTGCAGACTCGACAAATGTAATTACCGTATTTCTTTGATTCTAAGGCGCCATCGAATCTAAGGCGCACCCAATTTTTAGAGCTGTTACTTTAGGGAAAAAAGTGCGTCTTAGAAGTGCGTCTTAAAAGTGCGTATTTTTAAAAGTAGGGGTGGGCAAACTTCCTTGCACTTGCCTCACCTGTGCTCACCTCTTCTGAGGCTCGGGTTGGCCCAGTGAACACTCAGCAACCGCCGTCCGCCCACACACCGAAATCTTACACTTCCCTCTGTAGTGTCAATGGCAGCCGCCATTGACACAGGAAGGGCAAGTGCGCCATTTCAGGGCACCGGCGGGCCGCTGCTGGGCACTCACTGGGGCCTCATGAGTGCTTGGGAAGGGGGCCATGCACATGCTGGGAGTGCCCAACTGGGTCCAGGGAACTGGGCATGGGTGCGTGGGGGCATCCGCTGGATTCCCAGACCCAGTTGGCTGCTCGTGGCATCCCTAATCATTAGCGTTACCAGCCTTACTGTCCTCTTGATAGGCAGAAAGGTGGGATGAATACAATAAATGTCGGTCTTCTTTTTCAGCAGTCCAGCCACTAAGCATGACAGCATATGGCAGATACAACAATATTCATATTTTGCAGTATGACAATCCAGCCAGGCATTGGTCCTAGCTGACCCAGTTGTTAGATCAATGTTCTTTTCACCCAAGGACGAAATCCAAACAGCCCTTAAGCACGACTCCACCATTCCAGCGACAGAGGGTTCAAAAGCGCTTTATTGATTAGTAATCAAGGCCTGATCTCTTCAAAGGGAGCAATCAGACAAAAGACATAGGGAATACAGTGCAGTATTTGAGCATGCAAGGGGCAAGGCCCAGTAGCAGCATTAACCAATCAGAACATAACACTGGGGCATAGCTAATGATGCTAAACAGTTCTGTAAACAATACCTTTGGCCTGACAGTAAGTTACAGACACAGCAGCACTGGAGCCAGGGAACTTGTTTTGGATAGATAAGACAGTTTCCAAGAAGACACCCTTGAAGACGCCCTCGGTACGTGACATTTCGCCTGGTATATAATGGATACTATACAGCTTCCTTTAGAAAATGGAGGTGGTTATGCTAACACAGTCTTCCAGCATTCCTGCCATAGGTGAGCACAAGGGGTGTGCCGGGTGTGCCCAGGCACACCCTAATGCCTCAAGCAATAAGCACTGAATTGAGGAGGCCACTGAGTAGGGATGCAGAGGGGGAACAGCCCTTCAGCTGCCCTCCAACTGCTCCCCTGCCACACTGAAGAACCAGTGCCTCCAAGAGAGCGCCAGGAATGAAAAGGAATTGGTTTGCTGGGAGCCTCTCTGCTGGGAGCAGCAGCCCCTCGGCCACCAGGGCAGAATCTACACTACTGCTTTAAAATGGTTTATAACAGTAGTGACAACTGTTAGGGCCCAGGACACGCTCCGGATGCAGTTTTCAAACCGTTTTCAAAGTGTCATATGCTGCTTGGTGTAGATCTGGCCTCTGCTTGAGCAGCTGCAAAGGCCCTCTTAGGGCCTTGCTAGACGAGGCCTTAGCGCGCCTTCTGACCCGGTTTCCCTGCTGTGCGTCCACATGACGCACAGGGGAATCCGGAGGCAGGCCACGCTGAGGCCCCCTCCAACGCGCCATAAGCGAATTCGCTTATGGCGAGCCTTTTCCCCAGCTCCGGCCTGAGGCCAGAGCTGGGGAACGTCTAGCGACTTCTGCGGCTTTTCGCGGCTACTCGCTTACGAGTAGCCGCGTAAAGCCGCGGACCTGCCTGCCACAGCGCTCATACGAGCGCTGTGCCCATCAGCCCAGGGGGGGGGAAGAGGGAAGGATGGCAGGGTGGGTGGCAAGGGGGCAGGGCGGGTGCGATCGTGCCGCGCGCCGCCCGAGCAAGCAGGTGAGCGGCGCTTGCCAGGGCAATGCCGCCCCATGCCAGGCATTGCCCGGGCAAGCGCCGCTCGCCTGCTTGCTCGGGCAGCGCGCGGCACGATCGCACCCGCCCTGCCCCCTTGCCACCCACCCTGCCATCCTTCCCCCCCTCCCGTAAAAATAACCCAAAGAACCGGACTTACCAGTCCGCTGTCTTCGGGCCGCACCCGGCCCCTTTAAACAGACACACACAAAAATGGTGGACGCCGCAGGGACTCGACGTCCCTGCGCGTCCAGCGTGTGGAAGCCTGGGGGAGGCGCGCTAGTCTAGCAAAGCCCCTACAGTCAGGCAAGCAGAGTAGGGCATCAGTGTCTACAGTGTTTAATAAATAAACGAATAAAAATAATGTCCTTTATGACTGAGTATTCAATAAATGCACTCCTTTAAAAGAAAAACTCCCTGGGTGCGCACCCTAATGGAATGTGCTGCGCACGCCTGTGATGCCTGCTGATAGGTACTTCTTTCCCAGTGAGTCTTAAATGCAGGCCTTGCCCCCACTGCAGCTTGCGCCTGCCATCCGATCCCCCCCAATTCCAGAGAGGCCCCCCTTTACTAACTTCCCAACCCCTCCTTCCTTTCACAGGCTGTCACGACGCATCGCGGCCGCAGCATTCCACCATCTCCCCCTCGGCAGAAATGCCGTGCCTGCGCACCGGCGGAGCAAATGGAATCGATAAGCTCTGGAAGTCAGGTGGTGCGCCAGGCACAGCTGGAATTTAATTCTGCAAATTGATTTGCGCAGCTGGAGACGGGGCAGCGGGCATGGAAGTGGGGGTGGGTGGGTGAGAGGAGAGAAATACATGGCCAAGGAGCCACATCAGATTCATTTAAGAGAGTCTCATCCTTATCTGAAGAAGGGGAAAAGAATTTTCCGCAGCAGAGCATTTCAATGCCAATTTGTGAACTGCCCAGAGAGCTTCGGCTATTGGGCGGTATAAAAATGTAATAAATAAATAAATAAATACATTTGCTTTGGTGCAGTACTCATGGGATGGTTGCCCCTGGTGCTGTGCCTGGGGGATCTTTGGCCTTTTCTACACCTAGGATTTTTCCAGGGATCATCCCTGTGCATCCAAATGACACACAGGGGATCCTCGGATCAGGGAGGGATGATCTCTCTATTTCCCTGGGATAATTGAGACCAAACTGAGACCTCAGTTATCCCAGTTTTTCACACAGTCCCAGGACAATCCCGAGAACCGTGGCCAGTGTGTTCCGGCTTCTTCCCTGTGAGTAGTGGGGGTCATCAGAGAGAAGGAGCCAGGATGAAGGGAGTCCAGGGCCATCAGGGGTGGGGTGGGGAGTAGAGTCGGGGCTTTTAAAATTATTTTTTACCTCCTGCAGCTTTTTAAAAAATGGCCACGTCCACTCACGCGATGTTCCTCCTCCCATCCCAGATGTCGCACTGGCCATTTAGACATGGGTGACGTTCCCGGAAGTAGGTAAGTCTGGGATCGCCTTCCCCAGTACACCTGTATGGTGCAGAAAGGACCTTTGTTTGATCAACTTTGGAGCCATTTTTTGCAAGCTTCTCGGAACGAACTTCCCATCAACAGCTGCAAGGTGAACAGATTCACAGGTCACCTGTTCACAGTCGTCTCCACTATGGTGAGATGTCATGTATTCATGTTTTGAATTGCAATAATAACTCCTAAATCTGCACCTAAAAATTAGCATATGCAAATGTATTTATTAGGCCGCCTTGAGGCCCAGTATTGGGCAAAAGGCAGGATACAAATAAATAATAATAATAATAATAATAATAATAATAATAATAATAATAATAATAATAATAATAATTTATTGCATTTTTATACTGCGCAATAGCTGAAGCTCCCTGGGCGGTTTGTCATGCAAATTGGTGCCTTCTTCTTTGGTGATTCATATGTGGCCACCAAACTCTTCCTCAGCCCCAGCGCCAGGGGTTGGAATCATTGGGTACCTGCAGGTCTCCAATTTATCAGCCTTGGAACGTGTTCAATCGGTCTTTCTACGGAAGATCCTAGGCATGCTGTGCGGTGTCCCATATGCTGCTCTGTGCTTTGAAACTGGACTTGTAAGGCTAAACATGCAGGCCTGGGGGGATTCCACACATCGTACTGAGAGCGCTTCCATGCGCCCCCAGTGCGACCCCAAAGCGATCGTGTAGCTTGCCTGGAGAAGAGACGAGGAAGAGGCGTCCTTGTCGCCGCCGCCGCCACTCACCTACCTCCTCGCCAGCCGGCTCGGAGAGCTCGGCGGAAGAAGGATTGGAGGGATGTGAGTTGGAGGGATGTGAGCGCAGCACCTCACAACAGGCACCCTCCTCTTGAGGGAAGCTGACTTTGCTGCATCAGGGGTGACTAAATGGGCCAATCCGAGGCACAACAGAATTATCTAGACCCAACAGAGATGTGGCTGATGGAAAGGAGGTGCAGTCCGAGTCTGAGGCCTAATCCACACCAAGCAGGATATTGCACTACGAAAGCACTATGAAAGCGGTAAATAAAAGGCCGGGATATTGCACTATGAAAGCGGTATATGGGCTGTGTCAATGGGCCCCAACAGTTGTCAGAGCACTTCAATACCACTATAAAGCAGTCGTGTGGCACCTGCCTTTTATATACCACTTTCAATGCGCAATATCCTGCTTTGTGTAGATTAGGCCTGAGATCCATGCAGAGATGCAACAAGTAACCTCCTATGTGGATGCAAGCTCTGGACTCACAGGTGATATATAATTAACATGGAGATTTCTCTCAGGGACAGGGCCCCCAGCCCCAAGCCTTCACTCTCTACACCACACTGGCTCCCAGTGTGTAATACGAATATGGCTTTTTGGCTTTTTCCTTCCAGTCAAGAGGACTAACCGTACCCCCCCCTTCCCACCCACCCCTTTTTTTAGTGTTAGCCTGAGTGGCAGGAACTATCTTGTTTGCTATTGATGTTATGCAAGTTGCCCTGGAAGACTTTTTGGCTGAAGAGTGCATGCAAAATGCTTTACGTCAATACGGGCAACTTTGTCATTATTACTGAACTCTGCTCTAAAACAATCAGGCCTCATCTCAATGGAAAAAGGGACCCTCTCTCTCTTTCTCATACACACACACAGAGTTGCGCCCTCCCCCACTCCTTCATGCAGCTGTTCAGTGCATGGAAATTAAAAATATGTCTTGTCAGCACAAAAAATTGCCAGACCCGTCGTCATAAATTGCACCTTGGAAACCTGTTGCACACTCCAGAAAGTCTGGCCAGATTAGATTCCAGAATCCCTTAGTCTGGAGAGACCAGCGCAGTGGGGGTGGGGGTGGCAGGGAGGTAGAGAAAAAGAAATTTCACTTCCACTCGTCAGTATGAGTGACGAATGCACCCCCCTTTTCCGGTTACACCACTAAAACAACAGCAGGTGTAGCCGTAAAACGCCCGCGTAGGCTGGAAGGGCGTGGGGATTCTTGTGGCAATCGTGTGTAGGGTGCCACAGATTGGGGGCTTGAACCACATCTGGATCAGGCTTTTCAAGTTATGCTGCTTGCCAGCACGAATCATGGAACAAAAGGAAGGCCGTGCCCATGATTCCGTGAATCATGTCACGGAACAAAAGGAAGGCCGTGCCCAGGCTCCAGCGTTTACCGCTTTCCTGGCACGCCTGATGGCTTCCTTACGCCCATCAGATAGGTGTCGCATCTGGGAGACCTTTGCCCACCTCCTCCCATCCCTGGCTTTGTTTTTCCATCAGTTCCTACGTAGCATCAAAATGTAACGGGAAAATGTTGAACTTTTGGCCTAATTGAATGCAAACAGATGCAAGACGTGACCTTTTAGAGGGTGGGCTTTCTCCACACCGCAGATTCGTACAGTGTTCACACCATGCTTTTTTAAAAGTTTATTTACTTACAATATTTATATCTCTCTCCATATCTAAAATAGATTCTGGAGCAGTGCACATAAGACTAAAACATTAAAAAGAAAGAGGGTTAAAAACAGCAAATTAAAATCATTTAATTTAAAACAACGGTCAGTTCAGGAAGGCTTCCTGGAATACTACTACTACTATTATTATTATTATTATTATTATTATTATTATTATTATTATTATTATTATTTGCATTTTTATATCACCCAACAACCAAAGCTCCCTGGGCGGTTCACGAAAACTAAAACCATTCAAAGTATAAAACACAGTATAAAAACATGATATACAATACGCATTAAAAACTGATTTAAAACATACCATACATGATTAAAACATCTTTAAAACATCCTTATCCTGAAAACATTCTAAAATTTCACTGGATAAGCCTGCCGGAAGCAGCCTAGTGTTGGCATCTGCCTGACCTCCAGGGGCAGAAAGTTCCACAGAGATGAGACTGAAGGCTCTTTTCCTGGTGAACTCCAACTGGGCCAAAGATCCATGTGGAATCGTTAGGAGTGTGACCTCCAATGACTTCAGTGACCAAGACAGTTGGTAAGGGAGAAGGCGGTCTCTGGGGTATCCTGGTCTTGCATTGTATTTTTGCAAATACAATGCAAGAAATCTAACACTGGTCCCAAGTTCTTTGACTTACCTTTACCCATGCAAACACAGGTTTAGATTAGAGAAATTTGTTGCATTGACTTGTATACCAGCATCTATCCAGTTCCCACCTCCCAAACTCGTACATTTTCCTGACGGCAATGCAATTCATGTCCCCAAAAAGTTGCATTCAAAAATGCATACATCTGAAAAAATATCTTAGGGGAAAAAAGTTTTCTTTTGAAAAATATGTACAGACATGCCTTAATTGATGGGAGAAACATGCATACTTTGGGGTCTGCACCGAAATACTTATGTGTGTGCCAACAACAAAAGAAGGTCTCATTCTGATACAGACACGAGTCGGAACGAAGTTCAAGGTGAAATCAGAAGGATCTCAAAGACATCCGGTTTTGCTGATTTCATAGAATAATAGAGTTGGAAGGGGCCTATAAGGCCATCGAGTCCAACCCCCTGCTCAATGCAGGAATCCACCTTAAAACATCCCTGAAAGATGGTTGTCCAGATGCCTCTTGAAGGCCTCTAGTGTGGGCAAGCCCATGGCATCCCCGGGTCATTGGTTCCATTATCATACTGCTCTAACAGTCAGGAAGTTTTTCCTGATGTCCAGCCAGAATCTGGTTTCCTTTAACTTGAGCCCATTAGTCTGTGTCCTGCACTCTGGGAGGATTGAGAAGAGATCCTGGACCTCCTCTGTGTGACAACCTTTCAAGTACTTGAAGAGTACTATCATGTCTCCCCTCAATGGACAACCGACCTGTTTCACAAGAGAAATAGTGATTTGACAGCAAGGAAGAAGAGGAGAAACTGAATGTGTCCATGGTGGGAATGTGTATGTAATTTCATGTCAAGCTCCTCAAAGCTTTCCTGGAGTTTCTCGATTTGAAGGGTTCCTTTGAAGAACTTGTCATAACTTTAGTTAGAAGAGCCTCCAGATCGTACTAGATCTTTAAACAGGCATGTCTGGCAGCATTGTCGAGCACATGGCAATAACAGTTGGCCTTGAGAAAAGAACTCTTGTGTGACTTCAGTATCTGGAATATTGGCCTTAGCTAGACCTAAGGTTTATCCCAGGGTCGTCCCTGCCTGCTCCTGGGATATCCGGTGTGTCATTTACATGAACAGGGATGATCCTGGGACGATCCCGGGATAAACCTTAGGTCTAGCTAAGGCCACAGACTTCTTTGCCCCATAACTTACAACAGCATTGTCTGCTGCATGAGGAACTATGTTTTCATTAGGTAACTCAAGATCATTTGAAGTCCTAAGAAAGCCTTCACTGATCGCTACAACAGTCTCGGATGGTAACTTATAAAAGTCCAACAGTTTCTGCCCAGTCACAGGAAACGTTTTATAGTTGCTGGTATTAGAAGCATCAATATCAACAGAATATGAACGGCCACCTAAATGCCTGCCCAACATCTTCAGCTGAATTGGGTCCAAGCATACTTTCAGCTATTCTCTCTGCCTTGGTTCTCCCACATTTTCTTGGCAACCGCAGAGTCCTTGAACATTGTTGCTGTGAGTTTCATTCCACAGTCGGTGCGTAAGTAAATGTGTTGGTGCATGACAGCTTGATACACACTGCCAACTCCTACGGCAGCAACGAAGAGACCCTCTGAACTCCGAGTCTTTGAAAAGAAGGAAGACAAGGCGGCATTCTGACTCACTGTTCTTGAGTTTGTAATGGGGATCTCACTTCCCAGATGTTTCTGTGCCGCCTTGATGTCATTGTATTTAACTGTAAAGTTAATATTGCAGTATCTGCACTTTGCAGTTGTGGTATCAGCTTCCGCAATCCCTTCTTTAAGTTAACTGTTGTGTCTTCAATCATCTTGAAATGATGACAAGTATCTTTTCTTCTGGGGTGCAGGATTCTTTCCCCCTACCTTCAGGTTGCACCTGCAGGATCAGGGTTGCTTGCAATAGCAGCCATTCCAGCAGGCTGAGCTGAGGAAGATGAGAAGCAGAGCAGGGCCATATTCCAGCAGCCCTGCTGAAGACCTCCCTCATGAAGGCTCATCCTCCCTCAACTGTCAACACCACCAGCCATTATAGCAAGCTGAGCCAGGGAGCTACGGGTGATGAGAAGAAGAGCAGACCCATTCCACCGCCCTGCTAAACTAATTATTCCTTTCTCATTTCTTTGTGTGTGTGCTGCGACATTTTTCCCATTGTAATCCGTGCTGAATTGATTACATGTAAATTGCTCTGGGAGCCTTTTTGAACAATGAATGGCATTAAAATACTATAAATAAAATCCCCATGTACAATTACTTGTATTTTTACAACACAACTTCACATCACAGGGGGTTGGTAATGTTCAAATATGTCTGAGTCAAGCTGTATCTATTTACCTGGAAGTACATTCCATTGAACTCAATCGTATGTACAGATGGACGGACATGAGTGGACTTGCACTGCCAATGACATTTTCAGGTAATAATGCTGTTTTAATGATGAAATTGGTTTTTAAACTAATGGCTGAACTAAGAGAAATGCCACATGTAGAGGAATCTAAACTTTTTTCTTTCTTTCTTTTCCATGCAAGGGAGCCAACAAGCGAAAGGTCTTTCCCAGTGGTGTAGCAACTAAAAAAGAAAGGCCCTCACAAGTCACAACCCAGGTTAGTGGTGGAATATTAGAGAAGTGATATCCGTACATCCCAAGCAACAGAGGCAAGCAAGCAAGACTGGCAGGCTTATGAGCTGCACATTCATATTGCATGCTCTCTTTTCCCACTGGCCATTTGTATGTCATTCACTGTCGTATGATTAAGGGTCTCTGAGTCGCTGCCTCTGAACTCACCTCTTGTATCTCATTCACATAGCTCTAATCTCCACTCAACCTGCCTGCACTGGGCATGCTCTGTTCTGCATCAGAGAACCTGAAGGGAGTGGCCTCTATCATCATCATCATTATCATTATCATTATCATCATCATCATCATCATCATCATCGCCACTATATGGCCCCATAGCTGAAGCAACAATTCATAAAAATACAAAATAGAATGTAATAAAAAGTAGTCTAAAATTTCAACATGGAAAAATTACAAAAGCTAAAAACAATTTAAATAAACAATGTCCCCCCCCCAATAAACCTGTTCTTAAAAAAGCAGATGTAGATGTCTCATCATATACCATTAAATGCAGGGTTCCTCCTGCCCTCTAAGTAGAAATTGGGGGAAACGTTCAGGAGGGGGTGTGAACCCTCTCATGGAATCTTTTTCTCTTTCAGAATGAGGGTTTGTTGTTGTTTTTGTTGTTGTTTTTAAAAATAGATCTGTTTTACAACAATATTGCTGAAAAATGCAAGGTTCAAAGATAGAAATTTGATGCTAGCTGAAAAGTTAGAGATTTGGGCTTGCTGAGCTGAGCACAGACCCCAAAACATGAGTCTCAGGACCAAAGCTGGAGATGTAGCCACCTATCAACCACACTATGATGAGATGCATTGTGTTTCTATTTAAATTATAATTATATTTCCATATTTCTATTCATACATATAAATTTGCATATGTAAATATTATGAGAATCTTTCTCCTCTTTTTTTGTCAGTGCATTTCTTCTTTTTTAGCACTTCCTAAATATTCCCTCAAAGATCTCCATTTCACAAAAGGAAAAAGAGAAACGGCTGGTAGAGAGAGAGAGGAAATGGGAGGCTCCACCCACGTTATGCTCCAGCACCGCCCACCACCACCACATGGCCTCAGACCTGTTGGTCCTGTTCAGACAACCCTCTAAGCCATGGTTAAGCCAAAACCCCTTTTGCAGCAAATGATTAGTGAGCATGTTTAAAATGTGGTTATGTATCCACCGTGGTTAGGAATGGTTCTCACAAAGTGCTATGCTGTGGTTCACTTGACATGCTAAGCCATAATGTTTAACTCAAAATGCTTATCCACTCGTTATCCCCAACAGAATGTGCCCTGTTTCCCCGAAAATAAGATAGTGTCTTATATTAATTTTTGCTCCCAAAGATGCGCTAGGTCTTATTTTCAGGGGATGTCTTATTTTTCCATGAAGAAGAATACCTTATATTACAGCGAGGGGCAAAACTGGAAGTAGGTCTTATTTTCGGGGGATGCCTTATATTACAGCGAGGGGCAAAACTGGAAGTAGGTCTTATTTTCGGGGGATGTCTTACTTTCGGGGAAACAGGGTGCTTCTCAACAGAAAAAAAAAAAGTACCACAGTGCTGCATTTGTTGGGAATATTGCAGCCTCATCTGCAAGTTACAGGAAGGGGTCAGTGTTGCCACTACCTAGTTAATGCCTGGGGATTTGGGGTCTCTAATTGGCCTTAGGGTCTCTATTGCCTACAGTGTGGTTTCCTGCTCTGCCCTTTCCTCCCTACTCTCTCTCTCTCTCTCTCTCTCTCTCTCTGTCTGGCCTTTCTCCATTACTGAGAGAACTCCTGCCTGTGTAATGGAACACAAAATGGGTTTAACAAACTCCTTTTGAAACTCTAAGCTCTACCTGCATTTCTATGCCAGAATATTTGTGAGTAAATCTGTTTTGTTTCCTTCACTGAAGAAAGGCTGGACTCTTTTTAGCCTTTGTGTGCTTGTGGGACTGGTAAGAGCACGTTCTGTTCTGTCTTTCGGCCCCCCACGCCCACCCCACTCTGCTTTCAGCCTTTTTACCAGGAGGCAGCAATGCCAAATAATCCCATCAGCATTGAGGTTGTTGTTGTTCTAGCTGTTCTTCTTTCTGCCACCTCAGTCTCCGTTCTGCACCTGATTCCTCACCTGCTACACCTACTCCTACTCTTGCTTTCAACGAAATGTTCTGGTTCTCGTCTTAGAAAAGGAAAAAACAACCGTTCTTCCATGATGGATTTTGCAAGTGGATTCTTCCATGATGGATTTTGCAAGTGGATTTTTCCAGTGTTGGTGCTCTGGCAAGAGTGGCCCACAGGTGAGTTCTCTGAAGTTATTTATTTATTTATATTATTATTATTATTATTATTATTATTATTATTATTATTATTATTATTATTTACATTTCTATACCGCCCCATAGCCGAAGCTCTCTGGGTTGCTTACAAAAGGTTAAATCGCTAAATATTAAAAATCAATATAGAAAGTTTTAAACCATCAAACTATAAAGAAAGACACCATACAAAGACAACATCCATTTAAAAACAACTGTGAACTCTCAGCCAGATGTAAAGATAGATCTGGGCTCAATTAAAAACTCAACATATGTTGTTAAATGCGTGGGAGAAGAGGAAAGTCTTGACCTGGTGCCAAAAAGGTAACAATGTTAGCACCAGGTGGGCCTCATCAGAAAGATCGAGTTTTACCCAGTCGAATTTTAAGATGTCTGGCTGTTATTTTAATAATGTATTAGTTTTTATATGTTTTAATCAGTTTTATGTATTTTATAATATTTTCTATTTTATGTGATTCCCTGCCTCGATCCAGACAGAGAGGTGGATAATAAATTTATGATGATGATGATGATGATGATGATGATGATGATGATGATGGGCCACCACTGAAAAGACCCTCTCCCTTCTTGGCATCCTCTGAGCTTCCCTCGCAGTAGGCACCCAGAGGAGGACCTTAGATGTTAAGCGTACTGTACGGGAGAGGTGTTCCATCTGGTATTGTGGTCCCAAGCTGTGTAAGGTTTTATAAAAACCTATGAAAGACCTACTCCGAGGGAAGCTGTTTCTCAGTCCATGAGAAGACCATCTCCTTGAATCAGGCTCTGAAACATATAGACAGCCAATGCACTGAGTTCTCATGGACTGAGAAACAACCTATGAAAGATTCATGTTTTTCTCAGCAGACTGTCCAGTTCATGAGGGAGGAGAAAGGCCTACAGCGCATCCTTCACCAAGCAAGGAAGCATGCTGGGAATTCTTGTCTGCATTATTAAATTTCTGCTTTATGGAGGCTACCTTGGGAATGCCTTGACCTTTTTGCTGGCCTAATCTATATGCTTTCCTTCTGCCATGTGTACAGCAGAGGATGGGGGTGCGGAGGCAGTGGAAACGTATTTTCAGCCAATTATGGACTTTTTTCCCTTTCCTGAGGAGGAAAAGAAAATGGTGCACAGATGACCCTTGGCTTTTTCTTTCTTTTTAAAAATGCCATTCGTTGCCAGATGTTCTGTTGAGGAAGAAAATCCCATAAGACACGCTCGAGAGCTGTCTTTCTTTTCCCAGACAGGATTTATGTAAAGAAAGTTTCTCTGTTGTTGCTGTTGTTGTTACTTTACTTTCCAGGATGCAGGAGATTTCATTAAACACTTGCATTAAAAAAAATGCATTGCTTCGAGGATCCCCTGCTGAAGCGTCATTCTGATAGCTAGCGCGGAATCCCCTTTTATGTTTGTTAATTTAGGTAGCACGGCTACCATGGTGTGATGCTTGACACTCATTATCATTTTACAACAGCACTGCGGAAACTGTGGCCCAGTAGATTGTCCAGGACTCTCATTCTCATCTAGCCTGGCCAGTCGTAAGAGGTGATGGGAGTTGCATTCCAACAACATCTGGGGGCTATCTATACAACCAATTTACCCCATGGTGGCTGCACAGTGGTACCACATTGGTTTCATTTCTCCAGTTAAGTTTCATTTCATTAAGATTTACCAGTAGTTTTTGTTTTGGGGGGAAGAAGACGGTATAAAAGAATGAGAGAGCCAGAGAGCAGAGAGCTGGAAAAGACCAGAGCAGGAGGAAAGAACAGGAAAGGATGAGAGCATGAGGATGTCATGGTTCTCAAAACCTCCCACTTTTCTATGAAATAATAAAGAGGTCTGCTACATAATCTACAAAGCTTTATTCAGGCAACAAACATCTCTTCCCACCTAAAAAGAGTCCAACCTCTAGGAACTTTCCTCTAGGCAAAACTATGCAAACTAAGCAAGACAATTGTCCTTTCAAGAAGAACTGGAAGCCTTTTCCCAGAATGCTTTGACTTCAAGGAGGCTGGTTCTGAAGAAGCCTTTGGTGAGAAGCTAGCTGGGCTGACCTTCTCTTGCCTTCCTTTAGCAACGCCTGTTTGAGCTCCTGGAGGACTCTAGCATCAGCTAGCCTTTCCGTGCCCTCCCCCTCGGAAGACTACCGATTTCTCACAGACTGTGTTTTATTTACACTTTCAGAGATAAGGTCTGATGAAAGTTCATTCCCAGCTGGTGAAGAGCCTGTGAGAGTCACCTCCTCCAATCCTTGAATAGGCAGGAATGTTTCTGGTGCTGTCTCTTCTGTTTCAGAATCTGATTCTGATTGATCACCTGAAACTCCTTCCCCCAGCCTAAGGGAAACAGGCCTAGTCATGACAGAGGAAGAAGTAGCTTGAAAAAGCTTAAATGCAGCTAGGGTAAAGGACTTATGGATATATTTTTGTAACTTTTATTTTCTTTTAATGCCTTTGCTTCAGCTCTATTGACTAAATACCTTTGCTTGCAATTTGGTTGTGTTAATAGTCTAGAAACCTGTTGTGCTAAGTCACAAGTGTTACACAGCCAAGGTCTACCACTTAAAAACCCATGTTACTGGGAAGGGGGAGGCAAAAGAAGGAAGGTGGGACTCTTAAAGAGGCAAGAGATCCTTAAAGAGGTACTCAGAGGGTCCAGGTCATATGTGGAACTATGAGAGTCCTCCACTGGATTCCTTCAGTGTCTTCCAGTGAATCATCCCAACCTTGTGAAATGAAAAAGAAAATGGAAAGGAAGAAGGAAAGAAAGAATGTGTTCAACAATTTTAAAAGACAGAAAGTGCAGGCAATTAGAGTGAAGAATATCTCACTTGTTATGCAAATTGCACCAGGCAGGCATCAGGTTGCATATTAAAGTGTCAAGAAAGTTCCATTATGAACCATGAGGAGCACCTGTTTTTTCTTCTTCTTCCTGGCATAATGCTTCAAATTCCCTTGGTTGCCACAAGAATGCAAAAGATTTTGTGCTTCAAACTGAGACCGAGCCGGAGAACATTAACCTTTTAAATTAATTTATTTCTTCTTGTTGTTTTAATCACGTTTCAGCATGAATTTATTTCCTGCGGCTGAGCACGACGGCTTCATTGTTCTTAATATTTAACTTGGAAAGAGACACAACCATCTTCGTTGCTTCCAGAAGAATGAATTGGCAGAGCCATAGAATAGACTGCACCACTTTTGATCGCAGGTGGATTTTCATGTGTGCGGCGTTTTTTGTTTTTTTTATGATCCCTGGTAATAAAAACTAACAAACAAATGAAACCAACCTCCTTACAAACTGAAATTGAGCACAGTGAAGAATGGGCTGGGCTCCAGATTTTCTATATTATCTGCATGTTTGTATTGTGCTGGACTTTATTTCATTTATTTTTTTATTAAAAAAAGTGGGGCAGCATTCACAGATACACCCCCCCCCCGCAGCCTGAAGTGGTACAGCCCACTTTGCACCTTTGTATTCTACCACCTCATTCTGTTGTATGACTAGATCACTTGGGTTTGCTACACAGATTCTAGGTTACTCTATAACAGTGGTTCTCAACCTTCCTAATGCCGCGACCCTTTAATACAGTTCCTCGTGTTGTGGTGACCCCCCAACCATAAAATTATTTTCGTTCTTCTCTACACGATCCATTGTCATGGGATGGTTTGCTAATGAAAATAATACATAGCTTTAATAATACAAAAGATGATACATGACATAGTTCAGTCAATACAGTTTCCTAAGACCATCGGAAATATGTGTTTTCCGATGGTCTTAGGCGACCCCTGTGAAAGGGTCATTCGACCCCCAAAGGGGTCCCGACACACAGGTTGAGAACCGCTGCTCTATAATAAGTGTGGACAAATCAATCAGCTACAGTTTCTCCTACATTTGTTTTTTTTTAAATCTCAAGTTCTTTCCATCCTGAACATGATGAAATGTGCAAATTCTGGTAAATACAATAGGTACAGTTCATCATCATCGTTATCATCATCATCATCATCAACATTATTACGGTCTCTGACCAGACTTTACTCATACAAAAGAGTAGGGCGAAATTACATACAAATTGGAGAAATATTCAGCAGAATCAATTCTGGAATAGGTACAGCTATTCCCAGCCTGGACAGGACCATCTTATACCAGCTTGCCATGTACCTGTTACAGATGCAGAACCTCTTGGGAGGAAAAGAGGTGGAAACCCTAATTCAGCACCAACATGGTTGAATATGCAGGGATTCAAATCCAAACATTTAATAGCTCAGTACTCAAAGCCCTGGACCTGGATGGATGAGTTAGTTGGTGTTGGTTTTCCCCACATTCGAATCATTTTAATCTCAAAGTTCTTTCCATCCTGGATATGAAGAAATTTGCAATGTTTGGTACATTCTCATCAAAATTGGATTGAAACCAAGTTCTCATCCATGCCTTGGCCCAACCCACGTATCAGATCTTTGACATGGCAACAACTGTGACATCAACAGGTACCACCACAAGACACTTTTGAGACTCAGACTTTAGGCAACCTTGCAATCCTAGGTGTATTGCTACATGTTTTCAGTGAAGGAGATCCACCTTCATGGATAGCCAATGTTCATCAGATGTCTTCTGCAAGAGTCAACCTTAAACCAGAGCTTAAAGGCCTTTGACATGAATAGACACTGAGATGAAAGCTTGTTAAAAGCCAGCACGTATGCCCAGGTTGTAAATCGTCATAGGCAATGGAGTGTTGCCAAAGGAATGCTGAGTGTTGCCAATTCTAAATGGTCTTTCCCGTGAGCTGCAAATCTTTGGAGTCATATCAGCAGGGAGGAGACATAAAATCCCATCTGAGAAACGTCACTTGTCTGATCAAAATTCTTTTAGCTGCCCTTGAAGGTTTTTCCCCAAAAAGGAACCTCCAAATCTGCCTTGAATTCCCATTCAGGCCATTTGTGAAGGTGTCCTAGTATTGTCTGAACCTCTTCTGAGAAATATTATTAAAACTCTATTGAAGCTTTGGATTCTGGGAGCTGGGTGCAGATGACAGTGCCCTATTTGAAGAGCTATCAGAGGACAGTCCTTCACTTGCAGGTGTCCTCTATTTGAAGGGATTAGGCCTACGGTGGTTTAAAGATAACAAAACCATAAGAAGGAAGAGTAGGGGCCATGAAGTTGCTCACTGGCAGTCAACACCTGGACAGCAGACTGAGTAACAGGTAGATCACCCAGGGGTTGTCTATATGCAGTCAAAGCCCTGCGATGGCTGTGAATCTGTGCTGCATCAGTTATACGATGCAGCTGCAGATTCACAGCCACTATGGGGCTTTTCCACAAAGCCGCACAATAAAAAAGTTGGGGACTTACCCCGACTTTTTCAGTGGGAGCGAGGTCACCCCAGCTCTTTTGCCATTTGACCGCAGTCTGTGGCTGATCAGGGTGTGTGTGGTCCTGGTGGAAGGCGACTGGCGATGGATTGGCAGAAACCAGGAAGAGGGTAGGGGCATGGCCACAGGATGACCTCCAGAAACCCTGTGCTCCCTCCTTGGCATGGAGATTACCTGACGCCACCCTGGGTAAGCAAAACTGTGGGGTTTAGGAAGAATGCAGAGCTAACTCAGCCCCGTGAAGACAGCCCCCTGGTCACAAATTTGTAATCCCTGCTATGGGGAGATGTAATGTATTTCTATTTAAAATATAGTCACGATTCCTAAATTTGCATCTACACCTGCCAATGAGGATATGTAAATGTTAGGCAAATCTCTGTTTGCTTTCGTCCTCTTTCTAGGCCTCTGTAAAGTAGGAGACTCGGTGACCGTACCTGATAGGCTTTCAGTGGAACATGAAATAAAGTAGTGTTGCCTGACTTATTTATTATTATTTATTTAGAATATTTATATACCGCTCCCCATTGAAAAATTTCGGAGCGGTGTACAAGATAAAATGAAAATAAAAACAGAATAAAACAGTTAAAACAAATTTTAAAAGAAGCAAATACAGAGATACAAGGCTGCTAATGGACTTCCGTAAGCCCAAGTTTGGGTCAAGTTTCCCTCTTCCCAATTGTCTTCTCTAAGATTATTATTTATTATTATTAAGCAGGAATCTCCAAATTTGTCTCAAACATCACACAGACGCTTCAATCGAAAGAGATGAATTTAACCCACCAGTAGGCAAGAACCTGAAACAAAGTTTTAGCATTTGGGCTTCCTGTTAGGATAAGCCCAGGGGAGGCTGCTGGCTGTGATGTCACTGGGGCAGTAAATCCACTCCAGGTTTCACTCAGAACCAGTCAGGCATCTAAAGGAGGTATCCAAGATACAGAAGCACCTTGGAGAGTGCCTTTAGAGTTCTGACTGAAGCACGGAGCGGATTCACGCTCCTCTCCCATTGGAGCCACCAGCCTCCACTGGATAATCCAGGTAAGTTACAGCAGTGCACAACCAATTAGCTTTCATATTTGCTGACATTGTGGGAGTTTTTACAGAGGATGGAGGAGGGCTAAGGGCATTCATACAACTGTTAATTAACCCATCCTGTAAATCTGTTTCATTTTGTGGCTTTGACAGAGTCAATCAAGGATGGCTTAGTGGTCTGCTCATTTGGAAAATGACTTGGGTTTCTTTTTTAATTACAGTACAAAGGTTTACAATCACCATCCTAGTGGCACCTTAGGATTCTTTGGTATCTGGGTTGGACATATGCATCTAATTAGGCACATCATCTTCTTAGCTGAATATGTAAACCCACTTAATACGTGGATTTTATGCCTGTAATAAGAGATAATGGATTAAAAAACAACACCAGACTAAATACCACTTGTGGGGAGAGATTTAAAGCATAGTATCCTTTCTCGTCCAAACCATCCCTCACCAGCTGATTATCTGGGAAAAAAATAGGCTAATTACTCTGTTATCAAAGCTCTTTCCAATTGAAATGTGTTTGTTCAACAACCATTAAATATATCACAAAGTCATGGGAATTTGGGAGATGCATCCAATTTGTACTTGAAACGGGACAGATTAATGCCAAGCAGGATATAACACTTTGAAAATGGTTTGAAAACTGGATATAGCGTGTGTTCTGGGCCCCAACAGTTGTCAATGCCGTTATAAAGATTGGATTACTGCAATGCGCTCTATGTGGAGCTGCCCTTGAAACTGCTCCGGAAGCTGGAGCTAGTGCAGAATGCTGCAGCTCGGCTGTTGTCTGGAGCTGCCCCTTTCCAGCATGGAACTCCTCTGCTGAGGGAACTGCACTGGCTGCCTATTCGCTACCGGGCCAGGTTGAAGGTTCTTGTACTTGTGTACAAAGCCCTAAACAACTTGGGACCAGGATACCTGAGAGAGCGCCTTCTGCCCTACCAACCTGCCCGGTCACTGACGTCATCCGAGGGCCTGCTCCTGGTGGTTCCACCTAGATCCATCCTCCGTTTGGAGTCCACCAGGGGAAGAGCCTTCAGCATGGTGGCTCCCCTCCCGTGGAATTCCCTGCCTCTAGAGGTCACACAGGTGCCAACTTCGTACTCCTTTTGGCGCCTCATGAAAACATCATCATTCCAGGAAGCCTTTCCTTAATGTCCAGCCAGGAGTCACTGTATTTGCTTCTTTTAAAATCTGTTTTAAGTTTTTTTTTTCTGTTTTTATTTTCATTTTATCTTTTACACCACTTTGAAATTTTCAGTGGGGAGCAGTATATAAATATTGTAAATAATAATAATAATAATAATAATAATAATAATAATAATAATAATAATCCATTTTAAAGCAGTAGTGTAGATCCTGCCCTGGTGCCAGGAGCTGAGGGACTTTGGCAGTGGGAAAAGTAGGGCCCAGGCATTTCATATTCTGAAGTACCGCGGTAGCTTGCTAGAGCACAAAGTGATCTATCTGCTTCATACTGCTCTTCACTGCTGCCAGTGCAGATGGCCAGATGTGGTATTGCAGCTAACAGTTCAGCAGGAATCAGATGATAAATGTGGCCAGTGGGGTTCCACCTAGTATTATAAAGTTGTTGACTGTGAGTGTCAGGGAACTGCAAGCCCTCTTCTCTCTATGGTAAGTCCAAATTTGTCTCATTCACACGTTAACAGTTTAAGGGGTTGACTTAAAAGAAATCTTAGCAGTAATAATCATGATGTGCAAATCAGCCCAAAGAGAAAAGAGGCTGTGGTCAGAGTTTATGCCATCATGCCATTCTCTGCTGTGTTCCTCAGCATCAATCTGGCTTTTGTTGATTTTTAAATTTATTTATTTTGGGTTTTTTTTTTAGCAGCACGCCTTGTCCTTTCAGGCCATGCAATGTTTCTCAAATTCTGCCCAGACATTGGTCTCCAAATGCCAAATGTTCCATGCTTCTGAGTCTGCCCCATCTCAGACACATGGGATTGGCGAACAGCGGGTGTCAGAAGGAAAGTAGCCTCTCCGCTGACATTTGGAGAGCAAAGACTTTTACACCCTCATAAATTTCACTTCCATTTGTGTCTTGGTGTGGGGGCGTAAGTGACGGAAAGGCAGGTTGTCAGATTTTTCTTTCACACTCCTGGCTTCCATTTGTACTATCCAAAGACAACTTTAAAAACCTTTTGCAGGGGAGAGAGGGTGGGGGAGTTCTTCCATATTTTATTTTCTGATAATGCAATCCATTCTGTTTCCCCCCGTCTTTTTAACATTTCGCACAGACTGAGAGTAAAAACACCCCCCCAAAACATGTTTGCAAGTGGCAGGTTGTACATCTGGCCGGTTTAACATCTGAGAGCAACTTTTTATGCACATCATCTCAGGAATCAGTGGTTTGCAGCCTGAGTAAATATGTATCAGCTTTGCTCCCACACTGGTCTCTGCTTCCATGGAAAGTCTTTGATTCCTATGGCCTAACTTCCTTCCTTCGAAGGGGCAGGACATCATTTGTGGAGCTTGTATTTGTTTTTAATGTTTAATGTTTTTAATGCTTGTATTTGTTTTAATGTTTTAATGCTTACGGTTTTTAACTTTTGTAAACCTCCCAGAGAGCTTAAGCTATGGGGTGGTATATAAATGCAATAAATAAATAAATAAATAAATAAATAATGATAATTGTAAAAATTGCAGAAAAGCCAAAACAAACGGGCAAAAATATTTACCTGGACAGGTGTGGAAGTCAGCATGGAAACACTTTGTTTATATGTTCACACTTGGATGGGCAAGTTTTCAATCCCAGCAAGAATAGCAGGACCTTGGGTGCAATGGCACATGGACCTTTTGTAGGGTGTTACTTGATGGGTATGTCTAGACAGCCAGTGTGGTGTAGTGGTTAAAGTTCCGGACTGGAACTAAGGAGATGTGGGTTCTAGTCCCCACTTTACCATGAAGCTCACTGGGTGACACTGTCAGCCTAACCTACCTCAGAGGGTTGTTGTGAAAATAAAGTGGAGAAAAGAAGGATCATGCACACCACCTTGGGTTTGTTGGAGGAAAGGCAGGAGATAAATCTAGCATGGAAAGAAATGGATCCACTCACCCGGACACATATTCACTCACATTAGATGATCCACAACTGTGTACTGTCTTCAATGTGCAGAGTGAAATCAAACCTTTATCTCAGTTCAGTTCTCATTTCTTTCTTCTTCGTCATCAATTCTGACCTGAGAAACACGTAATGCAGAGCTATTTGAGCACATGGTAACCAATGATATTCTACATCTCAAAGCTTCACACGTTTCAACAATCGCAATGCAGAAAAACTCTAGGAATAACCTGGTTGGTTTGGGGTCCTTTCGACACCTAAGGGTTCTCCCAGGAAAATGGACGGATCCTCCCTGCCTGCTCCCGGGATCCCCTGTGTGCCATTTGGGTGCACAGGAATGATCCTGGGATATAGGGCTGGTGTAGACATGCCCTTAGTTTCAGCTTCCTTAGTTTGCTCATAAACATTATTTTGCCAGATCTCTTAAGTCATTCTGGGCATCAAAAGTATACTTAACTAGTTTTCAGTGTTTAGCTATTTTTATTCTGGCTGTTGACATTCAGTTAGTGATGGATGGATCTGTCCATTTCAGGTTTTTTTTTTTATCAGTTTCACCATTTTCAATCTTAAATTTACTCTGCCCTGTTTCTACATCATTATTTTTGTCACTTTACCAGACCTGGCTTTTCTTTTAAACTGTTCCTAGCTTATTTAAATTGTTTTAATTTTTCGTATGTTTTCACCCTTGCAATGAGACACCTTGAGTGACTAATAAATTTAGAGAAAGGTGCTAGCGAATGAAATAAATGAAATCAGTTCACACTTTTCTTTTAATGTACATTGCCTAATATGCACTTTTTTTACAAGCAATTACTCCTGGTATAACACATGTTATTTTCGCTATTATATGCATCCTTCTCTACATTTTTGAATGGAGAACTGCATTGAAAAAAATCAGAGAATTCGAAGTCCTAAAGGATAACTATGTTTCAGTTCACATGTTGGTTCAGAAAGTGCAAAATAGAAAGGCACAAAGTGAATGAATCCCTCCCCATCCCTGCAATTAATTTCCTAAAAAGGAGATCTTAGAAAGCCCAGTACACAAAGAGAGTCTAACCTTCCTGGGCTTTGCAGTAGTTTCCAATATTAATTCCCAATAACTTTTGATACTTCCATAATCCCACCATCTGTGCATCAGATTTGCTGCTATTTGAACACAGTGCCAATAAAGATCTGAAGATATGTGTTATATTGTGTCATGTACTGGCAACACCCTGTTCCATGAGTGAAAGGGGAAACAGGCAAGAAAGTGCGCCCATGCCCCCCTTTTAGCTTTTTCATTCCAGTGGCCTTTCCCACTACCACCTGCTCCTGGTGCAGATGAAACGGTTGGGATGATGTAAAGTAGTAGAACTATCTCTGGATTTTGCATATAGTTTGGTTTGGATGTTATAGAATTAAAGTTCATTACTTGCTAAAGCCGGATATGGCCCTACACTTCCATCCCGGTTTTTCCAGCGGGATGATCCCGAGACTGCGGGAGGTGTGGCCAGCCATCCTGGTTTGTCCTGGCTCGTCGCAAGTAAATGCAAGGAGCCAGGAACTGGAAACAGAGCCCTTCAGGAGCTCCGTGCCCAATCAGGGGTGGGTTGGGGGAAGTGGGAGTGGGTTTTTTAAAACAACAACAACAACAACAGCACACCTTACTTTGGCGGTTGAGCGCTCGTGCGCTCATTTTCAGTAAAAAATAAACATGGAGGCCACGACGTCCTCCATCCTCCTGGGATGTTGCACACCACATGGAGACTCAGAGAGAGGATTTTGCGATCACCATATCACGAGATCCTCTCCCTCCACCCCCCTGGTGTTGACATGCCCTCTGTCTTAGCAGGATTCAGCTTCAGTTTATTAGCCCTCATCCAACCCATAATTTCATCCAGGCACACCCTCTTTGGATCCAGATGTCGCAGAGAAATAGAGTTACCCTTGTTGGGGTACCTTCAATACCCAGCCAAACTGCACAGTACCTAAAGATACTTATAAGAGACACAGAGGGTTTTAAAGCTATTTGGTGAAGGCAGACAGGGGAAATAAAGAATTCCACCTGGTGGCAGGCAGCAGAACATCTCATCGGAAGGGTAAGGCAAACTGGAGTAGGACACTCTGTTTGGCCTGACCTTCCTTCAGCTCATGGATCAGGGTGTGGATGGTCCTGAGACATGGATCAACACAGCTGCTAGCATTTTTGAACTCTTCTTGGGTGCTTGTCTATGGGGACTGTAATGATAAGCACATTCACCTCAAAATTTAACACTAGCAGGCTGTGAAGTGGGCAATGAGGGAGTAATAGAGAGGGCAAGGCCAAAAGGTTCTCCATCTTGTGGTGGTAACCATGTGGTTGTAGTGGGGAGAGTGACTGAAGAAGGCTAACGTGACCAAATCAAAAATATGGGCTCATATATTTCTTAATGTGTGAAAACGCGGCCTTAAAGAGCTCTGACCTTCAGCTGTCTGTTAATAAAATCACATTCCTTTTCTCCCCCCACCTTTTTTTAAAAAAACACAACCCACCCATGAGTTGGATTAAAATTATTGCCATGATTGCTAGACCAATATCTGAGGCTAAGAGGAGATGCCGTTTCCATTGTTCTGTGAATTTAATTCACACTCTTTGATTGTACTGCAGTATTGATGGTTACTCAGCTTCCATTGGCACTGAAATAACAGCAGGCAACCATTTATGTTAAGGCTCCCAAATTACTATTGAATTTAGAAAGCTATTTCAGTGGCTATCAGAATTATATTAACGGGGGAGGGGGGTCGTGGTTCCTTGAATCAATGCAAATTTGTGCTTCATTGGCTCTCTGCAATCACTGTGTATTTAAATGATGCAGAAAGAGGATGGAAGGTCTTCACTTCAGTGTAATGCAGAAGAAGCATGAAAAGAGGCCAGAATGATTTGTATATCTTGTGTGTGTGTGTGTGTGTGTGTGTGTGTGTGTGATTCTAGCGTAGCATGCAAAGGAGAAATCCTTACATCTCCCTCAAGGGGAGATGTGCAAATTTGATCTGCACCTTTATTTATTTCCCACCACTTCCACATCGCGTGCACATCTACTCGCAGTTAGTTTCTTAAAATATCCTCCTTAACTTTGCAAGTTTGCTGGAAGCACATCCTTGCAAGGGGTGACAGGAGGAAGTAGTGTGTGAGATTTACTCCAAGGCACATCTATTCCTTACTTTCTACAGCTCTAAGGCAAAACATACTCCTAGAGCAGCCACCTGAGGATAAAGGAAAAAACAGAGATGGCCTCAAATGGTCAACAGTTGTTCTAGGGATGGGCAAATGAGCAAAGTTCGAGATCGCGAAGATTCTCGGAACATTATCTTACTGCTCATCTCACTCCTGCTTCCTGTTTGCATTTGCAATCGCTGCTCGCTCTGCCTGGACAGGAAAATTGCACAAACCAAGCAGTGATCGAACATGAAATTTGCACAAATTTCCCCCCAGATTTGTGCAAATTTAACCCCTAGATTAAAGCAGTGATGATTCAGCCAACAGGGGAAATTTGTGCAAATTAGGACATTTGCACAAAAGAAAACTGGAAATGTTGCATAAATCAGCCTGAGCACATATCTGGCAATTTGCAAACGTTTTTGGTGGCCATGTGCACTCACAATTGCGTTTAAAGCTTCAAACAGGGCATGATCGCATGTTTTGCAGGCAAAAGTGAAGTTCTCCCTATGGGTATCATACTTCCCTATGGGCATCATTTGACATTAATGCAAAGGAGCGGGTAGACCACCTTATCTTGGTCACTCTCCTCACCAACCAGGGATGCCGTGGTTGAAGCATCAGGACTTTCTGATTAGCAGGCTAATCAGAAAGCCCTGATTCTTCAACCCTGCAGGCCCTGGTTCCACTACAGGTCACCAGCAGATCCACCTGTTTCTTTCTCTTTTATCTCAGTTGCTTTTCCCTTACTTCTGACTTCCTACTCTGGCCCTACACTTCCCTACCAGCTGGGGTCCTGCTTTTGAAACATCTCCTTGCTGTATCCTTTGAGCCTTGATGCCTACTTAGGGCATGTCTGCACCAGGGGGGTGGAGGGAAAGGATCTCGTGATATGCTGATTGCAAGAGTCTCCCCCTCAGTCTACATGCAGTGCACAATGTCCCAGCAGGAAGAGGACATCACACCCACCATTTTTTTTAATTGAAAATGAGTGCAGGAGCACATCAGTGATAATGGTAATTTTTTTAAAAAAACAAAAAACTCCTGCTCCCCCCCAACCCACCCCTGATGGGCACAGAGCTCCTGAGGCGTTATATGCCCCATGCCCATTTCCTGGCTCCTCACAGTTACTCACGAGGAGCCAGGATGAAACCGGGACGGCAGCCCACACCTCCCGCCATCCCAGTTATCCCATGGCAAGGGAGGGATCATTTTTCCCTGCCCCCGGGAACCCCTGTGTGTCATGTGGATGAACAGGGATGATCCTGGGGTGATCCCCAGGATATCCCATCATGCAGACATGCCCACAGTTTCCCCACTCACCATCCACTCAATCTCTCTGTATACACCTAATGCTATTTTTTTTTTTAATGTAAGGTGACCCAGTCCATCTGGCCGATTGTGTTATGTCCATCTAATTGCGCTATGTATTTTTTAAAAAAATATTTTATTTATTTGTTACATTCTTATACCGCCCAATAGCTGAAGCTCTCTGGGCGGTTCACAAAAATTAAAACCATAATAAAACAACCAACAAGTTAAAAACACAAATACAAAATACAGTATAAAAAGCACAACCAGGATAAAACCATGCAGCAAAAATTGATATAAGATTAAAATACAGTTAGAACAGTAAAATTTAAATTTAAGTTAAAATTAAGTGTTAAAATACTGAGAGAATGAGGTCTTCAGCTGGCGATGAAAGGAGTACAGTGTAGGCGCCAGGCGGACCTCTCTGGGGAGCTCATTCCACAACCGGGGTGCCCCAGCAGAGAAGGCCCTCCTCCTAATAGCCACCTGCCTCACTTCCTTTGGCAGGGGCTCACGGAGAAGTGCCCCTGTGGATGATCTTAAGGTCCGGGCAGGTACATATGGGAGGAGGCCTTCCTTCAGATAACCTGGCCCCAAGCAGTTTAGGGCTTTGAATGTCAATACCAGCACTTTGAATCGGGCCCGGACCTGGACTGGCAGTCAATGAAGCTGTAAAAGGACTGGCGTAATGTGATCTCGCTGGCCAGTCTCTGTTAGTAAACAGACTGCCCTGTTTTGTACCAGCTGAAGCTTCCGGACCGTTTTCAAGGCAGCCCATTGTATAAAGTATTGCAGTAATCCAGACGAGAAGTTATCAGAGCATGGATAACTGTAGCTAGGCTATCTCTGTCCATATAAGGGCATAGTTGGTATATCAACCTAAGCTGATAAAAGGTGCTCTTTGCCACTGAGTTCACCTGTGCCTCAAGTGACAGTTCTGGATCCAAGAGCACCCCCAAACTACGGACCCGATCCTTTAGGGAGAGTGCAACCCCGTCCAGGACAGGGCAAACATCACCTCGCCGGACAGATGAACCACCCGCTAACAGTACCTCCATCTTGTCTGGATTGAGTCTCAGCTTATTAGCCCTCATCCAGTCCATTACCGTGCCCAGGCACTGGTTCAGAACAGCCACTACCTCACCTGGGTTTGATGAAAAGGAAAGGTAGAGCTGGGTATCATCCGCATATTGATGACACCTCAGTCTACATCTCCGGATAACTTCCCTCATGCATTTGTAAGGGCCGGTATGGCTTTGGGATAGAAGCAATCAGATGATTCTTGCATCAATCCTTCTGCATCAGTAATGCTGGCAAGTTTCTGTCATGCAGCAAAGAGAGCCCTTTGTACATTTGCACATCCTCTGAACACCACAGCCAATAGAGGGGAGGGATGTTTTGAATCGGACCATGAAAACATGGGAAGAATGACTGGAATGCAGATAATCCTGCCCACCAGAATGGGGGGCAGATGCATAAATGTCTCCCATCAAGAAACGGCGTATGGCACAGATGGCGTGCATATGCCTTTCGGTTGGGATGGGTTTATTTCTACGAGCATTATATCCCCGATATTATTTGATGGTAATTTCTACCACAGATGTGGAGGGGATATCTGTGAAATAGACTGCAAAGGCATAAGGCACATAAATCTGTGACATTTCTCCGACTGTCCCAGTGCTTTCTCCTTGGGGCCACATTGTGGAAAGTGGAATTATGGATGAGTGGAGGGAGGGAGATGTATACGTTTTCCTTGGGACGAAGCTGTTGGCTGCTTAAAGATTTTTTTTCATCAGCTCAGCTGCTTAAAATGACTAATTGATCTATTCGTCGGCTGAAAACTACACACAAGTTTCATGCATCCCAAGGTAATTAGCTCTTCGTGGAGCAAGGGTGAATACCGATGATGGTGTGCCTCAAGTTTTCTTAAATAGCAGTGGTCTTCAAACTCTATTCCTGGAAATTCTGGGGCTCCTAGGAAGCTTTTCAGAGGTTCTTTGGTGAACAGATAGTATTGGTAGATAAGGTTCCTTGAAAGACATGTTGCTTATTGCTACCCATCACCCCTTCCCCAACAGTGTGGAGGGTAGGCCATGTGTCCTACTTGGCAGAGGACAATCAGCTATGATTGGCTTGGGACCAGGCTACCAAAAGGACCACCTTCTCCCATATGAGGCCCTTCTCTCTGTGCACCTCCACCAAAGGTGGATTCAGTGAGGACAAGAGAGAGGGCCTTTTTGGTGGTTGCTCCTAGGCTTTGGAACGTCCTGCTGAGGAAGGCTCGGTTGGCTCACTCTCTGCTATCCTTCCGCCAGGAAGCAAATACGTTTTTATTCAAGCAGGCCTTTGGCATATAAGCTGGTCTCTTGGGTCAGGTGCTGCTTTTTAAAATTATTATTGTTGTTGTGTTGTTGTTTCTTTTAAATTGTGTTTCTAATATACATATTTGTACAATGATAGTTTTAATTATGTTCTGATTTTAAATATTGGCTCTTTTTTCGGGTTGTTCACAGACCCAGCTACCCACTTCGGAGCTTCTGAATTGACCCCGATCGGCCTCGGCCTGGATCTGCCTCGCTCCAGGGCCAGAGTCAAAGCGAGATTCGGATGTCTGAATTATGCAGCCTGTAAGTTTCCGTACAGAGCCTCGTGTGGTGCAGAGTGGTAAAGCAGCAGTTTCTGCAGCCGAAACTCCCCCCACTAAATAATTTCTAAAATTATTTAGAATTATTTCTATATTTTATTATTTATTTATTTGTATTTATTTTACATTGTGGTAAACTGCCTTGAGTAGGTGTGGAAAAGTAGCATACAAATAAGATGATGATGATGATGAATTTATATTTAAATATTTGCAACATTTATCTACTGCTCCATATCTAAAAAGATGATGATGATAATAAAGTTGCTCATAAATCACTCCAAAACCAAAGATTCCATGAGTGGCTTACAATTTATGATCATTAAATACTGCATTCTGAGCTACACAGTACATTTATTATGTCAATATTTTACGTGTTTTATGTACTATGTTATTTATCAACAGCATTTGTTTGGAGGACGCAGGTGGAAGGCCCCAACACTACCTGGGGTCCAGGTTTCCCCCTCCGCAGCCCTGCAGCTGCATTGCCGATTTGGGAATCCTGACTTCAGAAAGGAGCCTGCATCTTTGAATGAGCAGGGCCCATTTCAAAATCCAGCCCTGTAAAGAAAACTCCCTTGGCCAGACGTCTACCTCCATCTCCAAAGCCTGCTGTCATTCACGCCCACTCCATTGCAGCCGGTCTCACAGGAACACTTGTCGGGCCTATAGGGGAGCCGTGGACCTCTAAGCTGCACAGGTGTTTCCCTTTGGCTACCTGCCACACATTTCCAATTGCAAAGGCAAGTTTTGTGCACATCTGGCAAATCCCAAAGAGCCAAGCGCGATTGCCTGGAGCAGTCCCTTCCCGCTTCTGTGGCTGAACTCTGAGAAGAGCCGGAAAGAACGGGCAGCAGCAGCAGCAGCAAGCTGGCAAACTGGATCTTCACCACCACTCAGTGGGAGACTTCAAAGAACCCGCTCACTCTATGATTACGAATGCATGCCGTGAAGAATTACTGCTTGGGTTCTCCATCCCTTTTCTTTTAACTCAAGATTATGATAGTGCTAAAGTATTACTGCTCCAAAGGGTCAAGGATACTGAGATGCAGTCTCAGGTGGATGAGATCAAGACTTGCCAATTCAATAACTTCTATGCCTCCTTTATTCCTTTATATTTATCTTTTCCAAAATACCTGGTAGACTTACCAAATATTAAAATGAGGGTAGCTTTCATCTAGCTGTGGCTTTCCAGGGTTTCAGACAGGTTGTCGCTAGCGGTGTGCTCTGCTCCGTTACGGATCCCCAGATCTGAAGCGGAGCAGGCTGATCCGGACCTCCAAAGCCTGGTTTCGGAGCGGATTGGGGGAGGTCCGGATCGGCTTGAAGTGGTTCGGGCCCGATCCGGAAGGTCCGGATCGGGATCTGAAGCAGTTTGGGGAGCGAGTGCACAGCCCTAGTTGTCATCCTCTCTAGAGATGCAAGGAATTGAGCCTGGGATCTTTGGCATACAGAATATGCACTCTAATACTGAGCTATGGTCATGGCTGCCAAGCCCCCCTTGTTTGCTTAAAGAATTCTTCTTGGCCAATATTGATTATGGACAGGACAGATGCTATGGCTCAGGAAGAATGATTCTTCCTGGAAGGGTCTTATTGCACTTGATTTTGCTATATCTTCCTCTCCATCCCAATAATACATTCTTCCTTTTTCTTTTTAAACTAGCAGTGTACTTAGAATCACACCAGCAATCCAGTTGTTGTGTTATCAAAGGATGCTATGTGACAATGTCAGATGAACATCTGTATTTAATGTTTAATTAGTTTTCATCTTTGCCATTTTCTGCCTTGTTAAGAAACCCACTTTGGTTATAGAACATCAATAAACTGACAAGTACTTCTCAAGCCATGCTCCCCATGAAATCCCATGAATGTACAATAAACACTAGGCAGAGAGGCCTGCTATTCTAAGACGCCCATAAATTGTTTATGGCAGCAACACACAGTCCCATTGACTTCTTATAGCTCATAAACACATGTGCTACAATTACTTTTGTTAAATGCACGCATGGAAAAATAACCCATTAGGTTTGCTCATGAGCATTATCCATCTGTTGATGAACTGATGAGGCAAATCTGATTTATTGTTAGTTTCTATTATGTTAAGGCACCATAGCTTAAAAGTCAAGCACGCATTCACACCCAGTCTTCCACAAGCATCCATGAGAAATAATGATGTGGTTTTAGGCCACAGCTGAGACTATAATCAAATCGCCACCAAAAAAATAAATAAATAAAAATGCCCTTGGCTGAAATTATGGCAACTATACCCAGAACTATTTGGTTAAAAGAAAAAGAAAAAAGGTTAAGATAGTGGTGCATCTCAATGAGTTTTCCTGGGGTTTCTTGCTGCTTCTAAAGGACTGTGTGACCCCCCCCCATGCTTAAATACTACAATGTTCCATAAAAAGTTGTAAAGGTTACTTTCAAAAGCAGTCTCTGACCTAGTTTGCACATAAAGCTAACCAATGTTTATTTAACTCATGGTTTACACATTATTTCTTGCCATACCCAGGGTTTTTCTGGCAGACAATCGAACAACTGTGGTTTGTTTCCTGAATTCCTGGGTAGTTTGTTTCCATCCTCCTTTGCATGCTACCTCCCTATATCCCAAATGCCTTTGCATGTAGAGCAACTGGGGGTTCTTTTGCCCACCACCTCTGTAGCCTGGTGAAATGATCCATGAACAATCCAGAGTTCTGGGTTCACATGAAATGGTTTATACAACCCAGAGTTCACCACAAAAAACTGAGGAAACCAGGAGGATAACTAAGTGAAGATAAATTTGAGGTGGTATGGAGGAAACATTGATTATGTGAACAAAGACCAAGATGGGAGAACATCTCCTTCAGGGTATATAGAACTATGAAAAGTTTGGGTGGATGGGTAAAGAGATTAAGTTCCAGGGCGTCCTAAATGAAATTAAATGAAATTAAACAACTTCAAACCCAGACGAAAACATGATTTTATATTTGTATGGACTCTGAATGTGTGTGTGTGTGTGTGTGTGTGTGTGTGTGTGTGTGTATATATATATATATATATATATATATATATATATATATAGTATTACTTGACCTATGTAACCAAAACTATAAAAATAAAAACTTAAAAACATACAACAACAAGCCAGAGTTCACAACCCAATAACAAAGGTTCTCTTTCCAGGTTGTTCATGGTTAACCACGGTTTGTTAGCATGGCTAAGTATTATTATTATTATTATTATTATTATTATTATTATTATTATTTATTTATTTATTTATATAGCACCATCAATGTACATGGTGCTGTACAGAGTAAAACAGTAAATAGCAAGACCCTGCCGCATAGGCTTACATTCTAATAAAATCATAGTAAAACAATAAGGAGGGGAAGAGAATGCAAACAGGCACAGGGTAGGGTAAAACTAACAGTATAAAGTCAGAACAACATCAAGTTTTAAAAGCTTTAGGAAAAAGAAAAGTTTTTAGCTGAGCTTTAAAAGCTGCGATTGAACTTGTAGTTCTCAAATGTTCTGGAAGAGCGTTCCACGCGTAAGGGGCAGCAGAAGAAAATGGACGAAGCCGAGCAAGGGAAGTAGAGAGCCTTTGGCAGGCGAGAAACATGGCATCAGAGGAGCGAAGAGCACGAGCGGGGCAATAGTGTGAGATGAGAGAGGAGAGATAGGAAGGAGCTAGACCATGAAAAGCTTTGAAGGTTAACAGGAGAAGTTTATATTGGATTCTGAAGTGAATTGGAAGCCAATGAAGAGATTTCAGAAGCGGAGTAAGATGGTCATAGCAAGTACACATATAACAACCCAGAATTCAAAAACCCATGAGTTAAATAAACTATGAATTATCATTATGTGGAAACCAGGCTTCTGAGGTTTGTTGAGTTATACTGCATTAGTGGCATCTTTTTGGAGCTTGAATTGAAACAAGCTCTGAAGTGTACATTGAACTTTTCCTGCAGATCTTTCAAATCCCTACTTTTCACAAGTGATGCGAAGACAGAACATGGTTCTGCTTCTAATGCAGTTTTCTCCAATCTGGCGCCTGGATGTTTTGCACTTCAACTCCCGTCTCCTGCAGTCAGCATGACCAATGGTCAGGAATGCTGGGAGTCGTATTCCAAAACAACGGTCTCTAGATGGGGGAAGTTTGTTGCAATGTATCATTCTGAACATTGTTAACATGATATATAACATCGCATGATCATCATTCTAAAATCAAATAGACAGCCTAATCTATTATAAAACGCAATTTACAAATGCAAGAATGTTTTTGTGTTGTTACTAGTATCCTGGGCCCACTGAGGGAATGGGAATGAACATTAAGAACACATTTGAAAAGAGCAGGTCCCCAAGATGTGTGTGTGTTTAAAAAAAATAAAAAGCCCATTGTGGTTTCTAATCCACGCTGCAATTCCTCCACCCACCCCATGCAATTAACTGGAACAAATTACATTCTGTTTGCTTGCTGTCCCCCAAAGATAGATCCAATTTTATGAGCTCCCTTCCTCACCCCTTTCCTGCAGGGATGCTGTCAGACGCTTAAGCCTGTCAGTATCCCCTTGGTGCTTTTATTTTCTCTCTCTCTTTAATTTGTAGGGACAGAGTTGCATTTGTTCCACATCTGCCTGGACAACATCTGGAGCTTCAGGAAACTCAGCTGCTCCGGGTCTGATGCTTCAATGAAACCATTTTTTTTTCATGCACTTCAGAGGAGAATCAAGAGCATCTTTCCAGCCAAACCAGCCCTTTTGTTCTCTTCCAGCAAATGTTTCTCATTAAAAATGTCATCTCCCTAACAAATTGCCTCATTTCTCCTGCAGCTGGGGTGATCGGTTTCTCCTGGCTTTGCATTCGCTGCAGTCTTCCTAGGGAGAGGCAAACTAGAGCAAAGGCGACTTTGTGTTCCTCTCCTTCCATCTTGCATTGTATGGAATGCCTGCATTCTCCCTTAGTGGCATTATTCTTTCTTTCTTTCTTTCTTTTTTTCATTTGGGGTGGGTGTGTTATTTTGTTCCAATGCAATTTCTCCAGGCAAGTTCCCACAAGCCCAGAGAAGAACATCTGTCCCGTGTTAGATGCTCTTTTCAAAGTCAGGAATGACGGCTTGCCCCCTTGGGGCAGAGGGGGGGATTGCTCCCATTCCGTTCTGCATTCCTCATCCATTCCGATTTCTGAGACAGAAGGAGGAGTGCACATTTAGCAATATATCTGAGCTGTCCTCCAGTCAGGTAGAAGAGCTGCATGGATGGTGTGGTCCATGTTTTCTGGCAGAATGCAATGCCAGAAACATAACCACTGTGTTGGGTTTATGACTACACAATCAGTGCACCCTCCTCCAGTGAGTCTAACTTTTTTGCTGCCATTGTCACCAGCTGATATTGATCCTCCCCCTCCTTTCTTTGTCAATTATACCACCTGCTTACTTGACAGGTGAAGAGAGACAGTAGGCAAGGAGCATCTAGAGCGCCTTCTTCTCACTACCACTGTTGTCTGGACCAGAGGGAGAGACAGGTGAACAAACAGGCTCCAATGGTGAAGAAGAGGAGCAACTCTAGGGGGCTCTTGCCAGTGGGCCCTTGGTAGGTGTCCAATCATGCCTACCCTTGATCGCAGCTCTGTACACAATGCTGTCTGTTCTCCAGGACATAGCCTGAAGGCCAACGATGCAGCAACTTTGCTGAAGCTAAACAGGTCTGCCCATAGTCAGTACCTGGGTGGGAGACCCACCAAGGAACTTCACGTACTCTGCCATAAGTTCCATAATGGAAGAAAGGTGGAATATAAGTGTAACAAATAAAACTAATGATGCAGTCTTTACAAGGACAGCCCTGTGGACAGAGGTGGGAGGGGTGTTGTTGTAATGTCAAGGGCATCAGGACTTGGGATGGGCCATAACTCTGTGGTAGAGCACATGCTTTGCATGTAGGAGGTCCCAGGTTCAATCCCAGGTACGGCTGGGAAATACCTCTGTCTGAAACCCTAGAGCGCTTCTGCCCATCTGTGCAGATAATATTGAACTGGGTTGGACAATGGAACCCGTTACCCAGGGGGGTCATGGGCTCTCCCACACTAGAGGCCTTCAAGAAGCAGCTGGACAACCATCTGTCAGGGGGGCTTTAAGGTGGATTCCTGCACTGAGCAGGGGGTTGGACTCGATGGCTTTAGAGGCCCCTTCCAACTCTACTATTCTATGATTCTATGAATGACCTTACTAGGCAGCTTCCTATTTTTTGACCAGGCTCCTTATAGGCTATGGCTGCAGTGAAACTAAGACTGTGAATCCTTCTCAGGCACTGAAATGAATAAGGATGTGCAATATTGGCCCCTCTAATTGGTTGGCAGCATGAAGAATTTTGATTGGCTCACCCTTGTATAAATAGTACAGCTGTACCAAATACTTGCCTGTTTTTGGTTTGGGGTTGGAAGCAATGCAAAAACATCTCTCCCTCCTAGTCCCCCCACCAAAACACACCCTGCACACTGTGAGAATGCTCAGTTTCTTTCAATGCCATTATAACACCCAGTCCCAGTTAGTAACCTAGCAGCACATTCTGTAGTAACTGCATGTGCTAAAGGTTAGAATCTAAACAATCTACAAAGGATATCCCACAAATAGCACATTACAGCCAGAGCATGAGAAACTGAGGCCAAGCTATCTCAGTATAGCAGCTGATGTACCAGCCTAAGTGATAAAAACTACACGATGCCATAGAAGCAACTTGTGCTTCTAGTGATAAAAATGGATCAAGGAGCACCCGTACAGTGTGAACATGGAGTACAGGTCTAGAACAAAGAGGACACTACCTCCTCAGGCAATTAAACTATTTACCTATAGGAACTTTGTCTTGCCTGGATTGACCTTCATACACTTCATTATTTAGCAACACTCCACATACATTTGATGAGAAGGAGAATATCTATCTCTATCTATCTATCTATCTATTAGGGGTGTGCACGGACCCCCCAATCTGCTTCGTGGCCCAATCCGGAAAATCTGGATCAGGCCCGATCCTCTTTGTGCCGCTTCGCCCGTCTCCCGCTCCGCTCTGCGGAGCGAGATCCAGCTTCACCGACGTCGCTGCATGGACGGCGACAGCGGCAGCGGCGCAAAATAAGCCAAGCCCTCCCCCCTTACCTGCATCTGTCACGGGCTTCAATTGAGGCCCCGGTTGAAGCCTGCAGAGGCCTCGGCCTTCACTTCCGCCTTCAACCGGGACCTCAATTGAAGCCCGCAACGGAGGCAGGTAAGCGTCCCTCCTCCCTGCTCCCTTACCTGGCGCCGCTGCCGCTGCCGCTTCATGGATGGAGCCGCCGGTGCCACCAGGTAGGCCAGCCCCCGCCCCTGCCCCCTTACCTGCCTCCGTCATGGGCTTCAATTGAGGCCCCAGTTGAAGCCGGAAGGGGCCTTGGCTTTCACTTCCGCCTTCAACCGGGGCCTCAATTGAAGCCCGTGACGGAGGCAGGTGAGCATCCCTCCTCCCTGCTCCCTTACCTGGCGGCACCAGCAGTGCCAGGTAGGCCAGCTGCTGCCGCCACATAGATGGCGGTGCTAGAGGCACCAGATGAGTCCCCCTCCCCCCCACTTACCTGCAGGTGAAGCTCCGGATTGAGGCGATCCTCTTCGCCTCGATCCACAGCCCCCCTGACTCTCTTTGCCTCCGCCTTTTCCGGAGGCAAATTAGACCGCCTCGCTCCTGCTTCTCTGAACCAAAGAGAAGCGGAGCACATCCCTACTATCTATCTATCTGAATCCATAGTTTATCATTCTAGGTCACTTTTAATTGCTCGAAGATGTATTCTTACAAATTTAAGATCAGTGTTCTTGTCTGTTGAAATGGATATATTTATTTCTTATCAGTAACAAATGTATGGACTTAATAAAAAAGAAAAGAAAATGTACTTTGAAAACTTCACATTTGGTTTCAATATCAATAACAGTGATTTTTTTTTTTAAAAAAAGAGCAATCTGGAAGCCAAACAAATAGATGTTGTTAACCATATGTCTGAGGTCAGATGTGTTTTCAGAAAGGACTCAATTTTTGAAAATAGGCATACTGGTTTAACTTGCGACTGCACTGGTATATTGAAATAATCACTTATTCACCTTAGCTAGGTTCCATAACCTGCCATAGCTAAGCAGGCCTAGACTCAGTGAATTATTGGAATGGACTGCTCATGTGCGGACAGCACCTTTTGCATGCTAGTGTGTTTTCAACAGGGTGATTTGAGAAAAGAGTGCTGTGAATTGTGTGTCTTGTGAGAGTAGGAATCGTTTTAATCTGTAAACCAGTGCATGTTTTTGGCAAGCGTTACCACTTTTCCAAATGGCTGATGCCCCTGTATAGAGGTTTCACCTCTTGTTCAAATGCCATCTCTGGCTCACATCACAGTGATGGCTTCGTATTTTGTATTTTAAAGGTGTGTATGTGTGTGTGTGTGTGTGTGTGTGTGTGTGTGTGTGTGAGAGAGAGAGAGAGAGAGAGAGAGAGAGAGAGAGATTATGTAGATGTATCCCACGTAGATTTGTGTAGTTTGTGACCTGGGGCTCATCTACACCAAGCAGGATATTCCACTATGAAAGTGGCATGAAAGCAGTAATAAAAGGCAGGAGCCACACTACTGCTTCATAGCGGTATTGAAGTGCACTGCAGGATCTACACGACTGCTTTATAGTGGTAATGAAGTGGACTGAAAACTGTTGGGGCCCATGACACATCTACATCAAGGAAAGGGAATTTCAGCAGGTGTCATTTGTATATATGGAGAACCTGGTGAAATTCCCCCTTCATCACAACAGTTAAAGGTGCAGGAGCTATACTAGAGTGACCAGATTTAAAAGAGGGCAGGGCTCCTGCAGCTTTAACTGTTGTGATGAAGAGGGAATTTCACCAGGTTCTCCATATATACAAATGACACCTAGCTGAAATTCCCTTTTCAATACAACTATTAAAGATGCAGGAGCCCTGTCCTCCGTTTCATAGGGTCACCCTACACTATGGGAGCAACAGCTGGGGAAACAATGCAATGGTGATGAATGAGACTGAAAAATGTGAACATTCTCACAGTGCAAACATTGTTGGGAAGAAAATTCCACCCCACCAAAATTACTCGTGTTGGTCCAAAAATGGAAAACGGGGAACATTCTGCACAGCCCTAGTAACAACAATGGCCTGTTTATGATTAACACAAGTTCAGCCAGGTGCAAACGGCTAATTCCCTCAGCCTACACATCAATTTAACCATAATTCCTAAGATAGACCTCTTTTCCTAACATTAATGGGAGCCAGCTGCCTCCCATTAATAACACAGAACAAGGCAGGCGGGGTGGGGTGGGGTGGGGTTAGGGTGAGAAGACACTGAGAATGGGGGATGGGCAGTTGAATAATAATAATAATAATATTTTAGCCAGGCTTTTTGGCAGACTGGTCCAGTGGTTGCCATGCAAAATTATTGTGGCACTGTAGCCAGTTGGATTTTTGGGGGGGTTACATCTGCACAGTGGGATTTTTCTGTGTATGCTCAGAGCAAAGCCTGGCTTACCTGAAGACTTGCATATTTCATCTGCAATGTTATTGAAAGGGTATGCAATATCTATCTGTGTTATCTTGCTTTGACCTACAACACTCCCTCCATTCTACCTTTTTAATTCTTCTTGATCTGAATGTTTTGTTGTTGTTGTTGTTGTTATCAGTACATTGATAGTTCAGCCCCCCCCCTCCCACATTTTACAAGGAACTCAAGGTGGTTGACATGGTCCTCCTCTTAATGTTATCCTCACAACAACCCTGCAAAGTAGGATAAGCTGAGAGTCAGTGACTGTCCCAAAGTCACCCAATGAGATTCATGACTGAGTGGGGACTAGAACCTGGGTCAGCCCAGCCGCTGTCCAACACTCTAACCACTACACTAGGCTGCATCTCCCCATCGTATGGCCACTAGCTTTTGCTCAGGCTTGATTTTTTCGGAGATTACTGGGTACACCATCTTCCTCATCATTAAAAACAGGAAGCCCTCCTTCCCCCCTACGATGATGGCTTCCGATTCCACATTGAGCTCAAACTCTTTCTCCCACATTAAAACTATTCCCTTCAAGTAGAACTCTCTGGAAATCTCAACTGAAGCTTATTAAAAACAAAATGTTCAAGTTTGAAATTTCAAATTCCAATTTTATGATCCCCCCTATTTTTCTCCCCCCTCCCCTGCCCAGTAAGATCAACACTTTCCAATTTGCTTCATAGCTGGATAAGGTTTTGAGTTTCTCAAATGTGCAACTTGGAGTTTGTGGATGCATTCATGGCTCTTAATCTATGACTCTGAATGTGTACACACACACACACACACACACACACACACTGGACAACCAAATCCATTTTGATACACATGTGAAAAGTTGGGCAGAATGTATGACTCAAGGAAATGTGAGTAACTACAAAGTGGCCACTACTTTAGTAACCTCTAAGTAACTACTATAATTTTGACTCACAACACTATAACTCTGAATAGCCATAGCTTCAAACTATTAGCAATTCCTGAAATGTCAGAGATATTTCCATCTCACAACAACTTTCGGGATACAGTGAAGCAGTGGAAGAACTTTCAATCACAGGATTCCTGCTGGATAGAACTGGCCCCAAGTGGCACCAAGGAAGCAACGCTTGTGGTTGAAGCAAAATACCAGCGGTCTGTCAGTACATTCCTCTTCTCACTGTAAACCCCACATTTTGCTTTTTAGTATTAAAAACAGATGCAGAAAATAAATAAAAACAAAACGGCAGTTGACTCAGCTTCTGTATGAATGAAGACTGACTTGGGTAAAGTCTGGTCGTATTAATCTCTCCTTCATGTCCATTTCTGCTGAAACAGAAATGTTCCAGGTGGAATTGTTTAAGGCAGGAAATGCATCAAAACAGAGGACAAAAGGGGGCACCAATTTGCATAACATTTGCATATATGTGCTGATGCAGATATTCAAGTATCCTGGTCTCATGACTTCTCATGGTCCTTTCTCTTTAAACAAAGACACGCGGCCATCCGACTTCAGAACAGGGTCAGCTAGAAGGGTGTGTGATCCTGTATTGGACGGACTATCCACTCTCAGTCCAACAGAGCCTCTATCGATGGGAGTTCTTGTTGAGCTCCATGAATGGGAACTCTGGGCAAAAACTCCCCTACACCTTGCTTGTTTCTGCCACCTGCTCCTATTCCAGACAGTTCCAGCAATCACACTCCTGCTTGCTGGACCGGAAAGGGGGGGGCATAGAAATTTGAATCCTTCCATCTTTCCCAATGGCCCAGTTCTCTGCACCCTCTCAGACATTCCCCTCCACCCCGAGCCCTGGGCATCACCTCACCTGAACCATTGGATCCAGTCCTCCAATTCATCTGTAGGATATGGGGCCTCTTAATCTATTCTTAATCTATTCAGTCTGCCATAGGTTAATACAGGAAACAATCTTTTTGCTGGAAGAAATTCTGCAGATGTTTCCTTGTAGTAAGTATGGACTTGTATGCTGCACTTTTGCAATATGCCAGATTTAGAAGATTAACCTATTGAAAAGAAAAGGGTTTAATACTATGCGTCATTGCAACCTCCTCTCTTTGTAATGTTAACGTTAGGGGTGTGCACGGACCCCCCGCTCCGCTTCACTTGCAGATCCGCCATTTTTCGGAGCGGGTCGCTCCGCCCCGCCCCCGCTCCGCCCACTTCCGCTCCGCTCCGCTCGGAGCTCCGGATCCGGATCCGGAGCTCCGTTTTTGCCCCCCCATAGGGTTGCATTGAAAGCTAAAAAAGTAAACAACTTTTTTTCCGTTGAAGTTAGAAACCTCACGTTTGGCACCATGACACCTCATGGGCGTATACACACACACGCCAAGTTTCAAGGCAATCCCATCATCCCCTGATTTTTGGCGAATTTTTGAAAATCGGGCACCCCATTCACACCCCTTGGGATAGCTCCGTCAATTTGCATGTTAGAAACCTCAAACTCGGCACCAGGGCAGCTTATCCATGTGTCCACATGCACGCCAAGTTGCAAGCAAATCCCATCATCCCCTGATTTTTGGCGCGGCTCTACCCTCTAACGCACCTCCCATAACCCTAATTCACACCCCTTTAGATAGCTCCGTCAATTTGCACGTTAGAAACCTCAAACTCAGCACCATGATAGCTTATCCACGTGTCCACATGCACGCCAAGTTTCAAGGCAATCCCATCATCCCCTGATTTTTGGGGAATTTATGAAAATCGGGCACCCCATTCACACCCCTTGGGATAGCTCCGTCAATTTGCATGTTAGAAACCTCAAACTCGGCACCAGGGCAGCTTATCCATGTGTCCACATGCACGCCAAGTTGCAAGCAAATCCCATCATCCCCTGATTTTTGGCATGGCTTAACTCACCCCAAATTGTCCCATTCTACAACTACGTCAATTTGCACGTTAGAAACCTCAAACTCAGCACCATGATAGCTTATCCACGTGTCCACATGCACGCCAAGTTTCAAGGCAATCCCATCATCCCCTGATTTTTGGGGAATTTATGAAAATCGGGCACCCCATTCACACCCCTTGGGATAGCTCCGTCAATTTGCATGTTAGAAACCTCAAACTCGGCACCAGGGCAGCTTATCCATGTGTCCACATGCACGCCAAGTTGCAAGCAAATCCCATCATCCCCTGATTTTTGGCGCGGCTTAAACTTTTTAACTCACCCCAAATCAAGTCCCATTCTACAACTACGTCAATTTGCACGTTAGAAACCTATCCTTTGGTCCCATGACAGCTTACCCATGTGTCCCCATGGACACCAAGTTTCAAGGCAATCCCATCATCCCCTGATGTTAGGGGAACTTTTGAAATTTGAACACTCCAGTATGTCAGGGATTTAAAGTTGCAATTGCAGACAGCTCAATGGGGCCAGTTCCAAGGCAATCCCAACATGCCACGAGATAACCCTAAATCTTCTGGCACATTTGAAAAAGGGATTATTGAATTTGATAAAGTCTAAGTGAGCGCAGGAAGGACTTCTCCCCTTAGTCAAAGCAAGACACATACACCATCGCTGCAAGGCGGGAAGGGGAGAAGGGAGGGAAAGCAGGCAGGCAGCATGCATTGTAGTGCCGCAAGGATGGCTTGAGCACTAACGCATAGCAAACCAACCCATAAGTGGGCGCAAAGTGAGGCAAAGATGGCTGGTTGTTTCTTTCTAAGCCAGCAGTTACGCCTTGAGGGGCACAGAGGAGGACGACTGGGAGCAAGCGTGCCGGAGGGTGCTGGCCACGAACCGCAAAGCCCATCTCCCAGGCACCAGGCGGGCAGAGCAGGCGAGGAGTCAGTCCTGGCAGATGCCCCACCACAGCAGCACCCCGGGGGAGGCGGGCAGACAGGCAGGCAGGCATGGGTTGGCGGGCCCAGAAAAGCTGGTACCTTGCACAAGTAAGCCATAGATCTGTGGGGGAGTCAGTCCCAGCAGATCCAGCTACCTCACAAGGATGGCTCCCAGGCAGGCGGGCAGGCGCCTCCACTGTAGTGGCTGTGCTCAACTCGGCGGGCGCACTACAAGACGAGTTGAAGTGAGAGCTCACTTCTCAGGAAATGTAGTGGCTGTGCTACGGGAGATCGGTGGACTGCTGGAGCTTAGCTTTTTCTCTGAGGGGAAGTCCATGAGTTGAAGTGACAGCTTGCTTCTCAAAGACAGGGTTACAGCGGAAGAGGGGTGGGACGAGACCGGGGAGACAAGCTCGACCAGTGACTACTACTAATCCCCACATCCTGGAGGACCACAGCATCCCACACAAAGTGGCTGTGGTGAAGTCAATGGCTGTCATGAGTCGAAGTGAGTGCTGACTTCTCAGGAGGAAACTTAAACTGTCCCTAGTATGCACTAAGTGGCTGTGCTATGGGAGTTCGGTGGACTGTTGGAGTACCAGCCACAATTGGGGAAGTGAATGAGTTTCAGTGAAAGGTTGCTTCTCAAAATCAGCACACAGATCAAGGACTCCATTTGATCCCCGAGCTATCTAAAGGGTGACCCGTGGACTGCTGGAGTTTTCCTCCGGTTCCCGGTGGCTGGGATGGGTCTCGGCTTCTCAAAGCCATGGCACTGCTGCATATGCAGTGCAGCTTCTCGAAAGAGAGCTGTCCCACGGAAAAACGGTGCATTACTGGAGCTTAGCTTTTTCTCAAAGGGGAAGTCAATGAGTTGAAGTGAAAGGTTGCTTCGGAAGTCTATGGCTTTCATGAGTTTCAGTGACAGCTTGCTTCTCAAAGAGGGCGTTACAGCGGAAGAGGGGTGGGACGAGACCAGGGAGAGGAGCTCGACCAGCTGCTGCGACTAATCCTCACCCACATCCTGGAGGACCACAGCATCCGCAGTAGTGGCTGTGGTGAAGTCAATGGCTGTCATGAGTTGAAGTGAGTGCTCACTTCTCAGGAAAATTAAACTGTCCGTACACACTAAGTGGCTGTTCTATGGGCGATCGGTGGACACCTGGAGTACCACCCGCACATAGGGGAAGTCCATGAGTTGAAGTGACAGCTTGCTTCTCAAAGATAGGGTTACAGCGGAAGAGGGGTGGGACGAGACCGGGGAGAGAAGCTCGACCAGTGGCTACTACTAATCCCCACATCCTGGAGGACCACAGCATCCCACACAAAGTGGCTGTGGTGAAGTCAACGGCTGTCATGAGTCGAAGTGAGTGCTCACTTCTCAGGAGGAAACTTAAACTGTCCCTGTGCAGTCAGTGGTTGGGGAGAGAGGCACGGCCAGCTGTGCCTCCACCGTAGGGGCTGTGCTCAAGTGTCTGAACTTGGAGTCGAAGTGAGAGCTCAAAATTGCTCCATATGAGACTGGGGAGAGAAGCTCGACCAGCTTCTGCTACTAATCCTCACCCACATCCTGGTGGAACAAAGCATCCACCGAGAAGTGGCTGTGGTGAAGTCAATGGCTGTCATGAGTTGAAGTGAGTGCTGACTTCTCAGGAGGAAACTTAAACTGTCCCTACGCACTAAGTGGCTGTGCTATGGGCGATCGGTCGACTACTGGAGTACCACCCGCACATAGGGGAAGTCCATGAGTTGAAGTGACAGCTTGCTTCTCAAAGATAGGGTTACAGCGGAAGAGGGGTGGGACGAGACCGGGGAGAGAAGCTCGACCAGTGGCTACTACTAATCCCCACATCCTGGAGGACCACAGCATCCCACACAAAGTGGCTGTGGTGAAGTCAACGGCTGTCATGAGTCGAAGTGAGTGCTCACTTCTCAGGAGGAAACTTAAACTGTCCCTGTGCAGTCAGTGGTTGGGGAGAGAGGCACGGCCAGCTGTGCCTCCACCGTAGGGGCTGTGGTCAAGTGTCTGAACTTGGAGTCGAAGTGAGAGCTCAAAATTGCTCCATATGAGACCAGGGAGAGGAGCTCGACCAGCTGCTGCGACTAATCCTCACCCACATCCTGGAGGACCACAGCATCCGCAGTAGTGGCTGTGGTGAAGTCAATGGCTGTCATGAGTTGAAGTGAGTGCTCACTTCTCAGGAGGAAACTTAAACTGTCCCTATGCACTAAGTGGCTGTGCTATGGGAGTTCGGTGGACTACTGGAGTACCAGCCGCAATTGGGGAAGTGAATGAGTTTCAGTGAAAGGTTGCTTCTCAAAATCAGCACACTGATCGGGTCACCCAGAGGTCCACAGCCTCTACGTAGTGGCTGTGCTGAAGTCAATGACTTCCATGAGTTTAAGTGAAAGGTTGCTTCTCAAAGGCGAGGACTTGCCTGTTTCATTTTCGCAGCGAGACAGGCAGCTGCAGTAACACTCACAACCACACACACAAGGACAGCTTTTGCACAGAGGCTCATGAGTTCAAGTGACAGCTTACTTCTCAAAACCATACTTCGGGATCAGGGAGTACGTCTTCCACTCCCAGGGCACTCCAAAGGGCGACCCGTGGACTGCTGGACTTTACCTCCCTCAGTTGGGGAAGTGAATGATGAGTTTAAGTGAAAGCTTGCTTCTCAAAGACGGGTTACAGCAGAAGGGGAAGAGGAAGAGGATGAGACTGAGGAGAGAGAGGTTGCATCGGAAGTCTATGGCTTTCATGAGTTTCATGAGTTGAAGTGAGTGCTCACTTCTCAGGAAAATTAAACTGTCCGTACACACTAAGTGGCTGTTCTATGGGCGATCGGTCGACTGCTGGAGTACCTCCCACACATAGGGGAAGTCCATGAGTCGAAGTGAAAGCTCACTTCTCAGATAACTTGAATTGCGAGACTGGGGAGAGACGCTCGGCCAGCTGCTGCAACTAATCCTCCTCACCCACATCCTGGTGGAACAAAGCATCCACCGAGAAGTGGCTGTGGTGAAGTCAATGGCTGTCATGAGTCGAAGTGAAAGCTCACTTCTCAGGAGGAAACTTAAACTGTCCCTATGCACTAAGTGGCTGTGATATGGGCGTTCGGTGGACTGTTGGAGTACCAGCCGCAATTGGGGAAGTCCATGAGTTGAAGTGAGTGCTCACTTCTCAGGAAAATTAAACTGTCCGTACACACAAAGTGGCTGTGGTATGGGCGATCGGTGGACACCTGGAGTACCACCCGCACATAGGGGAAGTCCATGAGTTGAAGTGACAGCTTGCTTCTCAGGAGGAAACTTAAACTGTCCCTACGCACTAAGTGGCTGTGCTATGGGCGATCGGTCGACTACTGGAGTACCACCCGCACATAGGGGAAGTCCATGAGTTGAAGTGACAGCTTGCTTCTCAAAGACAGGGTTACAGCGGAAGAGGGGTGGGACGAGACCGGGGAGAGAAGCTCGACCAGCGACTGTTACTTATCCCCACATCCTGGAGGACCACAGCATCCACAGTAGTGGCTGTGGTGAAGTCAATGGCTGTCATGAGTTGAAGTGAGTGCTCACTTCTCAGGAGGAAACTTAAACTGTCCCTGTGCAGTCAGTGGTTGGGGAGAGAGGCACGGCCAGCTGTGCCTCCACCGTAGGGGCTGTGCTCAAGTGTCTGAACTTGAAGTCGAAGTGAGAGCTCAAAATTGCTCCATATGAGACTGGGGAGAGAAGCTCGACCAGCGACTGCTACTTATCCCCACATCCTGGAGGACCACAGCATCCGCAGTAGTGGCTGTGGTGAAGTCAATGGCTGTCATGAGTTGAAGTGAGTGCTCACTTCTCAGGAGGAAACTTAAACTGTCCCTGTGCAGTCAGTGGTTGGGGAGAGAGGCACGGCCAGCTGTGCCTCCACCGTAGGGGCTGTGCTCAAGTGTCTGAACTTGAAGTCGAAGTGAGAGCTCAAAATTGCTCCATATGAGACTGGGGAGAGAAGCTCGACCAGCGACTGCTACTTATCCCCACATCCTGGAGGACCACAGCATCCGCAGTAGTGGCTGTGGTGAAGTCAATGGCTGTCATGAGTTGAAGTGAGTGCTCACTTCTCAGGAGGAAACTTAAACTGTCCCTGTGCAGTCAGTGGTTGGGGAGAGAGGCACGGCCAGCTGTGCCTCCACCGTAGGGGCTGTGCTCAAGTGTCTGAACTTGAAGTCGAAGTGAGAGCTCAAAATTGCTCCATATGAGACTGGGGAGAGAAGCTCGACCAGCGACTGCTACTTATCCCCACATCCTGGAGGACCACAGCATCCGCAGTAGTGGCTGTGGTGAAGTCAATGGCTGTCATGAGTTGAAGTGAGTGCTCACTTCTCAGGAGGAAACTTAAACTGTCCCTATGCACTAAGTGGCTGTGCTATGGGCGTTCGGTGGACTGTTGGAGTACCAGCCGCAATTGGGGAAGTGAATGAGTTTCAGTGAAAGGTTGCTTCTCAAAATCAGCACACAGATCAAGGACTCCATTTGATCCCCGAGCTATCTAAAGGGCGACCCGTGGACTGCTGGAGTGTAACCTCCCTCACCCTCAATTGGGGAAGTGAATGAGTTTCAGTGAAAGGTTGCTTCTCAAAATCAGCACACTGATGGAGTCACCCAGAGGTCCACAGCCTCTATGTAGTGGCTGTGCTGAAGTCAATGACTTCCGTGAGTTCAAGTGAAAGGTTGCTTCTCAAAGGCGAGGACTCGCCTGTTTGCTTCTCAAAAAACCATACTTCTGGATCAGGGAGTACGTCTTCCACTCCCAGGGCACTCCAAAGGGCGACCCGTGGACTGCTGGAGAGAGGCAGCCTGGCTAGTGGTGGTGGTGGTGCCAGGCATTGCCTTGCCCCCTGCTTGCACCTCACCTAAACGTGCAGTCAATCATGGACAAACGGTTGTAAACCGCCCAGAGAGCTTTGGCTGTGGGGCGGTATATAAATGTAATTAATTAAATAAATAAATAAATAAATAAATAAATAAATGGAGTCTTTTGGAACTGGGTGGAAAACTATCCGGATGAGTTGACTAAGCTGTACCGGACGCCACAGAAATGAAATGAACTCAAGTGCGGTGCTTTGCCCTCACAGTCAGTCACACACACGCACGGTGACAAACTCTGCCTAGTGCCTACAGAGAAAAAACCAGCCTGCCTGAACTGTAGTGTGCCTGCCAACCCAAGGAGGGGTGGAATTAAAGGGAGCCTGCCTGTCACTCCCACGAGGGCTTGAGGGTGGGGTATCCCAGCAGGGGGAGATTGCCCTTCAGAAAGACCAGCTGCTCCACCAAGTCCGGCTCCAAGCGAGAGCGGTGAGGGGTCACTATGTCGCCCGCCATAGAGAACACCCTCTCGCTTGGAACACTGGTGGGTGGGCAGCTGAGTCGATCCATGGCCACCCGCGCCAGGTCCGGCCAAATCTGAAAACGGGATGACCAGTAGGCCAGGGGGTCCATGGAGGAGTCCTCGATGGGCTCTGACAGGTAACGCTGCACGGTGGTTGCAGCGTCATCCTGGCTGGTGGCTGGGGAGGGTCTCTGCCCAAACACGGTGTGCAGAGCCTCTTCCCAATACCCCTCGCCTGTGCTGCTGCTGGGAGGGATGCAGGTGAGGCTGCTGCTGGTGCTGCTGGTGCTGCTGCGGGGAGGGGTGGCCTGCTCCTCTGCCTCACTCTGCCCCACCCTCTTGGCCCATGCCGCCCGCACTTCGCCCACCAGCGTTTCCACCCAGTGCTGCCTGCTATTTGGCCCACAAAGCCCATCCTTCACACGAGGGTCGCACATGGCTGCCAACATGTGGACCCTGTCGGTTTGGATGGGCTCCAGCCTCCGCGTCACGCCGTCCCTCAGCCTAGTCACCGCTTCGCGGACCTCGGGCTCGAAGCGCCTGCCGGTGACGGGATCCCTGTACTCCAGAAAGTCGCCCATCTGTTTCTGGAGATGCCTGCATACAGGGATCACCTGGCTGAGGAGGGCAGAGCTTTTGCTCAGGGTCTCGGTGGCGTTCAGGAACGGCTTGAGGACCGCCACCAGCTGGGACATGGCGTCCCACTGCTGCTTGCCCAGGTGGTGGATGCCCATGTCCCTGACCCTGAACAAGTCGTGGATGGCACGCTGTTGCTCCACCATCCGCTCCAGCATCAGGTAGGTGGAGTTCCAGCGTGTCACCACATCCTGCACTAGCCTGTGCTGCGGGAGATTCAACTCCTCCTGCTTCTCCCGCAGCAAGCGACTGCCCTTGACGCTGTGGTGGAAATGGCCTGCCACCTTTCTGCAGCTCTCCAGGAGGTTACGGATCCCGGACAGGGGACCGAGGTTGGGCTTGCTGCTGCCCATCCCAAGGCCATCCCTCACCACCAGGTTCAAGACGTGCGCGATGCAGCGGACGCCCTCGAATCCGCCGTCGCGCACCGCCTTCACCATGTTGGCTCCCCCGTCCGTGACCATGTAACCGCGGGTGACCTTCTGCCCAGCTAGCCACCCATCCACCATGCGGTTCATGGCCTCCGTAATCTCCCCTGCCGTGTGGGACTGGTCCATCACTTGCGTGTGGAGGAGGGCCCAGCAGTAGCCCTCCTTGCCAGTCCCTGTAGTGCTGGATCCTTCCTGCCCCACGGCTGCCCACCAGTGTGCCGTCAGGGACAGGTAAGCGTGCACTCCGCCCTCGCTGGACCAAATGTCCGAGGTGAAGTGCACCATCCGTGCCTCTGCCTGGCACAGACGACCCAGCACTAACTCCCTGCAGGAACGGTACAGGGAAGGCACCACCCGCCTGCTCAGGGTGGTGCGACACGGCAGCTTGTAGTATGGCACCACAAGCGCCATCAGCCTCTTGAAGCCTGCGTTGTCGACGAGGCTGAATGGCTGGTCGTCCAACGCCACCATCTCACCGATTGACGTGGTGATCTGGGAGGGCGTTGGAAAACGCCATCTTGTGGTTCCATACTTCCCCCACCCCATTTCCGGCAGGGTTGCCTGCCTAACCCTTGTGGGGATGGGAGATGGAGAGCTGAGACTGGAAGTGCCAGCAGCAGCAGCAGCAGCAGCAGCAGCAGCAGCCGCCGCCTTCGGCTTTCCCCTGGAACCAGTCGCCTTGCCCGCCTCTTTCCCCAGCAAGACCGACTGGTGCTGCCTCTTAAGATGCATCTTCATGCTGCTGGTTCCATAATGCCCTGTCGATGAACCCCTGCTTAGGCTGAGTTTGCAGTGGCGACAGACAGCAAAGCGGGGATCCGCTCCCAACTCAAAGTGGTCCCACACGATGCTTGTCTTTCGTTTCCGTGGTGACACCACCAATTGCCCGCCTGAGCTCTCTGGTGTTGCCACAGAAACAGGGGTGTGGGATGAGACTGGGGAGAGAGCCTCGGCCTGCTGCTGCTCCTCCTCAGCCCCCACATCCTGGAGGCCCACCGCCTCCTCCTCCTCCTCCCCCCCCTCCACTGTGCTGAGGACCTCGTCTAGGTCCATCATCGGGCTCGTGGGCTGAAAGGAGAATGAAGGAGTTGGGGATACTCCTCCTCCTCTAATGGCACTGCTGCCACGTGCCTCTTGCAAACGGGCACTTTTCCCATTCCCACCCTCAAAAAGAGAACGCCGGGCACAAGTTGCAGAAGAGAGTGGCTCTGCCTGCTGCTTGTCCTGCTTCTGTTTTGGAGCAGTCAGCCAAGGAGTTGCCCGTTTGAGTTTCACAGGAGGAGAGGAAGCCTGCTTACTGCTGGCAGACTGAGCCTTGCTGCTTTCAGCACGCCTGCTTCCTCTTTTCATGATGACTAACAAAATATTAATACTACTAATACTATGTATAAGGTACTACTAAGAATATGTATAAGAAGATATAATATGTTTAAATGTAGGGAAATGGGACAAGAACAATAAAATATACTACTACTAATATGTATGAGAATATACTAATATATATATATATATCTACTACTAAGAATATCTACAAGAATATAATAATATGTTTAAGAATATTACTAATAAATGTAGGGAAATGGGACAAGAAATGGGACAACCACTACTATAACAAGAACAAAATATGAATACTACTACTACTAATATGTATGAGAATGTATACTAATAGACTACTAAGACTATGTCAAAGAATATAATATAATATGTTTAAGAATAGGGAAATGGTGTGCGTATGCTTTCCCCAAAATGCTCAATCTGTGGCTGCCTGTTGAACTTGACAAAAGCAGCCCACTCCGTCGAAGTTACACAGAGAAGAAAAAGAGAATCCAATTTTTTTGGTATATTTGGTATATAGAAGATAGAAGGAAACACAATCAGGATTTAAGAGAGGGGAGGGGGGAAAAGAACCAACCACTACTATAATATGTATGAGAATGTATACTAATAGACTACTAAGACTATGTCAAAGAATATAATAATAATATGTTTAAGAATAGGGAAATGGTGTGCGTATGCTTTCCCCAAAATGCTCAATCTGTGGCTGCCTGTTGAACTTGACAAAAGCAGCCCACTCCGTCGAAGTTACACAGAGAAGAAAAAGAGAATCCAATTTTTTTGGTATATTTGGTATAGAAGATAGAAGGAAACACAATCAGGATTTAAGAGAGGGGAGGGGGGAAAAGAACCAACCACTACTATAAGAAGAACAAAATATGAATACTAATATAATATGTATGAGAATATATACTAATGGACTATGTGAAAGAATATAATAAAATATGTTTAAGAATATAAATGTAGGGAAATGGGACAAAAACTGTGTGTATGCTTTCAAAAGAAAGCTTTCACAAAAGCAGAACAGTCAGGCTTTAATACAGGGAAGGGGGGGGGGCAACCAACCCAACCAACCCAACCACACACTCCAAAATTCAAAAATAAAGTTTATATTAAATCAAAGTAAGGGGAAAACACAGGGCAAACTAAGCTACAAGTCAGAAAGAAGCAAACAAACACACACACACGCCAAACTAAACCTATCCTAATCTATCTCCAAAGTCCAAAGCAGGAGCACTAACTAACTAAGTGTTCCCTCCACGAACGCCAACCCACAAAGAGACACAAAACAGAAAGTTCTCAGGGTGGGTCTGCCTTAGTCCCCCCTCCAACGCTGGGATTGGAGGAGGATGCTTTCTGAGGAGATCAATTCTCATCAGGATTGGGAGTTGAATGTGCCTGTCATCGCTTCCAAAAAAATAAAAATAAAAAAATAAAAAAAACCCAAACCCCGATTTTTAAAAAAATATTGCACGTGAACCACAGCACGCAGAAAGTTGAGAGTGGTCTCAAAATGACCCCCATCCACGACTCTCTGTGCACAAGAATTTTCAGAACGATAGCTTAAACCCCCCCCCCCAGTTATCCCCGATTCTTTCCCTCAATGCAATCCTATGGGCGAAAAGCCGAAACGGAGCCCCGCGGTTGACCCTATTTTTAAAAAACTTCTAGCCCGCGACCCGTACGATGCAGAAAGTTGAGAGTGGTCTCAAAATGACCCCCATCCACGACTCTCTGTGCACAAGAATTTTCAGAACGATAGCTTAAACCCCCCCCCAGTTATCCCCGATTCTTTCCCTCAATGCAATCCTATGGGCGAAAAGCCGAAACGCAGTTTGAGCCCCGCGGTTGACCCGATTTTTAAAAAAATATTGCACGTGAACCACAGCACGCAGAGAGGTGAGAGTGGTCTCAAAATGACCCCCATCCACGACTCTCTGTGCACAAGAATTTCCAGAACGATAGCTTCAAAAACAACGTAGTTATGCGCGATTATTTGCCGCAATGCAATCCTATGGCGAAATGTTTTCAAGATGGCGACCGGAGCGCTCCGACTGAACTCGGAGCTCCGAAAAATGGTCGCTTCTCTTCGCCTTGCTTCTAGGGGGTCCGCGGTCCGCTCCTACTCCGCCTCTGGGTAAGGCGGAGCAGGCCAATCCGCTACTGCTTCTACGCTCCTAATCGGAGCGGAGCACATCCCTAGTTAACGTTACAGCCACTTTCTATGGCAGAAAAACCCATTCCCAATTTCTTCTTGAATGGTAATCAACGTTGATGGTAAGTTTCAACAATTTTGTGTGTTAATGATACCTGCCTCCTGGACACCTGCCTAATAGCAGGGGGCTGGTTTGGATGGATAGATGGATGGATGGATGGATTGCAGGAAGAAGGATGGAAGGTCTGGAGCTCAGTAATAGCTAACATGCTTTTGCATGCAGAAGGGACCAGGTTTATTGCAAGAGGAAGGCAAAATAATGAGACAGACAGCAAGACTCGAGTTAAATAGGGCCACATTTTATTTATGAGGTATCAGCAAGGAGTGATGGAGGCCTAGGCAGGCATCCTATTTTGGCCAACTTCTTGGCCATAATTGAGTTCGGGTGATCCATTCTTATCCTGACAGGTCATGCATGTTTTTCGCCACCCATCAGGATTCCCCTTTTGGGGTAGGTAGGCCTTCCGATGTCACTCCCCCTCTTGTAACCTCTGGTCCCCTTTTGTAACCAGAGGTTACAAAACCCTGAGTGAGCGAGTAAGGTTGGCCTAAGAGGTAAACCTTATCCCATCACCTGGTGCCACAGGACTCCCAGGTGAGGGGCTCAGGTCTTACCAATCACCTCAACGGTGCCTCATGAATGCTCACCAACCTTATTCTTGCTCCTGATGCCCGTCCCTTCAAATGTGACCAAATGGAACCAAATTAACCTATTAATACACCCTCGCTGTCTGACAGTGTGAAGTAGGTGAAAAAACCTCCCAAATTAACAGGAGTTGAAAGTAAAAAATATCCTACTTGGCTCCCCTAAGGGAACCAGCAAACCCACACTGTTTACAGGGAGGGAGCCACGAAAACGAAAGCAGAGCAGAGAGTTGAGGAGAAGCATTAAATAATGCAGCTCGCCCCTCCACACATCAGTGGCACCACCATTGAGAGGGCCAATGAACAGGCACCACGCGTCTTGTTCACCTCCTAGGCAATCACCTCCCCATGCCCCTGCAAGCTGGGCGTTGTGGTGAAGGGTTTCCCCAACATCTTCTGGTAGGGCTTAGAAAAAACCCTGTCTAAAATCCTGGAGGGCTTCTGCCAGCCTGCATAGCCGTCACGCCTTCCACATCTTTTGGACTATAATTCCCATCAGCCTAACTAGTTTGGCCAGTGGTCAAAGATGGTGGGAGTTGTACTCCAACACATCTGGACAGCACCAGGTTGGGGAAGTTTGGTGCAGACAATACTGAGCTAGATTGACAAATGGCATGAGGCAGATTCCAATGGAAGTGAGCAAAAAACAGAATACTTCCACTATATACGCTATTAGATAGTTTCCCTTGACTTTCTATTTTAGTGAGAAGAAGTTTGCACACTATGTCCCTGGAACACTACAAAAATGGTAAGCATGGGGTTGGTGGCATGATTGTTTTGAAACTAGGCAGACATTCTGTGTTTAGCCTTTGGCAAGATTAGTGTTTTTGGCTGATGGCCATGTTGTAAATGCGTTTAGTTTGAGCTGGCAGCCTTGTCAACACTGGAGATCTCAGGTAGGTCCTTTCCATGCCCCTAGTGTAAGTGGTGGCGTTCCCATCATATAGCATTGGCTGGCTATTGATATGCTGGTGGTGTACTCTGATCCGAGAGGAGGAGCCGCCATTTTTGGCCAGTCTAATTGTGGACTGTTGGAGGAAAGAAAATAATGGTGGAGGAAAGAAAATAATGGCGATCTCTGAAGAAGACTAGATAATGCAATCATTTTCCTGTAGCTCATTGATGTGGTACAGAGCATAGGATGCTGTACTTGGACATGGGTGACCCAGATCCAGATCCCTACCCTTCCATGAAGCTCATTGGACGAACGTAGCCCAGCATGATCTCTTGGCCTGTCTTATCTTCTGAGGGTTGTTCAAGGGATACCCCCCATGTAGACTTTTCTGAACTCCATGGAAGGATGACCACATAGGCATAACAATGGCAAAACCAATAGCTGACCCGACATAATGAAAACTATCAATATCGTACATACTCTCCTTCAAACGTTAGATGTGCTTTGGGTGCTTCTTAGGATACAAATGCAATAAATGAATATTATACTTTTTATAATTGGAAGGGAAAGGAAAGGAACCTCTCGTGCAAGCACTTGAGTCATTGCTGACTCCTAGAGGGACGCCTGCTTTCGCTGACGTTTTCTTGGCAGACTTTGTAGCGGGGTGGTTTGCCATTGCCTTCCCCAGTCGTAGCTACCTGGGTACTCATTTTACTGACCTCAGAAGGATGGAAGGTTGAGTCGACCTGAGCCGGCTGCCTGAGAACCAGCTTCTGCTGGGATCGAACTCAGGCCGTGGGGAGAGTTTCGGCTCCAGTAACTGCCACTTCCCACTCTGCAATGCTATATTTTTGACCAATGTCATATTTAGAACTCATGTCCTTTACCCTCTTCTCTTGATGGTGTTTCATTCCTCCCAGTGGAGATCTTGATGGGTTCAGTAGTAAGTGAGACCTCACAAGAGCCCAAATGATTACCATAATACTCCACACGTGCGGCATGAACATAAGAGCCACTCTGCTTGATCAGACCAAAGGTCCATCTAGTCCAAAGTCCTGTTTCCACACAGTGTCCAAGCAGATGTTTCTGGGAATGGCGTGAAGAGAACAACTTTCAGCCACTGCTGCTCCCCAGTATACTGTCTCTGAAATTGAGGTTCCATATGTAGACATTGTAACCAATAGCCATTGATCAATAGACTTCTTCAATTTGCCCAGTCCAATTGTCTAACGTAATTCACCCTCCATGGATCTGTGTAACTCCAGATGAACAACTGAAATAAATGTTGATGTAGCATTTTGTCAGGATCTGGTGTGATTGAAAACAGTTTTGTGTTGAAAAACACCAGTGAAAGGAATTCAAAACCGCCTTGAGAATGAATGACACAGAAATATAGAAGTTGCTTTCTGTGGAGGAAGAAAATTCTGAAGGAAAAGGTTTGATCCAGCACTAATTTAAATGAAGCCCCTTCTGGTCCATGCCAAGTTTTGGAACAAGTTCTGAAAACAACAAAATGAAATTTAATAAGGATAAATGTGAAGTTCTACACCTAGGAAAAAGAAAGCAAATGCACAGTTACAAGATGGGGGGACTCTTGGTTCAGCGATACTACAAGTGAGAAGGATCTTGGAATTGTTGTAGATCACAAGCTGAATATGAGCCAACAGTGCGATATGGCTGCAAGGAAGGCAAATGTTATTTTGGGCTGCGTTAATAGAAGTATAGCTTCCAAATCACGTGAGGTACTGGTTCCCCTCTATTCGGCCCTGGTTAGGCCTCATCTTGAGTATTGCATCCAGTTCTGCGCTCCATACTTCAAGAAGGACGTAGACAAGCTGGAGTGTGTTCAGAGGAGGGCAACCAGGATGATCAGGGGTCTGGAAACAAAGCCCTATGACAGTGGTCCAATTACCCAATAATTTGAGGAGATACTGTTTCATGAAATGGTCTCCACCCCCAACTTTCTTTCTCTGGCTCATTTCACTGATACTTCAGCACATTTATTTGGGAGGAGGGATGTTGGAGACAACCACAACAGATTGAAACAAGTTCAGATTTCTATGAATCCAATCTGTGGCTATTGCAGCAGATTGGCGTTTTCCAATTCTCATGGCTCACTCAGACTTGCAGACCATTTTTCTCACTTTTGGTTGGGGGGGGGGAGATTTGAACTCTTTCACATTAGTGCATTTGCACTAGCGTGCCAGCAAGGAGTAATGCACATTAGTGGAACTAGAATTAGGGTGACCAACTGTCAGGATTTCCCCGGATTTGTCCTGGTTTTTGTTCTTTCCATGGTGTCAGGGGGGATTTTCTATAATTTTCAATAATGTCCTGGAATGACACACCTTCCCCTTTAAGGCTGCCATTAGCATGGCAGGAGGGAATGACATGCTTTCTTGAGGCACATCATTCCCCCACCCCGAGCTCCAATTGAGGTCTTAAAGGGGAAAGTGGGTCATTCGTGGACATTATAGAAAAGGCCCCCATTGGAGTGGATGGTGGTGGTGCAGAATGAAATCCTTTCCCCTCCTCCACTCTAATCGGGTTCTTTAAGGTGGCGGGGGAATAACGTACTTTCTGCAGTTTTCAGAAAGCTGCTTCCCCACACACACACTAAGTGTCCTCTTTTTTGGTTTCCCAAATATGGTCACCCTAACTAGAATGAAATTCTGATTTTAAAAAAAATCCAGTTCCATCTCTGCGGGGATGATGGAATAATGCCTGACAATCCGTGAAATATGGATGGGATGGATTTAACAAAATCCGTACGTCTGTGTTTGGGACTATGTCACACTCAACTCGATGGGGCTTGTTTCTGATTAGACATGCAGAGGATTGCATTTTACTCTCTGATTCCACTCCTGCAGCTCCCCAAAAATCCCTGGGACGGCATGCCTTTTAAATCTTTGGATCTGTTTTCTAATAAAGCTTCTTTAAGGCTTCTTTAAAGAAACATGTTTATTAATTTTTAACAAATAGCAATTCATTGGATAATATGAACCGTAACTAATAACACAGAACAAATAATGGCGAAAGGAAGTCTTAAATGAGCTCATTCGCTTGATGCTGTTGTGTGTTTCCTTCAGTTTTTCATTGAAGAGAGGTGCGCTGCTACATTTCCCACCAAATTTGTCTTTCGACAGTATGTGTTCAGGGGGGTCTCATATTTTGTCATTGCAATAGCAGGTAAAGCAGTAGCTGACTTAAAAAAGAAAAAGGAAGAGGCTTGTGCTTCTCTTTGAGTTCCTGCTGCTTTCTTTTTTGCAAAGACATTCTTATTAAAAAGGGGGGGGGGAAGGAAGAAAGGATTATAAAAAGGAATCCACATGTCAAAAACCTTTTTTTGCTAGTAGTTTAGGTTTAAAAAATGGGTTGCATAAAATGGTGCATAAAATGGCACTCTTTTATTTTTTGGTAACAACCCTGTTTCAAGAATTTCCCTTTCTTTGGAGGGATGATTTTTTTAAAAACGGTTTTTAATGCTTTATGTGGGTATGTTCTGTGTTTTAGAATTTTAAATTTTTTATACTCGTTTTTATCTTAATTTTAGAATTTCTGTAGACCGCCCAGAGAGCCTTGGCTATGGGAGAGATATATAAGTGCAATAAAAATAAATAAATAAATATAAATAAATAAATGATTTAACATGAGCTGCTGGAAGGATGAGCTGCTCACTTTGTAAAACGTGGGTGTGTTTTGTAGATATTCAGCTACTGTCTGCAATAATTTTGGCTCCCAATAAGCGGCAAACGAGGCAGCCATTTTTCATAACACTAGCCATTTTGAATTCCCCAATTTTTTTCACATGGCTTTCTGTGAAAAAGAAAATGGGGGCCATTCCATTGGCTGAAACAAAACAGACGAATTCAGAGTGGGCGACAGCTGAGAAATGGTCCTTATCCATTTGGTATAGCCATAAGATCCTCCCATTATTTCTCCAAATTAGGGGTCCATTTAACTAGGGTGACCATATGAAAAGGAGGACTGGGCTCCTGTATCTTTAACAGTTGCCTAGAAAAGGGAATTTCAGCAGGTGTCATTTGTATATATGAGAACCTGGTGAAATTCCGTCTTCATCACAACAGTTAAAGGTGCAGGAGCTATACTAGAGTGACCAGATTTAAAAGAAGGCAGGGCTCCTGCAGCTTTAACTGTTGTGATGAAGAGGAAATTTCACCAGGTTCTCCATATATACAAATGACACCTGCTGAAATTTCCTTTTCAATACAACTGTTAAAGATACAGGAGCCCTGTCCTCCTTTTCATAGGGTCACCCTAATTTAACTCCAGTTCCAGTTTTGCCGGGACTCACACCAGCTTTCCATACCAACCCTTTGGCTGCCTGCTGACACACATCTCTGCAAACGCAGTCCAATAACAAATGATATTATGAACCACCCAGAGAGCTTTGGCTATCGGATGGTGAGAAATATAATAAACAAGCAAGCGATACCTTAATAATCAACTGCAATCCCTATATTCAAAAAGAGCTGCCCCTTCTTTCTCCACTTTGAGTACCACTAAAATGATTTAGTGGAATGCTATGATCACCCTTGCTATGGGGACACATTTCTGTTCTGTGCAGCATCCAAGGGAACCGTCTCCAAGCCTTGGGTAAACATTTCATAGGCACAAGGCCAATTGGATTTACATTAACCTGTTTTCCTTTCATGGGGACCTGCCAATGTTTGAATATTACTTTAAAAAGTCAGCCATGTTTCTTCTCAAATCGAAGGGGTGTAAACAGAATGGATTTTAAGAAAGTGAAAGGAATCTGGACTAGGTATAATATTTATAAAGCTCCTGCATATGAACGTCTCATAGATAGCTTGCTTATCATCAGTTGGCGAGTTGTATGGTAAATATTTGAAAAATATAATATAACTGGAGTAGCATTAAAAAACGTTCCTTTCAAACAAACACACATGCTCTCTCTCTCTCTCTCTCTCTCTCTCTCTGATTGGTTTGCAAGCCGGATTCCTGACTGCTTTGTAGCACTTTGGGGGTATGATCATTGCTGATTTCAACAAACTTTAGATCTGCCTCCATATAAGATGATGCCATGGGCAAAGATGCTGAAGATGGTCCAAACTCGGGGACACTTCCCGGAGTTGGTGAAATGAGCCTTCCAACTCTCTGGAAGAACAGCAAGCTCTGAGGGCCAATCATAGGCTTTCAGCTCACGACACTACCAGAGCTGAGAGCCACATTTCCATCTGGGAGACCCTCAGAACATCCCAGAATCCTCCTGGTCAAGGGCATCAGGCAACACTGGTGGGCTAAATGAATCCCCTTCCCCAATCTCTAGCTATAACCTTAACCTTCTGGCTGCTAGGGGAAATATAAACGAATGCAATTATAAGAAATGAACAATTAAATGTTTTCATAATGAAAATGAATGGAGTGGCAAAGCAAATGTTTTCTTTTTCTTGCATACTTCTACAGTGTCAGACTGAGCATCTTGGATCTGAGTAGACTGGGCCAATGGGGTTCCTGGTTCCTGGTGTGTGCTGAAGCCAATGGATCTGCCTGACTTTTGCCTGCCATTGAACCTGAGAACGTGACATCTCCCAAGTAGCATTTGATAGTGACTGGTTGGGTTCACACAGCAAGCTAACCCACACTGGTTGGTTGGTAAATAGCTTCGGCTATTGGGCGGTATAGAAATGCAATAAATAAAATTGAACCATGGGTGGTTTGTTGAACCGTGGGTTAGTGTATTGTTCAAACCCAGGATATTTTCTGCAGAGTGGCTTGTTAGTGTGGCTTATTTGTCTTGAGCAAGCCACCTTAAGAACCCATGGTTTGTTGTTGGGTTGTTCAGGATGGTTAACAAGCCTCCCGGCAGAAGATATCTTTGGTTTGGACAACATGCTTAACAAGCCACCCTACAGAAGATGTCCACAGTTCAACAAACAACCCTCAGTTCAAAACAATCCACACTGAATCACTGAATGTGGGTTAGCGTGTTGTGTGATCCCATCCACTGATATCAGCTGACATATCTAGCTTTCCATCTTCCCCCATATATAACTGGATGATCCCTTAGATCTTCTGAGCAGGCCTTATTAGTCATTCTGCAGCCAATGGTATGCGTCTACATACCAGCAAGTAAGTAGGACTTCTTAGTGGTAGCACCCATTCACTGGAATACTCTACCATGGGTTTCATAGGCAGAACTGGTGGTTAGTTTTAAACACCTCTTAAAAATGCACTTGTTCACACAGGCTTAGGGATGTGTGAGAAATTCATTTCAGTTTGCCTTTTTAAAAATCAGGGTTTATCCAGTCCACAGCTTCCAGACCAAACAAAGACTCAGACACAAGCTGTGGTTGAAGTCTGTACATTTCAGAGCTTATAATGTAATTCATAGACCAGGGAAAAAAAAAGTTCAACAACATGCGCACATTTGGGGGAAAAATGTGTACTTCTGAAAAAATGTGCACCAATATGCTTTAATGAATGGGAGAAGAATGTGTACATTTCAGAGATGCACAAAATTTATTGTGCGTTGGGGTGGGGGAGAGACACAGCTCACAATATGATGCTGACATGGAGGTGGAATGAACTTTGAGAAGGAATATAGAAAATGGCACTGTCACTTTGCACATCCCTGCACAGGCTTCCTCTGACCTGTGGGGGACTCTAGTACTACCATTTATTTTTACTGTTTGTTTACAGTGCTGTAATGTTTTAACATATTAATGTGTTTAATAATGTATTTTTATCATGGTTTTATATTGTTTTATTTATTTATTTATTTGCTTTATTTATTGAGCCAAAGCTCTTGTATGTTACTATGAACTGCTTTGGAATTCTAATATATTAAGCAGCATAAAAGTATTACAATCGATCATATATTCACCCCACCAATTTCCGTAACACGTTTGCAGGCAGCAAAGTTGGAGAACCGACATTTTGCCAATTGGGGTAAGCAAAAGACAGGACCTTTTTAATAGTGGTTGTAGAACTCCATCCCTAGAGATGTTTAATATCTCTACAGAACTCACACCATAGAGAGATATCTTAAACAAGCAGCTAAGGACTTCTTGTTTCATGGAGCTCTTGATGTGGGTTAAAGTTCTGTTTTTCAGTTTCTCTTCTGGATTTTTTGTCCTGCTCCTCATACATTTTATTGTATGGAATTGATTTTAATAACGCTTTCCAGTCCCAGGGGCATCCATTTTCTTATCCAGAGGTCGCCCCAGCACAATGCTATGGGATGATGCAGCATAGTTCAGAGTACAGATGGATGGATCAGTTAAGCTCCATTTCACCCAGTTTCATTTTCCAAACATTAAGTTCATTCTTTCCATTTCTGCATCAGTTTGTATATTCGTCTTTTCATGCGCTGCACACACAAAAAACAGATGTATATATATTTTCAAGCCCATATCTCAAAATATATTTATTTTTTTATTTATTGCATGTATATACTGTCCCATAGCTGAAGCTCTCTGGGTAGTTTACAAAAGTTAAAAACAGTAAACATTAAAACAAATATACAAAGTTTAAAAACATAAAAAGCATAAAAACAACAGTATCCTTCTAAAAACATTTTTGTACGCCCATTTTCAAATGTACACTTTTTTTTGCAAAGGATTTCTCCATAAAACGATACATTTTGGTGCACACTTTTGCCTAATCGATGCACAGTTGCACACCTTTTTTTTTCTTTATTTGCGAATGGCATCACAAAACTTGGAAGAGTGCAAGAGTGAAAGAGTGCCCGGGTTCTCGCTTGTGCACAGATTTGGCAGGTGTGAATATGGTAGGGTTGCATTAAAATGGGAACTGAACAAATTTCTCCCCCGCCCCTTGTTCACGGTTAAAAGTAAATAAATAAGGACAGCTAGAAGTCACCAGAAGCTGCTCCTGGAAAAGAGCGATCAGCAATGAGGAATGGTGAACTTGGAAGGTGGGTGTCCTTGGGGCACCTTTTTTCTCCTCCCTTTTCCCCATCAAATAATTTGAATTCACTTCTTCGCAAAGTAATGCCTGAATTCACAACTGCACCACTTTGCAAGATTTCTTGGCTTGTCTGAGTCAGTACTTTGGGAAAACCGCATTTTACAAATTAGGCACTTTCCACAAACTCTTTAGGCTGAGTGTGTGAACTGTTGCCAGAAAACGGTCCATTTGAAACAGGGGGAGAGCAGATTACGCATCAGTTTAATTGTCGTAGCTTCCCTCAAGGAGTCCTGGAGATTGTAATTTGCTGAGGAGGATGAGAACTCACTTACAGTGAATGCTAGCTGCTTTCGAAGAATGACACTATCTAAGATTATCTGGGCAAAGGGACTAGCTAAAGCCTGCAGTGTGTCACTCAAATCAGCACTCACTTTTTCCACCCTCCATTTTTTTCTTCCACCTGGCCATTTAATTGTGGTATAAAGACAGGTTTGCTGTGACATCTCCTGAATGTTCGATTTGCAGTTCCTGTCAAGGTAGCTCAAGCAAGCGTCCCATTCCTCCTCCTCTGCATATATCCTGCCAGATCAATACTGCTGCTTTCAATTGGGTTCTTGAAAGTGCAATTAAAAGCCCCATCTAACTAAGGAACCAGCACTGATGTATCTTCTACCCTAGAGCCATTTCAAAACAATAATAACGTTATCCTAATTATCTCTTGTTAAGAAGGCACAATTAAGGAGTCTGGTGGCAGGTGATGAACATCTAGAAAGCTGTTCTGGATAGTAAGTCGGGATCATTATGACCATGACACTTAAGTGTGGAAGGCAGGAGAATTAATTGGCTGGCCATTGCATCATCATCAATACAACACACACCCTGAACAGGCACACAGTTTGTTTGAAATGAAAGATGCAGATGACACACACAGAGAGAGAGAGAGAGAGAGAGAGAGAGAGACCTTCATAATAGGAAGGACAGATAAGTGGTTTGAGATCTCACCAGACGTTGTGGTAGTGGCACCAAGGACAAATATCATTCCACTGGGCTGGTATAAAACTTGTAACATGGGCCTCCTCTCCCCTACAATCCTTTGTCCATTATGAAAAATTGGACGGTTGATTGGTTTCCTTTAAAGCACAAACCTATGCATGTTTAGCTATGCTGGCTTGGGCATGCTGGGAGTTGTAGGACATTTTTCTGTCTTAACTTCCATAAGAGTGCACCCTTAGTTTGATTAGGTCCAGTTGTTTAAGTTTCTTACATTTCCAACTTCCTGCCTTGTATTTAAACTCTGACAGTATTGATGATGATGATGATGATTCACATGTATGTCCTGCCTTTCTCCCTCTTGTGAGGAATCTAGTGAGGTTCATGGATGAGTAAGGACTAGAACCAGGATCTCCTGAGTCCTAGTGCGACACATTAACCACAACACCACACTGGTTCTTCTCCTCCATCACCCTTCAAACATGGACTCGATGGCCTTGTAGGTCCCTTCCAACTCTGCTATTCTATGATTCTATGTGGGCTGACAAATGTCCTTTGGACACCATTCCTTGTTTAGATCCTTGGGGTCTACTGTGAGTTCTTCTAAGGACTGTGGAGAATGAAGCAGGAACTAAGGAAGTCAAGCAGCCTAGAAGGCATAAAGTTTACCCCACCTGATTTTCTAGGTTACACCAGGATGTATGATGGTGCTGGAAATTGTCCTCTAGAGGCTATGGTTTGAGTTCGCACCACCCCATTCCAGCACCTTACCTGGCCTTTTTAGTAACCCGGGAGCAGGGCCTGGTGTGTGTGTGTGTGTGTGTGTGTGTGTGTGTGTGTGTGTGTTGTTTGTTTGTTTAAGTGCAGTAGCTATTGGTCACCTGTGTGGCCCTGCTGTGGGCAATACTGGCATTAGGGTGGCCACTTATGAATCATCCCAAAAGAGGATTTACGTCTGTAATGTTACAAGTGGGACAAGGCCTTACAAATTTGTGTAAGGCCTTGTCCCACTTTGTTAGGGTGACCATATGAAAAGGAGGACAGGGCTCCTGTACCTTTAACAGTTGTATTGAAAAGGGAATTTCAGCAGGTGTCAATTGTATATATGGGGAACCTGGTGAAATTCCCTCTTTATCACAACAGTTAAAGCTGCAGGTGCCGTGCCTTCTTTAAATCTCGTCACTCTAGTATAGCACCTACAGTTTAACTGTTGTGATGAAGAAGGAATTTCACCAGGTTCTCCATATGTACAAATGACACCTGCTAAAATTCCCTTTTCTATGCAACTGTTAAAGATACAGGAGCCCTGTCCTCCTTTTCATATGGTCACCCTAACTTTGTAGCCTCTGACTCTGACTCAGAAGGAGACGCTGCTGGATCAGGCCCAGCTATGGGAAGCCAGGAGACTGAGATCTCAGTTGTGCCAGGATTCCCACTGGCTGGCCAGCTGAGAGGGTGGGAGACATAGAACCTGATATGGCCTATCTATCTCCACAGCTGGGAGTCCTGTCCTTGATGGAGGCCTCTGCTTCTCAACTAGGGTAGCCTTCGATGGGGCCACGGAAGGAGCTCTCTCTCTCTCTCTCTCTCTCTCTCTCTCTCTCTCTCTCTCTCTCTCTGAGAGAGGGTAGTTCAGGGGTGTCTCATAAGAACATAAGAACAGTCATGCCGGATCAGCCCAACATGGGTCCATGTAGTCCAGCACTCTGTTCACACAGTAGCCAACCAGCTAATGGCCAGGGACCAAGAAAGCAGGACACGGTGCAATAGCACTCTCCCACCCATGTTCCCCAGCAACTGGTGCATACAGGCCTTGGATACTGGAGGTAGCACATAGCCATCAGGGCTAGCAGCCATTGATAGCCTTCTCCTCCAGGAACTTATCCAACCCCATGGTTTTAAAACCATCCAAATTGGTGGCCCTCACTACATCATGTGGCAGTGAGTTCTCTTTGACAGTGGTGTCAATTTAAGAGGGCAGAGCAAAGTTGTAGCACTTGCCTAAGGGGCAGATTCCCCTGCCGGCATTGAATGCCTGATTCTGACCTTTAGTGGCCACTTCCCCGTATTTTAAGCCAGGGACTTAGCAGACATCTTTGCTAGAGACAGCGCTTGGATAACCTGCAAAGCTTCCCTCTGTAGCACTGGACTTTCTGAACTTATTACGATTTATTTGTCCAGCTCGTTACTGGACTGTTTGAGGTTTTGTTTCACTGATCCTGAACTGAGCCTGTTTTAACTCCTGCGTTGAGAACCTTAATCTGTGGATCTTTATTAGGGTTGTAAAGGCTCAAATCTGTTGTCTGAAATGACGGCAATAAACGGTTTTACTGCGAATTGGGCTTCAGCGCTGGGAAGTTGGGTCCTGACAATTTGTGGTTATAGATGTGTGTTCTTGTTATGACTTTGGTGTTTTATGTGAATATATCTAGAGGGAGAGTAGGGTGAGTGACAGGAGGCAGATGTATTTGCATATGTGTGGTGACTGGCTGAGTGGTGTGAAGGTGAAATGAGGTGTGCTACTTCAGCAGGTGTATTTATTTATTTATTTATTTATTTATTTATTTATTTATTTATTACATATTTATACTGCTCAACATCCTAAGCTCTCTGGGCACTTTACAACTAAAACCATAAGATCCAGATTCAAACTTTAAAATCACATAAAAACAGAATAAATTCCAGTCCAGGGAAGGCTTGTTTAAAAAGACATGTTTTTAGGAGGCGTTTAAAAGTTATTACATTTTCCGCCTCCCGAACTGCACGAGGGAGGGTTTTCCAGAGGGTGGGTGCCACTACAGAGAAGGCCCTGCCGTTGAGGTTCTTCATGATGATGTTCTTTTCGTGTTGGGATGACAAGCAGGGCCTCCTCTGAAGAACGTAAATGTCGCCCTGGTGTATATAAGGGAAGGCGGTCTGCTAGGTATCCTGTCCCAAGTTGTTTAGGGCTTTGTAAGATAATAGTATAACCTTGTATGGCTCAGTAGTTAACAGGCAGGCAGCTAACAGGCAGCCAGGGATTGTGATGAGAGAGAGTTAGACACACACACACACACACACACACACACACAGAGAGAGAGAGAGAGAGAGAGAGAGAGAGATGGATAAGGCCTGTGGAGAGTGTGGAGGGAGAGAAAGAGAAAGTTTATGAAGAGATAGAGGCCTTTGCTAGACCAAGCTTTATCCCAGGGTGAACCCCAGGATTGCCCCTGTGCGTCCAGATGATGCACAGGGGATCCTGGGGTCAGGGAGGGGTCAGCCCTCCCTTGCCCCGGGATAATGGGCTCCACTTTGGGCCCCGTATTTCCCACGGTCTTCGGCTGAGCCCGAGACTGCGAGTGTGTGGGCTGTTCCATGGCTTCAGCGGTTACTCACGAGGAGCCGGGAGAAGCAGCACACGGCTGCGCCCATCGGGGCAGGGTGGGGGCGGAGATCGTGGATGGAATGAGATCACAGACAGGGGGAGATCGCGGACAGGGGATCGTGGATGGGGGGAGCAGGGAAACCCATTTTTTTAAAAAAAAGCCCACTTACCTTTGCGCATGAGCGTCCGTGCGCATCCTCCCCTTTAAATGAAAAAGAAATGTCTCTATACTTCAGTCGCCTCGCCTGACATCAAGACGAGGGCGGGATCTCGCGTTATTTACAATGGGAGATCACCCCTCATCCATCCCAGAACAACAGGTAGGTCTAGCAAAGGCCAGATTGTGATGAGACAGAGGATAAGATTGAAGCTAGGGTTGTCGTTAGTACCCGACTGAGTCTGGAACTCTGATGGATGCTGCGACGTAACAAATCCTTATGCTAGGCCCATCGCCTAAACCCGTCTCAGGTCAAGCAACCACCCCTTGAAAACCTGAGGGAGGGTTAATGAAAACCTTTCTCCTAGCTATGAGGGAAACAGGTTTAATATTGGATCTCTCTGGATGTACTGCAGGTATAATCTGGTGTAGGTGTTTAATAACTGTAAGGCAGGAAAACAAGGCCAAGCTGACACGTGGTATGTGGTAGCTAACAAAATAATAATAATAATAATAATAATAATAATAATAATAATAATAATAATAATTTTATTGTCATGTTAAAAGCTTTAAATGAAAATATAATGCTTCCAATCCTGCCTGATCTAAACTCTCCACACACCAACCACCTCACTCTCTTTACACCAATCCTAAGTCCCTAGAATCCAAACTCTTCTTTCTCTACAAATAAACAACTCACACACCTCACAAACTCTCAACATTTTCCTTATATACTCCTTTCCCCCCCCCCATTACATCAGTTCTAACATTCCACTCAGTTCTAACATTCCCTACTTACCAGACATACTAATCCAGTCATATACAATATAATCAATTTTGGGGTAATGCCACAGACCCCACCCCCCAACACCCACACATCTCCTCCCTGGACCCAGTCGGGCGCGTACGGTGTGATTGCAGATCCACCCTCGATGCTCGTGAGGCACTTTGAGCGCTCGGCAGCTGTATGCACCCACTGCTGAAATTGCACAATTCCCCCCAAGTGCATCAATGGCAGCCACCAGTGACGCAGCAGGGGAAGGTGCGCCGTTTCAGCAGAGGGGTCGGATGGCTGCTGACTGCTTGTCAGGCTGAGCCTCCAAAGAAACTCACAAAGCCCGACGAGTGGGGGCAGACAGTGGTGGTGATGGGGGAGCATCCAATGATGTGGATGTGGGTGAGTTCACCCACCCTTAATAGCAATGTAGCGCAAGTGTGCCCGGGTCTGCAAAGTCAGCAGATGCCCCTGTATCCAGTCCTCACGGTGGATGCACCCAGGGCTGGGACAGACCAGTGCCCAAGTGCTCGCGATACCCCCCCTCCCCCCCACCCCGGGCACATGAAGGCAAGTTCAAGAAATTAGCCTTGGGGAAATCACATGTTTCTCCCCACCCACCTTGGTCACTGGGGGCCTCAAAGGCTGTATTAACTCACACTAATTTCTTGAACTTGCCTTCATATGTACATTCACAGCTGCGCAAATTTGCACTGGCAAAAACGCACAAATCCCCCCAAAATGTGCAATTCCCCCCTCCCTAAATACTTATTTTTATGCTTTAGTCTGCGGGGGGGGGGGGGCGGCGGCGGAGGGAATCCGCCTTTTCAGTCCCTGTTTTTCAATCTTATGTGTTTTTCTGTTATTAAATTTATGTAAAATTCTGGTAAGTACAAACGCAGGTCCACAAGTTCACGGAATCTGTGCAACTTGGCAAAAGCTGTGGAATCCACAGCTTGGATTCATAGAAATCCAAACCTGTTTGATTCCATTGCAGATCCCCCCCCCTCTTTCTTCAAAATGAAACTGTTTGAGCTTGCATTGTGGACCAGAAGGGCTTCATAACACCCTCCTCCAATGGTTTTCAGAAATGAAAATGGCTGCCTCAACTATTTTTTTTCCTGGGAAGGGATCAGAACACAGATTCCCTGCATAATGTGTTGAGTTCCTCTCTGTTATTCTTCCCAGTGGAGCGGCTGACCTATCTGCTAGCACTCTTTTACCCAGAAAGCCGAAACGGCAAGGAGCGGAACGTCAAATTCTGGCTGCAGTCCCAAGGTGATATCTGCCGTCTGATCTAAGGTGTGACAAATTAGCAGCTGTCTCCTGCAAGGACACCATCAAACAAGTTTGTACCTGTGTCGTTTCCCTGAAGCAGAGTGAGCCCAATCCCTTTGTGATCTGGGGGTGGGTGGGGGTGGGACAGGGAGGGGGTCAGGGAGGAGCAGGCAGCTGCTGGAAAGCGAACAACGACCAGCCTGTGTGGAACGCCGTGCTGAGGAAGAATCCCGTTCTGCAGCTGTGAAAAATGCCTCAGTGCATTTGTACTCTGTGCATTGATTAAAAGCACAACTTGCGCTGACTCAGGAACGGACTTGCAACGTGTCATTCAATGTAAACACTGATATTAATCTTTGGCCCACAGATTTTCCAAGCCGAGTTTTTTTTCTTCTTCTAGTGGTGGAGTGGTGGGGGCAGGGAGGAAGAGAAGGTTTTGGGGAACCAGATAAAGAATTCACAGGGCCCCTGCCCCTCCAAGGGGGAATGCACATATAGCCATTTTAGTTGCAGGGCTCAAACTAGGTGAACGGGATAGGAGGGGCCCTTAATGAAACCCCCAAGCCCTCCTGAGCCTGCTGAATTTTAGCCAAATCATGCCCCCCCCCGTAGCCTTCTGAAACATGGCCTGGGGTGTGGGGTGGGCATATACCATGAAAAGGGTGTTGCCCCTCCCCCTGTAATCTGACCATTGTTCAAGACATTCAAGTGCTGGGAATATTGCAACCTCATCTGCAAATTGCTGGAAGAGGGCAGTGTTGCAGTTATTTAATTCATGGGAATTCATGAGCCTCAAGACCTCTATGCCCCACAATGTGATTCCCTGTGATTTCTTCTGTTTGCTTCTCCCCTTCCTTCTCTCTGCCCAACCATCTCTCTCTCTCTCTGACTTCCACCATTGCTGGAATCACAGCATACGTGTTTGTAATAGAACACAAAATAGACTGAACAAACTCCTTTTGAAACTCTCCACCTGCATTTTATATGCAAGAATATTTATGACTAAAGCTGTTTTCTTTCTCTCACCAAAGAAAGGTGTGAGGATAGCCCAGTCTGCATGTGGGACCGGTAAATACTCATTCTGTTTTGCCTTTTGTTTTCTACTCTACTAATTGCCTTTCTAACAGGAGGCATCATTCCTAAATAACCCTATCATCCAGAACATCCTGTCTGGTGTTCTCCATCCCATGTACAATGCAAGAGAACTTGGTCCTGTGGAGGCTGTATCTGATCCAGGACATCATAGCTGCAGAAGTGACTTTCATGGTCATAGCGGCTTAAAAAATTACAGAAAATGCTGTTGTGGAACTGTGGCTGTATCTGTTGGTGTCCTGGATCACACGTTACATGTTCCAGTCAAATGCATCCAGGCAAATGTGCAAGTCAGGACAGATCGTGGATCTCAGTTGCCAACAAAATCCCTCACACCTCCTCCGGTCAGTTCCATGACCAACTGTTCTGGGGCACCGTTATTTGGAGTATCAAGAAATTTAATCTCTTTGTCATAGAATCATAGAATCATAGAATAGCAGAGTTGGAAGAGAGTACAACACCCTGCTCAATGCAGGAATCCACCCTAAAGCAACCCTGACAGATGGTTGTCCAGCTGCCTCTTGAAGGCCTCTAGTGTGGGAGAGCCCACAACCTCCCTAGGTAACTGATTCCATTGTCATACCGCTTTAACAGTCATGACTGGAACATCATGTATTCAGTCAATGTGGGGGTCATCACCCCACCAGCTCCCTCATAGTCTTGCTGCATCCATGGAGTAACAGCAGCTTCCAGAGGTCTCATCTGGTGTAGACAAAGCTGGCTGGGAAACACACCATCACCTGAAGTGGAAGCTAGCTGGTTGAGCTCCAATGACCCTCTGCTGGCTGGGAGGTGAAGAAAAATTTGGAAGTACTGGAGAGAAGTTGGGCAGAGTTTTGGGGACAGCAAGTCAGGCACGGCATTCCGACCAGAACCAGATGTTTGGAAGAGACAAAAATGATTGTTTTCATACCCTCATTGTGGGTTTTCCATGCGGAATGTTCCATTACTGCCAGGTCTGCCACATGGGTCAAATCGTGTCTTCCTAGGACTATTCTTCTGGGTGAAGGATTAGAGACTTCAGGATAGCAGACGAGCTGTCCCACAGCGAGCATATCAAGAAAGATGTTGCTTCAGCAACATCTAGGGTCCAACTGAGCAGATTTATAGGTGATGCTGCTGCTCCACCATTTGTGGCCTAGTTGGTAAAGCCTAGATCCAGAGCATGCTTCCTCCTTATGAGTTGTCTCAGGGATAGTTATCATATTGCCAGACAGCCTCTGGCTCTGGACCTCCATCTGGACATGCTGCTTCCTCTCTTCCTGGGGTTCTGGGAGTGATCCTGGTGGTTTTGGAGGAGGGGGACAGGATCACTCCAGGCATTTCAGTTCCGCCAATGCCATGAGTATCCCCCTGTATAAGAGTCTCAGGAGAGCTATCAGAATCCTCCAATTCTTCTTGAGCCCCACAGACACATGGGAGAGTGATAGGATGACGTTCCTTCGATCCAGTTCCCATGATGAGTCTTCTAGAAAGATGGTGGAAAACAACACAGGAACAGGATGTTGGGTTAGATTCACCTTTGGTGTGATCTTATCAAGCTCTTCTCATGTTTATGCATAAAGGCTGGGCCAAAAGTATCAAGAACGTTCCTCTAAAACTCTCTTGGAAGCATCCTAAACAATCTCCTTCACATTCTTCAAGTTACTTGCCCAGAAGGGAAACTGATTTGAATGCAGCCATAAATCTATCATTAACCTTTATTTGTTAGCTGGGGAATATGCATTGCTTTTTTATTTTTTTTTATTTTTTTTAGGATCATTCTTTCCCTCCATACTTCTTCACTTGAGTGTCTTTTGTGAAGCATAAGAGAAACTGCCTGGAGGCTTAAAGGAGGTGAAGCAAAGCCCGAAAGAGAGAGAGAGAGAGAGAGAGAGAGAGAGAGAGAGAGAGAGAGAGAGAGCGCGTCTCATAACTGGGAAGACTAACCTTTAAAAAGAAGATGAACCACCATGTTTCTGTCCTTCCAGTACCTATTTCAGTCCACTAGCCTGTTTTGTTTAGCCATCTCTCTGATGTAACATGAATGACAGCATCTCTAGACGACATGGTGGGTCAAGTTTTTCTTTTCCTTCCTGTGTTTCTTTACTTCGCCCCAAAGACTGTTGATACACGCCTTTAGCAAACTGTTGGGCCAAACGTCTCCCTAAACCAACACAATTGCTCAATAGCTCTCGGCATATGGCTTATCTGATCCTGTTGCTGTCAGCTTCTTAAACATACAGCCGAGGCAGCTTTCTTCTTTCAAGAGGTGCGAGGCGTTCCTGCGTGCGGGGAGGAGATGGGGGAAACGTGTGTGCGTAACCTTGCTGAAATTATACGTGGTGTGGAGAAATTGGATAGGGAGACATTTTTCTCTCACTCTCGTAATACTAGAACCCAGAGTCATCTCATGAAGTCGATTGGTGGGGGATTCAGCACAGATAAAAGGAAGGACCTCTCCACACACAGCAATATTAAACTGTGGAAGTTGCTCCCACAAGACGTAATGGTGGCCTCCTGGAAAAGAAGGCTTGTTAAAGGCGACTAGTCCTGATATGCTACCTCCAGTATCAAGGCAGTATGCCTATGTACACCAGTTGCTGGGGAACTTGGGTGAGAGGGTGCTGCTGCACTCATATCCTGCGTGTGGGTTTCCCACGGGCTGCTGGTTGGCCCAGTGTGAACAGAGTGCTGGAGCAGATGGACGCCTGGTCTGACCCAGCAGGGCTCTTCGTATGTTCTTATTAGCAAGACCTGTGAGGAGATGGGTTGAAGAAAGGCACCCAAGGCCACATATTTCAGATTCTGCAATGCCACATGGGGCCCTACCGTGGTTACAACCATCAGTGGTGTGGTGGTAATTAGACCTATGTATTGTTGCTGGGTGTGGGCAGTTGCCTACCAGCTACTATGGGGATGATGGTGATGATGACAGTAATAAATTTATTTCTTACCCACCTCTCCATTTTGATCGAGGCGGGGAACAGCAGTTCCGCAAGGCTCGGTGCTTGGCCCGTTGTTGTTTTCCTTATACATGTTGCCCTTGGGCAAGCTTATTCAATCTCATGGCCTCCAATATCATCTGTACGCCGATGATACACAACTATATCTGTCATCTCCGGAACTTTCTCCTGATGTTCACGATCGTATCTCGGCATGTCTTTCAGATATCTCAGCTTGGCTGCTTCATCGTCGTTTGAAACTCAATATGGCAAAGACTGAATTGCTCATTTTTCCTCCTAAACCTTCTCCTCATCTCTCATTCTCTCTTACTGTCAATGATGTTACGCTTACTCCGGTCAAGGAAGCTCGTAGCCTTGGCTTTATATTTGACTCCTCGCTCTCCTTTATTCCTCATATTGAGGCTGTAGCTAAATCTTGTCGATTTTTCCTGTATAATATTGCCAGGATTCTATCATTTTTGTCTGTCTCTTCCGCCAAGACGCTTGTTCATGCACTGGTTATTTCACGGTTGGACTACTGCAACCTTCTTCTCTCTGGCCTTCCTTCTTCTCACATCAGTCCGTTGGTTTCTGTTCACCACTCTGCCGCAAAGATCATCTTCTTGGCTCGCCGCTCTGACCATGTTACTGCACTTCTGAAATCTCTTCATTGGCTTCCAATTCACTTCAGAATCCAATATAAACTTCTCCTGTTAACCTTCAAAGCTTTTCACGGTCTAGCTCCTTCCTATCACTCCTCTCTCATCTCACACTATTGCCCCGCTCGTGCTCTTCGCTCCTCTGATGCCATGTTTCTCGCCTGCCCAAGGGCCTCTACTTCCCTTGCTCGGCTCCGTCCATTTTCTTCTGCTGCCCCTTATGCCTGGAACTCTCTTCCAGAACATTTGAGAACTACAAGTTCAATCGCAGCTTTTAAAGCACAACTAAAAACTTTTCTTTTTCCTAAAGCTTTTAAAACTTGATGTTGTGCAGACTTTATACTGTTAGTTTTACCCTACCCTGTGCCTGCTTACCCTACCCTGTCCCTGTTTGCATTCTCTTCCCCTCCTTATTGTTTTACTATGATTTTATTAGATTGTAAGCCTGTGCGGCAGAGTTTTGCTATTTACTGTTTTACTCTATACAGCACCATGTACATTGATGGTGCTATATAAATAAATAAATAATAATAATAATAATAATAATAATAATAAGTATAAAATACAGAAAATAACATACTATACATTGTTTAAACATCCTTAAAAACATCCTAAAAGCATCCTAAGATTTCACTGGATAGGCCTGCCAGAAGAGATCAGTCTTTATGGCTTTCTTAAATGCTAAAAGTTGACAAATCTCCTCCGGCAGGCCATTTCACAGTCTGGGAGCAGCAGAAGAGAAGGTCTTCTGGGTAATGGCAGCTTAGTTCTGATGGGACAGGAGAGCTGCGTGTGTGGCAGATCATGTCACCATCATTGCGAATACAAAAGTCCCAGTGCTTCAAACCCTACGCTGAGAGAACCAAGGGATGTACAAGTTTGCTGAAGTTCTCCAAACTTCATTTCAAAACACAGCTTGGCTAGCTCCAGTTCTCGTTTGTGATCTAATTTTTAGTTAGTTCAAATAGGAAAAGAGTGCATTTTTCAAAACCTGTGCATTTTTAAAGTTCTGGGTTTTCCGAAGTTGTGCATTCTGTTTGCTACTCTCTTGTGTCTTTCTCCAAGTTTACTATGAACCAATATCATGGCTTTGCCCCTGGCCTGTGACCAACACTGGCTATAGACCAATTTTCCACATTTATGAAGCCATAAACGTTGACCTGGTTCATACATCATGTTAACCCATGGTATAGTTTGTTGAATTCTGGGTTGTTGTTACTGTAAACTGCCCAGAAAACCTTGGTTATTGGCTGGCATATAAATAATGGGTTAGATCCCAATTCAGTCATACTTAGAGTAGATCTTTGAAATTATGGAGACTTTTGTTAGTCTTCATTAACTGAAGTCCCATTGATTTCAATAGGTCTACTTCAAGTGTGACTAAATCTGGATCCAACCTATTGTATTTTTTAAAAAATGATGACCCTTGCAATGAAGTCTGTGTTATCACCCAACAATGTTTTGTCAATGGGAACTGAGGTAAGTATCACTGTCTGTAATTTTTGCATCTCAATTCCCTCTGTCAACACAGCTTACATCTCCTCCATTTCCCAGCTGCCCTAGTATGTGAATATAAATCTGCTAATTTGAGATTGCATCTGTGGAAGTGGGCGGCGTCCGTGAAAACCTATGCCAGAATAAATTTGTCCGTCTTTAAAGTTCCACAAGAGTCCTTGTTGCTTTTGTTCCAACAGACTAACATGGCTGGCTACCCCTCTGGAAATTGAAGGGGGGGGAAATCCCCCTTGCATAGGATTGTCTTGCAAGACGTGCAGGGTAGTTTCCACATTAACTATTAAGTCAGCTTTTTATCTAACCAAAAACAAAACAAACCCAACACGTTGTTGGAGAGGATTAAAAACAACAACACCCCAAAAGTTTCAACTTCTCGCCTCGAGGTCTGGAAACCTATTTTTCAGGCTATCTAATTTTGTCATTCATGGTGCATCTGCTCAAATGAGATTCAGAGAGTAAAATAAATGTGGGGGGGGTTGCTCATGGGCTTTTGGCTTTATCAGAAGAGCCTTTGAAGCAAAGACGGGCAGGCAAAAGAAGCCATCTTCAGGAAGTCTCTCTCTCTCTCTCTGTGCTGATATAAAATTAAAAGTGGCTGAGGCTAAACGAACTGAAACAGGAGAGGGACTCTGTAAAACGAGGAGGGCTGTAATGCAGTGTTTGGAGATTAAATGAGTGTGGCGTGTGATAATAAAACTGAAAGATGAAAGCCAAATTCAAACCCAGCTTAAGGAAAGTTGAAGCCAGCGTAAACGTTCTCTTTTCCCCCTCTCTCCTCCTAATCTCGGATCTCTTGAAAATGAATGCCTGATAGGGTGGCTAGGTGTCCTACTTTACAAAGGTCAGTTCTTTATTTTGGAGAGCTGGCAGGGGACACTCCTCTATTTGAAGGTGTCCTTATTTGATGGGTTGTCCATTCCAAACCTGGTTTAAAGCCAAAGAGTCCTAAGGCAGGAGAGTAGAGGGCAGTGAGGGCTTGAAGTTGACCAGCAATGGTAGCACCTGGACACCAGGCTGAGCAGGCACGGCTACACCATGCCTTATCCCGGGAATCACCCTGGGATCATCCCTGTGCATCCACATGATCCACAGGATATCCCGGGGATAGGGAGGGAAGATCCCTCCATTTCCCCGGGATAACTGGGATGGCTTTTAGCCTGACCTTTCCCGCGGTCTTGGGATCGTCCCGAGACCATGGGAGGTGTGGGCGGCCATCTTGGTTTCATCCCGGCTCCTTGCAAGTAAACGCAAGGAGCCGGGAACCGGGCATGGAGCTCTTCAGGCGCTCTGTGCCCATCGGGGGTGCAGAGGGGAGCTGAATTGGGCCTTTTTATCTTTTAAATTTCCATTCCAGCTCTTCTTGTTTGTAAAAAAACCCGGCCTCCATGACAGGCATGATGCCCGGGATGTCGTGCAGCCCAGGTGGACTGAGGGGGAGGATCTCATGATTAGCATATCGTGAGATCCTCCCCCTCCCCTCCCCTCCCCTGGTATAGACATGCCCTGTTCAGTCTCCTCCACTATGGTGAGATGTACTGTAGTTCTATTTAAATTATAGTTATACTTTCTAAATGTGCATTGATTACATATGCATTAGCACATGCAGATGTTATGCACATCGTGTCCTCTTTTTAGTGACGCCTTTCCTCTTTTTTCGGCAATGCATAAGTGGCCACTCTGTCTATTGCACACTCACAAACTAAATGTAGAAGTACTGGGACTTTGTTCTGGGGCTCCGTGACAAATGCCTTGACACGAATTAGGGATGTCCGTCTCTCGGAAAACTGCTCTTTTCTTTTTGACCTGACGGAATTCCACTGGGCGATGTGGCTCGACTCATGTTTGCAAGCCGAGTTGTGGACTCACGGAACATTTCTGCACGTTTCCCCCACATGTTTCACAATCTGCACAACTCTCAGAGCGACTTGCACAAATTCTGGAGCCATTTGCAAAAACGATGCCCGAATTTGTGCAAGTTGCAGAACCTGCGAGGGAAGAGCGCAAAATGCTTGGAAAAGCTGCAAACTGGCCCAACTCACTGCAGAATGAGCTGGGTGCAGCAGCAGGAAGTCTGGGCAGGGGGCAAAACCTAGCAAAACTCATTGAACTCCACCCACCCCCCAAACAGGTTACTCCAACTTCGCTAACACACAATAAGCAAAGCAGTAACAATAGGCACAGCCTTGTTAGTTGTGGCTCCTACCCTTTGGAACTCCCTCTCAAAAGGAACTCACCAAATTTCACTTATTTGCATTTTGGTGGCTGGTGACAACACTGGGCATGTCTACACCAGCCCTATATCCCGGGATCATCCCGGGATCGTTCCTGTGCATCCAGATGCCACACAGGGGATCCCAGGAGCAGGCAGGGATGATCCCTCCATTTTCCTGGGAGAACCCTTAGGTGTAGAAAGGGCCACTGTCTCTTTCCAGTAGGCTGTTGTATGAGTTTCGATATATCATGTTTTGTCTTCAGTGCTGACCTTTTTTGCCCCATTTTTAAATGTTTCATGTTCTTTAGTATTATTTTGCTTGATGTTTTATGCTGCAATTTTATATGCAGTGTGGTGTAGTGGATGAAGGGTTGGACTGGGAGTCGGGAGGTCTGAATTCTAGTCCCCACTCAGCCATGGAAACCCACTGGGTGACTTTGGGCCAGTCACGGACTCTCAGCCCAACCTACCTCACAGGGTTGTTGTTGCAAGGATAATACAGAGAGGAGGAGGATTATGTACGCCACCTTGGGTTCCTTGGAGGAAAAAAGGCAGGATACAAATGTAATAAAATAAATAAATAAATAAATTTACCTGGGAGTAATCCCCATTTAACGCAATGGTTTATACTTCCGAGTAGACATGTATAGGATTGCACTGTTAGACTCCCTGGAATATTATGGATGTTTTTGTTATTTGGATTTAATCCATCTCAGGGAGTGAGGCAGAAAGGCAAGGGCAATCAAGCCAGACAGCTCCTGTGAAGAACATAAGAAGCCATCTTCTAAATAAAATATTCCCTACAACTTTAGCCTTTCTTCATTGGAGAGAAACTCCAACCCCTTTCAGCCACATGGTGTGGGATTTGCATGCAGAAATCCCATCCTTCTTGGGCCACAACCAGGAATTTTAAAATCAGGCACCACATTACATGTTCATATGACGAGCGCTAACAAAGCCTAGCTCTGCTACTATCAATTGCTTTTCTGCTTGTGAACTGCAGCCAAGACGGGCATTTCCTCATCATGGACTTTTGGGCAAGTGAGTCCTCTCTCTTCCCCCTCATTTCATAAGGAGATGGCTGCCGTTTCCTCCATCTCAATAAAACCTGAGAAATGCTACCCATTAAAGTGTTTAAAGGCCAGAAACACCAAAAGGAAATTAGCACACAGTCTTTAAATAGAAACGAATGCAGTGAATAAGAGACACAAAAATGCTCCAGGAATTGTTTTATAGGCGTGGGCTAAAGGCCAATCCAGTGGATTGAAATGCAAGTTAGCATCACATCAGCAGCCTTTTTGTGGGTAAGGATGGAAACACCTTCAGTGTGTCAATTTCAGGTTCAGATCAGAAGCTGTCAATTTGTTTCACTCAGTTTATCAGATTCCCAGCCGTAAGTTCATTTTGTCTTGTTTCATGTTTGATTCTTGTTTTTTCATGGAGCTATGGATCGCAATAAAGAAGTATGGTATGGTATTTTGTCTTGTTTCCATAGCAGTTTTTTTTAAGTCCACATGGAATTTTCTACACGTTCACGAACATCTTCCTAAATACATGCATTTTTATATGAAATTTTGACCAACTTTTGCAAGCAATTTCCCCTAGCATGACATTTTTAAGGCTGTTTTCACTAAAATACACAATTTTGCACTCAAGTTTCCCTAACGTACACATTTTGACTGAAGCAGTGCATCATAAAGTTTGGGAAACTGCAAATATCGAAGTGTTACTGCGTTTCATTTTACGTATTGGTTTGGGATGTACGCATTAGGGGAGTGCACGTTAAAATGCAAACTTTCTCTCCCATCCCTAAGAGAAAAGACGAGAAGACGAAGTTGCCAGCTGGTTAGAAGAAAACTGCCCCCCCTCCCTCTCTCTCTCTCTCTCTCTCTCTCTCTCTCTCTGTGTGTGTGTGTGTGTGTGTGTGTGTGTGTGCTTTTAGGCTATGGGGGGGGGGAGCAAAAAGGTCAGATTCCCTGCTTTATGGTGGATTGGACTCGATGGCCTTGCAGGCCCCTTCCAACTCTGCTATTCTATGATTCTATGATTACTGTGGCCATCGCTAGACCTAAAGTTTATCCCTGGATCATCCAGGGGTCAAACCTGTCCATCTAGGTGACACACAGAGGATCCAGTGCTCAGACAGGGACAAACCCTGGAGGATCCCAGGATAAAACTTAGGTCTAGCTGTGGCCTGTGACATTGTATTTGGAAGCCCAATCCTTTGGAAGCTCTTAATCACCTGCACAAAGTTTTATTTGTGTTTTTAACTTTTGTAAACCGCCCAGAGAGTTTCAGCTATTGGGCGGTATATAAGTGCAGTAAATAATTTTTCCTGCAACCATTTCCTGCTACTCCCTGCTTGGTAATGACAGATGTGGTATGCCATGGAAATGCCCTAATAGCCACATGGAGGAGCAATTTGTTTCTATTTCACGGGATTCATTCAGGATCCTAGAATGCATCTGTGTCAATGCATGCTGCTGTATTAAGTTTCATATTTCAAGATACTGCACTGCCCTCCAAAGGCAATCCTTTGCATTGAATGCCCAGCTGTTTCAGCAACAATGTTTAGCTATCTTTTCTTGGAAAGGGACAGAACATCCATTCAAAATAATCCTTTTTGATGTCTGCTGTGTTCTAAACTGCTCAGTTGTGCCTTCTCAGGGACAGTAAGGCTTCAGAACAATGTAGGAATATGCCTTGTTGGATTAGATCAAAAGATTATTTAGGCTGTTGCTAGACGAGGGTTTAGCCCGGTGCGAGGCCTGGGCTCCCTGCTGTGCGTGCAGATGACGCACAGGGGATCCCGGGGTCAGGCCGGGCTAAACCCTCCCTTGACCCGGGATAACTGGATCCACTTTTGGGCTGGTTTTTCACGCGGTCCCAGCCTTAGGTCGGGCTGAGGCCGGAACCGCAGGTGTGTGGACCATTCCGCCGCTTTTCCTGGCTACCGCACTTACGAGTAGCCGGGAAAAGTGGTGGATGGGCCACAGTGCTCTTGCCCCCCTAGCGCAGCCTGGTCCCTCCTCACCGCCGGATTCGGCGGTAGGTCTAGCAAGGCCCTTAGCCTCCCATTCTGTCTTCAACTGTGGTCAGCAGGAGGCTCCTGGAAAGTTTACAAATAGAACCATGGAAATCTCTGTTGCTTGTCTCCAGTTTGTCTTCTGGTTTAGAGGTCCAAGTCTTCTGAACGCTGTGCGAGCATATGTGAAAAATGGCCACTAAATTCCACCATTGGTCCTCAATCCAGCACCACACTGGTGGCATTCCTGGGTGGAAGGTGACCTCCCATTGGTCAACAGAAGCCAGGTGAGGAGGAGGAGGGTGGCCCAGTGAGCCAAATGGTTGCCAGAAAGCTCACATTGCCTCCTGCATTGGGATTACCCAGTGCCACCTGGCAGCAGCAAAAGTGCAGGATTTTTCGGAAAGCGGTGCCATCAAGGCAGCCCCAGACAACAAGTGTAGCAGCATTTAACAACGTTAAGTTTGTTTTTAATGGATCCCAGAATTGTTGTTTTTAAATGGATACTGTTGTTGTTTTTATACTGTTTTTATGTTTTTTAATTTTTTGTATACTTTTAATGTTTACTACTTTTAATTGTTGTAAACCGCCCAGAGAGCTTCAGCTGGGGGGCAGTATATAAATGTAATAAAATAAATAAATAAATAAATAAATAAATAAATAAATAAATAAATAAGTGTAGCACAACACATCCAGAAGTAGCAGGTTGAAGAAGACTGGTTTGTATGTAAAGTTTCCAACCTTCCCAAAACTAATCTGTCTTTCCTGTTATAATAATAATAATAATAATAATAATAATAATAATAATAATAATAATAATAATTTCTTACCCGCCTCTCCCTTTGGGGAACAACATTAGAACAGGAATCAATACATCTTAAAAATTCTTGATTTAACATTGATCTGGATAGGCCTGCCGGAAAAGGCTAGTCTTTAAAGCTGCCTTAAAATTTTACAAATCTCCTCCGGCAGGCCATTCCACAATCTGGGGGCGACCGAAGAAAAGGTCCTCTGGGAAACTGATGTCAGCCTAGTTTTAGCTGACTGAAGTAAGTTCACCCCAGAGGACCTGAGTGTGCGGGGCGGACTGTATGGGAGAAGGCTTGAGATGATTTTTTTACCTTGGAGTCCTTCACCTATGGGGTCTGATGATTGCCTACCTCAGCCTCTCCACAATGCCCTGGAAGGCTCTTAAGTTTGGGGCATTGTAGAGACTGTAAAATTTAGGGCAGGCTGCCAACACATTTGATGCTATTTCCACTTGCAGCGGCAGTGAAAAACAAGACCAACACCCAAACCCTTAGGAAAAAAGGAAGACATATTACTACAACCCTTGCCAATCATGAGACCTAAGTGTGAGAAACTGTTGGAGAATTTCTCCTGGAGAAATTCAGTTAAATTGTTCACCCAATTTCTCTGTCCACTGATGGGGTGGGGGAATTTTGAGAGGCCCTTTGTGCTCAGCTCTACTGAAAACCAATAAAACAAAATTCAAAAAAGGATATTGTAGAGCTGGAAAAAGTGCAGAAAAGCGCAACTAAAATGATCAAGGGGCTGGAGCATCTCCCCTATAAGGGAAGGTGACAACAGCTGGGATCCTTTAGCTTGGAAAAAAGGAGGCTAAGGGGAGACATGATAGAGGGGTACAAAATTATGCACAGTGTGGAGAATGTGGATAGGGAGATATTTTTCTCCCTCTCCCGTAATACTAGAACCCAGTGGGGTCATCCTATGAAGCTGACTGGTGGGAGATTCAGGACAAATAAAATGAAGTACTTCTTCACACAGTGCATAATTAAAGTATGGAACTCACTAAAATGTAGTGGTAGCCACCAATTTAGATGGCTTTAAAAGGGGGTTGGATAAATTCCTGGAGGAGAAGGCTATCAATGGCTACTAGCCCTGTTGGTTGTGTATCAACTCCTAGAGTTGAAAGATTTCCAAGATTGTACTGCCATGGACTCCTTGAGTACAATAATACTTCTATAATATAAAAGAAGACTGAGGACAGTCATGCTAGTCATACAGCCTTTTCCCTAGAAGACACTTTGTTACTGACTCAAGTGAGGAAGTTCTAACACATGATGACCAACCAAGAGCTTGGTACCGTGGAGTAAATTGCTTTCCGCCCTATTTAATGCAAAATGGTTGGCGTCGTTGAGCAAAAGTGGAATGTTTGTCTCTTGAGGACGTGATAGATGAAGTGGTTCTGTGCCGTTAACACTAAGTGGTGCTGCTTAATGAGAGAAGCATCAAGGGACGCCGTGTGAATGTGCAGCTAGGAATAGCAATTTCGGCTGGAGGAAGATGGTGGGTGAAAGCAGGAGGCGGCTTCAAGAACGTACAAAACAAGCCTGGAGAATGAGGATTGATCAAATGAAATGCAGTACCTCCCTTTGCACAGGATAGTACTGAGGTCACATAAAGCTGCTTTGTACTGAGTCAAAGCATTGGCTGGTGATGATGGAAAGTGTAGTCCCACACGTCTAGGGGACACCTAGTTGAGGGAGGAGGCTTGATTCTGATTGGCAGTAGTATTCCAGGTGTCACATCGATGTTTCCAACTCATCTTGCTACCCGAGAGTTTTTAAATCAGAGATGTAAGGAGGAGACCCTGGCTGTTGCTAGATGAGGCGTTAGCGCGGTGTGAGGCCCGGTCTCCCTCCTGTGCATCCAGATGACACACAGGGGATTCCGGGGTAAGCCCCGGCTAAGACCTCCCTTAAGCCGGGAAAAGCAGATTCACTTATGGCCCGTTTTTTCCTCAGGCCGGGGCTGCGGAAGGTCTAGCAGGGTCTGTGGCTTTTCCTGGCTGCTCGAGTAGCCAGGTGAAGCCACGGACTGGGCACAGGATTCCATAGGAGTGCTGTGCCCATCGGGCCAGGGGGGAGAATCACGGGGGGGGGGGAGAGATGGGAGCTGGGGGAAAGAGCTGACCCGACAGGAGAGATGGGGGGAGAGTGGAGCCAGGGCATGGCAAGCGGGCACGGGCGAGCGGACGGGGGACAAGGCATGGCGGAGGGGGGTGGGGAGAAGAACGGGGGACAAGGCATGGCGGACGGGGGGAGGACGGGCGAGCGAGCGGGCAGGGGGGCATCAGACATTGTGTGGGGGGAAATCAGTAGGGATGTGCTCCGCTTCTCCTCGAACCAGAGAAGCAGGAGCGGAGCGGGGGGCTTCGCCTACCCTTAAGGCAGAGGTGAAGAGGATTGGGGGCCAGCGGAGCGTGGCGAAAAGGATCGAGGTGAAGGCGCTATTGGTGGTATTCCGAACACTGGGCTCTTTCCAGCTTTCTTTCTGGAGCTGGTATTATGGCGCGGGGAAAGAAGAGAAGACCTAGGAGAGGAGTGGGGCCCCAATCCAGCCCTCTGCAATTGCCCAGGTGACTGTAGCCATTTCTGTGGCCACACCCCTTTTCCGCAACTGTCAATCATTTGTTTTTCCGTCTCTTGCATGGTTTTCCCCTCATTCTTAAGGGATGAAAAGCCTCTCCCAGGGCTCAGTAACTGGCAATAAGAGCTTTAAGATAAAATAGGCGGAGAGATGTATTTTGCCTCTCCCCTTTTCTCTTTTGGCTTGAGAGGTTCTCCACAGTTGAATTCAGCCCCGAGGCAGAAAGAGCTTCCCTGTGCCCTGGTGTAGTCTACACTAGACTAGACAATGGCCTGAGTTGATATAAGGCAGTATGGGATTACAACTCCCACAGTCCCCAGCCGAGGAAGGCTGGTTTAAGCTCATAGTCTTCCCTGATTCGGCTACATAGAACAACCTGTCAAGAAGAGACATTCTAAATACTGTGGCTACTAAAAGACCCCATCAAGACATTCTAAATACTGTGGCTACTAAAAGTAGGGTGACCATATGAAAAGGAGGACAGGGCTCCTGTATCTTTCACAGTTGCATAGAAAAGGGAATTTCAGCAGGTGTCATTTGTATATATGGAGAACCTGGTGAAATCTCCTCTTCATCACAACAGTTAAAGCTGCAGGTGCCCTGCCCTCTTTTCAATCTGGTCACTCTAGTATAGCTCCTGCAGCTTTAACTGTTGTGATGAAGAGGAAATTTCACCAGGTTCTCCATATATACAAATGACACCTGCTGAAATTTCCTTTTCAATGCAACTGTTAAAGATCCAGGAGCCCTGTCCTTCTTTTCATATGGTCACCCTACTAAAAGACCCCACCACAATGTTGGTATGTGGCTTAGGAAACATCACGCCTTTGCCCTTGCGTCAAAGGGGCCTTGATGGCCACCATGGACACAGCGGGGAGAAGAGCACAATTGCGGCATGAGGGCAGACGGCTGCTGAGCGCAGTAGGGGCCTTGCAGGTGCTCGAGCGGGGACTCTCAGACCCAGCTGAGTGCTTGTGACATCAGCTAGAGGCATGGTGTTGACAATTGAAGTCCATGAACTGCCATTTCTACAGGCTATCAAGAAAGCACTGAAGGGTGCAATCCTATGCGTGTGCTACCTCCAGTATCCAAGGCAGTAAGCCTGTGTGCACCAGTTGCTGGGGAACATGGGTGGGAGGGTGCTGTTGCACCATGTCCTGCTTGTTCATCCCTGGCTGATGGCTGGTTGGCCACTGTGTGAACAGAACGCTGGACTAGATGGACCCTGGGTCTGATCCAGCAGGGCAGTTCTTAGGTTCTTATGTTTGTACAGAAAAAGTCTTAGAAGTTAGAATTGTAAGACTTTTTTTTTGTCTAAGCATCCATAGGATTGTGGCATCAGACTCACTATTTTCCACAGCCTTCTCCTGAGTTCTGCTTTTATGGTAGCACTGATAGATTTGACTGCAACTGCTTTATTATTTTCATTGTCTTTTATTAATTCAAATGTTTGCTATTTTGTGAGTGGCCTTCAGAGGGTTTTCTACCCTAAAAGACAGCCCAACACTATTTCAAAGAATACATAACTGAGTGGATTGTCGAAACAGAAACTATGGGTTGTAGAATCTCTTGAACCATTTGCCACACAGTGGTCTTTTCATTTAACGCTCACGTGCATAATCTCTCCTCAGAGCTGTATAAATTTGAGAGAGAAAATGCACCACATGAGGGCCAGGCCACATCTCCTTGGAATCAATGGAGATGCTTCCCACCCCCCACCCCTGCATCCCACAGGGCAGTGGAATTTCAGGACCAAAACTGGTGTGAGGGAAGCTGAAATGTCCCCCTCCTGGGGTGCCACATTCTTGATCTGAATTGGGCCCACACACTCTTACACGGAGGTAAACAAGCCTGAGCCCGTCTACACTTGTCTAGATGAAACGTAACAAGTTGGCAGAGATGACGTCAGCAGTCACGTGATGCTGTTTTTGTTACGTTTCTTCTGACTTTTAAAACCGTTCCACTTTCTGTTAAAATCGTTTTAAAACTAACAATGTGCCCCAACCTTTCGTTGTATTCAATGCCGTCTTTCAAAGTCATGTCTCGTGACCATGGTCTTTGCTTCCTGATTAGGACAAGTGAGGGCTTTTCTAGGGGAGGGAGAGCTGGCACAAGGCGACGAGCGGGAGTGGGAGTGGGAGGGAGGGCGGTGAAAGAGGGGACAGAGGCTTAATTTTTTTTAAAAAACCGCTTATCTTTCGGGGTGCACGTGGCCCCTTTAAGACGCTGCAGGGCTTCCCTCGTCCCTACGCGTCGCCCCGCCTCCCTGCCGGCTTATCCCGGCAGGTCTAGCTCAGAGTCACCGGAAGAAGGAGGTTTACTTCAGAGCCGGTATGAGCATAATGAAGAACGTTCTAAAGAAGAGTGTGCCCGGGTAAAACGATAGAAGAAAAGGTATTTCGATTGACTGGGCTCAAGTTGCATTTTGTAACGTAGCAAGGGAGGACGCAACAATGCACTTAAACAACGGTGTAATGAATAGTGTAGATCCCGCCCCTATGCGTGACTTGAAGAAGGTGTAGTTTCGCCTTGATACGTTGCACAACCTGAAGAGCTGATCCATCCATGAAGCAATGCTGCCATCTACTGGACAGGATGCAGACGATTGTCAGTCAGGCAAATTTTATTGCTTTTGGCCAATGGCTTTTGCATAAAAAACATAAAAACACCAACAAGAAAAAAAACCCAAAACAACAACAACAACAACAACAACAAATACAGAAGTTAAACATAATGCATATAACACATGATATACCAAATTTAAAAATAGAAAAATAGTGTGTCATTGATGAGCCTTAAGTGATATGGTGTAAATCAGATATAGTCATTGGCCCCATTCGGAAGACACCTTAAACCATGGTGGTTAAAGCCATGGTTTAAGGTGTCTTCTGAACACAGCCCAGCTTTCTGGCTTAACCACCATGGTTAAATGAATGGGGCCATAGAGTTATAGAATAGTATTTTTTTATTATTATTGCATTTATATCCCACCTTTTTTCCTCCAAGGAACCCAAGGCGGCATACATAATCCTCCTCCTCTCCATTTTATCCTCGCAACAACAACCCTGTGAGGTGGGTTGGGCTGAGAGTCTGTGACTGGCCCAAAGTCACCCAGTGGGTTTCCATGGCCGAGTGGGGACTAGAACCCGGATCTTCCGACTCCCAGTCCAACACTTTAGCCACTACAACACACTGGCTCTATAAGACCATCAAGTCCAACCCCCTGCTCAATGCAGGAATCCACCTTAAAGCATCCCGGACAGGTGGCTGTCCAGCTGCCTCTTGAAGGCCTCTATGGTAGGAGAGCCCACGGGATGCTGCCATCTCCTTAACAACTGACAGTTATCTCTGCTATGAATTTCTTTCTAATCTTTTTGGCAGGTGCAGCGAATAGAGCTACATGCCAAGTCACTTGCACAGGAGTATAGTTATTCTCTTTTTAAAAATCATCATCATTATTATTCATTATTAACAGAAGCAAGTAGTCCAGAGAAGTGACGATGGATGTGGCTTTGCTGTAACTAGTCATGACAGGCAGCTGGACTATGGGGACCATCACCACTAGCCCTTTAGTGTAGAATTCCTATCATTCTATTCATTCACTTTTTACAGAAAGGTCAGAGGATATTCTTACTCATCCCTGACATGTCCATGGTTGTCCAGTACTTTCCCCCAACTTTTCTCAAATCACAGGAATTCTGACCTTTTTAAGGGAAAGAGCAGCACAGCCACCTTTCAGGGCTGCTCTTGTGTCTTTGGGGGAATGAGGGCCGGTGCCAGGCTATTTTGCACCCTAGGCAAGGTGAGCTGCTTTCACCCCACCCCCACCCCCCAGCGTACACACCCACCCCACCCCAACGAAGTCAAGCTGGGACGCTGGGGTGGGGGCGGACGGCTCCACATTCTGACGTCCGGGGCGTGCCAGAAGTCAGAACATGGAGCCGTCCACCTCCCCCCCCCCAGTGTCCTGGCTTAGTTTCAGCTGGGCGGGCGCTCAGTCGAAGCCAAGCCAGGGACGCTGGGGTGGGGATGGGGTGGGGAGTGGAAGGGCGGCTTTAGAATGGTGCGCCTGGAAGCTGCCCTCGCTCGCCTACAGCGGCTCTGGGAGTGGGAGGGCGACTTCCAGGAGTGGCGTTCGGCGCCCCCCTTTCTTTGGCACTCTAGGCGGCCGCCTGACTGGCCTCTATGGCAGCGCCATCCCTGGGGGGAATCTCATAGAAAATTAAGAAGGGACACTCTAGATCAGACCACGTGGTCTTTGCTTGCGTCCGCTTTCTTCCCCATGTGAAAAAAGAGGAAAATGTTTGTTGCTATTGTGGGGCAGCAGCAGGAGGCCAAAGCGACAGTAGGGAAATGCGATTCCCCCCCCCCCGTCCCCGTCCGATGATGCTCTCAGTCATTTGTTTGAGAACTAGATAACCTAAGTGAACTTTCCACAGCCAGGGTACCTGCATGGGAAGAACCCTGCCTGCTCACCTTCTTGGAAGAAGGAAAGTTGCAACTGGAAAAGCACAAGAGGTCATGTTAAGTCATACTTTGTGCGGAGGTACAGAAATATATTCCCCCCCCTTTTTTTTCCCTAAAAATAAGGTGCTTGAAATTTACAGCTTCACAAATACAGCCACAGTATTATCAAAGTGGATATGAGCCATTTCCCCCTTCTGCTCTTGTTCCTCCTGGTCTCGGTAGGTTCACGAGAGGTGATGGATTAAGCCTCGGATGTATTTATCTTCACGTTGTTGACAACTAGAAGGCTAAGGACCCTGACACCAATTTTCAGCTTGTATTCCCTCCTCCCCACCAGTCATATCCCATGGAAGAAAAATAGCAACAGCCAAGATGGAATTTTAACTTCCCCTTTGATAAATCAACTTGCCCAGCAGGACGATGATCCTACGGCAAGACACTATTTCCTTTCAAGGTTAGTCTTTCTATCTCCGCCCCAAGGCCAGAGGAAAAATGAAAAGTCTTTCCATACATTCTACACCAGTTGTCCCCAACTGGGTGCCCTCGGTATGTTGGACAACAGTTCTCATCTTCCCCAGCCAGCTGGGAATGGTGGGATCTGTTGTCCAACGCATCTAGAGTGACCAAGTTGGGAAAGGCTAGTTTACACACTCTGGTTGGATTCACACAACGTGTTAACCCACCACAGGATATTGTGCTGACTGAACGCAGTGTATTTACTGCAGGGTGGGTTAATTTGTTGTCTGAATGCAGTGTTTGCTGCATGCTGGGTTATCATGTTGTCTGAACACACTGGCTTAGTTCAGACAACACGCTAAACCATGCTGCTTAACCACAAAATGGTTAATAGAATGCATTAAGGGCAATACAGTCCGTTAACCATTTTGTGGTTAAGCAGCATGGTTTAGCGTGTTGTCTGAACCAGGCCAGTGTGTTTTCTGCATTTTGGCTTGTTAACCATGCAGTGTGGTTTATTCATCTCGAACAAGCCACCTTGAGAACCCATGCCTTGTTGTTAGGGTGTTCAGGGTGGGTCACAAGCCACAATGCATGGTTAACAAGCAACCCTATGGAAAACACACTGTGTTCAGGCAACATCATAACACATAGTTCAAGAACAACCCACACTGGGTGAGTTGATGTGTTGTATTTTATTTATTTATTTATTGCACTTCTGTACCGCCCAATAGCTGGAGATCTCTGGGCGGTTCACAAAAAATAAAAACATTCAAAGTATAAAACAGTATAAATAAAACCATAATATAAAATACAATATAAAAGCTCAACCAGATAAAAACAGCAGCAATGCAAAATTACAAATTTAAAACACCAAGTTAACATTTATTTATAGACTGTTAAAATGCTGGGAGAATAAAAAGGTCTTCACCTGGCGTCTAAAGACATGTAATGTAGGTGCCAAGTGAACCTCCTTAGGGAGCTCATTCCACAGCCGGGGTGCCACAGCAGAGAAGGCCCTCCTCCTGGTAGCCACCTGCCTCACTTCCTTTGGCAGGGGCTCACGGAAAATGACCCCTGAGGATGCCCTTAGGGTCCGGGCAGGTACATACGGGAGGAGGCATTCCTTCAGATAGCCTGGCCCCAAGCCGTTTAAGGGCTTTAAATGTTAATACCAGCACTTTGAATCGGGCCCGGACCTGGACTGGCAGCCAATGGAGCTGGAAAAGGACTGGCGTGATGTGGTCTTGTCGGCCAGTCCCTGTTAGTAACCGTGCTGCCCTGTTTTGTACCGGTTGAAGTTTCCGGACCGCTCAGTGGTTAGAGTTCCATCAAGGTAACATAAAATGGACAAATACAGACTTCACATCAACTTCAGATGTCTCTCAAGGCAGAGTTTAGAGTAGTTTTATGTCTGACTGGGTATCAGTCATGGAATATTTGGATGTCCCCCACCAAAATTCCACTCCCTTCACCAAAGCAGGAATATTAAAATGGCACAAGAGCAGCCTTTTAGTTAAAGTGAGACGCAAAAAGGGGAAAAAAAGTTCTGCCATTATTAGCATACAAATTTTGTTGCCTATAAAAACAACACCTGTTGTGCCAATCAAGTGGAATATGGCTTCCATGATCAGGTCTACCATTGTGCAAAATTTCAAATGAATCCGACACAAATTGTCCCAGCTACACAAGTTAAAAAGTGCTGAAAATTGACACTTTTACATTTTTTCCCCTCTAGTCTGCAGCAGGTCATATCATTTCTTTCTTTCAGATTTTGACTCGTGCTTCTGATGAACATTTTTTCAGGCTAGTCAAGTAGGGGCAAGAATATAAGAGACATGCTTGCTATACACTACTAGTTATTTCAGTGCCGTGTCTAAGAGATGCATGGCCTTCTGCAGTTGGTCTGCAGTTATTCTCAGCTCATAAACAGCCGGAAGGTATTAATATAAATCTGATTTATGATGTTTTCTCTTTGAGAACATACTGCACTCACAAATCACCACCATATAAATAAACGTACAATGCAAAATGTCGCATTGTGTCCCCAACATTTTGTTGCAGAGTGTTTCCGCTCAGGCCACCAACCAGTCTCAACTGAGAACCTTGTAGTACTAATTAAAGCTCATAGGAAGTGGGAGGAAAGGAAAATTGACATTTCAGTGGTCCTGGAAGTGCACAGGTCCACAATGGGACATTTGGCGGGTGGATGGAGGTTACATTGTCTTTTCTTTTAATTTACACTTCTGCGTACCTAGGGAATTATTATTATTTATTACATTTATATCCTGCCTTTTTTCCTCCAAGGAATCCAAGGCGGTGTACATAATCCTCCTCTTCTCTGTGTTATCCTCACAACAACCCTGTGAGGTAGGTTGGGCTGAGAGTCTGTGACTGGCCCAAAGTCACCCAGTGGGTTTCCATGGCCGAGTGGGGACTAGAACCCAGGAGGGGATCCGCACGTCGCTCCCAGAGCGCTTCTATGCGACCCCAGTGCACCCCGAAAATGATAGTCTGACTTCCCTGTAAAAGAAACGAGGAAGAGCCGTCCATGCCGCCGCCACCGCCGCCGCCGCCGCCGCCGCCGAGGAGAGCTCTCTGCCGGCGAGGAGAGCTCGGCAAAAGAAGGCAGGGTAGAGAGCTTCTCTTCACTCCACCTTCTTTTGCTGAGCTCTCCTCGCCGGCGGAGAGCTCTCCTCGGCGGCGGCGGCGGTGGCAGCGGCATGGACGGCTCTTCCTCGTTTCTTTTACAGGGAAGTCAGACTATCATTTTCGGGGTGCACTGGGGTCGCATAGAAGCGCTCTGGGAGCGACATGTGGATCCCCCCCAGATCTCCCAACTCCCAGTCCAACACCTTAGCCACTACACCACATTGGCTCCCGCTCTTAGGAATCCCAAGAATATGTATCAAACCGCTACTAAAACCTTCCCCAACCTGCTACTTTCCAGATGTTTGGGACTATTTATTATTTATTTATTTATTGTATTTTTATACCGCCCAACAGCCGAAGCTCCCTGGGCAGTTCACAAAAACTAAAACCATTCAAAGTATAAAACAAAACATGATATAAAATACACATTAAAAATTGATTAAAAACATGCCATACATGATTAAAACATCTTTAAAACATTAAAACATATTTAAAACATTCTAAAATTTCACTGGATAGGCCTGCTGGAATAGATCAGCTAGCTGTTATCCCTGATAGCATGAGCTGATGGAAGTTGAAATCCTTCTTTCTGCTCTGTTCTTATGCTCTGGCCTTCTCTGGCTCTCTCACTCTTTCTATACCCTTTCTCATCAAAGCAGAATGTACAGTTTTGTACCTTGAAGAAATGAAACTTAACTGGGAAATGAACCTTAATCAGAGAAATGACATTGCTCCACTCAGAGATAACCCCTCCCAACAGAAACCTCCAGGCCTCTACGGCCTGACTTTGGGCTTGTTCAGACAACACACTAAGCCATGGTTAGGCTGCTAACCCTCAAATCATTGGTGAGTGGGTTTAAACCATGGTTATGTAGCCACCATGGTTAGGGATGGTTCACACGATACACTAAGTCATGGTTCACATGACACGCTAAACCATCACGTTTAGCTCAACATGCTTAACCACCATGGCTTAGCGTGTCATCAGAACAGGGTCACTATTACCTTCTCTCTGTAGGCCTCAAACCTTCACAACCTTCCTCATAGAATCATAGAATAGCAGAGTTGGAAGGGGCCTTAAAGGCCATTGAGTCCAACCCCCTGCTCAAGGCAGGAATCCACCCTAAAGCATCCCTGACAGATGGTTGTCCAGCTGCCTCTCGAAGGCCTCTAGTGTGGGAGAGACCACAACCTCCCTAGGTAACTGATTCCATTGTCGTACTGCTCTAACAGTCAGGAAGCTTTTCCTGATGTCCAGCTGGAATCTGGCTTCCTTTAACTTGAGCCTGTTATTCTGTGTCCTGCACTCTGGGAGGATCGAGAAGAGATCCTTGCCTTCCTCTGTGTGACAACCTTTTAAATATTGGAAGAGTGCTATCATGTCTCCCCTCAATCTTCTCTTCTCCAGGCTAAACATGCCCAGTTGCTTCAGTCTCTCTTCATAGGGCTTTGTTTCCAGACCCCTGATCATCCTGGTTGCCCTCCTCTGAACACGCTCCAGCTTGTCTACGTCCTTCTTGAATTGTGGAGCCCAGAACTGGACTCAATACTCTAGATGAGCAGGGGGTTGGACTTGATGGCCTTGTAGGCCCCTTCCAACTCTGCTATTCTATGATTCTATGAGGCCTAACCAGGGCCAAATAGTTTGTTCTCAACGTTTGTTCTCAACGAAGACGTACACTTGCAGACTTTTTTCCCTCTCTCTTCCCCCATCCCCGACCTCATCCCGGAAAAGAAATATTTCTGTAGAGAACACAATGTACTGTAATTCTCCCCTGCCTGCCTGCTCTGAGGTCTGTACATCCATCTTCCCCATGAATCATTTACTATTTCCTTGCAAACTCAAACCTCTACGTCCACATCCTTTCCACATCCACAACCCACCAAGTCAATTTACATGGTAGAGCTACCTGACATCAGTGTTGTTGTGTGCAATGTCACCCATGGTGCTGCTTAATGGAGTGAAACTAATTTTCTTTCCTAAGAAGAAAATCACCTGGCAATTTTGGGTCATGAGCGCGGGGAGAAGAAGAAAGATCGCCTTGCCACAAAATGTTCATTTGAGATTGAGGACTGGAAGGTTGAAGGTGAAGAAGGACTTTTCATCCAACTTTGCCATGTGTTGCCACATCAGGATGAAATATGTGGTGCATCATTTCCGTCCTTCATCAATCATAGAGGAGTGATGAGTGCAGAATAAAGAGCAGAATGGTGCAAAAAATGACCCAAGGATCTATCCATCTCAGTCAAAACAAAATGGCTCCCGCGTGTGTACCAGAAGAACACTCTGTTCTTTGTGGAGTTATTTTCCCTGCTCCAATAATTTACTCCTTGATGCTTCCAAAGATATCCCGGCTCCTGTAAGAAACAGGCATTTGAGGACATCCAGGATGTCTCTTCTGCTTTTTATGGTAGAAAAGGGATTTGCTGAAATTGTTGCTCAGTTGCAAAAGATTCCCACAGCTGTGATACATGAAGCGTCACAGGCTATACATGAAAAGTGTCCCTTCTGCGTTAAAGACTACAATATAAACACAATGACTTTGTTCTGGAAGTTGTTGAGGGCTATTTGTGTGTGTGTGTGTTTGTGTAAAGCCCAATCTATTAGTCTCTCTTGGGAGATTCAGGACAGAGAAAATGAAGGACTTCCATAGTTAAACTATGGAACCTGCTATCACAAGAGGTAGTGATGTCCACCAATTTGGATGGCATTAAAAAAGGGTTGGATAAATTCTTGGAGAAGGCTTTAAGTAGCTACTAGTCCTGCCGGCTATGTGCTGCCTCCAGTATCTGAAGGCAGAAAGCCTGTGTGCACCAGTTGCTGGGGAACATGGGTAAGAGGGTGCTATTGCACCCGTGACCTGCTTGTGGGTCCCTGGTCGACAGCTGGTTGGCCACTGTGTGAATAGAGTGCTGGACTGGATGGACCCTCGGTTGGATCCAGCATGGTACTTCTGATGGTTTTTTTTTAAAATTCTCAGTGTTTATTGTGTACTCAGAGAATTAAAGTCAAGGAAAACCTCACTTCTGCCAGTGTGCTTGATGCCTGTCAACCCTGTGAAAGAGGAGATATTTCTACCCTACAAATATATTGCTATGGCTTTGGTTTGAATGACCTTTAAAGGTCCCTTACGGCTCACTGTTGATGATTGCAAAGAGAATCAGGATTCCTTCCAACTATGTAATCTTTGGCTCCCAACATTTCTCAAATTAGAGCTAGTAGTGTGGGTGCCATGAGGCAATATCTCTTAAGACCTGAGAAGGATGGTTCTTTCTCTTTCTCTTCATAGGGCTTTGTTTCCAGACCCCTGATCGCGTTTGTTGCCCTCCTCTGAATCCCCTCCAGCTTGTCTGCATCCTTCTTGAAGTGCGGTGCCCAGAGCTGGATGCAATACTCAAGATGAGGCCTAACCAGTGCTGAATAGAGGGGAACCAGGACCTCGCATGATTTGAAAGCTATATTTCAGCAGAGCACCATCTTTGGATGCAGAAAGTTCCATGTTTAGTCCCTGCTATCTTAGCAGGGCTGGGAAAGCCCTTTGTTTGAACCCGCGGAGAGCTGCTTTCAGCCAATGCAGAAATACTGAGCTAAAGCGATCAACGGTTTCATCCAGCAGCTTCCTATATTCCCACACACAGCACAGAACTCATGTGCAGGAATGTGCTTATGTACAACAGACAAGAGGCATTCCCCATAGAAATTCAACTGTTCAAGCAGTGTCCCCCCAGCTGCAGCCCTCTAGATGTTTCGGGGTCTAACTCCCATCATCCTTGACCTTTAGGTGGAGGATGGGAGTTGAAGTCCAAAACATCTGAAGGGCACCAGGTCGAGGAGGGAGGTGAACCCCAAAGAATGGCAACACCAAATAAAATGTCCGTAAGGTGAAAAATGGAATAGTGATTTACAAGGGGCAAAGACCAGGATAAAGGGGTAGTGGCTTGTAAACAGTGACTGCTGAGAGACTGCGTGGTGCAGTGGGCTAGAGTGTCGGAGTGGGATTCAGGAGATCTGGGTTCTAGTCCCCACTCGGCCATAGAAGCTCACTGGGCGACTTTGGGCCAGTCACAGCCTCTCAGCCCAGCCTACCTCACAGGGTTGTTGTGATGTAAAATGGAGACGAGGAGGCCCATGTAAGTCACCATAAGAGGAAAAAAGGTGGGATAGGAGTGCCATCATTACCATCATCATCATCATCGGCCAGAGCTTAAAGTGCACAGCTGAAAAAGGAAAAAAGAAGGCAGCACAGAGTGAGGTAGGAGGAAGATGGCGTCCCTGAGTTTTTCTAGCAACTGGCTCTGGGCATCTTATCTCCACCTCCTTCGTAGGGCGTGTAATAACACCTGCAGAGTTTTTAGCTCTGCATTAGCTTTCTGCAACCCGCTCCAAGACAGGTTGGTCTCCAACTCCCATGGGTGTACTGACAGAGAATGATGGGAGTTGTAGTCTGAAGGGTGCCCAGGTTGCGCAGAAGCGCATTTAAGTGAATGAACCAAATGATGCAACAACACACCTGTTGCTCAGCTCAGCGTCTCCAGTGCTGGCAGCGGTAAAAACAAAATTATGGGTTTTTTCCCCTTGGTTGATTAGAAAGTCTGGAAAGTGTATTTGTGTGGGGAAGGAGGGATACGTGAGAAACAGACATAATTGGTTCACTTCAGACTGCAATTCCTCACAGATTCATGTGGGAGCAAATCCCACTGAGCTCTGCATGACTCACTTCTGAGGAAAGCTGCTTAGGGTTGGATTGCATGTCTTCTGCTCAGCGGGGCGGTTCTATGTATGTTTCCGGCAAGACCACAAAGATAATCACTTCCCATAAACGGTTGAGTTGTGCAACCAGAAGGACACCTTGCAAGGTCCTCGCAGGCAGGACGTGAGCAATTGATGGTCTGATCCGGCCGAGAAAACCCCAGCCATTAAAAATAACTGATTATTTTGCCATTTCCTTGCCAATGCTGAATTTCCTGCACTGTTTAGATCCCCCCCTCCTCACTCCTTTTCTTTTTAGACTTGTACGGATGACAGATCGTACTGTGGGATCTTACTGGGAAAGGCACAGATCAGGAAACAGTGTGACTGAGCTAGAGCATAGAATCATAGAATAGCAGAGTTGGAAGGGGCCTACAAGGCCATCGAGTCCAACCCCCTGCTCAATGCAGGAATCCACCCTAAAGCATACTTGACAGATGGTTGTCCAGCTGCCTCTTTAAGGCCTCTAGTGTGGGAGATCCCACAACCTCCCTAAGTAACTGATTCCATTGTCGTACTGCTCTAACAGTCAAGAAGTTTTTCCTGATGTCCAGCTGGAATCTGGCTTCCTTTCACTTGAGCCCATTATTCCGTGTCCTGCACTCTGGGAGGATCAAGAAGAGAGCCTTTGATCGCTGCTCAGGCATCTACTATATGTACTGGATGTATTTACTCACAAGAAAACCATCCAGAGGTGCCTGTTTACTTCTGGGACGGGCAGGCAGCAGGGAAATGTCATCTTGTTTAGATGTGGCATGACTCCTCTTTGAATTTACTGAGGCCAGGGCTCCATGCCGGATCCCTGCATCGGTCTGAAAGGTCAGGCAATCTGATGGGGCTTAGATTGAGATGGTGCTTCAAGCCATCTACTTCAAGCCTCTAAACTAGTGGTGTGGAATCTCTTTCAGCCTGAAAGGCAAAATTCAATTTTTGAAAAGATCGGGGTGGGGGAGAAACACATTCTAGTGGTGAGGGGGTCAAAAGGCAAACGAGATGTGGCTCAAAGAATACAAGAAATACGAGCAATGCTATCAAATCCACCTTCTGTCCTCCTACGCCTCCGAACTCTGAGCCTTAAGGGTGTTCAGTGCAGAGCGGGAAGCACATCACACCTCCCACTCTGCATTTAAGCTAGATGGGTATTTTTGCGCATCTAGCAGAGGCTTTGGGGAGGGGGACACATGGAGGCTGGGGCGGCCACAGGATATGTCGTATGGCTGCTGCCCTGACCTCTTCCTTCTGTGGAGAGGTAGCTGATGCAGTTCTTTCCATGCTGGCTATGATGGGGAAGAGGGGGTGGGGAGCACAGGGTAACACAGCCGTCCCAGACTCCTCCCCTCACTGCCCCTGGGAATGCCTCCTTTCCCCTGTTTCCGTGTTCAGTGTTTTTTGTTTACCATGGTTGTCTCTGTGCCAGCTATGAGGTGGAGGAGAGCACAGTTTCTTGGCTCTGAGGTTGGTGCCCTATTTCTGATCTTGGATCCAGGAAATCATAGAATCATAGAATAGCAGAGTTGGAAGGGGCCTACAAGGCCATCGAGTCCAACCCCCAGCTCAATGCAGAAATCCACCCTAAAGCATCCCTGGCAGATGGTTGTCCAGCTGCCTCTTGAAGGCCTCTAGTGTGGGAGAGCCCACAACCTCCGTAGGTAACTGATTCCATTGTCGTACTGCTCTAACAGTCAGGACGTTTTTCCTGATGTCCAGCTGGAATCTGGCTTCCTTTAACTTGAGCCCGTTATTCCGTGTCCTGCACTCTGGGAGGATCGAGAAGAGATCCCGGCCCTCCTCTGTGTGACAACCTTTTAAGTATTTGAAGAGTGCTATCATGTCTCCCCTCAATCTTCTCTTCTCCAGGCTAAACATGCCCAGTTCTTTCAGTCTCTCTTCATAGGGCTTTGTTTCCAGACCCCTGATCATCCTGACCCCTGATCAAAATGTCCTATGCCCCCCACCCCCCACCCCCAGTCCCGCTGACCACTGTCTAGGGGACAGAGGGTTGCTCCCTTAAGGGAGCAATCTTATGCATGCTTAGACAGAAAAATGTCCTACAACTCCCATGAGGACCTAGCAGCAGCACCTTGAATGGGGTGGGGGGAAGACGCTGGGGCAGCAATAGGAAACAAGAAAACCAACTTTTCTGTCCTCTTTCCCTCTCTGTCCCCAGGAACGTCCCCTTTCCCTTGTCTTGCACTCTGTTTCCTGAGTATGGAGAGGTAACTAGCACAGTTGATTCTGCACAGGCTAATGTTACAAATATCCAACCGTGTCATAGCGTAGTAGCTGAGCACACACTCGACATGCAAAAGGCCCCAGGTACAACACCTGACACCTTCGGGCAGGGCAGAAAAAAATCTCCTTCCTGAAACCCTGGAGAGCTGTTGCCAGTCAATATAAACAAGTTGGAGCTAGATGAACCAATGGTCTGTCTCCATCTAAGGGAGCTTCCTATGTTCCTCTGCCCCCCACCCACCCTGTGCCGACTACATCAAAATGGAGGTTGTATTGTAAGCTCCTTGGAGGCAGAGACCTACAATATTTCCATTATATAAATCACATGAAAGGTGAAATAATAATAATAATTAATCACCTCCTGTACATGGATGACATCAAAATCTATGCTTCGACATTGACGCAGATAAAAGGCCTCCTGCAAATCACAGCAGAACTGACGACAGACATGAAAATGGAATTTGGGATAGGAAAATGGAATATGCTAAATATAGAAAGAGGAAAATAGAAAGAAGAAACAGAAGAAAACACTAAATAATGAAATATTAGATAACATGGAAGAAAATGAAACATACAATATTTAAGATTCCAACAAAACACAAAAATCAACCACTCCATAGTAAAAACTCAACTAAGAATGCAATACAAAATCTGCCTATCGTAGATCCTAAAATCCAAACTCAACTCTAAAACGATTTCCAAAGCCATCAACACCTACCAAATACCCAACCTCACATACTCATTCAGAGTCATACACTGGTCACACACTGAACTCGAAGAAATAAACAGACTCAGTCACAATGAAGTCACAAAACACCACATGTCCCATCCCAATTCGTGCATTAAAAGAATAACAATCAGCAGGAAATGAGGAGGAAGTGGTCTGCTGGACATTGACACAATTCATGCAAAACAGATAAAATCACTCTGAATTATTTCATGCTGAAAATACCCCCATTCATAAAGCCATAGTAAAAGAAGATAAAAATTACATCCCACTCAACGCAGCACTACAAAACAAAGACCAAACATGACCACCCACATTCACAGAGAAAAAAGAAAAATGGGCACAAAAAGGACTACCTTGAAAGCACTAAAACATAATATAGAACCCACAAATCAACAAAGAACAATCGTGCGAATGGCTCAGGAAGGGTGAGCTATTTCCTGAAATAGAAGGATTCCTAATAGCTTTACAGGATCGAGTTACAGCAACCAAGAACTACCAAAAATACATCAGAAAAGATAACTGTGTAACAACAGATTTATGTAGGAAATGTCATCAATTCCAAGAAACAATAGACCACGTAACAGGAGGATGTACAATTCTGGCAGGAATGGACTCAAAGCCCCCTTTCTCCCCGGACCCTGCCATTCTTCTGCTCAGAATTCCTCTCCTGAAGCAGTTTTCAGTATCTGTCTGTCTAGAAGACAATGCAGTTACATATCAAAAGAGGGGGTTCACACTAGTGCCGGCTCCAGATTTTGAGGGCCCTTGGGAAAGACATCCTCCCTCCGTGAATCGACCTTCTTCTCATCATTGTCTCCAGCTGCTCTTGCTCCTCCCCCTTGTAGACAGCCAATAAGCAAGCAGGACCTGGTGGGCAGCTTGTGGCTCTCCAGATGTTTTGGCCTACAACTCCCATGACCAATACCAGCTCCAGGTTTTGGAGACGCCCTCAATGGACGCCCTCCCTCTGTTGGTCTACCTTCTCACCACCATCATCACCATGCCTCTTCTCTTCTTTCACATGATCATCGCTGCCACCAGCTTGCTTGACAGATATTGAGCCAGGGAGGAAGCAGGCAGTGGCATCTGTTCCTCTTCCTCACCACCACCATTGCCTGGGTCGGAGCAACAGGCAGGTGAACAAGCCAGTTGCAATGGTGAAGAGGAGCAGCAACTCCAGAGGGACCTGCTCAGTTAGCTTCCAAATCGCATGAGGTACTGGTTCCTCTCTTTTCGGCCCCGGTTAGGCCTCATCTAGAGTATTGTGTCCAGTTCTGGGCTCCACAATTCAAGAAGGACGCAGACAAGCTGGAGCGGGTTCAGAGGAGGGTAACCAGGATGATCAGGGGTCTGGAAACAAAGCCCTATGAAGAGAGACTGAAAGAACTGGGCATGTTTAGCCTGGAGAAGAGAAGATTGAGGGGAGTCATGGTAGCACTCTTCAAATACTTAAAAGGTTGTCACACAGAGGAGGGCCAGGATCTCTTCTTGATCCTCCCAGAGTACAGGACACGGAATAACGGGCTCAAGTTAAAGGAAGCCAGATTCCAGCTGGACATCAGCTGGAACTGGGCATGTTTAGCCTGGAGAAGAGAAGATTGAGGGGAGACATGATAGCGCTCTTCAAATACTGTAAGGTTGTCACACAGAGGAGGGCCAGGATCTCTTCTCGATCCTCCCAGAGTGCAGGACAAGGAATAACGGGCTCAAGTTAAAGGAAGCCAGATTCCAGCTGGACATCAGGAAAAACTTCCTGACTGTTAGAGCAGTATGACAATGGAGCCAATGACCTAGGGAGGTGGTGGGCTCTCCCACACTAGAGGCCTTCAAGAGGCAGCTGGACAACCATATGTCAGGGATGCTTTAGGGTGGATTCCTGCCTTGAGCAGGGGGTTGGACTCGATGGCCTTGTAGGCCCCTTCCAACTCTGCTATTCTATGATTCTATGATACCCACCCTACCAGGTTTACACCAACCCACATCAATGAATGTGTGGAGGTTTTCTTGAGGCACACGAGGTAGTCCCACCCATCACTAGAATATGTGGGACAACTGTACACAATTGTACAGAATTGTGATGCCGTACAATTCTGATTGTACAGCATCCCTTCTTAAGAGTAGGCGCCTTCCCCACATGTACACATGAAGAACTCTTTCCCACAAATTTCCAAGGGGTGTACATCAGGGGAGGGGTTGATGAGCACATGGTTCTGGAGGTGGGGCAAGGCTAAACTGGTGAGGTTTCAAGAAGCCCCCTGTAGAATCCCCCAAAGCTGCCGAAAATGCAAAATCGGGGCAACGTAGGGAGAATGAACCGATTTGCTAGGGCCCACGAAAACTGGAGGCTGAGTGTCCATGACCAATAGGGACCCTTGAGGTGGATGACTTTGCTGCTGCATAGCTGTAAGAAAGGAGGTAAGGATTTGTTGCAGGGGGCTCTCTTGGAGCGGTGGGCAAGGCTCCTGCCCAGTTTGCATTTTATGTTGTCAAAGCCCATCCTGGGAATCTAATGCAGTCAGAGACGGGATCAAGAGAAGTTACACACCAGGAAATGAAAAGCGATCATCTGCTTCCTACATCATAAAATTCATTCCCCCTGGAGAAGCTGCCTTTGGCAAACATGAGAACAAAGATTTTTTTTTGCGGTGGAACAGGGGTGGGGGAAGAGAGAAATAAATAAAAGAACATCTCCTGGTTCCACCTCCCTTTCAGCAGGTGTGTGATTGTTTGTGTAGCGCTGCCTTCTGCTTGCATTTCCAGCCGGGCATAAAGCCCACCTTTTCCTGTTTGGATTGTCCCAGAAGCGCGCACAACCTGCACATTGTCAGGAAACGTGGCGTGGCACGCAGGGACGCAGAAGGCATTGGTTTGGGAGTTAATGGCATGTAAGTAACTTCAGCTGGCTTTGACCCAAGATCAACAGAAGAGGTCTGGCCAGTGCAGAGACAAGACTGGATTGGCCAGTGTCCAGGATAGCCTTAACCCTGAATCAGGGCTGTATTCATGGTACCACCTAGGCCTGGCATCAAGGGTAGGTAAGGTTGGGCACCTGCCAAGGGCCCACACCCCAGCAGGGGACTACTGAGAAGGGCCTCTCTGGAGTTGCTCCTCCTTACCTGCTTCACGCTCTGGCCCAGAAAATGATGGGAACAGCCAGTACTGCCGACTGCTTGCTCACTGGCTCTCTGCCTATTGCACAAGCAAGTGGATGCAATTATGAGGATGAGGAACAAGTCCAGCTGGTGACAAAGGCGGTGAGAAGGTAGACTCACTGGAAAAGGGTGGGGGCATTGCCAAAGTCCCTTGGAGACCTGGAGCCGGCACGGACTCTATAGCAGTGTAGGAAACAAATAAACAAATTGTATGGTGTTGAATACAGAATCTAACTTCCCGACAATCTCCGCTCTTGTTGTTTATTGGTTTGTTTGCATTTTAAAAACAAACAAATAAGTTTCTAGTCCTTATGGATATCAAGATATGTGTAAAAGTGTGTGGATAGTAGGGGTGTGCACGGACCTCCCAATCCGCTTTGTGGCCCAATCTGGAAAATCCGGATCAGGCCCGATCCTCTTCGCGCGGCTCCGCCCGCTCCGCGGAGCGAGATCCGGCTTCGCCGCCGTCACTATATGGACGGCGGCGGCGGCGCAAGATAAGCCACCCACCCACCCCGCCCCCTTACCTTCCTCCGTCGCGGGCTTCAATTGAGGCCCCGGTTCTTGAGGCCTCGGCCTTCACTTCCGGCTTCAACCGGGGCCTCAATTGAAGCCCGCGACGGAGGAAGGTAAGCGTCCCTCCTCCCTGCTCTCTTACCTGGCGGCGCCGCCGCATGGATGGCGGTGCCGGTGGTGCCAGGTAGGCCAGGCCCCCCTGCCCCCGCCCCCTTACCTTCCTCCATCGCTGGCTTCAATTGAGGCCCCGGTTGAAGCCGGAAGAGGCCTCGGCCTTCACTTCCGGCTTCCGGCAATTGAAGCCTGCGACGGAGGAAGGTAAGTGTCCCTCCTCCCTGCTCCCTTACCTGGCGCTGCCGCCGCCGCATGGATGGCGGCGCCGGCAGCGCCAGATTCCTCCCCCTCCCCCCCCCCACTTTCCTGCAGGCGAAGCTCCAGATTGAGGCGATCTTCTTCGCCTCAATCCGCAGCCCCCCTGACTCTCTTCGCCTCCGCCTTTTCCGGAGGCGAATTAGGCCGCCTCGCTCCTGCTTCTCTGAACCGAAGAGAAGCGGAGCACATCCCTAGTGGATAATGCTTGCAGAAATCTCTGAAGCCAGGAGAATGATGGTTAAAAAAACATCCCAGTGGTTTGGACGGGGTGGCGTTGGGCAGGGCCTCAATACCCTCCCTGCATTACTCCTTATCACTCCCCTTGACTAGCAAAATCCAAATGAATACGCAAAACAAGAGGGAACTGATAAATCTGCTTGACTTACATAATTTTGTCGGCGTTGCAGGCTTTTGTTTTTCTTGGTGCAGGATTTGAATGCAAAACAGGGAATCAGAATGAGGCATGCACAGATTAGATGATGTAACCATGTTGTGAAAGAGTGATGCAATTGTTGGCTGTGGGTGCTAGGGTGACCATATGAAAAGGAGGACAGGGCTCCTGTATCTTCAACAGTTGCATAGAAAAGGGAATTTCAGCAGGTGTCATTGGTATGCATGCAGCCCCTGGTGAAATTCCCTCTTCATCACAACAGTTAAAGCTGCAGGAGCTATACTAGAGTGACCAGATTTAAAAGAGGGCAGGGCTCCTGCAGCTTTAACGGTTGTGATGAAGAGGAAATTTACCAGGTTCTCCATATATACAAATGACACCTGCTGAAATTCCCTTTTCAATACAACTGTTAAAGATACAGGAGCCCTGTCCTCCTTTTCATATGGTCAGCCTAGTGGGTGCAAAACACCCAAAACAAACCCAGGGAAATGGGAGGCTTAAATACAACACAGTGGCTGAGTTCGGACAACACAATAACCAATGGGCAGCAGCGGGAGTGGGTAATAGGAGCAAAATGAAAATCAACCATTGATTAGAATGTCATGCGAACTCTGCCGGTGTGTGTGTGTGTGTCCTGCAATGATCCAGTCAAGGCACTGTGCTCCACCCTAACCAGAACCAGCCTTCACACACCATGAGGGAATCTACACGTCATTGTGAGGGCGCTTACATGCGCCCCCAGTGCGCCCCCACAACGACTGTGTAGACCAAGAAAGAAGAGACGGAGGAAGAGGGGGAGGCGGCGGCGGCTGGGGAACCGGCCGCGTCCTTGCCGCCGCCGCCGCCTCCCCGCCGGCCTCCTGCTGCCATGCTAAGAGCCACCCAGGTCGGAGAGCTCGGCGGAAGCAGAAGCCGAGCTCTTCGACCCGGGTGGCTCTTAGCCCGGCAGCAGGAGGCCGGCGGGGAGGTGGCGGCGGCAGCAAGGACGCGGCCGGTTCCCCAGCCGCCTCCTCCTCCGCCTTTTCCTCTGTCTCTTCTTTCTCAATCTACACTGTTGTTGTGGGGGCGCACTGGGGGCGCATGTAAGCGCCCTCACAACGACGTGTAGATTCCCTTGGAACTTGACTTCTTGCGGAAACCATTTCTCCTATTGATTTTAACGACTTAATCTTCCAAATCATCTGACATTGGGCCAAGAGAACTACTCCCAGACAAAAGGTACCCTAAGTCCAGCAGACCAGAGGTTTCTAAAGTAAGGGATGTTTGTAATAGCTAGGAGGTTTTGTTTGGCTACCCAGCCACCTGGCTTAGGCTGAAATTACCAGGACATGTCAGGAAAAAAGCAGCAGGATTTCAGGAGGGGCGAGGGAAAGGAAGTGAAGTCCTTCTGATGGAGCTGAAAGGAAAAGTTTGTTTATTAGATTAGAAGGCGTTGGAAAAGCGAGTGCTGTGTAGTTGCGAAAGCGGATGTGCAACCCAGTCTTGTGGCTGCATACTTAGAAGAAAGGAAGTCCCACTCAAACAAGTTATTAGAAGGCTGGGGAGGCATGATTTGTCTACATTTAGGCTGGGGGGGGGTTAGGGCTCCCTCAGGGCTAGCATCACTACCTGGCATTCTTTGGAAGACACTGCCCCCAACGTCCCTTAAAAGCCGGAATTCCCACTTGCCCTGGTGCATTCTGGGTGCTCCAACTAGCTTTGAGGAGCTCAGAAGTCACCATTTTCATATCCCATCCCATCAGTGCCCCAGACATAGCTTTGGTGTGGGACAACCCTCCCCAATGTGGCACTCTCCAGATGTGTTGGACTCCCTCTCCCATTATCCCCAGGGCTACAGATGATGGGCATTGTAGTCCAAGGCATCCGGAGGGCACCAGGTTGGGAACGGCTGCTTCAAGGCATTGTGGCGAATTTCAGTGGCAGCTGGACCCAAGTAAGACTACCAGCACTAGGGCGATCATAGGAAAAAGGGGGACAGGACTTTAAGAGTTGCATAGAAAAGGGAATTTCAGCAGGCGTCAATTGTATACATGCAGCACCTGGTTGAAATTCCCTCTTCCTCACAACACTTAAAGCTGCCCTCTTTTATATCTGGTCACTCTAATATAGCACCTGCAGCTTTAACTGTTGTGATGTAGAGGGAATTTCAACCAGGTGCTGCATGCATAAAAACGACCCCTGCTGAAATTCCCTTTTCTACGCAGCTGTTAAAAAGATACAGAAGCCTCATCCTCCTTTTCATACGGCCACCCTAACCAACAACTCCCAATGGGAGCACAACCAAGGGCTGTCAACCTTTGCACTCCACACCTTTCTCCCGTAACTTGAGCACTGGAAAAAGGAGGACGTATTTCCAAGTAAACATACATAGCACCAGCAGGATTGAAACACTACTGCTTTATAATGGTTTATAACAGTAGGGACAACTGTTTCAGCCCAGCTATTGCTTTAAAGTGCTTTATAGCGCTTTAAAGCAGTTAAAGGGCTTTATAACTGTTATAAAGCGCTTTAAAGCAGTAGTGTAAATCCGGCCTCCATATACAGTTTTCAAAGTGTTATATCCTGCTATTGGTGTAGATCTGGGTGTGTGTGTGTGTGTTCTTTGTTATTTTAAAAAAACACACCTGCACAACAGACAACAATTACAGAAGCACAGTTTTGCCCATCTCCTTGGGGGAAAGGCTGCCCCTGCTAGATTTCATAATGATTAACTTAATTATTTATTAAGGACGCAATCCTATGCATGCTTAGACGGGGCGGGGGTGGGGAAGGCCTACAGCGCCCAGCATGCCCCTTGCAAAGAAGGAGTTGCCGGGGCTCAGGCTTGCGCAGGAGATCTGCCCTGCTTCTTCAGGGGACCTTGGCTGCAGTTGCTCCAAAGGAAAGAACAGCTCTCTGCACATGCCCGGGTAGTGTTTCCTTTGTCAATTTTAGCTTTTTTTATTGTACCTTAGACTTAGGCTGAGACTGCCGTGTTTTTTGTATTTTATGCATGTATTTTATTGTATGTTGGGTTTTTTAATATTATTGTGATATTTTCTACCGTGCTGGTCTATGACCGAAATAAACAAACTCAACTCAACTCATCTCATTGTTTCTGTTTCTTTAAAGAAAGGGCGGGGCTAAAGAGAAGGAGCGTCTTGAAAGGGGCGGGGCTGAGGCTCCAAGTCCAAAAGTTTCTTTTAGGAAAGAATAATTTAATACAAACAAACAAACCAGCTGTTTTTTTTCGATTTCTTCACTCGCGGGAGAGGCTCGACTTTTCCAGGACGCGCAGCTTCAAGCGGAGGAAAGACCCGCCCGGCCCCGGGCTCCTGGTTGCGCACAGGGACTCGCCTTGCGCCACCTTTCCGACCCTCGGCTCGGGTGGCAGCCCCGACGCTCCTCCCCCGCCGTGTGGGAGGCACCTTGGGAGGAGGAGGAGGAGGAGGAGGAGGAAGCCGTTGCTGTCTCCGGCGTGGAGGCGATTCCCATGTTGGAGCAACAGCAGCGCGCATGGCTGGAGCCAGGCAGGTAAGTTGGGCGATGCGCTTGGCTCTCCAGGACGCACGGACGGCGGGCGGGTTGGAGAACCTTCCCGGGGGGCGTTAGTGGGGAGGAGGAGGAGGAGGGGGTGAAGGCTGCCGCAAAGTCTTTGCGGGGCCCCCAATCCCTGCGCCCGGGAACGAGGAGCCGGCTGCTGGGGAGGCAGCGGAAGGGCGCTGGAGAGACTTGGGCGCAGGTGTGGAGAGAGGAGGCGCCTTCGAGGAACGAACCTGGTGGGGGGTTTGGGAGCCTGGGCAAAAGCGGAGAGCGCAGGATTTGGAGAGCGGCTCTCCCGTCTTGGGGAAGGGGAGGCGGCGCACGCGTCGCGAGCGGAATCGGAGCCTCCAAAGTGGCGGGGGGCGCCGGTTAACCGAGTCGGTTGCGCCGCCGCCGCCGCGTTTCCTGAGCGTTGCAGCCGGGCGGTCGGGCAGTATCTTTAAAGTTGCCAGGGTTTCCCCTCTCGAGGAAGCCTCGCGGGCATTTTCAACCTCGGTTGCGTAGGAAAGGACTTGCTCATTTGCCGCTCCCTGGCCCGGGGAGTGCGCCTGTGTGTCTTCCCAGACTGGTTATGGGGCAAGACGCCATTCCACGCCGTCTCTGGGCTGAGTTCTGACTCCCCCGTGGCCGAGCACGTGTAGGATCGGGCTGCCTGGCTGGGCTCCTGAGCGCATCTACCCAAGAGCCAAGTCCCGTTGAACTCCGCGCGGCTTAGTTAAACCGCTGGATCGGCTCCCCTACCTCTGTAACCGCTGCTTGATCGGCTGACATAAGCTGGTGATAAGCAAGGCAACCAGTTAAGCTTCTCCTTTGACAAACAGCGGTAGGGTGGCCATATGGAAAGGAGGACCGGGCTCCTATATCTTTAACAATTGCATAGAAAAGGGAATTTGAGCAGGTGTCATTTGTAGGCATGCAGCACCTGGTGAAATTCCCTCTTCATCACAATAGTTAAAGGTGCGGGTGCCCTCCACTCTTTCGTATCTGGTCAAGAAGTTAGGACTCCTGCAGCTTTAACTGTTATGTAGGGTGACTGTATGAAAAGGAGGACGGGGCTCCTGTATCTTTAACAGTTGCATAGAAAAGGGAATTTCAGCAGGTGTCATTTGTATATATGGAGAACCTGGTGGAATTTCCTCTTCATCACAACAGTTAAAGCTGCAGGTGCCCTGCCCGCTTTTAAATCTGGTTGAAAGATGCCTTTTCTCCATTCCTTTACATGAAGACACTCAGCCATTGTTTGCTTTACCTGGACCAAACAAGCTGCCATGAGTGGAGCCAGCCGAATTTACCTAGTGCAACATGGTCACTCTAGTATAGCTCTTGCAGCTCTAACTGTGGTGATGTAGAGGGAATTTCACCAGGTTCCCCATATATACAAATGACACCTGCTGAAATTTCCTTTTCTATGCAACTGTTAAAGATACAGGAGCCCTGTCCTCCTTTTCATATGGTCACCCTACTGTTATGATGAAGACAAAATTTCACCAGGTGCTACATGCATTCAAATGACACTTGCTGAAATTCCCTTTTCTATGACGAGCTACAAAAGAGGGCAGGGCTCCTGCAGCTTTAACTGTTGTGAGGAAGAGGGGATTTCACCAGGTGCTGCATGCGTACAAATGGCACCTGCTGGAATTCCCCTTTCAATACAACTGCTAAAGATACAGGAGCCCAGTCCTCTTTTTCATATGGTCACCCTACACAACTGCTTTGAAAAAGGCACAGTACACCAGGCTGTTCTGGTCAGTTGGCGTTTTGGATGAGCCCCATAGCTCTAGTTTTTGACGGCGACATGGGCTGAGTTTGGATGAGACACTAATCAATGTGGTGGTGATGGGGACGGCAGAACAAAATGGAAAACAACCGTTGATTAGCGTGTCGTCCGAACTCAGTCATGGAGTGGAGCTGGGGGCTGTGTTCAAACTGTCTGGGAAAGGCAGCAGGGCTTGATTGAATCCACCAGTGACACCCCCATCCACCAAAACAGGGATTCTGGTAGGCTTCCGAAAACGATAAAGAGGTCAGTCATCAAGGGTAGGGGGTAGTAGTCTATCCCCTTGTAATATGAGTACTGGCTTGGTGGTGGTGATGGGTTATCCCTAAATTTAGTGGGTTGTTTCTTCTGCTGGAGAGATTTGCAGATCCCCTGGGCTTTCCTGCCTTCGGAGACCGCGTGACAAGGAGCATTTTCCTAGCCTCTCCTTCTCCAAACAACTGGCTGACTGCATTGATGGATTGATTTGTGTGGGGGACATGGAAGCGGAGAGTCATCAGCTAAATATTGGAATCACAGCTTCAATTGTGACTGTGAGGAAATCCACACAGCGCTCAGCAGGCTAACCTGGTGGAAGTGTATGTCAAAGAGCTTAGAGCACTTTTCTATTCATTTATTTTTTAAAATATTATTTAATCTTTTTATGAAAATGATTTGTCCCTGGTTTTTTGGCCCAGAATGGCAACTCACAGCGATCACTTAAAAAAATACATTACAAAAGCATGGTGGAAGAACAGACCAAAAGAGCAAAACCTGATAATTTAGTGCAGAATTTAATGAGCCTCTCTGGGGAGGGAATTCCATTGCTTGTGTGCCATGATCAAAAACACTTTGTCTCAGTGGAGGCTGGTGGCTCTGATGTCAGTGGGGCAGTGAGTCCGCTCCGAGTTTCAGTCAGAACCAAACAGAACTCTACAGGAGTGATCCAGGGTGTTGACTGAGGATTATTTGCGTGTTGTGTTGGGAAATAAAGCCTGATCTCCTGGTCTCATTTTAAATTCTCAATGTGTAATCTGTGCTCAGAATATGAAAGCCAAGGAAAACCAGTGGAGGCTGGTGACTGCAGTGTTATTGGGGCAGTGAATCCGCTCTGCGTTTCAGTCAGAATTCCAAAGGAGCTAGTCAAGATGCAAAGCCACCTCTGCCTTGTCCCATGTCTAGGGAGACCATATGAAAAGGAGGACAAGGCTCCTGTATCTTTTAAAGTTGTATAGAAAAGGGAATTTCAGCAAGTGTCATTTGAATGCATGTAGCACCTGGTGAAATTTTGTTTTCATCATAACAGTTAAAGCTGCAGGAGCCCTGCCTTCTTGGACAGATACAAAAGAGAGGAGGGCACCTGCAGCTTTAACTATTGTGATGAAGAGGGAATTTCACCAGATGCTGTATGCATACAAATAACACCCCCTTTTAAAAAAATCACTGGGAAATATGGCGATTATATAAAAAGGACTTACTTCCGAGTATTTCCCCAATATCACCAGTGATAATGATGAGAAACTTTCTGGGAAATTTAAAGAATGAGTTGGGGAAAAAGCTTAAAAGAAAGAAAGGTAATGAAGTTAAAAGATTGGCTAGAAAGGATGAGAACTAGAGAAGAAATAAAGGAGACACTAAAAGAGGGAAATATAACATGGTTAAATTATATCCAATTAGAACAGTGGACAAAGAAATGGTTAAATAACAATAGAAAGTGTAGAGGAATTCCGAAGTTTGAGGAGCTGATTTTAAAAAAAGAAAATGAGAAAAGAGAAATTGTATTGTTGTATTGTTTGGATGTATTATTAATAATAAAAATATATTTAAAAAAAGAATCATAGAATAGTAGAGTTGGAAGGGGCCTACAAGGCCATCGAGTCCAACCCCCTGCTCAATGTAGGAATCCACCCTAAAGCATCCCTGACAGATGATTGTCCAGCTGCCTCTTGAAGGCCTCTAGTGTGGGAGAGCCCACAACCTCCCTAGGTAACTGACTCCATTGTCGTACTGCTCTAACAGTCAGGAAGTTTTTCCTGATGTCCAGCTGGAATCTGGCTTCCTTTAACTTGAGCCTGTTATTCCGTGTCCTGCACTTCTCCTCCTCCTCCTTCATCTTTAATCAACCTGGTTGCGATGCTTATAATAGTACTTAAAGCATAAAAATACAGTAGGTGAATCTTTTACCCCTCACTTTATCTCCATGCCAGGAAAGGCGTCACCGTCTAAATTTTTGCTTGCTAAAGCCATGGGAAAAGCAACAACTAAAAAGTGGCCAGTCTTCACTGCCAGCTAACTAGAACCGTCTTCTTGGCCTCCTCTTTTGCCTTTTACAGCAGCATAATCTGCAGAACTCATAAGATGAAAAAATGAAGAAGCAAAGGCATAAAGAGAAACGTCAGTATTGGATGCTGTAGTTAGGATTGCATTTAAAGGCAAGCTACATAGAGCTGTTCAAAATTTAGCAATCCGAATCGGAAGAGGGGTGGGGGGTAATGTCTTCTGGGTTTTCCAGCTTAAGAACCCAAACATCTTTCGTTTTCGTAGTTTCAGACTCAACGTTGACTCATACGGAGTTTGTGGTGGTGGTAAGATAACCTATGCTGTGGTTTCTGTGGTTCCAGATAACTGAAGAAGCCTCGTGACGAACGGTAGCAGCTATAGCCTCCACCACTTTGTTGCGATTAATTTACCATTCCGTGTGAGTTTCAGGCCAGAGGTATTAGCGAGCGTTTTGCTCTTTAGGTGGAAATGAAATTCTGTGGTTTTTGAACAACGTATTTGTGACGTGGTTGGTGCTTCAGTTAAGCTATATGTTCGGGGCTCCTAGCGGCGCAAAGCTGTTGTTTTAAAAAAGCGATATGATTGGCACCTGCTTTCTGAACTGTTGCCCCAAGCCTACCCAAAGCCAGTGATGCAGGTAGGCGATTTAAAACCGTGGACTCAATGATCTTATGTCCGCCTTTAGATGGCTATGTGTAATGGCGTCAGTTGTGAAGCACACGGTTAACATTTCTCTCCTTCCACCCCACTCAGCTGCCATTCCATGGTTTACAATTGCTTCTACATTCCTGATAAGTTAGAACAACAACTACAATAATAATTAATAATAATAAAAAAAACTATTTGCCAACCCTGATTTAAACTCCCCATCCGTCATTGAAGTTTTGCATTTTAAACTCGCTTAAAAAGCAGAGCGCCACAAAAATACAACGGTGCTTGACTCAGTGGCCATCTTGCTCTGCCGATCTTTGGGTGGTCATTTGGCCCCTGACCATATGGAAAGGGGGACAGGGCTCCTGGATCTTTAACAGCTGTATTGAAAGGGAAATTTCAGCAGGTGTCATTTTGTAGGTGTGCTCTTTTGTAGCTGGTCAAGGGGGCAGGGCTCCTGCAGCTTTAACTGTTGTAATAAAGAGGGAATTTCACCAGGTGCTGCATGCATACAAATGACACCTGCTGAAATTCCCTTCTCTATTCAACTGTTACTTAGTTATTTATTTAATTTATATCCCACCCTTTTTCCTCCAAGGAACCCAAGGCGGTATACATAATCCTCCTCCTCTCCATGTTATCCTCCCAATGACAACCCTGTGAGGTAGGTTAGGCTGAGAGTCTGTGACAGGCCCAAAGTCACCCAGTGGGTTTCCATGGCTGTGTGGGGACTAGAACCCGGATCTCCCAATTCCCAGTCCAACGCCTTAGCCACTGTACCACACTGGCTCTGTTAAAGAAGGAGCCCTCTCCTCCTTTTCATATGGTCACCCTACCTGAGCAGCCTGGGCCTGGACTTTGAACCTAAGATCCAACCCAAGATGCACCATTGCCTAAAGCCTGGAATCTTCAGTGTTGGTAGGACTTTCGGTGCAACTGTGTTTGGGGGGCAGGGGGGTGGGCGGGCACTGCAAGTTGATGCAAAAGCAACTTAGGGCACAATTCTGTGCATATTTAGACAGAAAAAAGTCCTACAATTCCCAGCATTCTGAGAGTTGTAGGATTTTTCTGTCTGAACATGCATAGGATTGCAGTCTTTAACTCTTCAATGCAAAGCTATTTAGGGTACAGTGCTATGCATGTTCAGACCAAAAAATCAAATCCCTATTGCTCCCTGCATTCCCTATGCTGGCTGGGGGTTGTTGAACTTTTTCCTGTCTAAACACGCATAGGATTGTGCCTTTTGTTTACTTTAAGAGAAATCTAGTGTTCAGCCAAGTTTTTTGGAAAGCGCCAAATGTTTACATCTGGGAAATGTTTATAACCTTGTTTCTTTGCCTTCCTTAGGCAGGACATTGAAAGCTGATCTAATTCTTACTCATAAACTTGGTAGAACAAGTAGGACCTGCAATGCAAAGTTATTTATTTCACTTATTTATTGATAATATTTATAGACCGTTCTATGTCTCTCTCTCCTTTTTTTTTTTAAAAAAGGGGAAATCCCAAGTGATGACCAACACTGAAACATAATTTAAAAAAATCAATAGTTAAAATCAAATTGTACAAAGAAAACCATGGCCTCTCTTTCACCCAGGAAAGGCTTGTTTCAGCAAGAATGTCTTGAGCAGGCACTGAAAACACAGCGACATTGGTGCCTGCCTGACTTCAATTGGCAGGGAGTTCCACAGAGGGGGAATCTGTACGGTAAAAGCTCTACTCGGAGCAGATTCTAAACTGACGTGAATGCAGTGTACACTTACCTAATAACAGGAGCGCTGCTGTTGAGGAAGCCAGCCAGTTATGTTCTCCACCAGGATACTCCATTCCGTTTAACATCCCCACCCCCACGTAAACACATATTTTCAGTTTTCTTGTCGTCACTCAATCCTTTGTGGCTATTGAGCATGCTCGGTCCTCACCAGGCTGCATTTGGGGGATTTTCTTTGGCCCTCTTATGCTTTTTACAAAGTTTTTGTTTTTGTGGTGGTGGTATTTCTGCAAAGGTTGAGCCAGAAAGCCGGGCTGTGTTCAGAAGACACCTTAAATCACAACTTTAACCATGGTGGTTGAGCCAGAAAACCAGGCTGTGTTCAGAAGACACCTTAAACCATGGTGGTTAAGCCAGAAAGCCTTATTCACCATGGTTAAAGTCATGGTTTAAGGTGTCTTCTGAACACAGCCTGGTTTTCTGGCTTAACCACCATGGTGAAAGACATGGTTTTAAGGTGTGTTCTGAATGGGGCCACCCTCTCGTCATTCTGCACTCAAGTTTGCTATTGGAGGGAGTGATACTGCCATATCTTGGGTAGAATACTGCACACTTGTGTTTAGAATTCTGTTTGCATACAGGTGCATATTTCTTTGGGTGGAGTTTCTGTGGGATGCATGTATTTGTTCTCTGTTGTGATGCTGTGGCCCGCTTGCTGCTTTGATCCACATCAGCGAGTCTAATATTTATTTCATTTTTTAATTGTGAATTATAACAAACCAGAACAAAAAAAGCCATGAAAAGAGAAAGGATTTTTTTTTTTTTTTTTTTTACAAACATAGGAATATCATCATTTCATCCGTCAAGGGTACCATTGTAAAAGAAAAAGAAAAAAAGGGAGAGAATTAGGTCTAATGTTGGAGTGACATCCTCTTACCATGGAACGGATCAGTACTGTAACTCTGGCTTGAGGAGAGTGCTTCAGGACGGGAAGGAGCAAAAAGAACATGTAAAACTGGGGACCTTTGAGTCTTTAGTGAGTCTTCTCCCCAACCTGGTGCCCTCCAGTTACGTTGGATTACAACTCTACACACTTATCTGGACACAGAGAGATTAGCTATTGCATAATCCATGCTGTTATCTGGATTACTGCAATGTGTTATATGTAGGGCTGCCCTTGAATATTATTATATTATTATTATTTACATTTATATACCACCCCATAGCCGAAGCTACAAAGAGTAAAACATTGAACATTAAAAACCGATATACAAAATTTTAAACCATAAAAGGCTTAAAAACAGATTAGATACCATAGGGTGACCATATGAAAAGGAGGACAGGGCTCCTGTATCTTTAACAGTTGTATTGAAAAGGAAATTTCAGCAGGTGTCATTTGTATATATGGGGAACCTGGTGCAATTCCCTCTTCATCACAACAGTTAAAGCTGCAGGTGCCCTGCCCTCTTTTAAATCTGGTCACTCTAGTATTGCTCCTGCAGCTTTAACTTATTTATTTATTTATTTATTTATTACATTTCTATACCGCCCAATAGCCGGAGCTCTCTGGGCGGTTCACAAAAACCATTGTGATGAAGAGGGAATTTCACCAGGTTCTCCATATATACAAATGACACCTGCTGAAATTCCCTTTTCTAGGCAATTGTTAAAGATACAGGAGCCCTGTCCTCCTTTTCATATGGTCACCTTAAGATACAATATCCATTTAAAACAACTATTTGAAAACAGTTTGGAAACTTCACCTATTCCAAAGACAGGGCAACCAGATTGTTAACAGAGTCCTGTCAAAGAGGTCATATTATGCCAGTACATTCCCAGCTGCCCTGGCTGCTAGGCCTTTTTCGGGCTCAATTCAATGTGCTGATACTAATATTCAAAGCCCTAAATGGCCTAGGGCCAGGTTTCCTGAAGGATCGTCTTCTCCCATATGTACCTGGCTGGACCCTAAGATCATCTTTAGGGGTCCTTCTGTGTGAGCCCCTGCCAAAGAAAATGAGGCAGGTGACTACCAGGAGGAGGGCCTTCTCTGCTGTGGCACCCCGGCTGTGGAATGAGCTTTAGTGAATCTTCTTGGCCGCGGAAGGAGCCTGGCACCTACGTTGTGGTCTTTCCAGTGCCAAATGAAGACCTTTTTATTTTCCCAAGTATTTTAGCATTCCTGTTTTGAGCTCTTCTGTTTTTAAATCTGCTATTTCATTTTAAATCTCTGCACTGCGGCTAGGTTTTTACTCTTGGTTGCATTTTGATAATGCAGTTTTAAGCCATTATATTTTCTATTACATTTTATGCCATATTTTGCGGTTTTAATTCTTGTGAACTGCCCAAAGCGTTTCAGCTATTGGACAGTCTAAGAATGTACTAATACATACATACATACATACATAAATTAACTTTCATCAATCTTAGTTAGAATGGCAACCAGTTATACAGGTCAGCAATAATATTTATTTATTATTATTTGTTTATTACATTTATTTCTCGCCGAACATCTGGTTGGGAAAGGCTGCGATCTTATGCATGTTTAGACAGGGGGGGAAATCCTACAACTCCCTGCATTTCCCAGCCAGACATGGAGTTTGTAGGACTGTTTTCTGCCTAACCATGCATAGGATTGAGCCCTTAGAAACTTGGTTTTTAAAACTGAAAATTCAGGGAAGTCCCCTGGAAAATCCTCGAGCTGAGGATCTGAGCCACCAAGCAGTCTCTGTCCCCTGTCCCACAGACATCCCTTGATCTACGCAGCAGTTGCTCTGAGTAACCGCCAGGGCTTTCATCCCAGCCTGCATCTTACCTTCATGACACCATTTATTTTATGTTATTTAAATTATTTGTATCCCTCCCTATATCACTAGGATCTCAGGGCTGCGTACATATAAAATCATACAATTTAAAACAATAAATATATACAGCTAAAAAACAAATTAAACCATTATTCAAGTTCAAACCAATATATAATTTAAAAGCAATAGCAATAGCAATTAAATATATAATTAAATATATAATTTAAAAGCAAAAGCAATAGCAATTGAAACAGTTAAAACAATGTGCAAACTAGGTGAATTTACCCATTAAATGCTTTATTAAAAAGCCATGTTACTTGGTGCTGGAATAAAGTCTTAAAACCCTTTAAGACCGGTGTTATGTGGTCTCTGTAGGATGTGCCTGCTAGCAGTCTAGCTGCTGCATTTTGCACTAGCTGCAACTTCTGTTGCATCCTGGGATAAAGCCAAACCTGTTAAATTTCTGCCTGTTGCAACATTGTTAGAGGTCCAGGAAGCTTGTCAGTAATGGTGGCAGCCCTTCTAGAAGAGCAAAGGACTTGTGCTGGAGTCATGCCGATGAAAAGCCAAGGGTTGGAAGTTTTTTTGGTTTTGTTTTATTTTGATAGGCCTGATACAATATCTGACGGAACGCCTTTTCCAACATGAACCTATCCATACACTACATTCAACATCTACTCTGAGGGAGGCTCCGAAAACGGCAACAAGGGAGAGGGTCTTCTCTGTGGTGACCCCCCAATTCTGGAATAATCTCCCCGACAAGGCCTGCCTGGCACCAACATTGCTACCTTTTCAGCGTCAGGTCAAGACTTTTCTCTTAGAATCATAGAATCATAGAATAGTAGAGTTGGAAGGGGCCTCTAAGGCCAACAAGTCCAACCCCTTGCTCTTCTCCCAGGCATTTAGCAATAGGTGGTGAGCTTTATCGATGCTATCTGTTTTTTCGTTCATATCTTAAAGTTGTTTATAGTTGTATGTTTCTGTGGTTTTAAATTGTTTATAATTGTTTTAATCTTATGTAAACCACCCAGACAGCTTCTGCTATGGGGTGGGATAGAAATAATAATAATAATAATAATAATAATAATAATAATAATAATAATTAATAATAAATAAATCTAATTCACCAGTTCTGTGTCTTGAGGGTTAGGGCTGTGTGAAGACATACCTGGTTACCCAGTTTGTTATATTGAATAACATGACAAGGGGTGCTGAATTCAACCATGTAAAATGTAATAAATAATAAATAATAACCACTTGAAGTTGTAGCCGCCATTTATGGAATTGTACAGCATTCCAAAGTGTGAAGTGTTAAGACCGCACATGATTTCAGCTGCGCGTTCTTTGGTATTTCCAAACTCAGTGTATCTCCTCCCTCATTCCTCCCCCCCCCCCCAATGTGTCTTCCTAGGAATACAAATGAGTGGACGACCGCCAATTTGTAGCCTGGAATGTGTAATTTGCTAGGCTGCTTAGGCAAGAGATGTTTCTTATCAGGTTACACCTTCAGGGTGCAATCATTTTCCAGGGAAATGATTTCTTCCGAGCTGGGGCAAGTTTAGAATTGCACCACCTCCATGGCGTAGGGTTGTCCTTTGAGGGTGTTTGCATTTCTACAGAAAGTGAATTTAGAAGATCAGTTTTCAAAGGGCCTCAAGGCTTGTGGCACCTTAAAAGTGTAACAGGTTTATTCTGGCCTAAACTTTTGTGGACTGTAGCCTGCTTCATCTGATGCAGGGAGTAGAATGGAGAGTTTCAGGTTTATATATGGTATGTATAGTGGCAGAGGGGAAGAATTATAAACAGTGAGGTCAGAAGGCAATTAAATGCAGGAAGTGCTGAAAGTGACAACCACTGGTTGTTGACATGACAACTGCTGCTGATAACAAGCATCCTGACATTAGGCAAGCCAATTAACCCAGGTAGTGTGATAAAAACCCTTTATCCTGATTCAGACCTCTGCTGATGGAATTGAACCTGTTGATGAATTCTAACTTGTTGATGAATTCAGCAGTCTCTCGCTGCAATCTCTTTTGACGTCCCTTTGCTCCTTGGTGCACAGTTCAAGATCCGTTAATAGTGTTCCTGGAGGCTGAAATGTTCTCCCACTGTTTTTTGAGCATTGCCGTTTCTGAAGTCAGATTTATGTCCGTTTATTATTTTCTGCAGCACCTGGCTTGTTTGCTCTTGTAGATTAGGTTGACGGTGGGATGGTGCCAAGTATTACATGGTATCTGGTTGTGCAAATCTGCGCTCATGAATCTAATGCCAGGTATTTAAGCCACGTACAATTTTAAGCTTTGCATGCAGGTATGTGAAATAGTTCCGTAGCTCGGAGTGTAGCTTCCTTTTATTTTCTGGCGTGTGTATATGCACGAACCTCATGTGGAGAGCTGTAACTGAGGAATTTGTAATGTGTTGGTCCCCAGCGGTACATTCTTTCCTGTTTCCTCCCATGGGGAGATGCGGTTACAAGCATTTGTGACATTGTTCAACCTCCAGGTTATTTGGACTAATTACTGGTGCACTACTGCTCGGGTGTACATCTGGTTCTTAAAATTAGCGTATGGTTTGAACTCTCCAGTATCAGAGGCAGTAAGCCTGAATACACTAGTTGTTGGGGAACATAGGTTGGGGTGTGTGTGCTGTTGCACCACGTCCTGCTTTGTTGGTCCCTGGTCGACAGCTGTTTGACCACTGTGTGAACAGAGTGCTGGACTAGATGGACCCTTCCTCTGATCCAGCGGGGCTCTTCTGATGTTCTTAACTATTGGTGGCAATGTCTATTTTGGAGTCACTCATCGCACATGGCACTACGTGTAATTATTTATTCAAAACCCAGATTGGGCAGGTTGCTTGCAGAGAGACTTCCAACTCACGTCTACTGAACATCGTGGTCTGTTTGCTGGTGCAGTCTTGCGTACATTGATGGAAAAAGGATGCGTCTCCCACCCCACTCTCACCTTCCAACAGGACACAGTTGGAGTGCAAATCACTAGGCACAGAGGAGGACAGGGATGCCTCTGAAGGACAAATCCAGCTTGTCATTTGGGTCTGAGAAGCGCTGGGCCTGCTAAAACTCTCCCAACTGCAAATAGTTAAGGCTACAGGCTCTGTTCTCGGGTTGGATGAATCTGTCAGTTTCCCTTTCTCCCCTTTTAAAAACTTGACATCTCCCTGACCTATTATCTATTTTATTTTATCATTATATTATATCCTGCCTTATTTATTTATTACATTAATTTGTTGTTTATTCGTTCAGTCGTTTCCGACTCTTCGTGACTTCATGGACCAGCCCACGCCAGAGCTTTCTGTCAGCTGTCGCCACCCCCAGCTTCCCCAAGGTCAAGTCTGTCCCCTCCAGAATATCATCCATCCATCTTGCCCTTGGTCGGCCCCTCTTCCTTTTGCCTTCCACTTTCCCTAGCATCAGCCTCTTCTCCAGGGTATCCCGTCTTCTCATTATGTGGCCAAAGTACTTCAGTTTTGCCTTTACTACCATTCCCTCAAGTGAGCAGTCTGGCTTTATTTCCTGGAGTATGGACTGGTTTGATCTTCTTGCAGTCCAAGGCACTCTCAGAATTTTCCTCCAACACCACAGTTCAAAAGCATCTATCTTCCTTCGCTCAGCCTTCCTTATGGTCCAGCTCTCACAGCCATAGGTTACTACGGGGAATACCATTGCTTTAACTATGCGGACCTTTGTTGTCAGTGTGATGTCTCTGCTCTTAACTATTTTATCAAGATTTGTCATTGCTCTCCTCCCAAGAAGTAAACGTCTTCTGATTTCCTGGCTGCAGTCAGTGTCTGCAGTAATCTTTGCGCCCAGAAATACAAAGTCTATTACATTAATATCCCACCTTTTTTCTCCCTCCAAGGGACCCAAGGCCATATACGTAATCTTTCTCCTCTCCATTGTATTCTCACAATAACAACCCTGTGAGATAGGTTGGGCTGAGAGTCTGTGACTGGCCCAAAGTCACCCAGTGAGCTTCCATGGCTGAAGGGGGACTAGAACCCGGATCTCCCGACGCCCAGTCCAACACTCTAGCCACTACACCACACTGGCTCTCCTGCAACTATCTGGCTCTTGCAAAAAAGTCAAGGTGGCTTATGTGGTCCTCCTCCTCTCCTTTTTTATTCTCACAACAACAACCCTATGAGGTAGCATAGGCTAAAAGTTAGCGAAAGGGTGAAAGTCACCCACTAAGCTTCATGGCCGAGTGGGGGACTAGAACCTAGATCTCCCAACTCCCAGTCCAACAGCCTAACTGATGCACCAAGTCTTGTCAAAAAACGAACCAAGCAACATCCTCATTCATCAGCACTGGCCAAATTCAACAGGTACAGCTGTTCCGAATATGGAGAGGACTGTGTTCTGCCTGCAAGCCATGTAGCTGGGGAGCCTGCCAGAAGAAAAATGCTGGCAAGTCAATTCTGCACTAACGTGGTCAAACGCACAGGGATTCAGAACCAGACCTTTACGAGCTAAGTACTACGGGCGTTTCTCCCACACTTTTTCTTTTTATAATCGCAAGTTTTTTTCAGCCTGTTCACTGAAGAAATTTGCAAATTGGTAAATTCTTAATGCAAAAGAAGAAAAAGCCAGTTGAGCAAAAGAATCATAGAATCATAGAATAGCAGAGTTGGAAGGGGCCTACAAGGCCATTGAGTCCAACCCCCTACTCAGTTCAGGAATCCACCCTAAAGCATCCCTGAAAGATGGTTGTCCAGCTGCCTCTTGAAGGCCTCTAGTGTGGAGAAATGTTCCTTTTCGGAGAGCCAGCCTGTAATTACTCATCCTCTTCTCCAGAATCCTATAAGCCGCAAGGGGATCAAGCAAGCCCTCTAAGCCCAGCCCTGGGTTTTGTTTTTGTGCTTTCCAGCTGTGACACCCTGTTCCATTGGCTTCTGGAGGCCTCTGAGCATGTTCAGCCCTCATTGGGCTGGGCTTTTTTGCTGGGTGGGAAGGGTTGTCCCCATTTTTTTTTGTTCTTTGAAGTATCTTGTACCTCTGCCTAATCCGGGATTCACCCACGTGTTGTGATACCTGTAGCCCTGTTCCGGCTCCAAAGCTGTCGGAACTCAAACACCTAAGTTTGCTGTTAGAAGCCATGATGCTCACAGCTACCTCGGGTTCCCGGTCATGCCGACTCCAGGCAGGAATTAACAATACTGGTGGATGCAAAGGAGGGCAGCTCTTTTGTACCTCAAATAGTTGTGCAGATTTAGAAATGTTAGCAGTTGCAGCTGCACAGGATTAGGATGGAGTTGAGTTTCTTTCTCTCTCTCTCGCCTACCCTTTGCATCTGGCTTTGTACAGGAGAAATTATCGCATTCCTGGGAGTAGTAGGTGCTTGTTTTTACAGTGTCACCATCTGTTCTCACCTGGGTTGGCTGTATGCCTTACTTTGCGGAGGACAGTCCTCTGTTCGAAGGACTGTTGAATCCAAGTCTGGCTTCTTTATTATCACGTTACATTGATTGCATTTCCACTCCACAATGTTTCCCTCTTGCAAGGAACCCAAGGCACTTACCTGGTTCTCCTCTTTGCAGATGAGAAGCTATCAGGTATAATGGTTTGGGAGAGGCAGTGTGATGTAGTGGTTAGAGTGTTTGGCTGAGACTGGGGAGACCCTGAGTCAGGTCTCTGCACAGTGGGGCCCCGTTGTTTATACGATGCAGCCGCTAAATCGCAGCCACATTATTTCCCGCGAAGCTGTGCATTTCTGATGTGCCGTTTTACCACAATTTTTTTTGCTTTGCTCCAATGTCACCACAGTTGTTTGTGCCTGTGTCAGTGATGGCTTCCGTTCACGTGGTTAGGAAGTGGATCCCAGTAGACATGAGAATACAGGGAAGGGTGTAGGCTCCAGGTGAATGTTTCGTATTGGCTGCCATGGCGACATTAAAGTCTCATTCTGGGACAGAAGTAAGGACAGTTATTATGTATATCACATAAATTCAATGCACTGTATCAGCGCAACTGCGCAGCTACAGACTTACAAAACTACAATGTTGTGCAGAATTGCCAGGAAAGAAATAAGGTTTTGGAGGTTTTCAGTCACTCGATATTTGCTGCATGTTTCCGCTGTGTGAGAACGGTGCTGCAAATTTTCCTGGCTTTTTTCCTAATGCTATAATGGCTTTCTATGCTGTAAGAGCCTCGTGTGGCACAGAGTGGTAAGCGGCAGTTACTGCAGCCGAAACTTTCCCCACGGCCTGAGTTCGATCCCAGCGGAAGCTGGTTCTCAGGCAGCCGGCTCAGGTCGACTCAGCCTTCCATCCTTCTGAGGTCAGTAAAATGAGTACCCAGCTAGCTGGGGGAAAGGTAACTGCGACTGGGGAAGGCAATGGCAAACCACCCCACTACAAAGTCTGCCAAGAAAACGTCGGCGAAAGCAGACGTCCCTCTAGGAGTCAGCAATGACTCAAGTGCTTGCACGAGAGGTTCCTTTCCTTTCCTTTCTAGCCCGTGCTCACTCCTGCCATGAACCCTATTGATGATGTGGTTTGTGTGTGTTTGGGGAATCAGTAGCTAAAGTGGTGTCATATAGATGCCCTACAGGTTGGAAAAGGCTGGTCTTGCGGTCCCTAATACTCTTAAGTCTTCACTTCAACCTTTACAGACTCCACCTCCAAGGCTCAACCTGCAATAACCATTTCACACAGGCCCCATTTATTCCTTCTCTGTTTAGGGTGATCAGAGGTAAAGGATCACCAGTCTCCCGTACTTTCTGCAAGAGATAATTTCTGGCAGGTTCAGCTTGCTGAGGAGAGAAGCTACACCCTCTAAAATTCTCTTGTCTGCAGACCTGTTTAGAGGTGAAGGTATCTGTATCTGGTCACCTTCCATCTCTCAGTTTCTTTCTCTTTCTTTTCTAGTGCTGGGCAACTTGCAGCCCTCCAGATGTTTTGACCTACAGCTCCCATGCTCCCTTACTGTTGGCTCTGCAGATGGGAGTTGTAGGCCAAAACATCTGGAGGGCCGCAAGTTAATGCCCACCCTTGTCTTAAAAAAAACAACCAAAGGAGTGGGGAAAGGAGAGAACCAGGCAGTAATCTCACTGGGGAGCCATTTTAGGTCAGAGCCTGATTCAATAGTGCTCTGAGACCTGCCAAATCATTAAAGCAGTCCAGTGTTGAAATCTCTGATTAAGTGCGGGTGTTGGATTTCAAAGGTAGGCTGGTAAATAAATTCCACCTTATTTGATTTGGCTTGGAAGTTATTTTTCATAATCCACTTGATTTACACCCCTTGATTATCAGGCAGAGGCACCATGGCCATGCAAATGTGTGCGGGCACACGGTACTTGGATTTCATGGCCTGGTGGATATATGCTACTGCTCGTCATCAAGATCAGCATGCCTTGTAGATTCGTGCACTTTCCCTGTTTTTCCTGCATGCGCAAACTTCTCCCTTCCTTTTCGCTTTCGAAAGCAAATTACGGCACAGGGCTACTTCTGCTCTGCAGCGTTTGCCAACCATGATTCACTCCAAATACTTTGAAACACATGGCTAACCATTGTTGCAAATGGGCTTGGAGTGAACCATGGTTGAGAAACCATGGAGATGCAACACCATGCTGTACATTTAATCCAGAAATGAAAAGGAATGGCGAACTTTTGCATAAGTAATAGGAGGGGGGCAGGAGTGTGTGAAACCATGGGGTGCTTCTGATGGGGTAGTGATATCCGAGACATAGAGGCTTACAAAGTTTTACCCCCCAGGCCAAAATAATTCATTGATGAGAAATCTTTTGCTGTTGGCCTCCTTTCCAAGGGATGCTTGTCAGTTCTTCAAGGGTGCAATCCTATGGAGATAGTCATCAGCCTCCAAACTCTGAGGCTGAAGACTGTTCAATGCAGGGCAGCTGGATCCTCACCTCTGTGCTCCGACTGGCTTGCATTATTGGCTAGACAGGCGATTTCACATGTCTAGCTGGGGAACTTCAGAGCAGGAGGGGGGATGGGACATGGTGCATAGGAAGCTGCATAAAGCAGGTGCCACAGTCTCCTCCCCTCTTTGCTTCAAGGACCACCCCGTTTGACATCTTGACTGGAGAGAACTGCAGCAGCTACGAGGGGGTGGGTAGTTCAGTTTCTGGGCTCTGAGGTCAGTGCCCTGGTTCCGACCTCGGATCCCAGAAACCAGAAAATCCTATGTCCCCCAGACGGTGTCCAGGGGACAAAAGACTGCATCCTATATAATTGCTAAACACTTTACACAATCACAAAATGTCATTATAGCAGCAACAAAAGAACATGGATGTCATGTGGTATTGGAAAATGGGAAAGTCCTAACCTTATGGCAGAGGGTATACAATGACCCAGCTTGTTCAGGTTCTGTTGGGTGGCACTGCCAAAAAAGCCCTGCTCTGTTTCTGGACAGATCTTTCTTCCTGTGGAACAGAGCCTCCTCCACCAATTGAAATGACTGGGATGGAATTCCAATGTCGGTAAACTAGTTTTGATCAGGATTTTGCTGGGCTATTAAACAGAACTTACTGTGATGATCAAATTGTTCGGTTTGTGTGATAATTTTTCCTGACACATGAGAGTTCATGCAAAGGGTTGAGGCACACGTTATTGTACACTTGAAAATGTGGAGTGCAAGCAACAAGAAACTTGTCTTTTATGTAATTTCTTAAGTTAGTTTTATCCTGCCATTAGGGCCAAGGCAGCTTGCGAAATAAGAAATCAGGACTAAGATAACTACTATGAACAGAAATAAAGCAGCGTCAGATTTAAAAACAGTAAAACTCCAATAAATCATCATCATCATCTTGGTGGAATAAAGGTTTTTAGGGCCTGTTTAGGAAAGGAAAGGAACCTCTCGTGCAAGCACTGAGTCATTACTGACTCTTGGAGGGACGCCAGCTTTCGCTGACGTTTTCTTGGCAGGCCTTATAGCGGGGTGGTTTGCCGTTGCCTTCCCCGGCCGTTATTACCTTTCCCCCAGCTAGCTGGGTACTCATTTTACCGACCTCGGGAGGATGGAAGGCTGAGTCGACCTGAGTCGGCTGCCTAAAACCAGCTTCCGCTGGGATCGAACTCAGGCCGTGGGGAGAGTTTCAGCTGTATAAACTGCTGCTTTAAGGCTCCAAATAGAAGGCCAAATAAAGTAACCTTAGGAGAGAATTCCAAAGGATTTGGATCTACCATTGGAAATATGCCATCCCAGTCTCTAACCTGATATTTAGTGGTGAGCCAGAGAGCAGGACTTCCAAGACCAGTTTAAGGACTTGGGTAGGCCCATATGGGTATAGAAGGCCCTTTAAATAACCTTGCCCTAAACCATTAGGGATGTGAAAGGTTAATGCCAGCTCTTTCAATGGTGCCTGGAAATGAATAGGTGGCCTTTGCAAATGCAATGTGCATAATGTGCAGGACTTCTTCAGGGGTCAGAATTGGTTGTGGCTCCTTGTGGTGGGTGTGCATGTTTAAGGTGTGAAAAGCCCTGGAGCAGCATGAGCAGATGAACAAATTTTGAAGCCTGGGTTTGCTTCCTGGGTGATTGGGACTTCCTTTGCAGCCTTTGCACTTTATCACTGTCTCTTTTAACACGAATAAAGAACTGAATTAATCGTCCCTCTTTATTTTATTCTTTTCTCCGTCACACGTCAACCTTTCTCTGCTATTAAGCAGACGAGGTGTTCTAAACATCGGGGGCTCCAGGAACAGGAAATGTCAGTGCATTTATAAAGATTGATGATGAGCGGTCCTTATCAGCCTCGCTTGCAGTGCATAAGCAAATAAAAGTGTGGGGATTTATGGCCAGGTGCAGCTGGTATATTTACATGCTTATTCAAATATATTTGCTTCATTGCTTTCAAGGGAGTGACCTGGAGCATCATATTTCAGTGTAATGTACTGCATGTTGACATCCTAAGGAATCTTGTAGGACTTAACTGGTCAATTTTCAGATCGTGATTTGGTGGAGGAGTCAGGGAATAGATCAGTTTTGTGCTTACAGTCAAAATACCATAGATGGCTGCATATGGGCAGGCTCCATTATTAACCTATCTTTATAGAATTATAGAATCATAGAGCTGTAAGTAAGGGGCCTATAAGGCCATCAGTTCCAACCCCCTGCTCACTGCAGGAATCTACATTAAAGCATGTCTGACACGTAGCTGTCCAGCTGCATCTTGAAGGCCTCAAGTGTGGGAGAGCTTATGACCTCCCTAGGTCATTGGTTCCACTGTCGTACTGCTCTAACAGTCAGGAATATTTCCTGATGTCCAGATGGAATCTGGCTTCCTGTAACTTGAGCCCATAATTCCATGTTTTTCACTCTGGGAAGATCGAGAAGTGATCCTTGGCCTTCCTCTGTGTGAAAAACTTTCAAGTATTTGATGAGTGCTATTATGTTTCCGTTCAGTCTTTTCTTCTCTGGGCTAAACATGCCCAGTTCTTTTAGTCTCTCCTCATAGGGCTTTGTTTCCAGACCCCTGATCATCCTCATTGCCCTCCTCTGAACCCCCTCCAGTTTGTCTGCATCCTTCTTGAAATGTGGAGCCCAGAACTGGACGCAATACTCAAGATGAGGCCTAACCAGTGCTGAATAGAGGGGGACCAGTACCTCCCACGATTTGGAAGCTGTACTTCTATCAATGCAGCCCAGAATAACATTTGCTTTTTTTGTAGCAACATCACACTGTTGGCTCATGTTCAGCTTGTGATCTACAACCATTCCAAGATCCTTCTCGTTTGTAGTATTGCTGAGCCAAGTACCCCCCATCTTGTAACTGTGCATTTGGTTTCTTTTTCCTAGGTGTATTACTTGGCATTTATCCCTATTAAATTTCATTCTGTTGTTTTCAGCCCAGCACTCCAGCCTATCAAGATCACTTGGAACTTTGTTTCCTGGGGTATTAGCTATCCCACCCAATTTTGTGTCATCTGCAAATTTGATAAGCATTCCCTGCACCTCCTTGTGCAAGTCATTAATGAAAATCATAGAATAGTAGAGTTGGAAGGGGCCTATAAGTCCATCAAGTCCAAACCCCCCCCCAAGCGGTTCAATGCAGGAATCCATTTTGAAATCAAACCATATCTTTATTTTTAGCTAGAGCGCTGGGCCCAGGATTGAGCCCTGAGGTACCCTGCTCATTACCTCTGCCCAATTTGAGAATGTACCATTGATAAGCACTCTTTGAGTCCGATTCTGTAGCCAACTGTGGATCCACCTAATGTCTGTCACTTTCTTGACCAGAAGAAGGAGGGACATTTTTTAAGCCATGTTGCCTACAGGCTGCTAATTTATTAGAATATTTATTTGCTGCTTTTCTGAGGCTTCCTTTCCCCCTGATCTGCTAGTTTTCTTTGTGTGTTATCCCAGGAAAGACATGCTACCAATGACCAGAAATTGACACTTTTTCAACTTACAGGGGTGTCCCTTTTTGCACTGGCTGCTGCAAGGATCCATGCAAAAGTCTTTATGGGCTCAAGTTGCAGGAAGTCAGATTCCGACTGGACATCAGGAGAAATTTCCTGACTGTTAGAGCAGTACGACAATGGAACCAGTTACCTAAGGAGGTTGTGGGCTCTCCCACACTAGAGGCCTTCAAGAGGCAGCTGGACAACCCTCTGTCAGGGATGCTTTAGGGTGGATTCCTGCATTGAGCAGGGGGTTGGACTCGATGGCCTTTTAGGCCCCTTCCAACTCTACTATTCTATGATTCTATGAAGGGCTCACGAATGCAAGTCTGGTTTAAAGATAAAGAACAGTAGGAAGCCAGGACAGCAATTGAAGTTGCCCGCCAACTATTAGCACCTGGACAGCAGCCTAAGCAGGTGCACTGGACACCGTGTTCCTCATTACGGTGAGATGCACTACGTTTCTACTACAGCCGGTCTCTCCAAAAGTGCATCTATGCATGCAAATCAGCACATGGAAACTGTATGTAAATGTGCATCCTCTTTTGATCTGTTTTTTTGGAGGGGTGGGTGGGGAAGGAATGCATTTCCTCTTTTTGATGACGTGTAAGTGGCCAGCCTGGTTTTAATGTGGTGCTGGGATTTTGCACACCTCATAGCTCCCTGTGGTAGAACACACACTTTGCTTGGGAAAGTCCCTCCCGGGGTGGTAAAGCCATGGCCAAATAATTGATTTTTGCTGATGCCCTTTCATGGTACCCCCAGGTTCACTGCCTATAGCCAATGCTTCCACCCCCTTCCTTCCAGCTTCAGGCACTGCGTTTCTTCTTCGACCCAGCCCTGGCGTCTGACAGCCAGCGCTGACGCAGACGGCGTTGCATAAGGCGGCTTTTATTTACAAGTGTTTGCCACTCTCACGGCAGTGCACAATTAAAAATTAGCAACAGGAAGTAGGGTTTCCCTCCCTCTCCTGTCCTTTGGCAAAAGGAGGACACTGAATGTATTGGAAATGTTTTGGAGCAAGTTGTCACTTGCGCCGGTCCTTCCCCGAGTGTAAAGAGCTGCAGGCGCAGCCAAGGGTTGCAAGCTGGAGTCATTTCAAGACTGATTCTTTTGGAAAAATCAAGAGAAGGGGGTTGTGTTTACCAATGGGATTCCATTTCTGGGCAGGCTGCTGTGGCTTTTTCAAGTTCAAGGAGCACCTTGCCTGCTTATTTACTGGGTGCCTCTCTCCCTACCCTGAATGGTTTGGAGAGAATGGACAGTATTCTTTGTTCTGTTTTTGTCCCTCGTAAGAATATGCCCACGACTGTAGTGCAATCTGAGAAAAGACGTTAACTTCGGGGGGGAAATAAAGGAATGCATGTACGCTTCTAGCCTTTGTCCAAAGTGCTTCTGTGTGCTGCAATTTAAGAAGGGTGCAGATCAATGAGAAAGGGTTCAAAGGAGGCATTGAAGACGGTCAGGGGTAGAGGACGCACGTCCGCATGAGGAACAATTGTAGGAACTGGGGGCGTTTAACCCAGAGAGGAGAAGACTTGAGAGTAGACGTGACGGGACTCTTCAAATATCTGCAGGGCTTGCACGTGAAAGAGAGCGAAGGCTCATTCTCGGCTGCTCCAGAAGGCAGGAATAGAACTTAAAAGGGCTTAAGTTACAGGAAGGCGGGTTTTTATTTATTTATTATTTACAGTATTTTTTGTCTAGCTCCAAAATGGCTCCAGGAACAGTTTACATATCATCAGTAAAAAAGTCCCTGCCAGCAAAGAGTGGGCCTAGCTCTGCGGTAGAGCACCAGCTTTATATATGCCAAAGGTCCCTGGTTCAATCCCTGACTTCTCCAGATTGGGCTAGGAAAGAATCCTGCCTGAAACCCTGGCAGTGTCGATAATGCTGAGCTAGATGGACCAGTCATCCGATTCAGCATTTGGCAGCTTCCTGAGTTCCAGGTTTGCCATCTAAAAAGAGATGACATGCAAGGAAACACTTATGCGGAGGGCAGAGGGGAAGAATGCGACTGTCAGCCAGGGTGCTGGAACTGCCCCACTTTCTCTTTTCATCTCCTTCAAGTGCAGCCTTGCTGGAATGGTTGCTGGTGGTGACGGTAGATTTTGGTTGGCTGTTAGCAGACAATTCTGACTGAGAAAAGCTCTTTGCTCCATGATGGAGTCAGGCACTCTGTGTGTTTGTGGTGGTGGGGAGGTTCTGCTCGCTGATGGCCTTCAAGGAGAGGCTGGAGAGGTTCTCTTGGGGAGATGACTTTACCTCTGGATTTCCTGCAGCAAGTAGAGTGTTGGGCCAGACTTCATGATTCTGTGAAATCGACCCAGGTTGCCTGACTGGAGAACGCCTGTGCCGTAGGTGATCTTCCGGGTCACCTGTCCTCTGTTAGCTCTGCCTAAACAAACAATGGGAACCTTCTCCCGAAGAGAGGTGCCCAGGAGATAAACTGCAGCACAGGTGATCTCTTGGGATACCTCTGCAGTCTCTACAATGCCTGGCTCTGAGGAAGGATCTTGGAATGGTTGTAAGTCACAAGCTGAATATGAGCCAACAGTGTGATATGGCTGCAAAAAAAAAAAAAAAAAAAAGCAAATGCTATTTTGGGCTACATAAATAGAGGTATAGCTTCCAAATCGCAGGAGGTACTCTAATTGGCCCTGGTTAGGCCTCATCTTGAGTACTGCGTCCAGTTCTGGGCACCACACTTGGAGAAGGATGAAGACAAGCTGGAGGGGGTTCAGAGGAGGGCAACGAGAATGATCAGGGTCTGGAAACAAAGCCCTATGAGGAGAGACTGAAAGAACTGGGCATGTTTAGCCTGGAGAAGAGAAGATTTATTTATTTATTTATTTATTTATTAAATTTATATACCACCCCATAGCTGAAGCTCTCTGGGCGGTTTACAAAAGTTAAAACAGTAAACATTAAAAAGTATACAAATTTAAAACCATCAAAAATATATATAAAAACAGTGTAAAACAGTATCCATTGAGGGGAGACATGATAGCACTCTTCAAATACTAAAAAGGTTGTCACACAGAGGAGGGCCAGGATCTCTTCTCAATCATCCTAGAGTGCAGGACACGGAATAATGGGCTCAACTTACAGGAAGCCAGAAGCCGGCTGGACATCAGGAAAAACTTCCTGACTGTTAGAGCAGTACAGCAGTGGAACCAGTTCCCTAGGGAGGTTGTGGACTCTCCCACACTGGAGGCCTTCAAGAGGCAGCTGGACAACCATCTGTTAGGGATGCTTTAGGGTGGATTCTTGCATTGAGCAGGGGGTTGGACTCGATGGCCATATAGGCCCCTTCCAACTCTATGATCCTCAGGCATTTAGCTATGACCAGTTCTCTGAAGTACCACTCCGGACACTTTCTCCTGCCAATGTGGCTCTGAAGGGGATGGGTGGCAGCAGCAATGAGTGGAGGGTCTTAGGGGTTGGTAGGGATGGCCCCATCCACTTCTCCTACAAAACCCAACTGGCAGGCCCTCCTTAGTCCCTGGGCCCTCAGCAGTTGCCCAGTCTTCTGATCCCTGACAAAGAGCCTGCCAGTTAGGTTTTTTAGGAGAAGAGGATGGGGCCAGCCTTTCACTTATAGCTCATAGGATCCTAGAGGAGGGCACAGCTGGCTGGAACCCTGAACAGGTCCGTTTTGTTGTGGGAGAGGCTACACTGCAACATTTTGTTGCAGATCACACTTACTATCCATCAAAGGCAAATTTGGGAGCTGCGATTTACCAGGGGTTGTCCCTGTTAAATAATGACACAGTTTGTAGCGTATGAGACTTGACAGAAGCAGGGCCTGGAAACGGCATTAACCAGATTCGAGTTCAGCTCTCTTTGATCATGCTGCTTGCAGATGGAACATCTTTCTCCTTGCAAGTAATCGCTTTCTGATTGGGGACCAGCTGGTCTTTTGTCCATTCATAGACTTAGTGACTGACTTCCCTGCTGCATTTTAGCTGTGCTGAGAAACACAAATGGGCTGAGATCTCTGTAAAATGTTCATTTAAGTTTTCTGTTCTGAAAGAGCAGAACCGGAGGGCAGGAGTACATGGCGAATTCTCCCACTGGAGGGATATAAACAGTGGGGTCCCACAGGGATCTGTTCTGGGACCCACACTTTTCAACCTGTTTATAAATGACCTGGAATTAGGAGTAAGCAGTGAGGTGGCCAAGTTTGCTGTTGACACCAAATTCTTTAAGGTGGTTGAAACATTGTGGGTGGTTCTGAAATGATCTCTCCAAATTGGGAGACTGGGCATCCAAATGGCAAATGCGGTTCAATGTAAGCAAGTGTAAACAGATGTAAGTTGGTTCAAAATAATAATAATCCAAAATAATAACCCAAACTACATGTACATGCTGAGTTAGTGGTGAAAGTCCAAGAATGAGATCTTGGCGTTGTGGTGGACAGCTCCATGAAAATGTTGTCCCAGTGTGCGACTACTGTGAGAAAGGCAAATACTCTGTAGGCATTATTATTATTATTATTATTATTATTATTATTATTATTATTATTATTTATTTATTTATTTATATAGCACCATCAATGTACATGGTGCTGTACAGAGTAAAACAGTAAATAGCAAGACCCTGCCGCATAGGCTTACAATCTAATAAAATCATAGTAAAACAATAAGGAGGGGAAGAGAATGCAAACAGGTACAGGGTAGGGTAAGCAGGCACAGGGTAAGGAATTGACAATACGATTGCCAATGTCATACTGTCCTTATAGAAATCTATGGCGTGACTACACTTGGAATACTATGTACAGTTCTGGTCACCGCACCTAAAAAAGGGTTATTGTAGAGTTGGAAAATGTGCAGAAAAGAGCTACTAAAATGATCAAGGGGCTGGAGCAACTCCATATGAGGAAAGGTTACAACATAGAATCATAGAATAGTAGAGTTGGAAGGGGCCTATAAGGCCATCGAGTCCAACCCCCTGCTCAATGCAGGAATCCACCCTAAAGCATCCCTGACAGATGGTTGTCCAGCTGCCTCTTGAAGGCCTCTAGTGTGGGAGAGCCCACCACCTCCCTAGATAACTGGTTCCATTGTCGTACTGCTCTAACAGTCAGGAAGTTTTTCCTGATGTCCTGCTGGAATCTGGCTTCCTGTCACTTGAGCCCGTTATTCCGTGTCCTGCACTCTGGGAGGATCGAGAAGAGATCCTGGCCCTCCTCTGTGTGACTGACAACCTTTTAAGTATCCCTGACAGATGGTTGTCCAGCTGCCTCTTGAAGGCCTCTAGTGTGGGAGAGCCCACAACCTCCCTAGGTAACTGGTTCCATTGTCGTACTGCTCTAACAGTCAGGAAGTTTTTCCTGATGTCCAGCCAAAATCTGTCTTCCTGTAACTTGCGCCCATTATTCCGTGTCCTGCACTCTGGGATGATCGAGAAGAGATCCTGGCCCTCCTCTGTGTGACAACCTTTTAAGTAAATAAACATCTAGGACTGCTTAGTTTAGAGTAAAGGCAAGCGATGACAGACATCACAGAGATGTACAAAATTATGCATGGCATGGAGAAAGTGGATAGCGAGACATTTTTCTCCCTCTCTCGTGTTACTAGAACCCAGCGGGGGGTCATCCCGTGAAGCTGAATGGTGGCAGATTCGGAGCAGGCCAAACGAAGGACTTCTTCACAGACTGCGTTGTTAACCTATGAAATTTGCTACCACACGATGTAGTGACAGCCACCATTTTGGATGGCTTTAAAAGGGGATTGGACCGTTTCCTGGTCTTGATGGCTCTACGCTACCTCCATCATCAGAGGCAGTATGCCTGCGTATCCCAGTTGCTGGGGAACATGGGCAGGAGGGTGCTGTTTCTTATTTCTCCACTTGGCCATTGCAACGCCCCTGTTCACCTGCCTCTCACTCTTCTCAGACAGTGGAGGCGATGAGGAGCAGCGGTAGATGCCACTGCCTCCTTGTTCCCTGGCTCTCTGCCTGTCAAGCGAGCAAGCGGGAGCCATGAGGAGAAAGAGGATGAGGAGCAACAGCAACCGGTGACAATGGCGGTGGTACCAATGATGGTCAACACACTGAGGGAGTCAGTCCACAGGGGGCGTCTTACCCAAAGGCACTCCAAAACCTGGAACCGGCGTTGCGTTTCTTAATCTATTGTTCCCTGAATTGGGAGGGGATTGGCCAGCCATACATTTACCCCAAAGAGGGTTGTTATTTATAATTTACAGAATGCAGTTTTTCCAGGAATAGTTTTTCCTCTCCACTTCACGAAATGCCATTAGGTTCCTTTTGCAGACAGGAGAGAAAGATGTGAAAATATTGTTAAATTTAGCTTACGGAGACACCTTAGCATTTTTTCCCCAGGATGTGGTAAAAGCTGCCGCCTTCCTAGCCTTTGGCCGAAGGGTAGCTAAACAAGGGTATGAGAAGTCCTTTTTCCACAGTGGCTGGCCCTTGAAAGGAAATGGCTTTCCTGTTTGAAATATTACTTAGACAGCGAAAGCAAAGCCATTGCGAACGCTTTGTGGACAGGGTATGATGATAATGAGGAAGATGGAACATAACTGTTAAGACTAACTTGAAACATCTTCTGAGAGCTCAGGGCTCTCTCTTTTTCCTGGAATGAGGGTGGAGGTGCACTCATACCCCCAAAAATGTTGGGCTGTAACTAAGTGGTAGAGCACCAGCTATGAATGTAAAAGGTCCCTGGCTTCAATCCCTAGCATCTCCAGGTAGGACTGGGGTCTGAAACATCTTTTTCAACCCTGACAGCATGTGATAATTATCAAATCATCAAATTGTAGACTTAGAAGGGTGCTATTTAGGCCATCGAGTCCTCCCCCTTGCTCAGTGCAGGAATCCACCTTTAGGCAAACCTGACAGATGGCCTCTTGAAGGCCTCTAGTGTGGGAGAGCCCACAACCTCCCTAGGTAACTGGTTCCATTGTCGTACTGCTCTAACAGACAGGAAGTTTTTCCTGATGTCCAGCTGGAATCTGGCTTCCTGTAACTGAAGCCCATTATTCCGTGTCCTGCACTCTGGGAGGATCGAGAAGAGATCCTGGCCCTCCTCTGTGTGACAACCTTTCCAGTCCTTGAAGAGTGCGATCATGTCTCCCCTCAACCTTCTCTTCTCCAGGCTAAACCTGCCCAGTTCTTTCAGTCTCTCCTCACAGGGCTTTGTTGCCAGACCCCTGATCATCCTGGTTGCCCTCCTCTGAACACGCTCCAGCTTGTCTGCATCCTTCTTGAAGTGTGGTGCCCAGAAATGGATGCAGTATCCGGAATCCATGGCATAAGCTTTCAGAGACACTGTTTACTTCATCAGATGAATCGGTGTCTATGAAAGACTACACCAGAATAAATTTGTCACCTTTAAGTTGTCATGAGATTCTTCTTTTCTTTTTCTGCAACAGACTAATATTCTACCCCTTTGGATAGCTTACAGAATGACTGTTTGCTGCAGTAGTAAGAATGATTTATAGCAAGTGTCTTTAGCTCACAGCTCTAAATAGTAAAGATGCCCAATTAACTTGGGAACAATGAAGTCCTTTCAGTTATTCCACTTGCTTATTGGATAAAGTGTTGTTTATGGGGACAAAACCAGCAAAATCCTACGCGATCCTCTCTCCTTGGGGATCATTCCGTCCCAATCAAGCACTGGTCAGACCCGGACTTCAACAAGGTGACTGCATCATGTGCCTTTAGTCCATGGGTGGACAACTTGTGGCCCTCCAGATGTTTTGGCCTACAACTCCCATTAGGCCTAGCCAATGGCGAGGGATCACTGGAGTTGTAGGCCAAAACATCTGGAGGGCCCCAAATTCCCCCTGCTTTCGTCCATGAGGCTGGTGCTGTAATCTGTGTAGATGGTATACACAGATTGTTTGGGGGATGCCTGTGCAGTTTCTAGAGCTCAGAGAGAGGTTGGTTACTTCTCCCCAGAATAGTGTCCTGTAGTCATTGAGCTGAATCATTAATGGCATTTGGGAATTCCCATGACGCATTTCTTGGAGAAAATTGAAATAGCTCCCCTACAGCTATTTTTATCCTCACGACATGTGTAGGATGAAATGCTGTACTTCCTTTCTAGTAAGAACAACACTTGCCTGTGAAGGTTGATTTTTTTAAAATAAAAGTAATAATAAAGCAAAACACTGGGAGGAATTAGTAATGCAACCTTTTAAAATTGTGAATCTATTCAAGGTATATGTCAGGGACATTCCAACACATAATCCAAATCAATGCGTCTCCATAATGCTGCGGCTAACTTAAGTAAGTTCTCCCTGTGTTTCTTTCCCCATCACTCCTAGGAGTCGATGAAAGGCTCAACACCAGGGATACCACAGGGCCCTTGGGAATCTGACTTAACTATGGATCTGGAGAAGCTTTCAGTCTGGGGATCATTCAAACAAAGAACCAAGCCTTTCTTACAAAACCTGAGCATCAGAAGGACCAAGAAAACCTCTTCCAAACTGCTGGAGAGGAGGCGACGGCATCCCTTAGACCGGCAACTTAGTTCCTCCATGCCTGACATGCTGAATGTAGAGGCAATTGTCAAAGAAGAAATGAACTATTCGCGTTCCAAAGCCATGTCCACTTTCTTCCCGAGCGGCTTTTCCGCCACGGAGGTGTACCTTGAGAATAGCAGCAATGCTTCCTTGGAACAGACTGGGGAGGAATGGCGGTGGAGCCAGCAGGAGACGGTGCGCGTGGAAATCGGGGTTAAAGAAACGGAGCAAGCGGCGCCAGAAGTGAAGCGGAGGTCCAGCGAAGATCTTGTGGAACTGTTGAAAAGGAATAGTTTCAACAGTGACTTTGCAGAAGACCCACTTGAGGTAATGGGCATTGGGTCAACCAAACCCAAGTTAGAGAGTCTTAGTATAGGGGTGGGCAACTTCTGTCCTTCCAGATGATGTCGGACTGCAACTCCCAGAATCCTTCACCATTGGCTACATTAGCTAGGGCTGATGGGAGATGCAGCCCCACAACATCTTGAGGGTCTCAAGTTGCCCACTCCTGACTTCGTAAGCTGCTTTCTAATGTGTTTGTAGGATGTTTGGCACTTCAAAAAATTCAATGTATCTTAAATGTGATCGTTATATTTGTGCAAAGGTAGACTTGTGTGCATGAAAGGCATACACATTTCTATCCTCCTGTGGGAGGATAGAAATGTATGCGCCACACAGCCTGTCCTGCACCCACTAGACTAGCCTGCTGCCCTCCAGTGTGGTGGAGGGACACGGCCCTGTTGCCAGGGTTGGAGTAGAATTCATCTCCTAGTCCAGTTCACTTCTGTGATGATGAGTGGGCAAATCCCCTGCTTTGCATGTAGAGGAGTAGAGCACCATCCCACCCATGTCCCCCAGCAATTGGTGCACACAGGCTTACTGGCTCAGATACTGGAGGTAGCACATAACCGTCAGGGCTGGTAGCCATTGATGGTCTGCACTGATGGTTACATGTTGCCTCTAGTATCTGAGGCAATAAGCATGTGTGCACCAGTTGCTGGGGAACATGGGTGGGAGGGTATGTTGCACCATGTCCTGCTTTGTTAGTCCCTGGTCAACATCTAGTTGGCCATGGTGGGAATAGAGTGCTGCACTAGGTGGACCCTTGGCCTGATCCAGCAGGACTCTTCTGATGTTCTTATGTTCTTAGAAAGTTCCAGGTTCAATCCCCGGCAAATCCAGGTAGGGCTGGAACCCTATAGAGCCATTGCTACCAGTCAGTGTTGACAATACTGGGCTAGTTAGACCAATGGCCTGACTCAATATAAGGCAGCTTCCTAGGTTCTAGGATCACTGCACAGAGCACCTGGATTTACACTTGTGATCGTTGGGAGGTCTATGTGCCCCTTCTCCGACTGCATATGGGAACACCATCCGCCAATGTGTCTGAACATGGCTGATGAGAAGTAATTTCGTCTCCGCTCAACCTTTCTGTGGCTTTGCACTTGGGTAGAAGCATTGAGGAACAGCAATAAAATACAATGTCAATACAACCTCTGTTACATAAAGGCTTCCTTGTTTTCAACAGCGTTCATACAGTGGTTCCAACCTTGAGTCATCGTGTTCATCTCAGCTATTTGAAGAGCAGTCCGTAAGTGATTTAAAAATGCGCTCAGTGACCCTGTTTACATGACATGCTATGCCATGGTGGTTAAGCATTTTGAGCTAAACGTTATGGCTTAGTGCGTCATGTGAACCATTCTTAACCATGGTGGCTACATAGCCATGGTTTAAATATGCTCACTAACCATTTACTGCAAAAGGGTTAGCAGCCTATCAATGGCTTAACTTGTTGTCTGAACAGGCCCAATATGTCTTGAATCCCAGAGGCTGAACACGGACTGGTGTAGCAAATATTGGGGTGCAAGAACTCCTATTCATGGAAAACCCTTTTGGGGCAAGGCTGTCAATGCGCGTGTAAAACCCCAGCATGTGGAAGAACTGGGGCCCAATTCATAGATTCTCCAGGTGGGGGAGCCTATTCTCTGTGCCTGGATCCTTGGGTTTGCTCCTTTAGGGATGTATGATCATTTTGTGGTTGTTCAGGAAAAAGTTCCTGACCGTTAGAGCAGTACGACAATGGAACCAGTTCCCTAGGGAGGTTGTGGGCTCTCCCACACTAGAGGCCTTCAAGAGGCAGCTGGACAACCATCTGTCAGGGATGCTTTAAGGTGGATTCCTGCATTGAGCAGGGGGTTGGACTCAATGGCCTTATAGGCCCCTTCCAACTCTACTACCCTATGATTCTATGAGATGTGATAGAAAACAACTGTGTTTGGTTCATGCCCTTTAGGGGAAGTGAAACTGATGCAGTGTTTCCCCCTTTATACCTTTTAACAGGCCCTCGAGGAAGGAAGTGATTGCTTGAGTAAATTGCCCAGCTCCTTTGCATATCTGTTAATGATCCATCTGAAAGAAGGCAGAAATTTGGTCATCAGGGATCGCTGTGGTGAGTCAATACAATGCTGTATGTAGCACTGATTTAAAAAGTGGTATAGAACATCCGAGTGGTGCTTTGGCTGAACTCAGAGGGTTAATGATTGGATCGAAACCTCGTCATAATACCATAGAAAAGGGGAAAAGCGGTTCAAAATCCAAAAGTCTACGATGCCCTGTACTGAATTTTGAATCTCTAGGATGTTTGCGTGAATGTACATAATATGCATGTCCCCATCAGGGACTGGGCCAGTGGAGGTTGGTGACTCTGATGTCAGTGGGATGGGGAATCTGCTCCAGGTTTCAGTCAAAACCAGTCAGAATTCTAAAGGAGCTGTCCATGGTGCTTCATGAAGCACCTTGGATAGGTCTTTTAAAGTTCTGAGTCGATCTGACTGAAACCTGGAATGGATTCCCCTCCCCACTGACCTTGGAGCTACCAGCCTCTACTGGACTGAGCTGGGAGAGTGGCAGGATCTTCACTACTGCTTTATAATGGTTTATAATGGTTTTGACAATGGTTGGGGTCCAGGATACATTCCATAAACCATTTTCGAGTCTTGTTATATCTTGCTTGTGGTAGATCTGGCCAGTGTTCAAGATGGATCTTTCCGTCTCTAGCTAGATCTCCTCTTCCTCTTAGAATGTTTCTTGTCCTGTTTTAGTAAAGGATTTTTCTCAGAGCTTTGTCCACCTGGACTTGAACTAGGAACTCATACATGCTGAAACAAGCCCTTTTGTAAACGAGCATTCCAGACAGGAGAGTAGAGAGGAGTTACCTTGACAAAGACAAATTAACTAAGACATGCTACCTTTTGCTCTTGCACAATTATTGTGGTGAGAACATAAAACCGTATTACCCTCTCCGCACCCATACTTGTTCTTAGGTGGTATTTCAGCTCAGGCATTGCTCAGCGAGTCCTAGAACTTGTCTGGAAGTTGTTTAAGTTTGTTAAAGTCTCTGAATTGGAAATCTCTCCATTGCTATTATTTTTTAAAATAATCACTTGAGTTCTGGAAGTCTGTGTTTGTTCTACCAGGAGCTGGACCACAATTGGCCACATCCTGGTCTCTGGTCTCTTTCTTCCTGAAGATCTTTTCTTTCAGGCACGGCAAAGTAGCGTTTGCGAAACTGGCTCCACCAGGCCAGACTCGTTGGCCGGTCTTCTGAACGTGTCACGAGGCTTGGCCCTGGTCCCCAAAAAACTGGGTAGCGGATCCGAGCTGTGAATATAAATGGCAGATTCTTCTTCAAGAATATCTTTCCAAAGGATCAGGGCTGGGGAAGCTCGTTCAGCCGGAAGGCCAAATTCAATTTGAGAGAGGCTCTTGGTGGCCATGTTGCAGGGGTGGGCGGGGCAAAAGCAGAAGAGGCGGGGCCAAAAGATACCAGCCTATTGCAGCTGAAGGGTCTTCCTGCAAGTCACTCAGCCTTAAGAAAGGCCTTTTAGACTTTTAGAATGGGGGCGGGGTGAACCACAGAGAAGCTGGGGAATCACCACATGATCAGTGGTTTGGAGGAAGGAAGCAGGGCCTTTTGGGGGCCATCAGGGGGGGGATTTGGCACCCGGGCCTGTGACTCCTACCCCTGCAGTCCAGTATATCGAATACATGGTGGCCTGTTCAGAAGACACCTTAAACCATGGTTTCAACTACAATGGTTAAGCCAGAAAGCCGGGCTGTGTTCACAAGACACCTTAAACCACGGCTTTCCTCCTAAACCCTCTCCTCATCTCTCATTCTCTCTTACTGTCAATGATGTTACACTTACTCCAGTCGAGGAAGCTCGTAGTCTTGGCTTTATATTTGACTCCTCGCTCTCCTTTATTCCTCATATTGAGGCAGTAGCTAAATCCTGTCGTTTTTTCCTGTATAATATTGCCAGGATTCGATCATTTTTGTCTGCCTCTTCTGCCAAGACTCTTGTTCATGCATTGGTTATTTCTCGGTTGGACTACTGCAACCTTCTTCTCACTGGCCTTCCTTCTTCTCACATCAGTCCATTGGTTTCTGTTCACCACTCTGCTGCTAAGATCATCTTCTTGGCTCGCCGCTCTGACCATGTAACTCCACTTCTGAAATCTCTTCATTGGCTTCCAATTCACTTCAGAATCCAATATAAACTTCTCCTGTTGACCTACAAAGCTTTTCACTGTCTAGCTCCTTCCTATCTCTCCTCTCTCATCTCACACTATCGCCCCGCTCGTGCTCATCGCCCCTCTGATGCCATGTTTCTCGCCTGCCCAAGGGTCTCTACTTCCCTTGCTCGGCTCCGTCCATTTTCTTCTGCTGCCCCTTACGCCTGGAACGCTCTTCCAGAACATTTGAGAACTACAAGTTCAACCGCAGCTTTTAAAGCTCAGCTAAAAACTTTTCTTTTTCCTAAAGCTTTTAAAACTTGATTTTGTTCTGACTTTATACTGTTAGTTTTACCCTACCCAGTGCCTGTTTACCCTACCCTGTGCCTGTTTGCTTTCTCTTCCCCTCCTTATTGTTTTATCATGGTTTTATTAGAATGTAAGCCTATGCGGCAGGGTCTTGCTATTTACTGTTTTACTCTGTACAGCACCATGTACATTGATGGTGCTATATAAATTAATAATAATAATAATAATAATAATAATAATAATAATAATAACCATGGTGAATAAAGTAAAAAGCCTTATTCACCATGGCTAAAGCTGTGGTTTAAGGTGTCTTCTGAACAAGCCTGTAGTCAAATTATGGAGGCTGGGTGGTAAATCTGTTCCAGGTTTCAGTCAGAACTCTATTTCCCCCCCTGCAGGATTGTGGGGAACTTGTAATCTTGGCAAGGTCTGTTCCCCACGTCAAAATTCATAATATAATGCTTTTTGTAAAGCTTTTTGCATAAACGCTTGTAAAACCCGTCAAAGAACCAAGCCCAGGAAACTGTATAACTTTACCACCTGCTGCGTTTATGTTTTGTTTCTACATTTTGAAGACCCTTATTTAGCTTAGGATATTTTAGTTGTACTTCTCCTTTATTGTATAATAAAGTTTTAAAACCTTTTTTTTAAGGCGATTTGCTTTCGTGGCATGAACTTAGTGGTATTGTGAAACCGTTTATGGAACGCTAGATAAAAAACACGCGACATTAATATGCTGTTTTAGTGGTGCCCTCTTGTGGATGTTTTTTAATGTTGCAGGATATTAGAACCAGCGTAAGACTGACTCTCTCTCTCTCTCTCTGCACAGATATTTCCACAACTGTTTAGTATTAGATCCCTAATTAGTTGACAAATTGAAAAATAGTAACTCTGTGTGTGCATGTGCATTTGTCAATAGGTTAACCCCTTTGCCCCAGTGTTGTGGTCCTGATAGAGACAGTCATCAGATGGGTTGGGCGAATCACATTTCCCAACTGTCGCTTTTCTGTTCTACAATAGGGACAAGCAGGTTCCTCTTTCTTCACACGGGGAAGAAAGAGGAAGCAGCAACGTGGTCCATTCAGTGGGCAATTTCAGGAAATGGCGGCACGTTTCGCCTCAAAACAAAACAAGAAAGGGTTTACCGGGTCTTATTTTCTTGCGGAAAATAGAACAGAAGGAGCGAGAGGTGGACGGGAGGTGGACGCCATCATCAAAAGGACCCAAGACAAACCGAGAGTGGCCAATAACGCTCGTCTGACGATGCTCAGGATCATGGCTCTCTTGCTGCCAAGTTTTGTTTCGCCCCCAGATGAGCTCATTGCAGGCACCCATAGAATTGAACTCTCCCACTGTTTCAACAGGAAGACTGTTAATTCTTCCTCTGATGTGTCATCTGCTTGGGTTTGAGGTCAACAATAGAGACAAGCAACTTCTCCCAAACTCCCTTATGGATGGAACTACAGGATTTCTTAGGGTGGGGTGGAATCAGAAGGTCTTGGATTATTTCTCCGAGCTCAGGAAAAGGACTCCCTCCTCCGTCTGTGGCATTGCTGTGTGAGATTGCATGGGGGGCAATTTAAGGCTTAACACCCACAGAAAAGTCTTTAGGCAAAATAGTCGTCCTTGGAGGATGGGCAGACTTCTAACCTCAGCCTTCCGCTTTCACCCCTGCCGTGCTGCAAAGGCAGCCCATCCAGGCCTGCAGCACACTTGATTTTCACCTGCCAACATGCCCCCTCCTCCATCTCTGGCTGACATGATCTCTCCTCAACCATCTGAGATCTTTCCCCTAGCAAAGCCACAGAATTCTACCATTTTTCTCCAGTCTGGATGTTAATCTGAGCTGCAGAAAGGTTTGGGGAATTGTCGACCTCTCCTCTCCATTTGAGAGACCTGTTTTTGTGGGACTCTGAAGCTCTGCTCCGAGTCCGGCTTGGGAGAACTTCATGAGTTTCAAACAAGTTCCTTTTTTTCAGGGTTCCTCCAGATCTTAGAGGGGTAAGAGAGGAGACAGGGTGCACCAATGGGTAAATATTTCTCAAAGGCAAGTCAATCGAAATGACAGAGAAAACTCTACCTTTTAGAACGCAACTGGTGCAGGTTAAACATTCTCAGGCTTTTAGCTATCCCCATAGTGGCAATCAAGAAAGACTTCACCCTAATGGACCAATTCACACGTTATCTTTTGAGATATGCAAGTAATAAAGTAAAACTGTGGCTACGACAATGATGTACATTGTACAGGAATACTTGTCAGTGAGCGGAGATCGACTGTTTGCAATACTACAAATGAGATGGATCTTGGAATTCTTGTTGATCACAAGCTGAATATGAGCCAACAGTGTTGGCTTTACTGCAAAAAAAGTAAATCCTATTTTGGGCTGCATTAATAGAAGTATAGCTTCTTAATCGCGGGAGGTACTGGTTCCCCTTTATTCGGCCCTGGTTAGGCCTCATCTTGAGTATTGCGTCCAGTTCTGGGCACCACACTTCAAGAAGGATGCAGACAAGCTGGAGCGTGTTCAGAGGATGATCATAGGTCTGGAAACAAAGCCCTATGAAGAGCAACTGAAAGGACTGGGCTTGTTTAGCCTGGAGAAGAGAAGATTGAGGGGAGACATCATAGCACTCTTCAAGTCCTTGAAAGGTTGTCACACAGAGGAGGGCCAGGATCTCTTCTCGATCATCCCAGAGGGCAGGGCACGGAATCATGGGCTCAAGTTACAGGAAGCCAGATTCTGGCTGGATATCAGGAAAAACTTCCTGACTGTTAGAGCAGTACGGCAATGGAACCAATGACCTAGAGAGGTTGTGGGCTCTCCCACACTAGAGGCCTTCAGGAGGCAGCTGGACAACCAAGGGGGTTGGACTTGATGGCCTTATAGGACTCTTCCAACTCTACTATTCTATGATTCCTTTTGAGCAGGAGTTTCCAATCCTTTCAGGCCCATGAACATGTTTGGAATTTTGAAAGGGGGTTGCAGTTTCCATCACAAAATGGCATGTATGAGGGTGGTGGTGGAATGACCATTTTCAAAATGGCTGCTTTGCCACACACCGATCCAGATTGAGAAACAAAACCCAGACCTAGAGAGGGGAGGTGGAGAAAAAACAATGGATATTCCGCTTGAGAGGTGAAAGAGAAAGATGGAAAGTTACACTCTTTTTCATTTCTCCTTCTCTCATCTCTTTACTTTTCCAGGTAGGATTGGCAGCTTGGGTGCGAATCTCAGTCTGGACAGGAACGTAGTGTTCCAGAGGAAGTGGGCACGAATTATGCCCTTCTCACTTCCTCTTTCACCCCATTGTACTTTACATTGCTCCCTTCCCACTTCCAATGGAGAAGGCAGTGGACATTTTTTTTTTAAAAAAAACATTATTGTAAATTTCAAGAGAACAAAGCAAAGCAGTGTCATAAAAGAAGCACACACGCACACACATCTGTCAACGTGACTGAGTGTGTCAATGTCAGTTAATACATGTGAAATGTGTGTGTGTGTATGTGAAAATGCAGCTATCTTAAAAAGAAAGCAAATTATACCTCAATTTCAGCAAAGGCAGACCAAATATCAACGTATGTATCCATTAGTGAGTGGTCCCTCTAATTACTTATGTTATTATTGCATTTATATTCCACCTTTTTTCCTCCAAGGAAAAATCATCCCCCTTCCCTCCATTTCTGTCCTCACAACAACAACCCTGTGAGGTATGTTGGGCTGAAAGTCTGACTGGCTAAAAGTCACCCAGTGGGTTTCCATGGCTGAGTGGGGACTCGATCCCGGATCTCCCGACGCCCAGTCTGACTCTTTAGCCACTACACCACACCAGTTCAAACGTTGAAAACGTTATTCACTCCTCAATCCATTTCATTATAGGAGGTGAGGATTTCTCTTTCCAACGTTGTAATATCAGCCTTTGATCACAGTGTGAAGCAGCTTGGATAACTCCCCTTAAGAGTTCTGCCTAGTTCTGAATGAAACCCAGAGTAGATTCACTGCTGCCTCACTGACATTGGAGCCACCAGCCTCCGCTGAATTAGTGTCATGTGTAGCTTGACCCTTAAGGGCAAACCTGCATTTGCTGCTGTTTGACAGGAGGAATGAGCCTTGGATCAGATTGTGTGCTTGATTTCTTCGTTAGCGTTAGGCTTGGTTTACTCATTTGAGCAATCTGGAGTTCTTTTATTCTGCTCACACCTCTCTGCAGGGATCCAGGCCAAGCCATGTTCTCAATGCATGAATTGGCCTTTGGTAAGCACCTTTTCGAGTGTTTATCTGTGTTTAGGACTAGGAAAAGCGATTTCAGATGTTACTTCAGGTGAAGTTGCAATGAAAAATTCTGGAATTCTGGAATGCCTACTGCTTGACAATTGCTAACGTTCTTTCTAGATGCCATGGAACATGCAAAAAAACCCCAAACTACTTTAGCCCTGTGTGTATTTATGATTTTTGTGGTAATTTGTTGAAATAGTCTGTTCAGCCCTGTGTTGAGTTTGGGTTTTGGTCCTGCCAGGTCCAAGTCATCAATCAGGTCCTTTTGGTTATCAGGATGAAACAAGCCACTTGTGCGAAAAAACGACAGTTCATTGATGGGAAATGGATGCAGAATATATATATGCGAAGGAAGTTCATGCCTCCTTCCAGCTAATCAAGCTCTCATAGCTGAGTGTCTATCGGTACCCTGCATTATTATTATTATTATTATTGTTATTATTATTATTATTACTATTATTATTTACATTTATATACCACCCCATAGCCGAAGCTCTCTGGGCGGTTTACAAAAGTTTAAAACAGTGAACATTAAAAAGAAATATACAAAACTGGAAACCATAAAAAGCATAGAAAAACCATAAAAAGCGACAGAAAATGAAACAAAATGATAAACTTTGGAAAAGTTCAGAGGCAATAGAAAGTGAAATTACTCTGGTGGTTCTCATTTTTAACTGCTAGAGGGCAGCAGTAGCCACTTAAAATCACATTGGACAACTTCATTGGGAGCTAAATTCTATCTAAATACTGTGGGATGTGTTATTTTAATGTGCCTCTAATTCAAGGATGTAGGTTGACCAGCTGCAGTGTGTAAAGGGTATATAGTAATTAGCAGTGGGTGAAAAATATGTTTGGTTCACGTTTTAGTGCAAACTATCCAATCTGCACTTTCTGAACCTGACATAGTTTGCTGTCAAAATCTCTAAATTTCTGAAGTTTGTGATGTAGTTAACATAAACAAACATGCAGAGAAAAATATGTGTATTTGTGGGGAAAGCACATAAATTCCATTTTGCTCGTTGAAAAAGAATTGCATGCTTGCAAAAGTGCACACAAAAATGTTCACAGCTAAAAATGTGAATTTCCCTCATAGGCTAAACCATGAATATGCACGTTTTGGGGGCACTTTGCAGAGATTTTCACATTTTTGCAAATGCTGCTGTAGGCAAATTTTTATTTATTTTATTTATTTATTGCATTTATATCCCGCTTTTTTTCCTCCAAGGAACCCAAGGCGGCGTACATAATCCTCCTCCTCTCCATTTTATCCTCACAACAGCAACCCTGTGAGGTAGGCTGAGCTGAGAGTCTGAATTTGCACAAATTCACATCTTTGAAATGCGAATTTGTGCGAATTTGGGAAGCTGGAAAAAATCTGATTCCACAAATGAGCGGATAACGGGGGAAAAAAAAAAGATCTGAGAAACACAGACAGAAAGAATTTTACCAAATTCGTACATTCCTAGAATGCACAAATTTCCTTTCGTTATATATGTTTTTGATGTTTCAAATGAGTTTGGGGCAAAATGTGCAAAAACATGATCTCCCAGTTGAAATAAATGCAGATACATGCTGTGTTGCCATGAGGATGACGCTGATGGTACTTAACCTTTGTTTAGTGTTTCCATGTACTCAAAGAATTGTATATAGATTGTTCATGCTCTGGTTGCTTCTCGTCTTGATTATTGCAATCTTTTTCTGACTGGTCTTCCTTTATCTCGTACTAGTTCTTTGGTTTCTATTCAACATTCTGCCGCTAAGAACATTTTCTTGGCTTGTCGCTTTGATCATGTTACTCTACTTCTAAAATCTCTTCACTGGCTTCCTATTTCTTCTAGGGTAAGCGTCGTCTTTTGACTTTTAAAAGCCTGTCATGGACTAGCCCCTCTTTGGCAGAACCTACATATTGCATTCAAAGCGCCTCCTCGCACTTTTTCTTCTTCTCTCGCAGCAAAACGTCGTGTGCCACACTCCTCTCTCTCTCTACCGTTGTTTCTTCCCATTTACTGCAATTTGTTCCGTTTCCCAGGGTCACAGATTTATCAAATAATGACTTCCTACCACAGCAACAGGGCATTCCAGAAAGGATGGGTAACGTCATCCTCACTGATGACGTCCTCGAAAGTGCCCGGATGTGTGTGTGTGTGTGTGTGTGTGTTTTAATTGGGACAAGCAGAGCCACGGAAAGCTCAGGAGATAAAATGGCCCCACTTCGCACCGAAAGTGTACTGAGCATCCCATTGGCTAAGAAGTTCAAGTGGAAACATGACCATATATGGTCAGCTTATGGGGGGGCGGGGAGGAAACAGCACATCATTGATATACACATTAACAGAAATATCGGGTAGACGGGATAAAAGGGCCACTTTCACAGCGGAGAGTAATCATAGAATCATAGAGTTGGAAGGAGCCTGTAAGGATATCGAGCCCAATGCCTTGCTCTATGCAGGAATCCACCTTAAAGCATCCCTGACTGATTGCTGTCCAGCTGCCTCTTGAATGCCTCTAGTGTGGGAGAATCCACGACCTCCCTCGGCAGTTGGTTCCATTGTCGTACTGCTCTAACAGTCAGGAATATTTCCTGATGTCCAGATGAAATCTGGCTTCCTGTAACTTGAGCCCATAATTCCATGTTCTTCACTCTGGGAAGATCGAGAAGAGATTGTAGACTTAGAAGGGTGCTATTTAGGCCATCGAGTCCTCCCCCCTGATCAATGCAGGAATCCACCTTAAAACATACCTGACAGATGGCCTCTTGAAGGCCTCTAGTGTGGGAAAGCCCAAGACCTCCCTAGGTAAGTGGTTCCATTGTCATACTGCTCTAACAGTCAGGAAGTTGTTCCTGATGTCCAGCTGGAATCTGGCTTCCTGTAACTTGAGCCCATTATCCCTTGTCCTGCACTCTGGGAGGATCGAGAAGAGATCCTGGCCCTCCTCTGTGTGACAACCTTTCAAGTCTTTGAAGAGTGCTATCATGTCTCCCCTCAATGTTGCATGCAGTGTTATAGAGGCGGATTTCAAGAAATGTCATGTGAATCACAAGGCTTCAATGCACACTGAACATGCAGGACGGGTGGGAGGAGGCACTTTCAGTACAACACATAGATTCCCCCCAATTCTTTCAGCCCTTATTTCACATTATAGCCTCATTCATGCTCTTCGCTCCTTGAATGGTATGTTTATTACTTGCCCAAGTGTTTCTGCTCCATCCATTCTCTCTTGTTTCTCCCTCTTCCTGGAATTCTCTTCCAGAGAATTTGCAGATGGTTGCTTCAATTACTGTCTTCAAATCTCATTTTAAAATTTTTCTTTATTTCCAGATTTCTGGAACCTTAGTTGAGGTTTTATTTATCATTTGGTAATGTTGATTATTTATTTTAGTAGTGTTCTCTGCCCTTTTGCTGCATTCCCTTCCCTTTCTTTGGGTTTTATTTTGAGTTTGTTTTTTTTATTAATATTTTTTTCTTTTTATTGTGAATGTAACAAAACAAAACAGAAAGCAAATAATGAGAAGAAAAATGAAAAACAGGAGAAAAAAAATGCAGGCTTCACAATATCAGTGTTCCATCAAGCACATCATAGCTTATCATTTTAATAATAATAATAATAATAATAATAATAATAATAATAAATTTATTTCTCTCTATCCTGATCAAGGTGAGGAACAACAGTAAGTATAAAATACATAAAATACTGATTAAAAACATAATATCTGTTGTTAAAACTTCCTAAAAAAACATCCTAAAAGCATCTTAAAGTTCCACTGGATAGGCCTGCCGGAAACGATCAGTCTTAATAGCTTTTTTAAATGCTAAAAGACTGTTAAGTTGACAAATCTCCTCTGGCAGGCCGTTCCACAGTTTGGGGGCAGCAGAAGAAAAGGTCCTCTGGGTAATACCTGTCAGCCTAGTTTTGGCTGGCTGAAGGAAGTTCTCCCCAGAGGACCTGAGTGTGCGGGGCGGATTGTATGGGAGAAGGCGATCCCGCAGGTAGCCTGGACCCAAAACCATGTAGGGCTTTAAAGGTGATAACCAACACTTTATACTTTGCTGGAAACTAATTGGCAGCTAGTGAAGAAATTTTAAAACTGGTGTAATGCAGTCACCCCTAGGTGTACCGGTGACCAGCCTTGCCGCCATATTTTGAACTAGTTGAAGTTTCCGGACTAGACACAAAGGTAGCCCTATGTGGAGCGCATTGCAGAAGTCAAGCCTCGGAGTTACCAGTGCGTGCACGACCGTCTTTAGGTCTTCCGACTCTAGGAAGGGGTGTAGCTGGCATATCAGCCAAAGCTCGTAGGCACTCCTGGCCATCACATCTATCTGGGCTGTCATTTGGAGTGACAATGTAAGCCTGTGTGGCAGGGATTTGTCATTTTATTGTTTTATTTTGTGCTGTGCCATGTGCACTAATGGCATTATATAAATAAATGATAATAACAATAACAACGACAACAATAATAGTGTAGTCATAGTCCTTACAAATACAACAACCCTGTAAGGTTCCTATTTTTATTCCTCATGTCACAGATGGGGAGGGACTGAGGCCAAGAGAGAGTGGTTTTTGAAGTCCGTTTAGTGAGTTCATGGAAGCGAGATTCAGACTGGTGATTTCCAAATTTGTGGCTCAGGTGCAAATTCATCTTCTTGACTCCTGAACGTTTTTAAATAGAACGTGGGGTGAAGTGGTCATTTCCTGCAGGGATGGCTGGCAAACCTCAAACCTCACCAACAGAACATTCATGTAACCTCATCTTGCTGTGCAAGCACAATGCTTTTCAGTGGACTTGGATTACAGATCCTGGCTTGCTCTAGACTCCTACGGTAGACTCCTACAGTGGTAGAATGGATCGTATGTGGGGCTGCCTTTAAAGATGGTTTAGAAACTTCAGCTGGTGCGGAGTGCAGCCTCCTGATTGCTTGTGAGGGCTACGTGATCAGAGCATTCAGTATTATTTGCCATTTGACCGTGTTGGTTGAAAGATTCTCTGCACTAGATGGATTTGCCTAGGACTTTGGCCCCGGGGGTCCTGCTTACATCCCACCAGTAAGATCCATTAGGCTTGTGGGCAAAAAGGATAGGGCCTTTCTGTATTGGCCTCATTGTTGTGGAATGCTGTGCCATGGGATATTTTATTTATTTATTTATTTATTATATTTTTATACCGGCCAATAGCCGAAGCTCCCTGGGCGATTCCCAAAAAACTAAAACCATTCAGTATAAAACAAACAGTATAACAACATGATATAAAATACAATATAAAAGCACAACCAGGATAAAATCAGCAGAAGTACAGAAATACAATCCTACTTTGATTGCTTTTAAAGGGCCTTAAGGGAAATTGTATATAATGCAGAAATGCAAATGTTTGTTATAAGCCAAGGGTTATTTGAGGACTGTCTATCCCTAGGGTGACCATATGAAAAGGAGGACAGGGCTCCTGTATCTTTAACAGTTGTATTGAAAAGGAATTTCAGCAGGTGTCATTTGTATATATGGGGAACCTGGGGAAATTCCCTCTTCATCACAACAGTTAAAGCTGCAGGTGCCCTGCCCTCTTTTAAATCTGGTCACTCTAGCATAGCTCCTGCACCTTTAACTGTGGTGATGAAGAAGGAATTTCACCAGGTTCCCCATATATACAAATGACGCCTGCTGAAATTCCCTTTTCTATGCAACTGTTAAAGATACAGGAGCCCTGTCCTCCTTTTCATATGGTCACCCTACTTAAAGGTCTGGTTGTTCCAGTTTGCTTTTAAATGAATAGAAGCCCATTTTTTATTTCATGAACAGGAAGGCTCCCCCCTTTCTTTTCAATGTGTTACGCTTTTGTTTTAGTTATAATTGTACTTTACGTTTTATAGTATTACATTTTTACTTAGGGTAAAATTTTTACTTAGTAAAAATGTAATTCTGTAAAAAATAAAGTAAAAATGTAATTCTGTAATTCTATAAAATGTAAGAGGGCTTTGGCTTGAAAGGTGATATAAAAATATGTTAAATAACTAAGTATCACTACCGTATTACACTATGGCCCCTGGTTAATGCAAACGGAAGAATAGAAAAATTGCATCCCAAGCGAGGCTGCCCTCTTTCTGATCTCCAGATTCTGTCATGTTGTTCTACTCCATCAGTAGTCCTTGTTTGCATGTCAATTGTGATGTGATGTGTGTGTGAACCCACCTGTAATTTCATCGAAGCAAATGTATTGGGTAGTGCAATGCCAACTTTTAAAAAGGGATTGTGTGCGTGTGTTGGAATGTGCAGCAGGGGGGAACTTACACCGTTGTTAGCTTAACATCTGTTCTGGGTAAGTTGGTGGAAAACTTTATTAAAGATAAGTTCATCAAGCGTATATAGATTTGTGTCTTGATGAAGAAGAATCAGTATTGCTTGTGCAAAGGTACATACTGTCTCGCTAATGCTTTAGAGTTATTTGAGAGAGTTAACAAATATGTGGAGTGGGGTGAACCAGTCTTTGAAAGGACATTGCAGCTTTCCCCCTTTTTTGTCCTTAGTAAACTTCGTAGTCATGGGATAAAAGGGGATGTCCTCTTATGGATCAAAAACTGATAAAGAACAGAGAGTGGAGAGAAGGAATAAATTGGCAGTTCTTGCAATTTAACAGTGAACTTCCCTTAAGGATACATAATCTGATGTTTGCTTTTTCATAAATGAATATTATATATGCTCTTTCACAAATGAGCTGGAGTGAGGTGGCCATGTTTGTTTGCTGATGATATAAAATTATTTAGGGTGGTTAATTGAAAAGGGTATGTGAAAAGTTCCAAAGGGATCTCTCCAGAAAGTGAGAATGGACATTAAAATGGCAAAAACAGTTCAGCGTGAGCAATTGTGAAGCGATGCACACAAAAAATCAAGTCTAATTTCACATACATAATCATGGTGCCTGAGCTGGTAGTGACATCTTGAAGTTATAGTGGATAGCACAAGGTTTTGACCCTGCATGCAGCTGGTGTGGGGGGAAAAACACCAGTTTCTAGTTTGGGGAACAACATAATGCCTTTAGACAAATCTATGGTATGTTCATGTTTGGAGTACTGGGTACAATTCCCATCACTGAACTGCAAAACAAGGTTAGGAGGGCTGCAAAACATGCAAAAAAAAAAAAAAAAAGGTAACCAAAATTATCAAGGGGCTGGTGCAACTTCCCGATGAGAATAGGTTACAATGTTTGTATGCGCAAAGATGGGCATGATAGAAGTATATAAGAACGTAAGAAGTGCAATGCTGGATCAGACCCAGGGTCCATCTAGTCCAGCACTCTGTTCACACAGTGGCCAACCAGCCATCGGCCAGGGATGAACAAGCAGGACATGGTGCAACAGCACCCTCCCACCCATGTTCCCCAGCAACTGGTGCACACAGTCTTATTGCCTCGAATACTGGAGTTAGCACCCAACCATCAGGGCTAGTAGCCATTGATAGCTTTTTGCCTCCAGGAACTTATCCAACCCCCTTTTAAAGCCATCACCACATCCTGTGGTAGCGAGTTCCATAATTTAACTCTGCGCTGTGTGAAGAAGTCCTTCCTTTTATTTGTCCTGGATCTCCCACCAATCAGCTCCATGGGGGTTGGCATGGTTTGCTGCATCTTTGAACCTGTCCGGCATGGCTTGTTGGAGGGGGGAACAACCCTCCAATAACCTTACAACAGCCCATGCGTTATTGGGTCACCTGGGTTCAGACAACTGTGTCAACCATGACAACCCCCCACCAGGGGAATAAGCCACAGTGATTGTGTGAACCTGATCAACATGTCTTTTCTTCTTGTAGTCTTCCCAAAGGGTTGTGTTTGGCTACTGTGGGAACAAAATGGTGGGCTACTGGTCTGATTCAGCAAGGCTGCTTTTATGTTCTTATTTATTTATTTATTTATTTATTTATTACATTTCTATACCGCTCAATAGCCAGAGCTATCTGGGCGGTTCACAAAAATTAAAACCATTCAAAGTATAAAACAACAGGATAAAACCATAATATAAAATACAATATAAAAGCTCAACCAGATAAAAACAGCAGCAATGCAAAATTACAAATTTAAAACACCAAGTTAAAATTTATTTATAGACTGTTAAAATGCTGGGAGAATAAAAAGGTCTTCACCTGGCGTCTAAAGGCATATAATGTAGGTGCCAAGCGAACCTCCTTAGGGAGCTCATTCCACAGCCGGGGTGCCACAGCAGAGAAGGCCCTCCTCCTGGTAGCCACCTGCCTCACTTCCTTTGGCAGGGGCTCATGGAGAAGGACCCCTGAGGATGACCTTAGGGTCCAGGCAGGTACATAGGAGAGGAGGCGTTCCTTCAGATAACCTGGCCCCAAACCGTTTAGGGCTTTAAATCAGCGGTTCTCAACCTGTGGGTCGGGACCCCTTTGGGGGTCGAATGACCCTTTCACAGGGGTCGCCTAAGACCATCGGAAAACACATATTTCCGATGGTCTTAGGAAACTGTATTGACTGAACTATGTCATGTATCATCTTTTGTATTATTAAAGCTATGGTTATGTATTATTTTCATTAGCAAACCATCCCATGACAATGGATCGTGTAGAGAAGAACGAAAATAATTTTATGGTTGGGGGTCACCACAACATGAGGAACTGTATTAAAGGGTCGCGGCATTAGGAAGGTTGAGAACCACTGCTTTAAATGTTAATACCAGCACTTTGAATCGGGCCCGGACCTGGACTGGCAGCCAGTGAAGCTGGAAAAGGACTGAGCTGCTGCATGGTTCCCCCACATTTTCGCTAGAACCATTAGGGTTTAGATTTCAGATACAGATACTATTTTTGTGTGTGACACTAATTTACAGAGTTGATATTTTGATTGTATGGACTCCTGTTTTCATGGAATTTGCAATACAAAACCAAACCGAAAAGAGAACGAAGGTGCTGATACTGGCATTAGGAAGAACGGGCAGTGACTAATTTTGAATGTGCCTCAATTTAAACATGAGCAGTGTAGCTTAAGGAATGTAAGGACTAATTCGAAGGGCTAACATTGAACTCATGCCATTTCCCCCCAATCCCCACTTGCGTTCGCTTTCATAGTCAGCGATCACGGCTGCTGCAGAAGGCACGTAGGTTAGAGAAAATACCGCTGCAAAGTTGAGGAGGTAAGACCGCTTTTCAAGCAACAGGAGCTGTTGGGGTCCTGGATAGGATCTCGGCAGCCAGCTCTGTTTAAGTAAATGCCTCACGGCCCCTCTGTTTGTAAATCTGCCGACATTGAGTCCGAAGCCCATCTGTTGCTTTACACCGAAGGCCCGTCATTCATGTATTCTCGGCATTGCATCCTTAAGCGGCCGATTCTCCTTCCTGCTTTCGTTGGCGTCTCCCCCCCCCCTCCCATTGCTTGCCTAGTTGAGATGTTACTTTCTTGACAGTAAGACAGGGTTTTGTTTTGTGTGGTTTTTTTATTATGATTTTGCTTCGGGATGGGGTGTGTGTGTGTGTGTGTGTGTGTGTGTGTGTGTGGAGAAGCCGTCTCCACTCCCATTCATTTGCAGCATTTGTTTCTTTTCTCCCGCCTCTCCTTCCCCCCTGCCTCTCAATTATTTCCCCCTCACAATTAACGTTCTACTAACTTGACACTTCTTCCCCTCGTTTTGGCTTTGTCAACCGGCGTTCCCCCCCCGCCTCCGTTCCCCCCCTATTAATTCCAGACATTAATATTTTCTTTCACGCGAGTGCCGCCGTTCACCCGTGAAACAGTTTGAACATTATGTAGCTGTCAAGATACCTAGGGATTACCCAGCATGCCTTGCCTCAGTAAGTGACACCGCCGAGGCCCGGTTCTGAGATGTTTATTTTGAGAGTAAGATGACAAGCATGAAGTCCTGATCCCAGGGAGGTAATCTCATTTAATTAAAAGACTCTTTCATTATAGTTTGCCTCCTCCCGCACCAGCCAAACCTCCTGACACACACACACACACACACATTGTGTGTGTGTTTTAAAAAGCTTGCTTCGCATGAACAGCGTTGTTTTACAGTAAGGGGCGATTGGGTGCTGGCGGTGAGGAAGTTGTTCCAGCAACCATGAAACTTCAGTGTCGATGCGAGAAAAACAGAATTTCCCCATGGCGATTTTGTCTAATTTAGAAGGAGGCGGGGTGGTGGTGGTTCTTTTTTGGATTAATATTGCAAAAGCTGGAGGAACACACACACACACGCACACACACACGTCTCGCATTGTCTCTCTACGTTCCATTTCAAAGATGCGCTTTGTTGCATGCCTCTTGTTCCATTTAAGAAACAGATGAGTTATGCGCCTGGACCACCTGCCTCCATTGCCCTATTCATGTTTTCATTCCTCTGGTTACTTTTCTTGTCTCGTCTTGGTATTGCTTCTTTCACGTAGTTAATAGTTGAGGGACTTTTTAATATTGTTATTATGCCGGCAGCCTCTGCTTATCAGGAAGATAAAGGCTGTCTCTCTTCTCTTGTGTCTTGCGTCTTCTCCCACCCCCCCCACCCCCACTTTTTTTCTTTTTTTTTTTAGAAAGGAGAGAAGGGATTAGAATATTCAAGAGAAATTAACAAAAGGGCCTCCATTCATCTCCTCTCCAAGTGGGGGAAAAAATCCTCTGAAGGTTATTGGAAATACTTCATGCCTGGTATTTATCTGGGTAGCTTTGCCCTTCTGTGAAACGTGTGACGTTCGGGATTTTTTTCTTCTTCTTTTTCCGTGTCTGTATGTTCAGTAAGCGGAGATCACATTCCGAGTTGACTGATCCATGGAAACATTGTATGGCTCTCTTTGGCTGAAGTGCAGAGGGTGGGAAAGAGAGAGGAGATGGCGGAGGAAGTTTTCCCGTTGTTGATGCAAGGTTCCACACTTCTTTTCCGTCCCGTTGCAATAATTATTTATTATTTTTCAGGGCAGTCCTATGTACATTGACTCAGAAGTAGGTTCCAGTGAGTTCCGTGGGATTGCACCCTTAAGCATGGATCTTAGGAAGACTTTCAGAAGGGAGTTGGCAAAAGAGACACTACCTGGTCTTGAGCGATTCCTCCCTCAGACGTCTGTGCTATTGCCCATCTTATTCAGAAGGTCCCCCCAAAAACACACACCTAAGGAGAGGGTTTTGGTTGTGAGGCTGCAGAGGACGAGGGGCTTTGCTACACTTCAGCAACCCTCTTTTGTAATCTCTTCTTTAGGATCCATGCTTTCATTTTTTAGCCCGGCCCTCCTTCAAGGACTCCAGGGCAGTGTATGCGGTCCCATTCCTCTCCACACTTTTTATCATCATAGGTAGGCTTAGGTGGTGACTATTCCAAATTCACCTGGAGAGCTTCACTGGTGAGTGGGGGTTGGCTAAAGTTTCACCCGCGGCACTAGCCTTCTCCTGCATGCCCGTCCCCCCACCCTCGGTCTGTTTGGGAGCAACTCCAGAGGCACCCAGAGAGAGAGGCCTCTGCCATGGTATTTAGTTTTTGAATTACTGGTTTAACATGATGGTAGGTGTAACTTTTTCTAGATCAATTGAATCCATTTTGTTCATTATTATTATTATCATTATTAGGTACGAGTGATCCATATGTCAAGTTTAAGCTGAATGGCAAAACCCTCTATAAAAGCAAGGTCATCTATAAGAACCTGAACCCCATTTGGGATGAAACTGTCGTGCTTCCGATACAAGCGCTTGATCAGAAACTCTGCGTGAAGGTAAGTTGTGGATCGGAGCTTCCACTGCAATAAAGAGAAATGATTTCTAAAAACTGTGTACCGTATCTGATTATTACAGTTTCTGTGCACTGAGACTCTCAAATGCAAGAGCAAGATGCACTTCTGCCTCTAGGGGGCAGCACTGCCATTGAAGCAGAGACTGAAACTGATAGTGATGACTATAGCTCAGAAAACGAGTCTGATTAAATTTCATGCATATTCATTGAATCTTGGTTATCGCTTTTTCTCAGTTCTTTTTATGGAAATGGGCGCTTTATGTCTGCTTGACCCAGTGGAGGACTAGTGGAGACATAAATAATTTTCTACATTACTAATGTTGATGGTTTCTTCTGTTGTTGGTTTTTTAAATTGTTTTTTGCCTGCTCCTCATAAACTGGCAAAACCAAAGAAGTTTTATGTTCCTAAAGTAACAAAGTGACTTTCAATTTGTAAAAAGTCCTGATACTGAAAAAAAACCAAAACAATTTTTTGAAAAATAAATAAATGTTTTCCCCCGAAAAATGGGGAAAATGATTCCCCCCGCCCATGGTTTCAAAATTTCCAGAAATTTTACCTCTCTATTTAATTTCGTTAAGTGGGGTCATTTGAAAAGTTCTTACTGTTGATTTGGGGGAAAGATGCTACTAGAAGTAACCTTCCAAACCTAAGAAATTCTCTTTTGAGATGTTTACAACTGGATGGCATGGCTGAAATGCCAGATATCCAGTCTTCTTAACTGGCATGGTTTTTGTTTTAGGAAGAACATCTGAACTCAACAAATCCTCTCTTTCTCCCCTATGGGGTGAACACAGGGGTTTGTTTCAGCTTCTATTCAGAGTAGCTATAGACCAGGTTCTCTGCCCATAGGTTAGAGTGACCATATGAAAAGGAGAACAGGGCTCCTGTATCTTTAACAGTCATATAGAAAAGGGAATTTCAGCAGGTGTCATTTGCATGCATGCAGCACCTGGTGAAATCCCCTCTTCATCACAACAGTTAAAGCTGCAGGAGCCTTGTCCTCTTTTGTATCTGGGCAAGAGGGCAGGGCTCCTGCAGCTTTGTGATGAAGAGGGGATTTCACCAGGTGCTGCATGCATGCAAATGACACCTGCTGAAATTCTATATTCTACGCAACTGTTAAAGATATAGTAGCCCTGTCCTCCTTTTCATATGTTCACCCTACCATAGGTAGAATCTTCCATTTGCCAATGTCCCATAGAGTAGCTATTCAGAGTAGCTATAGACCAGGTTCTCTGCCCATAGGTTAGAGTGACCATAGATTAGCTATGGTCTAGATAGATTCTAGATTCTTCCAGAGATCTCTATTCCCTCTATATATGTGTGTGCCATGGATCTTAGAAGGCCTTCTGAAAGAAAGAAGTGAAGACATGAACATAAGATTCATGAAGGGATGCAGTCAAAATAGTCAATTTGATCTGAAAAGATGATGCAATGAATCTATTGCAGTCATTGAAGGGCTGTAGCTCTGTAGTGGTAGAGTGTGTGCTTTGCATACAGGACATCCCAGAGTCAATCCCTGGCATCTCCACATGGGAAAGGCAACTGTTAACAAACCCCGGAGAACTGCTGCCAGTTGTGTAGACAATACTGAATATTGCTAACTTCTGTTGGAAAACTATATGTAATTAAGAACCTTCTGGATACCATTGAGACCGACGTTAATGGAGCTGTATGTAACTAAAGGCCCTGTTCAGACAGTATGCTAAGCCATGATGGTTAAACATTTTGAGTTAACCATGATGGCTTAGCATGTCTTGTGAATGGCATTCTTCCTAACCATGGTGGTACAATTTAACCATGCTCACTAACCACTTCTTGCAAAAGGGTTAGCAGCCCTAACCATGGCTTAGCATGTTGTCTATTTCTGGGCACAATCTCTATAAATAGTTTATAATAGGGGTGGACAGAAAGTAGATCTCCAGATGTTTGGACTTCAACTCCCAGCATTCCTGACTATTGGCCTTGCTGGCAAGGGTTCTGGGAGTTGAAGTCCAAAAACGTCTGGAAATCTACCTTCAACCCACTCCTGGTTTAAGCTGTTGGTATGCTAGGAGGTCAGTAAAGGCAGAATGTATCCCTGCTTTCTAAACATAGAGGACAAAGGAAATACCTTAAAAATTAACAGCTTGTCAGGTTTTCTTATTTATTTGAGTGCTCTCCCAGCAAAAAGTTCATAGTTCTTCAAACCAACCCCACTCACCCCCCATACAAACCTTTTTTAAAATTGTTTATGAAAATCCAGGAAGGTCATTGGTTGATAAAAAGCACGATAAAATAGAGGAAAAATATTGGAGTTGGGGCAGTTGGTGTTGGGGTGAAACGATGATTTCTTTTTTAAAAAAATGTTTCAATATCCTTGTTGCGCTTTTTATATTGTATTTTGTATTTGTGTTTTTAGACTGTTGGTTGTTTTGTCGTGCTTTTCATGGTTTTAATTTTTGTGAACCGCCCAGACAGCTTCAGCTATTGGGTGGTATAAAAATGTAATAAATAAATAAATAAAATTAAATTAAAATAAAATAAATAATGTGTAACAAAAGAAAACAAGACAATCAACCATTGTATTTCATATTAATTGTGAAGGCTGTAAGGATATATGAGAATTTTGTTTTCGCCCACAAACCATGCAAGCGTGCCCCATTTGAAGCTCTGAGCGTGAGCACGTGTCCACCGATAGTATTTGTATCTTATCGTACACGTGTCCACGATCGCCTTGTTCCTGATTCCCAGTTCAACTTGTGCAAATTTCCTAATTTGCCCAAATTTCCTCCGTAGACTGAATCAGCCCCGCTTTAGTCGATGGAGGAAAGTTGTGCAAATTAAGACAGTTGTGCAAATTTGGGGAACCTCTAAATCTCCAGTTCAAACAGCACTTGATATGCACATTTTCCATTCGTGCAGAGCAAACGGTCAACACAAATGGGAATAAAGTATAAGAAGAGCAGTGAGATAATGTTGAGTGAATCCTGGTATTTCGAACATCGCTTGTTCGTCCATTCCTAAGTGGCTGACAATTCACTCTTCATATGTTCTTATCATAAAGCTTGCGATTGGTTCACCAACAGAGAACGTAAATGAGAACAAATTGCTCTTTCTTCTGACAAGCAGAAATTATTTTCAGATGTTCAGATCTGTTTCCCCCCCTCCTCTGCTGTTCCATATGCATCAGGTATATGATCGCGATTTAACCTCTTCAGACTTCATGGGTTCAGCAGTTGTAACTCTGGGCGAACTGGAATTGAACAGGTATGTTTCTATAGCTTATTAAAACTGTATGACGTTTCCTTACTTATTGATGCTGGTTATCCAGTATTTCAGACTTGACTTGAAATGCATAATGTTACCACTTTCTAGTTTGGCTTGCTGAATCTTTCAGCTTTCTCAGGTTTTGCTTTCAGAAATAAACAACATTTGATAGAGACATAAACCTTCCAAATTTGCACACTGATAATTAACGTTAAGGCATTGCTTTGGCTAAACTCAATATTACCTTTCCCCTAAGATCTCTCACCCAGTAACTGGCAATGAAGAAGAAAATCATATTACAATGATGACCTAGCATGATTGCAAACAAATTCAAATTATGCTTTTCTTGATATTTCCACCCCCTCCAAGTCCATGTCAACTCTATAGTAGAGTACTTCCTAAACTATGTGTGTTTTGCTATACAGTGCTATGTATGATATAGTAATAACTAGCTTGACCTGCACATAGCATCTGCGTGCTAGGACTTTATTGCTTGGACATCCCATCCCCCTGCTCCCTTCCAGCTGCTCACCTGTGCTCTCTAAACTCACTCCCAGCTGCTGCCCGCCCTTCCTGCCTGCCCACCGACCTTCAGGAGCTACCTCCAGGGGGCGGTAGCTGGACATTGGGCTGAATAGGCACAAAATGGTTTGGCTGCTTTGGCAAAGATATGTTTCAGTGCCAGCTATATCATCTTTGTTTGTTTTTGTTTACATGTCTTATTATGGAACTTCTGCTGCTTAGCAACGCAAAGTTCTTCGTGGAACTTCCAGCATGCCACGTATTGCCATGTGCCACGCACCGCCTTAGAATTTTCTATATATAGATAATGAAGGTGGGAGAAAATATATAGTGCTTCGAGGGCACCAAATAATTGCTAACCAGTGGCACTGCCCTGTAACCTGAATGGCAGTCTTCACCCGAATCTATTCCGTTTTAGCTGAGAGTCTCACCTTCAGTGGTGTCTGGTTGTAAACTAGTCAGTGGATCACAACTTTGCTTTCTGTTTTCAGGAAGAGTGAGAAGATTCTAACACTTGAAGACCCAAACAGCTTAGAAGATGACATGGGTGTGATAGTGCTGGACTTGAAGCTTGTTGTGAAACAGGGAGACGTTAAAAGAAATGTAAGCAGACCTGTGAAATGGTTCTTTTTTCAAAATGGCTGCCACTAGGAAGCCATTGGGGGAAAGGGGTGGTGTCCGTGGGAGGCCAATGGAGGCAGGCAGAGCAGATGTGGGCTGCATCTGGAGTAGAATGAGCCCTTCTCAGAGACAACACTCTGTCACTAAGTATCCCAATTCTCTTTTCTCTTTTTGTTTCCTCTCTTGGATTCTCCTTGTTACACCAATGGGGACATGGAAAATAGAGATGGGTGAACCGGAGAAGACGCTCTTCACCGAAGGTAACCCATGTTCCGACGTGTGGATTTTTTCCCCTTCCAGCCCAGAAAAGTTTCCGGTTTTACAGAGAACCTCAGTGGCAGAGCTGGGAACTAGTCCTGGAGATACTTCCAGTAATTAGAAGCAGAAAAGCGCCAACGCCAAAGGTCCACCTAGCACAGCATTTTCTTTCCGGCAGTGTTCAGCCAGAGGGCTCCAATTATTAGCTCAATCTTTACCTGCCTTGAAAAAATGAGGAGCAGTTGTCGAGGTCTATCCAGGGAGAATGCCATGTTTTCGCAAAGTTGTTTTGAATTGGAACCAGACATCTTGGAGTCTTTCAGGAGCTCTGGTGGGTTCCTGGGGCAGCAGGCCTGGGCCTCCATGCAGCCTGCGACTGGATGCACTAGTTACTGGTGAAGGTAATTTTGCACGTTCTGCCGGCACATAACCAGCATGCACAGCAGGGGAAATAAGCCACCATGGCTTGTCTTCTCTGCTGGGATTATGTGCATTTCGTCTGAGAGTGAGTGTGAGTGACTGGTCCAAGGTCACCCCAATGAGCTACGTGACTCGGGGGAGATTTGAACCTGCATCTTTCTAGTCCTATTCAAACACTCTAACCAATACAACAGGGTTGTGGAATGTTTAGCTCTCCAGATGTTGTTGGACTGGAAGTCCCGACATCATTCATCATTACCCATGCTGACTAGGGCTGCAGTCCAGCAACATCTGGAGGGCCACATGTTCCACATCCCTGCAGTACTCCGTGCGTGCATGTACATCTACTCTCTCTTGCATTCTCATGATTTCCCTATCATAGTCTCATCAAAAAACTGCCTGAGGTTTGATTTCTAAAGCCCCAGTGTTCTGTAACCAGGATCTCAGAAGGATTCCTTTGTCCCATATGTGTACTGAGCTCTTCTTTACAAACTTTCTCCAAATATTCTTTCCACCAGAGTTTACATGGGAGCATGTCCTTTTTTGTGGTGGTGCCCAAATGTTTGGAATTCCCAACCTTTTTTCTTTCCTTCTTAGATTCAACTGTCCTTTACAAAGACCTTTCTTAGAGCAGTAGCCCAGTTGGAAAGGTGTTTTCGATAGTGTATGAAGTGCCTTGAGCATCCACCTTCCCATCCAGCTGTGCAACGTGCTGATTGGTTGGGCCTCATGGCAGCCTGAAACTGATTTCTCCACCCACACAGCTCACTATTTCTTTTCTTCATTTTTTTTTCAAATCAAGGTTTATTTCTGTTAGCTGTGCACACAGCATAGTAGCGACCCCTTCTGATAGATTATAGACATTGCAGGTATTGCACATCATCCTTGAGTCACATAGCAAAAAGAGAAGAAAAATAGGGAAAAAAACTCACATTGGATGTTCCGTTCCAGAAAGAGGCTCAAGCTTACCTGGGAGTAGAACCCATTGAACTCAGTAGGGCTTAAATTTAAGTAATGTCCCGGATTACATTGTTAGTTGAACAAAAGTTTGCACCCCAACCTAGATAGCTGGAGAAAAGCAGCCTACAAGGCCATCGAGTCCAACCCCCTGCTCAATGCAGGAATCCACCCTAAACCATCCCCGACAGATGGTTGTCCAGCTGCCTCTTGAAGGCCTCTAGTGTGGGAGAGACCACAACCTCCCTAGGTAACTGATTCCATTGTCGCACTGCTCTAACAGTCAGGAAGTTTTTCCTGATGTCCAGCTGGAATCTGGCTTCCTTTAACTTGAGTCCATTATTCCGTGTCCTGCACTCTGGGAGGATCGAGAAGAGATCCTGGCCCTCCTCTGTGTGACAACCTTTTAAGTATTTGAAGAGTGCTATCATGTCTCCCCTCAATCTTCTCTTCTCCAGGCTAAACATGCCCAGTTCTCTCAGTCTCTCCTCATAGGGCTTTGTCTCCAGACCCCTGATCATAAAAGCACTAGTGTGGCTCCTGCCTTTTATATACCACTTTCATACTGCTTTCATAGTGGAATATCTTGCTTGGTGTAGATGAGCCCCAAATCAAGGTGCTGGTTTTGACCTATAAGGCCTTACACAGCTGAGGACCTCAGTACCTGATGGGACACCTCTCCCGGCATGAACCAACCCATACACTGTACTCTGCAACCTCTGGGAGCCTCCTCCAAGAGAGGCTCAAAGGGTGGTAACAAAGCACAGGGCCTTCTCAGTGGTGCCCCCTCCCCAATTTATAGAATAATATCCCTGACCAAGACCCGCCTGGTGCCAACATTGTCATCTTTTTGGCACCAGGTTAAAACTGCCCTCTTTTCCCAATCATTTGGCAGCATCTAACAAATCCTTTTGTTCTGGTCCTCGAGTTTCTCTGGCTGATGTTTTTTTTTAAAAAAAATCTTTTAGATATATATTGTGTATGCTGTTTTATGTCTTCCAATGAATGGTTTTATACCTTATATAATGTATTTTAACATTTTTTTTTTTAAAAAAATGTAAACTGCCCAAAGAGCTTCGGCTACGGGGCGTTTTAGAAATACAATAAATGAAACGGAATGGAATGTGCACCGCTATAAGTGAAACAGCAACGCACTTGGAGTAAAGATGCTGCCATAAAAATTTCTAAATGGAAGTTGACGGCATTCAAGCTCTCGGATTAGGTTTGACTCGAAGCAAATCTCTGAGAGATTGTAAAGACCGCATCTTGATCTGTGTAGGTTTTCTGAGTCCTCTTGGCTGCTCTCTTCTGCCCCCCCCCCATTTTTGCTCTCTGTTTCTCTCTTCTGTTTGGCCTTGGAGAACTCTCAAAAGGGATCTGGATTTTCAATCTCTGGCTATCCCCTTTCAACCTGTTTGCAGGCCCTTATATTGTTCGTTGTTGTTTTCTTTGTATATTTGCATATTTTTTTTCAGTTTTCAGATAGCTTAAGATAAAACTTTAAATTTCCTTGGCAGGTCACTTACTTCCCAAAATCTTGGCAAAGGTGTTCAGATTATCTCCCTCCACCCACACCCGCACCCTTATTTCCCCCAAAACAAAATGTAAGAGATGCCAAAGGTGATAACTGGGTGTGTGTCGTAGAGACAAGATTATTCTGCCGAAAAGAGAAGGCCGGATAAATGGGGGGAAAGGAAACCTACAAACCTTTTGCCTTTTTCTGTTGCTGTCACTAGAGGGTAGGAGAGCAGCGGCATTCCCTCTGCAAGCCAGAGTTCAGGCTCTGGAGTGCTCTTTTCAGAAAAAGAAAAGGCAAAGAAAAAAGCTTCTGTGACCATCCGAGAGGCAGTAAAGAATTTCCCAGAAAGACTGCTTGGGCAACACTTGACAAAGCAGTATTTCCTGGTTTATTGATTCTGCTGCCACACTAAAACGCCAGTGTTGTACATCAATAACTATCTTTAGTTAGGAAGCGCCAGGCTGTGGAAACAGTGCTGGCTCTTCCCCGACCCCCCTCCCTTTTTTTTGTGGCAGAACATAAAGGCTACAAAGAAAAATCGTGTGCTCAGGGAATATGGGTGTCTCGGAGAGGAATGAGAGGTTATGGAAGAATGGTCAGGAGGAGTGTGATGGGGCAGAAGATATGTGGACGGACTGGATTAAGAGACCAGGAGGAAATAAAAAACAGGCTCTCTAATGGATCTGTGTACTTGGCACCACCATATTCTTCTCTCTCCCCCCCCCCTCCCCCTGCCCAACACACACTCGACTCTTCCGGCAAGGTGTATGAAAGAGGAAACACTCGGTATTGTGCTCTGAGTTTTTGAAACTTGCTTCCAGGTTAATCCTCTTCCTGTTTAATTCTTTTTTTTATTATTGGATGTGTTTGCACGCTAAGCCATGTCTTTTGTTAACCATGGTTTGTAGCTTTAGCCGTGGATTACCTTGCTGATAGCAAATAAACACAGAGTTTTTCCTATTTCTCTCCCCCCCCCTTTCCTACCCATTTTGCCAGCCTTCAGAATGGTTTCATTTTTAAGCTGTGGTTGCTGGGTGCCTCTTTTTCAGGGCTGATAGCAGTGTAAACAAGAAAGGGATAAGCACGGTTCTGAGTTCAGACATCACAACAAGCCATGGTTTAAACAAGCCAGAGTACCTAAGCCAACAACAAACCATGGCTTCTAGTTGTGGTTTGCAGCTGTTTAACAAACCTTGGTTTCTTTGTGGGGTTGGTTCAGTGCACAACAAGCCAGATTTCACAAATCAGGCCATGGTGTAGTATTATTTGCAAACCAGGCCACTGCAGCCCTTCCATCAAAGGTTGAGCCTGAAGAAGAAGAAAAGCCGCTGTTCCTGTTTGGAGTTGGGTCAAGCACGGCATAATTGAAATAGGGAGATGATATAGTAAATCAGTGATTTAAAGCAACCTTTTTGTTTCTTACTGCATTGCCAGCCCTCTCCCCCATCCAGTTTTACCCCCCCCCCCCAAAAAAACACAACCCAAATATTGGGGTGGTTGGATGATGACTTTATTTATTTCTGACATCGGTATGCAACCCTATCTCAAAGTTCTCTTGGCTGCTTCCAGTAAACAAGCATAAAACCAATTTAAATACAAAACAGTTGCTGGTGAAGAAAGATGAGCTCTAAAATCTCCCCCTCCCCTGCAAAATTAACTCAAGTTTACAGGAGACAAAACAGGTGAAAACCTGGTTCTTTATGAGTGTGTGTTGTGGTCTTCTTTCCTTACCTTGGCATTTTTCCCTTGGAGGGTCTTGTAGAATCATAGAATAGTAGAGTTGGAAGGGTCCTGTATTGCCATCAAGTCCAACCCCTGCTCAATGCAGGAATCCACCTAAAAGCATCCCTGACAGTTGGTTGTCCAGCTGTCTCTTGAAGGCCTCTAGTGTGGGAGAGCCCACAACCTCCCTTGGGAATCGGTTCCATCGTCATACTGCTCTAACAGTGAGGAATTTTTTCCTGATGTCCAGCCGGAATCTGGCTTCCTGTGACTTCAGCCTGTTATTCGGTGTCCTCCACTCTGGGAGGATCGAGAAGAGATCCTGGCCCTCCTCTGTGTGGCAACCTTTTAAGTATTTGAAGAGCGCTATCATGTCTCCCCTCAATCTTCTCTTCTCCAGGCTAAACATGCCCAGTTCTTTCAATCTCTCCTCACAGGGCTTTGTTTCCAAACCCCTGAACATCCTGGCTGTCCTCCTCTGAACATGCTCTAGCTTGTCTGTGTCCTTCTTGAATTGTGGAGCCCAGAACTGGACGCAGTACTGTAGATGAGTCTTTACCAGGGCCGAATAGAGAGGAACGAGGACCTCACATGATTTGGAAGCTATACTTCTATTAATCCCCCATCCATATAAACCGAGTTTTGTATGGTCTAGCAGACAAGGTTTTCCTCAGTGGGCCCGTTCGCATGATTACGGTGCGGAAAATAAGACATAGTTTCTTATTTTCCCTGCTGCTCATGCCATGGGGATTTACCGTGTTGTGTGAACCTAGTGAGGGTGGCTTGTTGCCGTAGTTAAGAAGTCACCCCAGAACCCTGGAACAGCCCTGGGTGGCTCATTCATCACAGCAGCAAAGTGACTTTCTCTGGGGTCACATGACACAGCAACCCATGCTGCCAAGGGAAATTACGCAAATCGCCCCCCCCCCCCAGCATGCAGCCAGCACCCAAAATAAGCCACCGTGTCTTATTTCTCCCTTTGTAATCATGCAAAACCTGCCGGCGATTAAGTAGCCCTTTGTTTTCTCAGGTCATTCTATTGGAGCATCAGTGGCTACATCTTCTGGACCAGTTAATATGAATTAGTTGCTCTTAACACTGTAAGAACAAGCCCCCGTGGGCCAGACGCAGAGCCTCAGCTGGCCAGATTTGGCCCGCGGACCAAGAGGTTTTACTTCCCTGCTATAAGGCATGGGGGTGGAGCAATTTTTAAAAAGTCACTCTGGACAGTAAAAAAGGAAGAACAGAATGCCTTGATTGGGACCTGGGCCTCTTTTGGCCACAGGGATGTGTAACGTGGTAGAAAGCCCTTTGTACTCAGGCAGTACTCGATGGAATAGGTTAGCTTCTATGAAAAGATGTGTGGGTGGGGGTGGGGAAAGATGGCTGAAGTATTTACTCTTTTCTGGGCCACTGGTTTTCTCAGGAGATGAGGAGCGTTGGGGCAGGGGCGCTTTCCGATGACCTCATTAGAACAGTTCGTCTCCGGTTTGCTTCTCGCAGGTGCCTGGACCCGTTGCACCACGGCATGTCCTTGTGCAGTTGAGCAAATGTTGCGTGCTCGATGAGCGCAGATTTGGCGCCCGGGTTTGCTCCAGGGAGGTGGCGACGGACCTGAAGCATTTCTTGCTTTTTATGCGGAAGCCAAACAAATTTGAGCCCCACCTTGGTGTCCAAACGACTGGAGAAATTGACTGAAAAGCGGCCTTGAGTTGATGCCTAGCAAAAATGCTTCCTCCTCCTTCGCGTGTGTTTGCGTGCTTCTGTCGCTGCCCGCTGCCGCTCGTCGCTTACCTCCTTGTTTTATTTTGGCTGTCTCTAGCAATGCCCTTTGGGCAGCTGAGCAGTTCTCCTCTTTGAACGTTCCAGAGAATTGTAGAACTCTGTTGCCACAGGGTCGTGAGCCGTTGCATGACGGTTCGGCTGCCTTAGCTCCTTCTCCTCGCCTCTTTCCCACAGGGGAAGGTCTTCTGCAGAGTGGTTTCCCTGCCTAATGAGAAGAAGAAGGGGGAAAAAAAAACCATTTTCCCTTCAATTTGCATTGCTGCTTTGACCTATTCACAGGTCTTTCTGTTCCTCTGTCGCATCCTTTTAAGCTCAGGAGTTGGAAAGATGGCTTCATCTTTTATTTGTGCATCGTTCTGTTTATTTGGTGAGTTTCCTTGGCACGTCATCAGTTTTGGATTTATGTATTTAAAAGCAAACGAACAAACAAACCCTATTTGGGATAACTACCCAATTTGGAACTAGTTTTCTTTTCATTTATTTTGTTCAGAAGCATGACCCCCAAATATAAGCTATCTAAATGACATAATATGAACATGAAAAACTCTCCAAAGTTTAAATTTGATTTTTGCACCACCCTATCTTTTGCCCTCAAACCCCGCCTGAACGTTTTGTTTCCATCTTGCATTTTCATGTTTTGCAGCTTACTCAGACACTCTCCAGGGGGCTGTCTGCACATGGGGAAAGCCCCACGGTGGATCTGACCCCGTTGGTTAGACAACACAGGTGCAGCTTCACAGCCACCGCACGGGGTCCCTGCGTTGCTCCGATTTGAAAAAGTCGGGGATTTACCCTGGCTTTTTCAAAGAGAGCGGCATCAACACGGCACTTCCGCTGTGTAACCTCACTCCGCAGCCAATCCAGGGACAACCCAGGGGAGGAGCCTGGTGGAAGGCGACCAGCGATTGTTCGCCTTCCACCAGAAAGAGGGCGGGTTGGCTCTGGGACCTGAATGGTGGTCCAGTAACCACACACTCCCTCCTCAGTGTCGGGATTATCTGGTGCCACCCTTGGACAGGGAAAGAGTAGGGTTGAGTAGGGAGGTGGCACCAATCTGGCACCATGAAGATAGCCCCCTCTTTTCTGGTAGGTGGGGACAATGGGCAGAGCAAAAAGCATTGGGGAGTATTTGCAGCCTATCTTGCCTCTTGGGGTTGCACTTGACTAGAAGAGAGGTAGAGGGTTAAAAGAAGATATCTTGGAAAATGCATCCTACCTAGCAAAGCCTTGGTTTCTTAGTTCTGTTGGCCAAGGGGGCGTTAAGTGACTTCTCCAAAGTTGCTCTTTAAAGATAAATAAATGGAACTGGAGATCAAAGTTGAAAACTGTAGAGTTTTCGACTCAGCTGGAAATCTACGGGGTGGCAGTAGATGCTGCTATGACTCCTTACTAGCCTAGTGGATATGAATGACTTTTCTGTAGTCTTTCAATTTCACTGGCTGTTACTTGTGGAGCAGAGAGAAATGCTAAGATGACAATGATGCATCTTGTTTCTTTTTAACTGTGGGTTACTTGAGATGAACGGGTCGGCAGTGTCTAGGTGTCCACCCATAATGTGGATTTTGGACCTTGGGTTGAGCGGATTTGCGCTATGACTTGGGTCTTCAGGGCCTCGTACAATGGTTGCTATCATGGCCCAAGTACAGGAAGCCTGAAGATGGCCCCAATGTGGAAGACACAGGCTGGTTGGTAAAAGTTAGGGACATAGCAAGCTAGTTTATACTGGGTCAGACCATTGGTCCTTCTAGCTTAGTACTGTGTACTTTATACTGACTCGTAGCGGCTCTCCAAGGATTTCAGACATAGGCGCTTTCCCAACCCTACTCTGAGATGCTGTTTATTGATCTGAGGGCCTTGTGGCTCAAAAGCATTTTACTCTGCGATTGAGCTGCAGCCCTTAAACTAGGTGGCCTTTGGAAGCCATCTTTATCAGGAGTGTGTGTATGAGGTCAAAGAGGCAAAACAAGATGGGCTACAGTGTATAAGTATGGTACAGTGGTTCCAAAGGGAGAGGCGGGTAAGGAATTCTTCTTCTTCTTCTTCTTCTTCTTCTTCTTCTTCTTCTTCTTCTTCTTCTTCTTCTTCTTCTTCTTCTTCTTCTTCTTCTTCTGTTGGACTTAGACCTGGGCTGAAATTCCCTCTCAGCCCTGAAGCTTACTGGGTGATCTTTGGCCAGTCACTTTCTCTCAGCCTAACCTACCTCACAAGATTAGTGTGAAGATAAAGTAGGTGATAGGGACCACGTACCATGTGAGCTCATTGGTGGTCTGGGAGGAAAGTGCCCTAATAATAATAATGAAGTGTCCAGGAATTGGTGATCATAAAATAACTTGTGGTGGGATGGGCCTTAAAGCTGCCTTTGGCAAAGAAAACGTGGCTAAAAGGCTTTCTACAATTATTTTTCAAAAAAGTTTTGTGTTAAATTTGCTGTTTTATGTTTGGGTGTCTCTGTTTAGGGTGGTGGGATTAAGTAGCAAACATAATTAAGCTCCAAGTCCTCCAGAACTCCTTTGAGTTCTTCAGTATGACCTCCAAATTAGAGGGCTCCCCATAACATTTCTTTTGGGGGGTGGGGGAAACAAACGCCCTCTTCTCTCTATCTTGCTTTTCTTCCTTTCCTCTGAGTCTGGAATTCCTGTAAGAAGTTGAGTATTTCAAAAGAAATGGTCCAATGTTGGTGATGGAGGGGATTGATCCGTCTCTCTGGGAACCAGCCTCAAATATCTCCTCTCCCCCTCCTCCCCCCCAAAAAAAAAAGAGGGGAAAAGGCAAGGGAGACTTGGTTAGGTTTGGAGGGGGAAGTGATCGTTTTGAATTTAAGCACAGCGAGCATCGCACATCAAACGCGTCTGCGCTGTGCACTAAAATGTTCAAAGTACGGTGGAGATAGATAAAGGGCTTTGATGGGAAGTGGATATTTCCCAGGGACATTACAAGCAATAATCCAGATGTTCCCCTGTAACGCAACGAGTGTCCACGGATAGAGCAAGAGCTGCCAGCCAAGTCCGGCCTGCTGTAGTCCTTGGCCTCTCTGCTCTCATGCTGTTCTGCCATATGGAAGCAATCTCCCAGCCCCTTTTAATGGCCAGCCTCAGATTCCATTTTCACAGGCCTCACAGAGCTTAAGTGGGCCTGTTTTTATGGACGAGTTAGAAAGAATCCTTTCCAAGACAAACATCCAATTCGAAAAATTAGGACATACCAAGCCGCAAAATTATTTTAGAGCATATTTCACGGAAGCAGGGCCATTTTTCTTCGGCAATTGGCAGATTGCAAGCTCGACCTTTGATCCTTTGCGGACATTTCTTTTCTGTTCTGTTTCTCCCCCCCCCCCCTGCCCTCCCAAAAAGGGGGGAGTAGGAAGGGGGGGAGAAAAAGAAAATGGAGTTTGAAATAGTTTGCTGCTTTTAGGGAGGAAGAGATCCGCTGGGGCTTTGAAGTATGGCCATGGGAACGCTCATGCTTTAGCTGTTTTGGCTGGTGAGACGAAACCTTTTTTAAAAAAATTAGCCTGCAGCTGGATTTATGAATCAAAATCTCATTTTCTTTTGAGATGTGGGAGTTTTTAGCCTCTGTACAAGGGAAGTCAAATTGGGTAGTTTAAATGGAATCCTGCGATTGTACAGAAATAAATGGATCTGTGTGTGGGATTGCAGAGAGCATGGCTGCTTAACCCAAAAGAGCAATTTCAGTGCACTGAGTCATTTTGAGATAGGGAGATGAGCGAAAAAAAGGTCAGTCTCTGTTCTGAGATGCTTCTGTCAGCCCGTCTCTCCCCCGGCCCCCGAATAGAGTTAGGTCACAACATGCAGTAATAGTGCAGTAGTTACAGTGTTAGACTATACAGGGCAGTGCCCCCCCCGGCCTCTCTGAGTTCCCTTACATATTATAAATACAGGTGGGCGTTTACTAGAGCTTGCTATAATGCTCTCCCTTCCAAGTTCACAGAAGGCAGATATCAAGGAATTCCAGTCCCCCAAAGGTTCTGCCCATGTGATTCAGGTGAGATAGAGACATTCTCTCATATGCTTTTACACTGCTCGTTCTACTCAGAGGCCCGGTCAGGTTTAATCCATCCTCTACTGCAGGGCTTTCCAGGTAACACTGAAGAATTTTATACCAAGTTTCTCCTTGCTGATAGAAACCCCTCAGTTACTTATAAGGTTGCTAAATTCTGCCACTTGGCTATGAGGACACGTCATAACCTATTAACCTCGGAGGACCGTTAAATCTCTGGGAGATGGGAATTAAGGATACGTACTACTTTGTATGGTTGTTGTTACTGGATTAATGTTGTGCTGGTCTCGGACCGTAATAAAGTGATTGATTGATAGAGTGTTAGATTTGGTTTGAGGGGAGCTGCGTTCGAGTGCTCAAGTTGGCCATGAAGCTCACTGGGTGACTTTGGACCGGTCACGGACTCTCAGCCTAGCTTACCTCACAGGGTTGTTGTAAGGATGAAATGAAGAGCAGCAGCATGTATCAACTTGGGCAGGATCTACACTACTGCTTTAAAGTGTTTTAAAGCACTTTATAACAGTTTTGACAACTGTTGGGGCCCAGGACACACTCCATATACAGTTGTCAAAGCTGTTATAAAGTGCTTTAAAGCCGTAGTGTAGATCTGGCCCTGAGATCCTCGGAGAAAAAGGCAGGATAAAAATCTAACAAATTATGCAAATATATAAATAATGAAAGCACTACATTGCTTGACTAGTTTTACACTTGATAACCAGCAGGTGCAGGTGTCAACTTATTCTTTTTGGGAAGTATTGCATTGATACACAAATTCTGTCTTTGGTTGGAGGTATCAATGGGGCTATCAGCGATGCATGCGAGGGGCCATGTTTAAGTTTTGTACTTTGGGTTGTACTTTCTGGTTTGTTTTTGTGAATCTCCCAAAAACCTTTGGCGATTGGGCGGTTGTAGTTGTCATCAAGGGTTTATTTATTTATTACACTGAGAGTGGGCGTGGATTTGGTACCTTGCGTTTACATGGCCTCCAATATCACCTGTATGCCGATGATACACAATTATATCTCTCATCTCCGGAACTTTCTCCTGATGTTCACGACCGTATCTCGGCATGTCTTTCAGATACCTCAGCCTGGCTGCTTCATCGTCGTTTGAAACTTAATATGGCAAAAACTGAACTGCTTGTTTTTCCTCCTAAACCTTCTCCTCACCTCTCATTCTCTCTTACTGTCAATGATGTCACGCTTACTCCGGTCAAGGAAGCTCGTAGTCTTGGCTTTATATTTGATTCCTCGCTCTCCTTTATTCCTCATATTGAGGCAGTAGCTAAATCCTGTCGTTTCTTCCTGTATAATATTGCCAGGATTCGACCATTTTTGTCTGTCTCTTCTGCCAAGACTCTTGTTCACACACTGGTTATCTCTCGGTTGGACTACTGCAACCTTCTTCTCTCTGGCCTTCCTTCGTCTCACATCAGTCCGCTGGTCTCTGTCCACCACTCTGCCGCAAAGATCATCTTCTTGGCCTGCCGCTCTGACCATGTCACTCCACTTCTGAAATCTCTTCATTGGCTTCCAATTCACTCCAGAATCCAATATAAACTTCTCCTGTTGACCTTCAAAGCTTTTCACGGTCTAGCTCCTGCCTATCTCTCCTCTCTCATCTCACACTATTGCCCCGCTCGTGCTCTCCGCTCCTCTGATGCCATGCTTCTCGCCTGCCCAAGGGTCTCCACTTCCCTTACTCGGCTTCATCCTTTTTCTTTTGCTGCCCCTTACGCCTGGAACGCTCTTCCAGAACACTTGAGAACTACAAACTCAATCACAGCTTTTAAAACTCAGCTAAAAACTTTTCTTTTCCCTATAGCTTTTAAATATTGAGTTTGTTCTGACTCTATACTGTTAGCTTCACCCTACCCGGTGCCTGTTTACCCTACCCTGTGCCTGTTTGCATTCTCTTTCCCTCCTTATTGTTTACTACAACTTTATTAGATTGTAAGCCTATGTGGTAGGGTCTTGCTATTTACTGTGTAATCTGTACAGCACCATGTACATTGATGGTGCTATATAAATAAATAAATAAATAAATAATAATAATAATAATAATAATAATAATAATAATAATAATAATACATGTTCTGGGATAACTGCACCACCTCCTGTATGTCAGAAGTCTTCGCTTACTTATGCATGTTTAATGGTAGAGCACATGGTTTGTGTGTAGGAAGTCCAAGGTTCCATCCTGTCTCCTGAACATCCAGTTAACGGATATCAGGAAGCATAGCTGGCTCAGATCTCTGTCTGAGGCCTTGCAAAAAAAAAAAAGTCATTGCCAATCAGATTAAGTTACATTGGGCTAGACGGACTGATGGTCAGGCGTGCTATGTCTGCATGACTGCTGTATTATGAGGAGTTTTGCATGTGTGCATGAAGCATCACACCAATGATAACTGTCGTGTTAAATATCTTGGGCACAGGTTTCTTTAGTGGTCTTATTTACACAGTTTGCACATCCTAGAATGAACATGGACTCAAACTCCATCTGTGGCTGGATTCCATGCATTTTTGATCTTGCAGTGTGATTCATGGACCAAAAATAAAAAATAAAAAATTGCATTCAACAGCATGCACACATTTGAAAAGTGCACATAAAAATGTGTTCCTTTGAAAAATGTGCACAAACAGACTTTAATCAATGGGAGAAGAATGTGCATATTTCTAAGACGCACACAATTGATGCATATATTTTGGGGGGAAAACATGCACGAAAATACAGGCGAAGGTTCATGCGAAAACAAAAAGATCTTGATCTGATGCAGACATGACCGGAACGAGCTGTGTGGTAGGATATGGAAAACGTTGAGCTCAAGTTTTGCTTGCATTCACATCCCTTCTATGGTCAGTATTGGCAAATCCTGAATGTTCTGCTGAAGTTCCTCATTCCAAGAAGCCTTTCTTTAACATGCAGCCTTGGATTTCTGTGTTGTTGTTTTTTGCTTCTTTTTAAATTTTGTTTTAACTGTTTTATTCTGTTTTTATTTTCATTTTTACCTTGTAATTTTTTTTACAATTTTTCAATGGGGAGCGGTATATAAATATTCTAAATAAAAATAAATAAATAAAAAACAAATGCATTGACAAATGTGTATTTTGAGAGAAAAAGCATTCAGAAATTATTTTTCATTTTAATACAGAAACAGTGTGGAATAGGCTTCTGGGTGAGCACGTGTAAAAGGAACATGGGCTGGAAATGAACTCCATGCCTTTATCTGCTTCTAGTGGTGCTTGCTGCCCCCCCCCATAGAATCATAGAATAGCAGAACTGGAAGGGGCCTACAAGGCCATCGAGTCCAACCCTCTGTTCATTGCAGGCATCCCTGCAGAGGGGTGTCCAGCTGCCTCTTGAATACCTCTAGTGTGGGAGAGGCCACAACCTCTCTAGTGAATCGGTTCCATTGTCATACTGCTCTAACAATCAGGAAATTTTTCCTGATGTCCAGCCGGAATCTGGTTTCCTGTAACTTATTATTATTATTATTATTATTTATTTATTTATTTATTTATTTATATAGCACCATCAATGTACATGGTGCTGTACAGAGTAAAACAGTAAATAGCAAGACCCTGCCGCATAGGCTTACATTCTAATAAAACCATAATAAAACAATAAGGAGGGGAAGAGAATGCAAACAGGCACAGGGTAGGGTAAAACTAACAGTATAAAGTCAGAACAACATCAAGTTTTAAAAGCTTTAGGAAAAAGAAACGTTTTTAGCTGAGCTTTAAAAGCTGCAGTTGAACTTGTAGTTCTCAAATGTTCTGGAAGAGCGTTCCAGGCATAAGGGGCAGCAGAAGAAAATGGATGAAGCCGGGCAAGGGAAGTAGAGACCCTTGGGCAGGTGAGAAACATGGCATCAGAGGAGCGAAGAGCACGAGCGGGGCAATAGTGTGAGATGAGAGAGGAGAGATGAGCCAATTATTCCTTGACCTGCAGTCTAGGAGGATCGAGAAGAGATCCTGGCCCTCTTCTGTGTGCCCCCCCCCCCCCCGCACATCTCAGGCAACAGAGTAAAGGGTGTGGGGCTAACCTCCCCACCATCCTGAATGCCATAGGAGATGGATGGAAACCCCCCCGCCCCCCCCAAAAGTTAAACACTGGAAATCCAGAGCACAACTTTTGCTTTTCTCCCTTTCTAGGTAAGCCTCATGCGAAGCGCCAGGCTGGAGGATTCTTGGCGAAAAAGACAGCTGTGGAATGGAACGGTTACCATTGCTTTACTGGAAGGGAAGAGTCTCCCCACAGGGGGAATGATGCACATATTTGTTTTGTTGAAAATGGGAGACCAAAAGTATAAGAGCAAGGTAAGTGTGTTATAATGGGATGTGTTGACAACTGACGTATGGTCTTTGTGCATGTGGCGTTGGTGCAATGAATCGTCAGAAAACCTGTTTCCACTCGGGTCTCTGTGCATTGCAAGGCTAAAATGCCAGTGCGTGGCAGGGAGAAAATGGCCAAGCGAAGTGTAATGTGGCTCTCCAGTCATAGACCGCCTGCCTTTTTTTGAATTATTCACACAGCACATAGTTAAATTATGCAACTCACTACCACAAGATGTGGTGATGGCCACCAATTTGGATGGCTTTAAAAGGGGGTTGGAGAAATTCCTGGAGGAGAAGGCTCTCCATGGCTACTGGCCCTGATGGTTATGTGCTACCTTCAGTAGCCGAGGCAGTAAGCCTGTGTGCACTAGTTCCTGGGGAACATGGGTGATGCTGTTGTACTGTGTCCTGCTTTGTTGGTCCATGGCGAACAGCTGGTTGGCCACTGTGTGAACAGAGTGCTGGACAAGATGGACCCTCAGGCTGATCCAGCAGGGCACTTCATATGTTCTTAAAGGCAGCTGTGGGCCACTGCCAGTTTTTCTTCCATAGGGGTGGGTGAGATGGATTTCTAAAAATCCTTTCCCCATGCTATTATCCTAATTAAAGAAAACTTCGACTAGGATGCTGTTTACCCCATGGGGAGAAAAATAAAATAAAACACAGGTGCTCTAAGAGACAAATGGCAGCTTAAGAGATGATAAGAGAAACAGCAGCTGTCCCGGTCTGCTGTTGCCTTGGGGAATTTAAAGCCACACACCTGGGTAGGATCTACACTACTACTTTATGACGGTTTATAATGGTTTTGACAATTGTTCAGACACAGGACACTTTGCATATACCATTTTCAAAGCATTTTCAAAGTGTTATATCCTGCTTGGTGTAGATCTGGCCCTGGTAGTCCAAGGTCTTGCATCCATGCAGGAATGAAAACGAGAGGCTCTTGTTACCGACAGATTAATTACGATGTTCGTTTACGTTCTGATTTTTATCTGTATGACGCACTGAGGTCCCAATGATATAGGGTGGGATACAGTGTTTTAATTAATAAATCAAATGGGTATGTGGGCTATAGTCAAATCTCTAGTCCAACCTTCCCAAAGCTGCATGTCCTCTGGATGTGTCTGTGGGACGACATCTTCCATTGTTCCCCAGCCAAGCATGATGTAGTCCAACACATCTGATTGATTGGCAAAACGTTTAGGGAATCATAGAATTATAGAATAGGAGAGTTGGAAGGGACCTACAAGGCCATCGAGTCCAACCCCCTGCTCAATGCAGGAATCCACCGTAAAGCATCCCTGACAGATGGCTGTCCAGCTGCCTCTTGAAGGCCTCTAGTGTGGGAGAGCCCACCACCTCCCTAGGTAACTGATTCCATTGTTGTACTGCTCTAACAGTCAGGAAGTTTTTCCTGATGTCCAGCTGGAATCTGGCTTCCTTTAACTTTACTCCAGCCCAGGATGGGCAACATGAAGGCTGTGTGCATTTCAGTGTCCCACCCCATCCAGTGTGGCCCCTGAAAACAGCTACATTTGCCATTTGCCAAGCCTCTGGCAGATTTTGCTGCTGAAATTCAGCGGTAAACCACTGGGATTTTTTGCCAATGCTTAATTTGGCCATCAGAAGTATGGCCTGCAGGAGGCTCCCGGGGAGTTATAATTGGCCCCTGCTCCCGCCACCCTGTAAATTTGCCCACCTCTGCTCTAGTCCATAAATGCTTATGCCACGGTACATACATTTGTCTTTTAGACACCGCAAGGCTCACTGTGTCTGCTGCAACAGACCAACACAACTACCCCTCAGCAAGTTTTAAATTCACATGCCGTTTTGGTTTGTGTGTCAAAGATTTCAATTCTCTCGTGCAGAGGATCAAGAGTGCTGGGCGTTCTCCCCCCCTCCCCCCCCCCGGCCGTAGTGTTGCAAATGTTCTGCTCTTCTCAATATTGGTTGTTTTTAGAGGGTTCTTTCTTCTTCGTCTTCTACTTCTTCTTCTTCTTCTTCTTCCCCCCCTTTCTTTTGTAGATTGAATTTTTTTATGTGAAAGCATCAACCTTTTTCAAGAAAAGTAAACCTTTATAACTGCATGTTTTCTAGACACTGTGTAAGAGTGCAAATCCACAGTGGAGGGAACAGTTTGATTTTCACTACTTCTCTGACAGGATGGATGTGCTGGAGATTGAGATTTGGGGAAAAGATAACAAAAAGCATGAAGAAGTTTTGGGAATGTAAGTTTGCTATTATTATTTTTAAAAGTGCTTTGGGAAGCCTTGAATAATAATGAAGCTGAAGCGAAAAAAGTGGATTAATCTCTCTCTCTCTCTCTCTGTCTCTCTCTCTGAATTTATATCTGCTTTATACCATTTTAATGCTGTGATTTCCCCAGAGAATCCTGGGAATTGAAGTTTATTGAAGCCCCATTCAGGTATTCTCCATGATATTCAACGTTATGCCCAGTGCTGCATAGTAGGGTGTTAGGGGCAGGACCACCACCACCACCCCCTTTTCCACGTGTAGGTACTGCATAGGGAGAATGTCTGAGTGGGGCTTTTGAGCACTGAAGATCCTGTCCCCCAGGGAACTGCTGTTTAGAAGAACCCTCTGCAACTTTCTAGATGTTTTGGACTACAGCTCCCATCTGCCCCATCAACCATGGCCAGTGGTCAATGAGAGTTGTAGTCTAACACATCTAGAGGGACCCAGGGTGGGGAAGGCTCATTTATTCCAGCCTTCCCTAACCAGACGTCCTCCAGATGTGTTAGACTACAATGCCCATAATCCCCAGATAGTTAAGTCATCCAACACATCTGGAGGTTGGGGAAGGCTGGTTTATACCAGACATGCTTCCCAAGTGGCGTGTTGAAAATGTCTCCTTTCCATGATGAGTGACTTTCCCCCAAACCTCTCTAGACCAGGAGTGAGCAAAAAATTGTTCTCCAGATCTTTTGGACTTCCATCTCCCAACATTCCTGACCATTGGCCATGCTGGCAGAGACTTCTGGGAGCTGAAGTCCCAGACATCTAGAGATCTACTTTCTGCCCATCCTTGCGCCATAATATCTAGAACATCTCATTTCATGGCTTGCCTCCTTAATTTTGTGAGTTACTGTTCCCCATGTTCTCCATGGCTTACTTGCAACTAGACCCAGTATGTGGTGGTAGGATGCAACATGGTGCCAACAATTCATATGGTAAATGACTGTAGACTGTTATAGCTGTGGTGGGAGTCGGGCGACTGTGTTGGAGGCATCACCGTAGCGGGTTCATGGTGTGCTTGGTCCTTAGCTTGAGCAACGGTGGGGTTCCTTTGCATTCCATCTGATGCTCACCGGGTAATAAGAGAAGAGAAAGGATGAGGGCATTGCACAGAGAAACATCACAGTGTAAACAATTAGACATGCAAGTCTAATGCAAGTCATTAAACAGCTGGATTTGTACATTAAACTCAATATGTGTTCCGAGCTATACCAAGGTGTTCCCTTCTTTTTATACCGTTGGATTAGTTAAATTCAATTACTTACATTTTAAGTGTACAGATGTCTTTGAGGGGATCTGTTGGCTTGGTGCAGGTGTGGACTCTGTTTGTAATTCCTTAGCAAAACTGTTCAACCAATTTTAGCCCCGTGGCTTGAGTGATCCCAGATGGTTTGGGTAGTTAGCAAGTCTGTACTGAAATCCTTCAAGGTTGGAGAAAGCTGCACTTAACTCTGCTTTTCCCAGTGCCTTCTATCAGCAGGAATATATCAACCACCATCCAACCTGACTTTTCATCTTTTCCCCCTTTCGCTAGTTTTGACCTTTTGCTTAAATTATATGGTTTTTTAAAATTTATTGTTGCAGTTCAGTTTATGTGTATTTAGTTTTGGAGTTTGACCTGCTGTCCTTGTCAATTTTGTTGCTGATTTTATGTTTATGCACATCTGGGAGTTTGTTTTTATGAAATACAACTTGATACATGGATACTTAGCTGCAGTGGGCTAAGATGACAAGATCAAAACTTTTAAAAGAAATAACAGCAAAACTAAATAAGGGAAGAATAAGCTGAATTGGTTATACGGCATGAAGGTGCGTGCTGAATATACCCCCTTTTTGGTAAGGAGAATAGCATGGATTTTAAAAATGGCTGATTTTAACAGATTGACATTGCAGTGCTATGTGTCTCTATATGGATAAACGTCCCATTGAGTTTATGGGCGGTTCTCCCAGTTAAACAGGTAGAGGGTTCTAGCTTTTAGATGGGCCCATTCAGAAGACACCTTAAACCATGGCTTTAACCACAGGTTAAGCCAGAAAGCCAGGCTGTGTTCAGAAGACACCTTAAACCATGGCTTTAACCATGATGAATAAGGCTTTTTGCTTTATTCACCATGGTTAAACCTGGGTTTAAGGTGTCTTCTGAACACAGCCTGGCTATCTGGCTTAAGAACTGTGGTTAAAGCCATGGTTTAAGGTAGGGTGACCATATGAAAAGGAGGACAGGGCTCTTGTATCTTTAACAGTTGTATTGAAAAGGAAATTTCAGCAGGTGTCATTTGTATATATGGAGAACCTGGTGAAATTCCCTCTTCATCACACCAGTTAAAGCTGCAGGTGCCCTGCCCTCTTTTAAATCTGGTCACTCTAGTAGCTCTTGCACCTTTAACTGTTGTGATGAAGAGGGAATTTCCCCAGGTTCTCCATATATACAAATGACACCTGCTGAAATTCTCTTTTCTATGCAACTGTTAAAGATACAGGAGCCCTGTCCTCCTTTTCATATGGTCACCCTATTTAAGGTGAATGGGGATGATGTGAAAGCAATAACCAGTGCAAAGGCAAGGTTGAAATGACAAGTTAAAATCTACGTACTATATTTATGGTGTACTACTGTGAATTTTTTTTAAAAATCACTTAATGTAATCAGTTTTAATTCATTATATCTGTATACGTTTGCACACAAATAAAAAAAATATCCTGAAGAAGGGGAAGGGTTTATTGCTCTAAAATGACACCTGCATGGGTCACAGCAAGCACCTTCTCTAAAAAGAGGCATTTGTCCTCGAGAGAGGAGGACAGATGCATCTTTAAGATGGTCCCTGGCAGCCATGGATCTGAAAGGACTTCGATTGAAAAGAATAGATGCTTAAAACAATAACGTTGTCCTGATACAGTGCTTTTTGTAAGTGCTCTAAACACTTGATGCATATGATCTCAAGAATCATAGAATCGTAGAGTTGGAAGGGGCCTCTAAGGCCATCGAGTCCAACCCCCTGCTCAATGCAGGAATCCACCTTAAAGCATCCCTGAGAGATAGTTGTCCAGCTGCCTGTTGAAGGCCTCTAAGGTGGGAGAGCCCACCACCTCCCTGGGCAATTGGTTCCATTGTCGTACTGCTCTAACAGTCAGGAAGTTTTTCCTGATGTCCAGCTAGAATCTGGCTTCCAGTAACTTGAGCCCATTATTCTGTGTCCTGCACTCTGGGAGGATCCAGAAGAGATCCTGTCCCTCCTCTGCGTGACACAAACTTTCAAGTCTTTGAAGAGTGCGATCACGTCTCCCCTCAATCTTCTTTTCTCCAGGCTAAACATGCCCAGTTCTTTCAGTCTCTCTTCATAGGGCTTTGTTTCCACAACAACCCTGTAAAGTGCACCAGTGCTATTCCCATGCTAACTGTTGAAAGGGGAGAGCCTGAGATCTGCACCCCAGGTTACTCTGTGAGTTTTTGGCTGAGCCGAGATTTCAAGCAGGGACTTGCAGCTCATTTACGGTACACCCCCATCCCTTCTCTATTTAACCTGCTCATGTCCCCCCTTATTCCGTTGCTGTCACCAACATGCTCATAGGCCTGTCGACGGGTTTCTATTTAAACAAAAACTTGTTAAGGTGTTTTCATAATAGGCAAAACAAAACAAAACTCAGGAGTCCCCCAGGTGGGTTTGCCATAGAGCTTCTTTAAATGAGCGATTTATAGCACACTCATCATTGGCTGCTCACGGAAGTTCTTGGATCCCTTACACAACGTCATTAATAGCTAGGATGTCTCTGCGCTATCCCTTGGAAACTGCGCATTTGAAAAACACACACAGATAATGTGGTAATATCTGGAAAAAAAGAGGTATCTCTTCACCACTGGATGGCACTGTCTCATTAAAACACAGTGGGGTTTTATTTATTTATTTATTTATTTATTTATTTTACGCCGGGTTGCAGTTAAACCTCAAAAAAAACCAAGATGATGGCAACCAGCTTGATTGATAACTGGCAAATAGAGGGAGAAAACGTGGAGGAAGTGACAGACTTTGTATTTCTGGGCGCAAAGATTACTGCAGACGCTGACTGCAGCCAGGAAATCAGAAGACGTTTACTTCTTGGGAGGAGAGCAATGACAAATCTTGATAAAATAGTTAAGAGCAGAGACACCACACTGACAACAAAGGTCCTCATAGTTAAAGCAATGGTATTCCCCGTAGTAACCTATGGCTGCGAGAGCTGGACCATAAGGAAGGCTGAGCGAAGGAAGAGAGATGCTTTTGAACTGTGGTGTTGGAGGAAAATTCTGAGAGTGCCGTGGACTGCAAGAAGATCAAACCAGTCCATACTCCAGGAAATAAAGCCAGATTGCTCACTTGAGGGAATGGTATTAAAGGCAAAACTGAAGTACTTTGGTCACATAATGAGAAGACAGGATATCCTGGAGAAGAGGCTGATGCTAGGGAAAGTGGAAGGCAAAAGGAAGAGGGGCCGACCAAGGGCAAGATGGATGGATGATATTCTGGAGGTGACAGACTTGACCTTGGGGGAGCTAGGGGTGGCAACGGCCGACAGAAAGCTCTGGCGTGGGCTGGTCCATGAAGTCACGAAGAGTCGGAAGCGACTGAACGAATAAACAACAAAAAAAAATTGATTAAAACACACACACACACACCGGAGTCTTTGCAAGAAGGGAACTAATCATATGATTGTATGTGAAGAAATGTGTTGCAATGGTGGGATTACTGAGAGGTGGAAATCCGCAGTAAGGTGCAGGATTTTCCTGTGTGTACAGAAGCTAATAGTGCAAAGGTCTGAACATGCATAAGACTGCGTTTTAACAGGAGCAATCCAAAACTACCAATTTAGAAACAGCTGCACTTAAGGCCATTAAAAACATTCAGTCTTAACGAGAAGCAGCTTGGAATACATGAGTTTTCAAAGCCCACCTAAAAAACTCAAAAACTCCAGCAGTGATTGAGCCAAATGTATGTCTCTTGGGAGGGAGAACCACAAATATGGGGCCACCACTGTAAAGGCCCTGCCTCTCGTGCCTGCCAGTCTTGACCTTCAAGGTGACCCTGCGAGCAGCATCTATAAGACCAGTCTTAAGGCCTGGGCAGGTTGATATGGGTACAGGCATCCCTTTTAATAGCCTATCCTCAAGCTGTTTTGGGCTTTCAAGGCTATCACTAGCATTTCAAATTGGACCCAGAAACACACCTGTAATTGGTGCTGTTGGTACAATATCGGTGTAACATGCTTGACCCTAATAAGCATCTAGATGGCTATATTGTGCACCAACAAAATTTTCTGAGTCATCTCGCAAAATTTATTTATTTATTTATTTATTTCACTTATATACAGCTCCCATAGCCAGGGCTCTCTGGGCGGTTTACAGAAATTCTAAAATTGAGGTAAAAACAAGTATACCAAATTTAAAACTCTTAAACACAGAACATACATACATAAAGCATTAAAAACCGATTAAAAACTAAACATGTGGGTAATTAGGATGTGCCGCCATATGCCTGGGCAAAGAGGAAAGTCTTAACCTGGCGCCGGAAAGATAGCAGTGTTGGCGCCAGGCGAGCCTTGTCAGGGAGATCATTCCACAGTCTGGGGGCCACCACCGAAAAGGCCCTGTCCCTTGTTGCCACACTCCGAGCCTCTCTCGGAGTAGGCACCTGGAGGAGGACCTTAGATGTTGAACGTAGTGACCGGGTATATTCACATCGGGAGAGGCGTTCCGTCAGGTGTTGTGGTCCCAAGCCGTGTAAGGCTTTATAGGTTAAGACCAGCACCTTGAATTGGGCTCGGAAACATACAGGCAGCCAGTGCAAGCGGACCAGAGCAGGTGTTATATGGTCAAACCTTATGGTTCCCGAAATCAATCTGGCCGCTGCATTTTGCACGAGCTGCAGCTTCCGAACCGTCTTCAAAGGCAGCCCTACGTAGAGCGCATTGCAGTAATCTAACTTGGAGGTTACCAGAGCATGGACAACTGAAGCCAGGTTATCACTGTCTAGATAGGGGCGTAGCTGGGCCACCAACCAGAGTTTGTAGAAGGCACTCCATGCCACCGAGGTCACCTGAGCCTCAAGTGACAATGATGGGTCTAAAAGAACCCCCAAGCAAAAGCCCCGTTTAAAGTGCTTTTTGTGTGTGCGCCTCTGGCTTCCGCAGTCTTGATTTTCTGTGTCTCTCTCTACTCAACTGTATGGTTGAGTGCAGCCTTTTAAGAGCAAACTTGCCGCCAGTCCCGGCGTTGTGGACTACAAAGATCTAACCTGAGCTTCAAGCATTTCTTTCCCTCCATTTAAGCACTTACAAAAGTGAGTACTTTGAATGACTTCCAAGTGGATGGCTTCAGCCCCGATTCACACCACTGGCTTCCCCACCCCCCTTTCTCCCCCGTTTCCCTAGAATGAAGTTAACATGAACATTTCAGTGCACCCTCCCTTTCTCTCCCAAACTGATGATTTAAAAGTGGAAAATCTCCGCAATTCATAGCAGATGGGTGCCAATTGCTCAGGTTCTACAACTGGTGTAGGATCAAACAGGAGTAAGGCATGCCCCATTTACTTAGAAAGAACCCACCTGGGGGACTCCCGAGGGGTTTTTTGGTGTGTGTTTTTTGCCTATTAAGAAAACACTTTAACAAGTTTTTGTTTAAATAGAAACCTGTCGACAGGCCTTAAGCGCGGAACGCCTGTTCCAAATTCTCTCTCCCCTGCCTCTGTTTGGAAACTCGACTCCTGCTGCATACCAGGGCAGGACAACTCTCCCCTTTGAGTCTTTTTTTAAAGTCTGTTTGCTTGACACCGTCGGCAAGAGCTCAGATCCACAGAGCTCCGTGAAAGCTGCGCTCCATTTATTTCCCAAATCAAAGATATTTTCATGTTTGCAGGACTTTTCACAGCTAGAAATTCGAGAGTTGCTTCTCCCTCCCCCTTCGCCCCTGTCCTCCGATTCTTGGAAACCTTTTCAAAGCGTAAAACTGTTTTCGTTCCCCCTTAAAAAAAAGAAAAAAAGAAAAGTTGTATGACTTGTAGGTAGATTTAAAAATAAATTATTATAATTATTATATACCGAAGTGGAAACCGTATCACATGTGTTACTGTTCTGCAGATTTTATCAAGGGGCGAGGAATGGTCTTCTGAACCCCATTTTACAACCTTTCCCTGGTCACCCCACTGAATTCCTAATGTCTCTTTGGAACTCAGACAAATCAATCACTGAGCAAGTGGCTAAGTTTTTGAACTTGACCATTTCTATTAGATTCTCTATGATTACTTGTCTTTTTAATAGCTAAATGTATGCTCAGTCCTTTTGTAGGTAACTTTTGCTGGAATGGTCTATTGTCTGCACTAAAATTGTTGTTGTTGTTGTTGTTATTATTATTATTATTATTATTATTATTATTAAAAAATGAGGATGTGCCTTGAAGGCCGTTCCTATGGTCCACCACTACTTAAGGTGAGGTAACCCCACTGGACTCTATCCTGGGGTGTGTGTATATGACACAGATTTGTAGCTGGGTTCCCTCAAAACTCCGCAGCCTCGCTGCTGCAAGGTGAGAATAATAAATTCAGACAGCAGGAAGGGAGCCCTCCTCCCTGCCTTGCCTCCCGTGCTTACTTGGACTTACCCTGGGACTTGCATTTGGCCCCATCAACACCGTGGCTACCACTGACAGACTGGGACACAACGTGGTGACCTTGGAGCAACTAAAAAAAAAAAATCACGGTCAAAGGACACCACGAAATAGCGCCGTTTCAGGGGTAGAAGCCCGATGTAGTTGCGAGTTGGCGGCTGCATTATATAAACAACACAGCACCACTGTGCAGTCACTAGGGGTTTAATAGAGCCCACACACACACACACACACACACACACACACACACACACCTGGAGTGGTGGCCTGGTTCCAGAGCTTTCTCCTCAAGAGAGATTCGGCTGGTGCTGAGGTTCAAACTAGACATTACATAAAATACACCGAGAGCTGCTCCCTACATGTGTTTTCTTTACTCAAAAGGAAGCATTGGAATATTAATTCAGATCAGGGCCACAACATTTGGGGAGGGGAGATTTATTCTTTCCCTACCCTGTCACAGACACACCCTGAATTGCTTCCTCTGCATGGTAGTTCATTGGCTGCCAGTCCAGGTCCAGGCCCAATTCAAAGTGCTGGTATTAATGTTTAAATTACATTATAAAATGTAATAAATAAGTAAATAAATAAATAGTTTGAGCCTTAGGGATGGTAGCAGTAGGAGATCCCTCCCCGCCCCATTAACTTCTAGACGGGAGATGAGATCTTGGGAGAGGGTGGCATGCCTGGAGAAGGGAGATTTAAACCTTCCTTTTACATGTCGTGTATTCCTAATCCAATTCAGTCTTTCCTGGACTTACTTGTGAGTAAAGAAAGGTCACATAGGGATCCCTATGATATGTATTAAACATAACACGATCCTGAGTTGTAATATTTTGGGTGCATGTCAAAAACTCCCCCCCCACTAAGGCCATTTATTTATTTATTTATTTATTTATTAAGACATTTGTATCCCGCCCTATATCACTAGGATGGATCTCAGGGCGGCGTACAGATAAAACCATACTAACAATAGAAAACAATAAATATAGAGAGTTAAAACCAAATCAAACCATTAATCAAGCTAAAACCCGCTTAGAATTTAAAAGCAGTAAAAACCAATTAAAGCAAATTTAGATTTCTGTCCTTTGTTTAGGTTTTTATCTGGCCAGGTTGTTGTTGTGTTTTGCTTATTATTGTGGAGAGCTGTTAATTAGCGGTTCGTTTTTTTAAGTGTAATGGACTTGCTAGCTGAGAATTACTATTTTTTCATTGAAAACTGGGAGCATTGGATGCCAAAATAAATGGATATATATGGGGGAGCGTGGGTGAGGGGGAATGAACTTCTTCTCCTTTCCTTACTGCCCAGCAATCTGTCATTTTCCTGCCTTGCCTGTCTTGCTTCCATTAGGGGAGCGATAATTGGATGTAAAATCTCTGAAATGACAGACTGTGGGGGCGGCTTCTATGTTGTGTAGGAAGGGGAGGTCTCAGCTCCTCTCACCTGTCTTTCCTTTTTATATAAAAACTCGATTCTCCCCGTGCGTTACATACGCATGCAGAGGAAAAGTAAGCAGCCAATCACATCTGGTTCTGGAGGGCCACACCTTTCCCCACGCCTGCCCTTAGGTGTTGCTCGTAGGGATAGACAGACTGCCTTGCGTCTGATCCGTCGGCTGCTTGTCCCTGCTCACGGTGCTGTGGGAGCATCCAATGATGCCATGAGCCTCTCCGCCCTCGTCCGGAGCCTCCGTTATGTGCAACAATGGAGGCTCCGGAAATTACATATGTTGCCTGTTGCATAAATGGCATCCGTGAAGGCCCCATTTACACAACAGGGGAAATTGCGCATTTCCCTATTGCGTAAATGGGGCCTTTACGGACGCCATTTACTCAACGGGGAAAATATGTAATTTCTTGAGCCTCCATTCTTGCATAAAATAGAGGTTCCGGATGAGGGCAGACAGTTGCTGGGTGCTCGTCAGGCTGCGTGGGCAGTCAAAGCACAGGCTAGGCAGTTGTACCACGCGTGCCCGACTGGGTCAGGGGGTGGGGGACAGACTAGGAGTCCATCCCAGATAGCTATATATTACCTCCAATATCAGGGGCAGTTTATGGGCTTCCCATGGATAACTGGTTGACCCCTTGGTCTGATCCATCAGGGCTCTTCTTAGGTTCTTTTACCTAGTTCACTTTAAAGAATGTAAAACACTTTGAACATTGTACGTAGGATATGAACAATTGGTAGCAAGAGACCACTTGCATATTGGTTTGAAACTGCTGTCACATATTAACACTGGTCCCCTTTTGCTTCTTTTGGTTTTAGGTGTAAAGTTGACATTGGTGCACTCCCTGGCAAACAAGCAAACTATTTGGAATTGCCACTGGAAAGACAGCCGGGGTCCCTATTGATGGTGATCTCTGTTGCCCCCTGCTCGGGGGTTTCAATCTCAGATTTGTGCCTTTGTCCACTGGGAGACCCCAGTGAGAAGAAAAAGATTTCCCAGCGCTATGTGAGTTCGGGTGCTTTTCTTTTCCTTAAGGAAAATCAGGGATGGGGATGCAGGAAGCAGTACAGACAAAATATGTCAGAGCCCAGAAAAATATGTCAAAGCCCAGATTCTAATTGCCTGTCTGTTAATCAGGCACGGTGGAGAAGGTTGGGGATAAATGACACACTAAATATTATGGCTGGTGTGATGGATCAATTGTCCGCACATTTAGCCTCCATCCTGATGGTTGGTTTGCATTTGATGGTTCTTAAAATAGTAATTTCCTTTTCATATTATTGAGTGGGAGGGACAAATAGGCAGATCATTCTCTGACTTGCCCTCAAATTTGTATCAACCCTATTTTGTTCTTCCTGGGTGTCTTTTTGCTGTTACGTTAAGTTTGCTTAAGCATTAGAAGAGGGCTAGACAAATTATAGCCCTCCTTATGTTGTTAGGCTGCAAGTTGCATTGACTTTAGCCAGCATAGCCAATGGTTGGGTTGTGGGTGTTGCCATCCAAGAACATCTGGAGTTGCCTACTCAGATTGGGAGAATGTTGGTAGGGCATTGCAGATTGAAATACTCCCCCATGGGGAAAAGAGTTCCAGGCATGTAGAAATTGAGCATGCCAGAAAGAAGATACAGCCTAGTCCTCTCCCTGTATTAAATGGTCAATTCTCTCGATGGAGGGAAGTAAATAGTGGGGTCCCACAGGGATTGGGATTGGGACCAATTCTTTTCAACTTGTTCATAAACGATCTAGAATTGGGAGTGAGCAGTGAAGTGGCCAAGTTTGGCAATGAAACCAAGTTATTTAAGGTTGTTAAAACACAAAGGGATTGTGAAGAGCTCCAAAGGGATCTCTCCAAGCTGGGAGAGTGGGCATCCAAATGGCAGATGCGGTTCAATGTAAGCAAATATAAGGTGATGCATGTTGGGGCAAAAAAAGCCAACTTCAAGTATAACCTGATGGGATCAGAGCTGGTGCTGACTGAACAAGAAAGAATTCTTGGGGTTGTGGTGGACAACTCGATGAAAATGTCAGCCCAGTGTGCAGCAGCTGTAAAGAAGGCAAACTCCATGTTAGGCATCATAAGAAAAGGATTTGAGAATAAAACTGCCAGTGTCATATTGCCCTTATACAAATCTATGGTACAACCACATTTAGGATACTGTGTACAGTTCTAGACACCACAACTAAATATATAATTGCTGGTAAAGGTGCAGGAAATGGCAAATCAAATGATTAAGGGGCTGGAACATCTCCCCTATGAGGGAAGGTTACAACAACTGGGATGGCCGACAGAAAGCTCTGGCGTGGGCTGGTCCATGAAGTCACGAAGAGTCAGAAGCGACTGAACGAATAAACAACAAGAGGAGACATGATAGAGGTGTACAAAATTATGCATGGTATGGAGAATGTGGATAGGGAGACATTTTTCTCCCTCTCCCAAAATACTAGAACCTGGGGTCATCCCATGAAGCTGATCGGTGGGAGATTCAGGACAAATATGAGGAAGGACTTCTTCACACAGCACACAGTTAAATTATGGAACTCACTACCACAAGATGTAGTGATGGCCACCAATCTAGATGGCTTTAAAAGGGGGTTGGAGAAATTCTTGGAGGAGAAGGCTATCAGTGGCTACTAGCCCTAATGGTGGTGTGCTACCTCCAGTATCTGAGGCAGTAAGCCTGTATGCACCAGTTGCTGGGGAACATGGGTGGGAGAGTGCTGTTGCACCATGTCCTGCTTTGTTGGTCCCTGGTTGACAGCTGGTTGGCCACTGTGTGAACAGAGTGCTGGACTAGGTGGACCCTCAGTTTGATCCAGCATGGACTTCCTATGTTCTGTCATGCTATGTTTTTATGCAGGGATATTATCATAATAGCAACAACATATTATATCTGGGGGAATATTCAAATATTCAGGCTCTCTTCTCTTCACTCTGTACAGAGGTGCAGTCTAGGAAAAGCTGGTGGTAGACACTATCTGGTAATGTCCAAAAGTAAACCATTCTTGAAAGCCAGACTATCAATGTGAAAAATCAAAGAAATGTTTTAACAATATTTTCTTCTTCTTTCTAATAATGGTTTAATTTGCAGTGTATAAGGAATTCACTCCACAACATGAAGGACATTGGATTCTTGCAAGTCAAACTTTTAAAAGCTGTCGATCTATTAGCTGCAGATTTTTCAGGTATGAAATATTGCTTCTCTAAATGTGACTCTTTTTTCAGTACATTCAGCAACCAAGAGCTGAAATGAATTGGAATGGGACTCGATTTGTGCTATTTTCTTTATATAATGTGGAAAAGTAAACAAATAGCAGAGAGAATGCATATATAAAAGTGGCGAATGTAAATAGTGCATATTGGGTATAGCCTAATAAGATGCATAGACATTCAGTTAACTAACCCTAAATGGACCATTCCATATTACGTATATAGAGAAAATAGCACATCCTGAAATTGGTCATTCCACAATTTGACAAAAGTAGGCTATATTTTAAAACAAAGACATTCTCTTTTATGCATCTTTCTCTACCTTGTTTAAAAAAATTGTGCTTGGTATTAGTGACACATTCCAGAGTCTTAAAAACAATAACAACAACTAACCCTACTCAGAGATGCCCCGTGCAGTGGCAATGATCATGGTATTTCCCCACAAAAGAATTACCTTCTTCCCTCCGCGACATAAGGAAACAATATCCTAACGAGGGACACGTGAGGAAGTGCATGCAGAAATGCATGCGGAAATGCGTGCATTTGAGGACAAATGCATACAAAATGCAGCTTCCTTTTTTTTAAAATAATAATAATATATGCATTCAGATTTTTTTGTTGAACTAAAAAAAAATGCAATGTGATACAGAATCAGGATGGAACGGCCTTAACATTGCAAACGTAAGAGCCCAAGCGCCATTGGGTTTGACAGATTCACCCTTCTCAAACCCTGATGATTATTTTCGCTGCTGCTGTTAGGAAAATGCCGAAGATTTGATTTAACTTGCTATGCGGGTAAATGAACATCGCAAGCAAGGATACACTTTGCATGGAATGGAGGCGTGATTTGGAAATTTATTTATTATTATTTATTTATTTAAGGATTTTTATGCCGCCATTCAGCCAAAAAAGGCTCTCAGGGCGGCTTACAAAAGTATTTCTTGACAGTCCCTGCCCACAGGCTTACAATCTAAAAGACATGACACAAAAGGAAAGGGGATTGGGAGGGAGGAGGAGGAGGGGGGAAAGGAAAGCAAATTCAGGCACTACAATCTTAGTTGGAAAGTTTAGCAGTTACAGGTGACAGCAGGAGGGAGGGGGCTCTCAGCTGGAGCTGGACCCAGGCACGGTGGAGAGGTGCCTGGCTGCTGCTTCCTCCCTCACTGGTGGCCTCTGCAGCGACAGTTGGTAGCAGGAGGGAGGGGGCTCTCAGCTGGAGCTGGACCCAGGCACGGTGGAGAGGTGTCTGGCTGCTGCTTCCTCCCTCGCTGGTGGCCTCTGCAGAGACAGTTGGTAGCAGGAGGGAGGGGGCTCTCAGCTGGAGCTGGACCCAGGCACGGTGGAGAAATGGCTGCTTTGCCTGCAGCAGAGCCATGGCCCACTTGCCCTCTCATAGCCGAGCAGAATTTTGCCGATGCTGAAAGATTTTCTTGCATGTGCCTCTTGCAGCTCAAGCAACACTGCATTTCTCACAAGGCTGTAGGAGGTTTGAAACAAGCGTCACCTGGCAGATGACTGAAGCATTGGCCAGTTTTTCTTCAATGATCATATACTTGAAAAGCATCATATATACCTGCTTGTTATTGTTTTCGTTCTGTTTTGTTTCCTTTTCAGGGAAAAGTGATCCTTTCTGTGTACTGGAGCTAGGGAATGGCAGACTTCAGAGTTACACCGTTTACAAAAATCTCAATCCAGAGTGGAACCAGGTCTTCACTTTGTAAGTGGATTTGCCACTGGAATGCATGACGTTCGCATTAGGAATTACAAACACCTTTGTGAAATAGGTCAACAGAAAGTAGCCTTCTCGACAAGGTACCGAGTCTTCAAAGGAAGGAGGGATACTTGTAGGCAGGTTTCTAAAAATAATAATAAATAAATAAATACAATTTATTTATTTACTGTATTTATTTAAACCGTTTAAAACAGAAGCCTTGCAAGGCAGCTTACAAAAATAAAATACATAAAAGCAGTTAAAATAATAAAAGCAATAAAAACATGATCACAACAACATAGCTATTAAAACAATGAGACCAACAATGAAACCAGCAGCCTTTTTATAAGGCCGTTTTAAGAGCTTGCAAAGATGGTGCATGGTGGACCTCCGATGGGAGTTTGTTCCAGAGGTTTGAGGCCACCACAGAGAAGGCCCTCTCCCGTGTGGACACCCACCTAACTGCTCTCACTGGTGAGAAAATGAGAAAGGCCTCTCTTTCTGAACTTAAAGTGCAGGCAGGCACTTTACATATGTAGTATTGGGCACAGAATTGATTTCCCTCCAAATCTCAAGCATTTTCTCTCTCTCCTAATGATGTTCCTTGTCTTCTGAAGCTGCTGTAGATTTATGGCATGCAGACCATCCAGTGTTTGAGCTCTTGTGCTTGTCCTCATGATGGTGAATTGTCTTAATACTCTTATATCCAAGATGTTTCCCCATAACTTGGGCCCACGAACCTGCATAAGATGAAAGCTTGCTAAAAGCAGGGTTGGTTTGGATCCGGGGAAATACAATTATATGAAAGTTTATCACTCTAAAGTAGGGTGTTTGGCTTACAACCAACATTATTGATTTATTTATTAATTATTGCATTTATACCCCACCTTTCTTCCTGCAAGGAACCCAGGGTGGCATACACAATCCTCCTTCTTTCCATTTCTATCCTCACAACAATTACCCTGTGAGGTAGGTTGGACTGAGAGTCTGTGACTGTCCCAAAGTCACCCAGTGAGCTTCCATGGCTGAGTGGGGACTAGAACCTGGATCTCCTGACTCCCAGTCCAAGACTTTAGCCACTACATCACATTGGCTCTCATCCCTCACCATTGGTTATGCTGGCTGGGTCTCATCAGAGTTGCAGGCCAAAACATCTGGAGGGCTACAAGTTGCCATCCCTGCTCTGAAGTTGGGATGTACGGATTTTGTGAAATCTGTTACATACGTGTTTTGTGAATTGCTGGGCATCTTTCATTCCATCATCTGCACTTTGGTGGAATTTTAAAAAAAATTAAACCAGAATTCCATTCTACTTGCGCTAATTTAGATCAGCACTAATGTGCCCTTGTGCATATGTGCTTTATTTATTTATTTAATGCATTTTTGTACTGCCCCATCTCTGGACAGTTCACAGTTAAAACCCTAAAATACACGTCAGATTGAAATTGAAAACTTTAAAAGTTAAAAATAATGTGTAAAACCAAGGTCCAGGGAAGCCTGTGTGAAAAGATATATCTTCAGGAGGCATTTAAAGGAAGTTACGTTTTCTGCCTCCTGAACTCCATAAGGGAGGGTTTCCCAGAGGGTGGGTGCCGCTACAAAGGAGGCCTGCCGTCGAGGTCCTTCATGGCGACGTTCCATTCATTTTGGAATGACCAGCCGAGGCCTCTTCTGAAGATTATAACAGTTGTCTGGGTGTATATAAGGGAAGGCGGTCTGCTAGGTATCCTGGTCCCAAGTTGTTTAGGGCTTTATAGGATCATAGCATAAGCTTGTAGGTGGCTCAGTAGCTAACAGCAGCCAGTGCAGTTCTTTTAACACAGGCTATGTGAGCATAACCAGGTGTCCCAGTGAGCACCCTGGCTGCTACACTCTGTGCAAGCTGCAGCTTCTGAACCACACACATGGGTAGCCCCACATAAAGCACATTACAGTAGTCTAATTGTGAGGTTACCAGTGCATGAATGACTGTGGCTGGGCTATCCCTATCCAGGAACAGGGGTAACTGAAGATGTAATGGGTGCTCTGGACTACCTAGGCCTCCAGGGACAAAGATGGATACAAGAGCAGCCCCCGAAATGATGGACCTGCTCCTTCAGAGGGAGTGCAACCCCATCCAGAACAAGCAAACACCCCAATTCCTGGAATGGGGAACCACCAACCCACAGGCTCTCTGTCCTATTGGGATTCAGCTTTGTTA